>NW_028154228.1:7500-607500 GCF_964211835.1 Anser anser | reverse complement strand
GCTCTGTCCCAACCTCGTGTAAAATACTATCTATTTTATAACCATCTTATCCCTTTTCTTTTTTTTTTTTTTTTTATTTCTTTATACAATGAACAAATACATCTTACCCATTACACAGGTTTTTACTATCTTTTCCTGATCTTCTTCCCAAATGTCCCAATTCTCTGGGATTAAACTCTTCTTTCCACATATAAACTTTACTATTTCAGATTATTAATGAGCCCCGTTCCAATCACAAATCCACAGGACTTCGGGAAAACACCTGAAGCACTCAGCCCTCCGTCTTCTAGACAAACAATACCACCTTTTCCACAAAATTTACATTTCAACAAGACCGAATTTCAAGCCGAATGCCAATTTTTCTCATGCACTTTGTTAGTAAGCCCATACAAAACAAGGAATCACTCCTGTGTATCCGTCAATATGGGGGTTTAAAAGGTATTGAGGCCTAAATAAATTTGCTCTTCCCCTTCTTACCGAGTTCCCAGGGCTCAAGCCCAAACCACCAAAGAAGTGACTATCTCCTTTCTGCCACTTTGATCAGTCAGCCCCCTCCCCCCCCCCAGTACTTGGGAAACTGACCAAACACCACCGCAAATACACCAGGCCAGTGTAAAATATATGGCCAGTGCAAAAGTCTAATGGTGAGTAGAGGCTAACTGTGGACTGCTGGGGCCTGAATGAAGTCATGCCACCATTGAGTGTTGCAGTGCTGGAAATGCTAGAACTTCAGTACGAACTAGAGTCAAAGGCAGCCAAGTGGTACGCCACAATTGATATTGCTAATGCATTTTTCTCCATCCCTCTGGCAGCAGCATGCCGGGCACAGTTTGCTTTCGCTTGGAGGGACATCCAATACACCTGGAATTGACTGCCCCAGGGGTGGAAACACAGCCCTACCATTTGCCATGGACTGATCCAGATGACACTGGAACAGGGGGAAGCTCCTGAACACCTGCAGTACATCGATGATATCATCGTGTGGGGAAACACAGCAGAAGAAGTTTTTGAGAAAGGGAAGAAAATAATCCAAATTCTCCTGAAAGCTGGTTTTGCCTTTAAACAGAGTAAGGTCAAGGGACCCGCACAGGAAATCCAGTTCTTGGGGGTAAAATGGCAGGATCGACGTCGCCACGTTCCAATGGATGTGATCAACAAAATAACTGCTATGTCTCCGCCAACTAGCAAAAAAGAAACACAAGCTTTCCTAGGCCTTGTGGGATTCTGGAGAATGCATGTTCCAGGCTATAGTCAGCTTGTGAGTCCTCTATATGGAGTGACTCGAAAGAGGAACTATTTCGAGTGGGGCCCCGAGCAACAACAGGCCTTTGAACAAATCAAACAAGAAATAGCTTGTGCAGTAGCCCTTGGGCCTGTCTGTACTGGTAGAGCTGTGCAAAACATACTTTACACTGCAGCTGGGGAGCATGGTCTCACCTGGAGCCTCTGGCAGAAAACCCCAGGAGAAACTCGAGGTCAACCTCTGGGGTTCTGGAGCCGGGGCTATCGAGGATCAGAAGCCAATTACACCCCAACTGAAAAAGAGATACTCACGGCATATGAGGGTGTTCGAGCTGCTTCAGAAGTTGTGGGTACAGAAGCACAGCTCCTCTTGGCACCACGGCTACCTGTGTTACATTGGATGTTCAAAGGGAAAATTCCCACTGCACACCATGGGACTGACGCTACGTGGAGTAAGTGGGTAGTGTTAATTACACAGCAGGCTCGTATGGGGAAACCTAATCGCCCAGGAATCCTGGAAGAGATCATGGACTGGACGGAGGGCAGGGATTTTGGAGTGCCGACAGAAGAGGTAACCCGCCTCTGGATCCTGCCGTGTAGTAGGGAGCCCTCAGAAATGGAAAGCTGCTTTGTGGCGTCCCACACGACAAGTCGTGGAGGCCATGGAAGGGGAAGGCGAGTCAAGTCAGTATGCAGAAGTGAAAGCCATACAACTGGCCCTAGAAATTGCTGTGAGAGAACAATGGCCAGTACCGTATCTCTACACTGACTCATGGATAGTGGCAAATGCTCTGTGGGGGTGGCTGCAGCAATGGAAACAGAGCAACTGGCAGCGTAGAGGTGAACCTATCTGGGCTGCTACCCTGTGGCAAGATATTGCTGCCCGGGTAGAAAACCTGGCTGTAAAGGTATGTCATGCAGATGCTCACATGCCCAGGAGTCGCGCCACTGAAGAACATCAGAATAACAAAGAGGTGGACCTTAGCTTTGAAAACTGAAGTGGCTCAGGTGGACATGGACCGGGGGCACAAGAGTGAGCTGTCTGTAGCTTGATGGGCCCATGAAACATCAGGACGTCTGGGGAGGGATGCCACATACAGATGGGCTCGTGATCGAGGGGTGGACCTGACCATTGAGGCCATCACACAGGTCAACCATGAGTGTGAAACCTGTGCTGCGATCAAGCGAGCCATGAAGGTAAAATATCCCTGGAATGGGGGGGGTGGCTAGGGTTTTAATATGGTGAGGCCTGGCAAATTGACTATATCGGACCACTCCCACAAACCCGCCAAGGCAAACGGTACATGCTCACCATGGTAGAAGCAACTACTGGGTGGCTGGAAACATACCCCGTAAACCATGCCACCACCTGAAACAGTGTCTTGGGCCTGGAAAGGCCAGTGTTGCGGCATCATGGTACACCAGAGAGAATTGAGTCTGACAACGGGAGTCATTTCCGAAACAATCTGGTCACCTCCTGGGCCAAGAGGCATGGCATCGAGTGGGTGTATCACATCCCTTATCACCCACAAGGCTCTGGGAAGGTTGAGAGGTACAATGGACTGTTAAAGACTATGTTACGAGCATTGGGTGCTGGGACATGGAAACAATGGGACATAAATCTACCAGAAGCCACTTGGCTAGTTAACACCAGAGGGTCCAACAGCCGTCCTGGTCCCGCCGAAACAAAACCCCTATGCACTGTGGGAGGAGCTAAAGTCCCTGTAGTGCATGTAGGAAAGTGGATGGTGAAGGCGGTGTGAGTTGCTCCTGCCTCGGGAAAAGGCAAACCCACTCGTGGGATTGTCTTCGCCCAAGGACCGGGGTGGTCCTTTGGCAAGGAACAGGGCAAGCGCAACAAGGACTTGAGCTAAGCTGGTGCTGGCGTCCAGGCATCCAACTCCGCCTGCCCTGAGTGACCACTTTGGCAGATGAAGACTAAATCATCAACAGTTCTCATGAACCTTTTTTGGGAAAGACCTATAGAATGAAAATATATACCTACCTATCAACCTGTTAAAGGACAAGGAACAGTGGTGATGAGAATACTTACATGCTAAAGTATGGGGGACCTGAGAGTGACACAAATGTTATGGAATAAGGGGTGGAGGTTGTACTGGGTCGGGCTGGGATGTTAACTTTCCCTGCAGCAGCCCATACAGTGCTGTGCTCTGCACTCGTAGCTAAAACAGCAGTGGTATCACACCAGTGCTGTGTCTGCTGCTGAGCAGTGCTGGCACAGCATCAGGACTCTCTCTAACCCCCCTAAGGGTGTGGGCAAAAAAGTGAGAAAGGAACATCACCAGGGCAGCTGACCTAAACCAACCAAAGGGATATTCCATACCATATGATGTCACACTCAGCAATAAAAGGTGGAAAAAGGAGGAAGGGGGGGGGGGGGGGGGTGGGCTCTCATTGCGAAAACGTCTGTCCTCCCGAACACCGGCTACGTGCGTTGAGGCCCTGCTTCAAGGACGTGGTCAAGCATCGCTCATTTGTGGGAAGTAGAGAGTAATTTCTTTCTTCTGCACTTCCACACAGCCTTTACTTGTTTTGTTTTGTTTTGTTTTCCCTTTCCCCCTCCCTTTTCCCCTTTCCCTTTTTGCCCTTTAGTTAAATTTTTTAATTAATAATAATCTTTCCTTAATAATTATTTTTTCCCTTTAATTAAATTATCCTTATCTCAACCTGTGAGTTGTTCTTTACTTCTTCCCCTCCTCTTCTAAGGAGGAGGAGTGAGAGAGCGGTTGTGGTGTTCAGCTGCCTAGCACGGTGAAACCACCACACTCTCGGACCCTGAGAGCAAAGATATATTTGCCTTTGAGTGGAAAGACCCTGAAACTGGGTGGAAGCAACAATACAGATGGACAGTTTTACCTCAGGGGTTTACAGGGCCACCGAATTTATTTGGGCAAGTTCTAGAAAAGATTTTGGAGGAATTCCAACCTCCAGAGGAGGTGTTGCCGTTACAATATGTGGATGATCTTTTATTGTCCGGACAGGAGAAAACAGTTGTGAAGGAAGCCACTAACAAGCTATTAAACTTTCTGGGAAAACAGGGCTTGAGAGAATTGAAAAACAAATTACAATATGTGGAAAGATTAAAATATTACAATATTGTAAAGGAAAAATTACAAAAGATTACAATATTGCCAAGAAAGATTACAAAATTACAATATGTGTAAAGTCAAGTATTTAGGGCATCTGGTGTCTGAAGGTACCCTCCACAACAGAAAAGCAGATATTTAGTGGAAAAAAAACAAGAAGTTGAAAGAATTACGAGCCACGGAGTCCGAAGGAAAATGGATACTCCCTGATGGGAGAGAAATGCTGAATAAAGTACAAATGAGGCAAATATTAACTGTTCTGCATCAGGAGGGTCATTGGGGAATTCAAGCAATGTGTGACGCAGTGCTATGAAAATATGTATGTGTAGGAATATATATATACTCTGGCTGAACAAGTATGCAGGAGTTGTGTAGTATGTCAAAAGTTAAATAGGAAAATCATCCACAGTCAGCCCAAAGGGGGGCGAGAACCAACAATTCAACCCTTCCAAAATGTACAGGTAGATTTTACAGAACTCCTTAGGGTAGGTAGATTTAAATACTTATTAGTCTTGGTCGATCATTTCATAGAATCATAGAATCATCGAATGTCATCTGTCTCTAAGGCAGCTGTGCCAAAAGCCCACCAGAACCTTTCTGGGTCCTTGAAATATCCTCTCCTGAGGTAGTCTATGCCAATGATGCACGGAGCATCCGGGCCAGTCACAATGCGGTGCTTTTGCCACTCATTCCCAGTTAGACTCACTTCAGCCTCCAATACAGTTAACTGCTGGGATCCCCCCGTCACGCCATAAATGCAGATGGGCTCTGGCCCTTTATAACTTGATGGCATTACAGTACACTGTGCACCGGTGTCTACTAAAGCCTTATACTTCTGTGCGTCTGACGTGCCAGGCCATCGAATCCACACAGTCCAATAAACTCGATTGTCCCTTTCCTCCCCCTGGCTGGAGGCAGGGCCCCTATAATCCTAGTCATAATACTCATTTCTGTGTCTGGAGGACTGCCCGCTGGAAATGGGAACTGCAGTTTTCTCAACGAACCCCTTTTTTTTCCGATTCTTTTTCCTTGCAACTCATGTACCCGTGCCTCTAGGGTCGAGGTAGATTTTCCATCCCATTTTCTCATGTCCTCTACATGGTCACGTAGGTAAAACCACAGGGTGGCACGGGGTGTGTACCCACCATATCTTCTTCCTTGCACAGAAGGACACTTACCCCTGATAGCTGAGACTGGTTTGTACAGGTGGGGAGGAAGATATATTCTCTTTAAGTTGGTGGGCCTCTTCAGAAAGTTTTTCTAAAGTATTCTCTTTTAGTTGGTGGAACTCTTCAGAAAGTTTTTCCACAGTCGAGACGCAGGCCTGCAGGGAAGAGGAGAGACTTTCTTTGTACTGCCAGAGTTCTTTAGTCAATTCATCCACCGTGGGTTCCTCATGGTTTTTCCAGGTCATTACTGCCAATGATCTGGCATATGATGATCCATACAAACTTCCGCCACATGGGTCATGTACACTTGACTTCATATGGATCTGTGGATAGCTAGTCATTGTCTAGGTCCCTATAAATCCTCTTGTACGGCTAATTCCCTCAGGTACTGGATTCCCTTCTCCATGGTGGTCCACTTGCCTGGTAGATATACAAGTTCTTCCTTGAAGGGATACCTTTCCTTCACACCTGACAGGAGACACCTCCAGAGGCTGAAGACATGCTCCTTTTCCAATTGCTTTGTCAATGCCTGGCTTCCCTGCCCTCTAATTCCAGACTATTGGCTCCACTGTCCCAGCACCAGAGCAGCCACGTGATAAAGTGCTCACCTGGACAACGTCTGAAATCTTTTCGCATATCTTGTAGCTCACACTGGTATAGGTTTCGTGTAGTTTCTTGTTTTTTTTGACATCTTCATCTTCGTCTTCCTTTGCCTCTGATGGCCCGGCCTCATCTTCTCCATATCTAGTCATAGAGGGAGTTGCTCCACATTCTAAATGATCTGACTCTCTAAACCATTTTTTCATCATGGTTACAGGTTCAACTGACACTGGAACAGTTTGTTTCCTTGGCTCAGCCTTGGGGCTCGTTATAGGGCTTGGAGTAGCCACTGGGACTGTCTCAGGGGTTGAAGCGGCTCATTTGTACTTTATTCAGCATTTCTCTCCCATCAGGGAGTATCCATTTTCCTTCGGACTCCGTGGCTCGTAATTCTTTCAACTTCTTGTTTTTTTTCCACTAAATATCTGCTTTTCTGTTGTGGAGGGTACCTTCAGACACCAGATGCCCTAAATACTTGACTTTACACATATTGTAATTTTGTAATCTTTCTTGGCAATATTGTAATCTTTTGTAATTTTTCCTTTACAATATTGTAATATTTTAATCTTTCCACATATTGTAATTTGTTTTTCAATTCTCTCAAGCCCTGTTTTCCCAGAAAGTTTAATAGCTTGTTAGTGGCTTCCTTCACAACTGTTTTCTCCTGTCCGGACAATAAAAGATCATCCACATATTGTAACGGCAACACCTCCTCTGGAGGTTGGAATTCCTCCAAAATCTTTTCTAGAACTTGCCCAAATAAATTCGGTGGCCCTGTAAACCCCTGAGGTAAAACTGTCCATCTGTATTGTTGCTTCCACCCAGTTTCAGGGTCTTTCCACTCAAAGGCAAATATATCTTTGCTCTCAGGGTCCGAGAGTGTGGTGGTTTCACCGTGCTAGGCAGCTGAACACCACAACCGCTCTCTCACTCCTCCTCCTTAGAAGAGGAGGGGAAGAAGTAAAGAACAACTCACAGGTTGAGATAAGGATAATTTAATTAAAGGGAAAAAATAATTATTAAGGAAAGATTATTATTAATTAAAAAATTTAACTAAAGGGCAAAAAGGGAAAGGGGAAAAGGGAGGGGGAAAGGGAAAACAAAACAAAACAAAACAAGTAAAGGCTGTGTGGAAGTGCAGAAGAAAGAAATTACTCTCTACTTCCCACAAATGAGCGATGCTTGACCACGTCCTTGAAGCAGGGCCTCAACGCACGTAGCCGGTGTTCGGGAGGACAGACGTTTTCGCAATGAGAGCCCACCCCCCCCCCCCCCCCCCCTTCCTCCTTTTTCCACCTTTTATTGCTGAGTGTGACATCATATGGTATGGAATATCCCTTTGGTTGGTTTAGGTCAGCTGCCCTGGTGATGTTCCTTTCTCACTTTTTTGCCCACACCCTAGGGGGGTTAGAGAGAGTCCTGATGCTGTGCCAGCACTGCTCAGCAGCAGACACAGCACTGGTGTGATACCACTGCTGTTTTAGCTACGAGTGCAGAGCACAGCACTGTATGGGCTGCTGCAGGGAAAGTTAACATCCCAGCCCGACCCAGTACAACCTCCACCCCTTATTCCATAACATTTGTGTCACTCTCAGGTCCCCCATACTTTAGCATGTAAGTATTCTCATCACCACTGTTCCTTGTCCTTTAACAGGTTGATAGGTAGGTATATATTTTCATTCTATAGGTCTTTCCCAAAAAAGGTTCATGAGAACTGTTGATGATTTAGTCTTCATCTGCCAAAGTGGTCACTCAGGGCAGGCGGAGTTGGATGCCTGGACGCCAGCACCAGCTTAGCTCAAGTCCTTGTTGCGCTTGCCCTGTTCCTTGCCAAAGGACCACCCCGGTCCTTGGGCGAAGACAATCCCACGAGTGGGTTTGCCTTTTCCCGAGGCAGGAGCAACTCACACCGCCTTCACCATCCACTTTCCTACATGCACTACAGGGACTTTAGCTCCTCCCACAGTGCATAGGGGTTTTGTTTCGGCGGGACCAGGACGGCTGTTGGACCCTCTGGTGTTAACTAGCCAAGTGGCTTCTGGTAGATTTATGTCCCATTGTTTCCATGTCCCAGCACCCAATGCTCGTAACATAGTCTTTAACAGTCCATTGTACCTCTCAACCTTCCCAGAGCCTTGTGGGTGATAAGGGATGTGATACACCCACTCGATGCCATGCCTCTTGGCCCAGGAGGTGACCAGATTGTTTCGGAAATGACTCCCGTTGTCAGACTCAATTCTCTCTGGTGTACCATGATGCCGCAACACTGGCCTTTCCAGGCCCAAGACACTGTTTCAGGTGGTGGCATGGTTTACGGGGTATGTTTCCAGCCACCCAGTAGTTGCTTCTACCATGGTGAGCATGTACCGTTTGCCTTGGCGGGTTTGTGGGAGTGGTCCGATATAGTCAATTTGCCAGGCCTCACCATATTAAAACCCTAGCCACCCCCCCCATTCCAGGGATATTTTACCTTCATGGCTCGCTTGATCGCAGCACAGGTTTCACACTCATGGTTGACCTGTGTGATGGCCTCAATGGTCAGGTCCACCCCTCGATCACGAGCCCATCTGTATGTGGCATCCCTCCCCAGACGTCCTGATGTTTCATGGGCCCATCAAGCTACAGACAGCTCACTCTTGTGCCCCCGGTCCATGTCCACCTGAGCCACTTCAGTTTTCAAAGCTAAGGTCCACCTCTTTGTTATTCTGATGTTCTTCAGTGGCGCGACTCCTGGGCATGTGAGCATCTGCATGACATACCTTTACAGCCAGGTTTTCTACCCGGGCAGCAATATCTTGCCACAGGGTAGCAGCCCAGATAGGTTCACCTCTACGCTGCCAGTTGCTCTGTTTCCATTGCTGCAGCCACCCCCACAGAGCATTTGCCACTATCCATGAGTCAGTGTAGAGATACGGTACTGGCCATTGTTCTCTCACAGCAATTTCTAGGGCCAGTTGTATGGCTTTCACTTCTGCATACTGACTTGACTCGCCTTCCCCTTCCATGGCCTCCACGACTTGTCGTGTGGGACGCCACAAAGCAGCTTTCCATTTCTGAGGGCTCCCTACTACACGGCAGGATCCAGAGGCGGGTTACCTCTTCTGTCGGCACTCCAAAATCCCTGCCCTCCGTCCAGTCCATGATCTCTTCCAGGATTCCTGGGCGATTAGGTTTCCCCATACGAGCCTGCTGTGTAATTAACACTACCCACTTACTCCACGTAGCGTCAGTCCCATGGTGTGCAGTGGGAATTTTCCCTTTGAACATCCA
This sequence comes from Anser anser, assembly GCF_964211835.1. Classification (NCBI taxonomy): domain Eukaryota; kingdom Metazoa; phylum Chordata; class Aves; order Anseriformes; family Anatidae; genus Anser; species Anser anser. Next base: position 598,112 of record NW_028154228.1, on the reverse strand, counting down.
ATGTAACACAGGTAGCCGTGGTGCCAAGAGGAGCTGTGCTTCTGTACCCACAACTTCTGAAGCAGCTCGAACACCCTCATATGCCGTGAGTATCTCTTTTTCAGTTGGGGTGTAATTGGCTTCTGATCCTCGATAGCCCCGGCTCCAGAACCCCAGAGGTTGACCTCGAGTTTCTCCTGGGGTTTTCTGCCAGAGGCTCCAGGTGAGACCATGCTCCCCAGCTGCAGTGTAAAGTATGTTTTGCACAGCTCTACCAGTACAGACAGGCCCAAGGGCTACTGCACAAGCTATTTCTTGTTTGATTTGTTCAAAGGCCTGTTGTTGCTCGGGGCCCCACTCGAAATAGTTCCTCTTTCGAGTCACTCCATATAGAGGACTCACAAGCTGACTATAGCCTGGAACATGCATTCTCCAGAATCCCACAAGGCCTAGGAAAGCTTGTGTTTCTTTTTTGCTAGTTGGCGGAGACATAGCAGTTATTTTGTTGATCACATCCATTGGAACGTGGCGACGTCGATCCTGCCATTTTACCCCCAAGAACTGGATTTCCTGTGCGGGTCCCTTGACCTTACTCTGTTTAAAGGCAAAACCAGCTTTCAGGAGAATTTGGATTATTTTCTTCCCTTTCTCAAAAACTTCTTCTGCTGTGTTTCCCCACACGATGATATCATCGATGTACTGCAGGTGTTCAGGAGCTTCCCCCTGTTCCAGTGTCATCTGGATCAGTCCATGGCAAATGGTAGGGCTGTGTTTCCACCCCTGGGGCAGTCAATTCCAGGTGTATTGGATGTCCCTCCAAGCGAAAGCAAACTGTGCCCGGCATGCTGCTGCCAGAGGGATGGAGAAAAATGCATTAGCAATATCAATTGTGGCGTACCACTTGGCTGCCTTTGACTCTAGTTCGTACTGAAGTTCTAGCATTTCCAGCACTGCAACACTCAATGGTGGCATGACTTCATTCAGGCCCCAGCAGTCCACAGTTAGCCTCTACTCACCATTAGACTTTTGCACTGGCCATATATTTTACACTGGCCTGGTGTATTTGCGGTGGTGTTTGGTCAGTTTCCCAAGTACTGGGGGGGGGGAGGGGGCTGACTGATCAAAGTGGCAGAAAGGAGATAGTCACTTCTTTGGTGGTTTGGGCTTGAGCCCTGGGAACTCGGTAAGAAGGGGAAGAGCAAATTTATTTAGGCCTCAATACCTTTTAAACCCCCATATTGACGGATACACAGGAGTGATTCCTTGTTTTGTATGGGCTTACTAACAAAGTGCATGAGAAAAATTGGCATTCGGCTTGAAATTCGGTCTTGTTGAAATGTAAATTTTGTGGAAAAGGTGGTATTGTTTGTCTAGAAGACGGAGGGCTGAGTGCTTCAGGTGTTTTCCCGAAGTCCTGTGGATTTGTGATTGGAACGGGGCTCATTAATAATCTGAAATAGTAAAGTTTATATGTGGAAAGAAGAGTTTAATCCCAGAGAATTGGGACATTTGGGAAGAAGATCAGGAAAAGATAGTAAAAACCTGTGTAATGGGTAAGATGTATTTGTTCATTGTATAAAGAAATAAAAAAAAAAAAAAAAAAGAAAAGGGATAAGATGGTTATAAAATAGATAGTATTTTACACGAGGTTGGGACAGAGCTTCCTGATCATAATAGAACCTTGATATATGATGACAAAGTTGGGGAGGGGGGGGATTTGCTAACTATCTGTAAGGAATTTGGGAATCTGCGAGGGAGATAAGGTTGCACAATGTTGCCTCAATGAAGGGGAGGCTTATTAGGCAGATAACAAGAAGGGGGGGTGTTGGGTAAACATCCTTGAACAGGTACAAAGACTCTGTGAAATACCCCATCGCAAGACATCCTGTCTGCTACTTCACTCCCCCCACCCAAACATTAGCACAACGCGTGAGCACCAAAGAGAGGAAGCAGCCCCCCCCCCCCCTTTGGACTGCATAGCCGCAGCTGGTTCAACAAGCCCGGACAAGCTGGAACTCGGATACTATAAAACAGCACCCCCGGAGAAGGAAAATTGTGCGCCGCTGCGGAGTCGGAACTCCCCGGCCGCCCAGCGCTGTTTTGCTTCTGCTTGCTTACTTAATTAATTAATAAATTCTGTGATTAATAACATTTATTAACAGACCGACTTCGTATGCGAGTCTGTTCATAACAATTTGGTGCCGTGACTCGGATAGGCAATTTGATTGAGGACTCCCCTTTGGGGGTGGCGCCCCGCCGATTTTGGCGGCCCTCGAAGCAGGAAGTCTCATTCAGGCCTTCACCGACGAACCTCAAAAATTAAGCAGAAGCAAATAAAGCCGGCAAACCCTTAGCAATCTTTGTGCACGAAGACCGAACGAAGACCCATGGGGTGGGTAAGTATAGGCCGGTGATCCGTTCGGTAAGGGTGGGGAATCCCGGAGTACGGCTTCTGAGACGGCCAATCGCGGCCGAAGCGAGTGCGGACCCCTCGGTAGTGCGGTTCCCACATCCCGCGAGGGACTGGGCCACGAAAAGGGGGAAGTGTGTGTGTGTGTGAGTGAAGGTACTCCGGAAGATGGGACAGAAGAAAAGTAAGCCTTCTGGTCCCATGGGTGGGGGAAATAGCGGTAGGAATATTCCTCCTATTCCCCCGGATAGCCCGCTGGGGCTAATGATTAAGAATTGGAGTAATTCCCCTTCTAGGCGGGGAAAAAGTAAAGTAAAAATGATTCATTATTGTGTAGAGATCTGGGGTAATAAGCCCATAAAGGGGGACAGTGTGTTTTGGCCCCTTTTCGGTTCCTTTGAGGATTGGATATGTCAGGCTCTAAATATTTATGTTAATTCAAAGGAACCATTTAGTTTAAGAGGGAAGCGAATACGCACATTTATGGATAAATTTTGAAACTGGGACCCAGTTATACCCTCTAAAAGAAAAAGGAGGGAAGGGAAAGAAAAGAGATTTGGAAGTCCCAGTTGCGCCACCTCCCTACGTGCCCTCTTTGCCAACAGCACCCTCTGCTGCCGAATCTGAGGATTCGGATGACAGTGCCTCGGTCCAAGGGAGACGAGGGCCAGTAACTAGAAGCCAGACTCGTCGCGCTAAAGAAGGGTTGTACCCCTTGCGGGAGATTGCAATGGGGGGACCTCAACCAGGGATGGGATATGTAGCCGTCCCCATTAATTCAGGGGACGTTAGAGACTTTAAAAAGGAGATGGGAAGTCTCTTAGAAGACCCGTTAGGAGTAGCCGAACAGGTAGATCAGTTTTTAGGGCCAAACATTTATACTTGGGAAGAATTACAATCTATTTTGGGAATATTATTTACATCAGAAGAGAGAGGAATGATAAGGAGAGCAGGTATGCGAATTTGGGACCAGCAACATCAGCAAGGTCCTGCTGCTGATATTAAGTGGCCAATGCAGACACCTAACTGGAATAACCAGGATCCAATACACAGGGGCCACATGCAGGATCTAAGAACAATCATAATACAAGGAATCAGAGAATCTGTGCCCAGAGGACAGAATATAAATAAAGCATTCAGTGAACAACAGAAAAAGGATGAAACTCCAACAGAATGGTTGGAGAGACTTCGTAAAAGTCTGCAATTATACAGTGGGTTAGACCCAGGTACCCTGTTAGGGGAAGCATTACTTAAGACACAGTTTGTGGCTAAGTCTTGGATCGATATCAGAAAGAAATTGGAAAAAATAGAGGATTGGCAAGATAGAGGTCTGGACGAATTATTAAGGGAAGCACAAAAGGTGTATGTTCGTAGGGAAGATGAGAAGGAAAAGAAGCAAGTGCGAATGATGGTGGCAGCGGTGCGAGAAGGATCCAGAAGGGCTGGCAATGAACAAAGATGGAGGAATGAAGGGTTTACTAGAAGGAATAGGAAAGAGAAAAAGGGTGCCCAGGAAAGAAGAGATGTGACCTGTTTTTACTGTAATAAGAAGGGTCACATGAAAAGGGAGTGCCGACAGAGGAAAGAGGATGAGAAAATGTTTAGAAATGAATAGGGGTGTCAGGGGCTCTATTTGCTGGGGACCCAAAGGAACAGTGAGCCCTTGATAAAGTTACGAGTGGGCCCCCAGCGCGAGGAAATCGAATTCCTCATAGACACGGGAGCTGAAAGATCAACTGTCCAGACATTACCTTTAGGATGTAGAACTTCAAAGGATAGAATACAGGTAATAGGAGCAAAAGGGGAGCCTTTTGGGGTCCCCGTTATAAAAGAGGTACCGATTGAATTGGGATCAAAAAAGGGTACGGGGCATCTGCTTCTTGTGCCAGAAGCCGAATATAACTTATTAGGTAGAGATTTGATAATAGAATTAGGCATAGGACTAGAGGTAGTAGAAAAGAAACTGGAAATAAAGCTGTGTCTTCTTCGGGTAGAGGATGAGAAAGAGATAGACCCCGAGGTTTGGTATACCTCGGAGAGCGTTGGAAGGTTAAACATTAAACCATTTAAGGTAACTATCAAAGAGCCAGAAGTACCAATCAGGATAAAACAATACCCCTTGTCTGAAGAGGGTAGAAAGGGTCTGAAGGAAGACATACAACGATTATTACAACAGGGGTTGTTAGAACCCTGTATGTCTCCTTTCAACACCCCTATATTACCAGTTAAAAGAAAGGATGGTAAATACCGATTGGTACATGATTTGAGAGAAATTAATAAGAGAACTATAACCAGATTCCCCGTGGTAGCAAACCCACATACCTTATTGAGCCAATTAAGCCCAGAGGACAAGTGGTACAGTGTAATAGATTTAAAGGATGCTTTCTGGGCCTGTCCTCTTGATGAGGACAGTAGGAATTATTTTGCCTTTGAATGGGAGGATCCCGATACTCACAGGAAACAGCAACTAAGGTGGACAGTGTTACCTCAGGGGTTTACAGAATCTCCAAACTTGTTTGGCCAGGCCCTGGAGCAAATTCTAGAGGATTACGATAGAATGCCAGGGACCAAAATGATCCAATATGTAGATGACTTATTAATAGCGGGGAAAGATGAGAAAATCGTACGACAGGCAAGTATAAACTTGCTGAATTTTTTGGGCTCACGGGGACTAAAGGTTTCAAAAGCAAAATTACAATTCGTGGAGGAAGAAGTAAAGTATTTAGGCCATTTATTAAGCAAAGGAACAAAGAAATTAGACCCTGAAAGAGTTAGAGGTATTTTAGAACTCAGGGCACCAGAGACGAAAAAACAAATCAGGCAGGTGCTAGGATTGACAGGGTACTGCAGACAGTGGATAGAGGATTACAGCGGGAAGGTAAAATTTTTATACAACAAATTGAGTAACGAGGGCCATCTTAAATGGACAAAAGAGGATGAGGAACGACTGATGCTCCTAAAAGAAGAACTCGTGAATCCACCGGTTTTAAGCTTTCCCGAATTAAAGAAGCCCTTTTTCCTGTTTGTTAATACTACAGAAGGAACTGCGTATGGAGTACTGGCACAAGAATGGGCAGGATGTAAAAAGCCTGTGGCCTATTTGTCAAAATTGCTAGATCCAGTCACTAGAGGCTGGCCAAACTGTTTACAAGCAATTGCAGCAGCGGCCTTATTGGTTGAGGAGGCACAAAAGATTACCTTTGGAGGAGAAATTAGAGTAATATCTCCCCACAACATTCGCGGAGTGTTGCAGCAAAAAGCAGACAAATGGATCACCGACGCAAGGCTGTTGAGATACGAGGGGATATTGATCTCTTCCCCAAGATTGACTCTAGAAACTGCGCCAGTACAAAACCCTGCGCAATTTCTCTACGGAGAAACAAATGGCCATCTAGAACATGATTGTCTCAGCAACATCGAAGAACATACGAGATTAAGACCGGACTTAGAAGATACCGAATTGACTCATGGGGAACAGATATATGTGGATGGATCCTCTAGGGTAATAGAAGGGAAAAGAAAATCGGGGTATGCCCTGATAGATGGGAAAACATTTAGAGTCATAGAATCAGGACCCCTCAGTCCGAGTTGGTCAGCTCAGGCTTGTGAATTATATGCAATGTTAAGGGCTTTGAAATTATTGAAAGATAGAAGCGGAACCATCTATACGGATTCAAAATATGTTTATGGGGTAATACACACCTTTGGAAAAATTTGGGAAGAGAGGGGACTTATAAACTCCCAGGGGAAAGGACTAGTTCATCAAGAATTGATTGTTAGGGTTTTACAAGCGATTAGGGAGCCAAAAGAGATAGCGGTGGTACATGTAAAAGGCCACCAGCGTGGACTGACCCCGCAAATAAGGGGAAACAATCTTGCTGATCAAGAGGCAAAGCGGGTAGCCCTCATGACTAACTATGTAATAACAAAAAGGGCGGATTGCCCAACTTGTGGAGAGGATTTAAAGAGGGAACCTTGTTATGGGTGTTGGAAGAATTGGGGGATGGATGGAGTAGAATGTAATTGTTCAAAGGAAGAGAGCCCTCCTTACAAAAATTGTTTCAAACATGGCTTGCAAATGTCTTTGATAGGAGGGACTTTCTTCTCCCCCTTGTTGTGTTTTACTGTGCAAGAAAAAGGGAAAATGATACAAATGGGAATTAAGGAAAATAAGGAAGGGAGATGGTTGCTACCTGATGGGAGAGAGGTATTGCCTAAATCAGTAGCTGTGAGGGTGCTACGGAGATACCATGATCAATCCCACTGGGGAGTACAGGCCCTAGTGGACCAATTTGCATACAAGTATATGTGTATTGGAATATATGATATAGCAAAGACAATAGTTAATGGATGTATAACTTGCCGAAGGGTAAATGCCAAAAACATAAGGAAAAGGATTATGGGAGGAAGGGAATTGGCCCATCGACCCTTCGCAAAAATTCAATTGGACTTTACGGAACTCCCCAGAGTAGGGAGATATAAATATTTGCTCGTGATAGTAGATCATTTGACTAACTTTGTCGAGGCATTCCCTACGGCAAGGGCAACGGCACAAACAGTAGTAAAAATTTTACTGGAGAACATAATCCCTCGATACGGAGTTATTGAAATGATAGATTCTGATAGAGGGCCTCACTTTGTGTCAAAGGTTATACAAGAAATTATGAGAAACTTAGGAATCAAGTGGGAATACCACACTCCTTGGCACCCTGAGAGCTCGGGAAAAGTAGAACGAATGAATGGGGAAATTAAGAAACAACTTACTAAATTGATGATAGAAACTAAAACCTCATGGATAAAATGCTTACCTCTTGCTTTGCTAAACCTGCGTACGAAACCCCGAACTGATCTGGGGTTGTCACCATTTGAAATGCTATATGGGATGCCCTATGACTTAGAGATACCCGTCGATCACCCCCACATTCAAGATGAGAGTTTGAAGTCTTATTTAGTACAGTTAGGGAACAGAAGGAGGGAATTGCAGAAAAGGGGTCTGGTTATACAACGCCCTCCTCTGGATATGGCAATACACAATATACAGCCTGGGGACCAGGTCTTGATTAAAACTTGGAAAGAAACTGCATTGACCCCACGTTGGGAAGGTCCCTATATTGTTTTGCTAACTACAGAGACTGCTGTCCGGACTGCTGAACGGGGATGGACGCACGCCAGCCGAGTTAAAGGGCCAATACAGAACGACAGGTGGAAAGTGACTTCCGGCTCTGAGGACTTAAAGCTGACTCTGCGACGAACTCGGTAGGCATTACTGGGAAGGGGTGGAGGCTCCATGGTCCCTGAAGAATACTACTGCTGCCGAGAAGAATCATAACCCCGTAGGTGGTAGCACCCCATCTGACGGGCGAGGCAGAGTGGTAAAACAAGTGGGAATGGACCTTCACTACCCCCTGTGGTGCTTGGGGTTATTCGCGATGGTCATGCCACCCACCGCTGGTCAACACCACCCGCATCAGCCTTTCTTGTGGAGCTTGATAAGACTTTTCGATACTACGGTCGTACAGCAGATTGTTACGCCAGGGGCTCCCAGCTTTAAGACTGATCTCTGCAACCTCACAACGACTTTGGAGCTATGTAACAATCAGTCAGATTTCTACTTATGCCCAGCTTCTAACCCAGGGAAAAGCTACTGTAATTCCCCAGCACAGTATTACTGCGCTTATTGGGGTTGCGAAACTATAGCCACAGCATGGAATCCAGGCGGGGGAAAAGATAAATATTTAACTGTCCAATTTGGGCCTCAGGGTTGCAGTAATCGGAACACGGTTGAGGCAGTCTATCACCGTGGAACAGGGACCGTACAAAAAGGGAATTGCGCGTTTTTGTGGGTTAACGTAACTAATCCGATGGATCCGGGGTGGATCCTTGGAAGGACTTGGGGAATAAGGTATTATGAGAAAGGAGCTGATAGAGGGGAAATAATTTTAATAAAGAAGGAAGAACCGCCTAAAACACCTCGAAAGGTAGGCCCCCTCTCACATTTGGAAAACAAAGGGACGTCTCGCCCCACGACAACTAAATTGACCCCCACGCGGCCTGGTAATAATAAGATGACGTCCATTCCCACTCCTACTCCCACTGCGATAGGAAGAAATAGGGATGATTCTTCCTTAAGTAGAATGTGGAAAATTATTGAAGCCAGCTATCAACTCCTTAATCAAACAAACCCGGAAATTACAAAAAAATGCTGGTTATGTGTCAGTGCCCAGCCTCCATATTACGAGGCAATAGGGGATATGGGTGCACTCGAATACTCGAATGAATCAAACCCCAGCAAATGTAACTGGGGGCAGGAAATCGGGATCACTCTAACACAGGTGACAGGGAAAGGTAGGTGTATAGGAACAGTCCCAAGAGGAAAAAGAGATTTATGCAGTATTACAGAAGATAGAAAACAACCCTCTAATTGGTTGATTCCGGCTAATAATACTCGATGGGTATGTTCGTCTTTAGGGGTAACTCCGTGTCTGTCTTTAAAATTGTTTAATTCGTCCCGCGACTTCTGTGTACAGGTAGTAATTATACCAAGAATTCTGTACCATTCTGAAGAGTATATATACATGCAACACACAATACCACAATTTAATCTAAAAAGGAGGGAACCGGTAACAGCTGTTACCCTAGCCACTTTAATGATTTTAGGGGCCGCGGGAGCTGGAACGGGGATTGCATCCCTAGTTAAACAAAGTCAAGAATTTACCTCTTTACGAGTTGCTGTGGATGAGGACTTGGCTCGCATAGAGCAATCGATAACGGCCCTAGAAAAGTCAGTCAGGTCATTATCTGAAGTAGTGCTCCAAAATCGCAGAGGACTGGACTTGATATTCTTACAACAAGGAGGACTTTGCGCAGCCCTGCGAGAAGAGTGTTGCGTATATGCTGACCATACAGGAGTAGTAAGGGACACTATGACAAAACTCCGAGAAGGATTAGAGAAACGAAAAAGGGAACACGAAGCTCGCCAGAGTTGGTATGAATCTTGGTTTAATTACTCACCTTGGCTTACAACATTGTTATCTACTATTGCTGGACCATTATTGTTGCTAATATTTGTGTTGACTTTTGGCCCATGTATCTTTAACCGGGTAATTGCTATTGTAAAAAGTCGACTGGAGGCTGCACATTTGATGCTTATACGTGCTAAGTATGAAACTGTAGATCAGGAAGAAGATACTGAAACCTTGATGATGTGTAAAAAAGCTTTGGAAGAATTTAATGAACAAAATAAGTAGCCTAAAAGAAAAAGGAGGGATTGTAATGGGTAAGATGTATTTGTTCATTGTATAAAGAAATAAAAAAAAAAAAAAAAAGAAAAGGGATAAGATGGTTATAAAATAGATAGTATTTTACACGAGGTTGGGACAGAGCTTCCTGATCATAATAGAACCTTGATATATGATGACAAAGTTGGGGAGGGGGGGGATTTGCTAACTATCTGTAAGGAATTTGGGAATCTGCGAGGGAGATAAGGTTGCACAATGTTGCCTCAATGAAGGGGAGGCTTATTAGGCAGATAACAAGAAGGGGGGGTGTTGGGTAAACATCCTTGAACAGGTACAAAGACTCTGTGAAATACCCCATCGCAAGACATCCTGTCTGCTACTTCACTCCCCCCACCCAAACATTAGCACAACGCGTGAGCACCAAAGAGAGGAAGCAGCCCCCCCCCCCCCCCTTTGGACTGCATAGCCGCAGCTGGTTCAACAAGCCCGGACAAGCTGGAACTCGGATACTATAAAACAGCACCCCCGGAGAAGGAAAATTGTGCGCCGCTGCGGAGTCGGAACTCCCCGGCCGCCCAGCGCTGTTTTGCTTCTGCTTGCTTACTTAATTAATTAATAAATTCTGTGATTAATAACATTTATTAACAGACCGACTTCGTATGCGAGTCTGTTCATAACAACCTGCAATAAAAAAGTTTGCATGGAAATTGAAACAAGGGACAGTAACTAATAAGGAATAGTAATAAATAAATAAATTAAATAAATAAATAAATAAAGGGAATGGGAAATCAAGGAAATGAGTAATATCCAAAACAAAGACGTTTTAAAGAAAGCCTCGTTGGGTGCATATTGGCACATTGGAAGGATATTGTTAGAACTGGGGGCACAGAAAGCAAGAGGACTTTCACTAAGTATTGCAATCATTGGTAGCCACTATATAAGCTAAATGGCCGCTTTATGGATCAGTCGACTATAACACTATCTTGCAGTTAATGTTGTTTTTGAGGAGAGAAGGAAAATAGGATGAAATGTTGTATAGTGATATGTTGTTTCAGCATCTTGGAGGGAAAAGGTATGGAATTAAGTTGGCCCCTGACTGAGCCTTTGGTGTTGGCATTAGAAAAGTACAGTCTGAAGAAAGATAAAGGCAGTGTTAAAAGGGTTGTTGAAGGTGTTAAAGGTGTGGCATGTAGTATTTGACAAAGCTGTTTGAAGTTGAATGAGCAGGGAAAGAGGATGTAGGAATGTTAGTAGTTCCTCCTCAACCCGAGGCTGAGATCTCAAAATCACGGGCGTGAGCCCTCTGGGGCAGAGGGACCATGATGGGTCCCAGAGAGTTGTCATGGAAACAGAAAAGCAGCTAACTCTTAAAACAACCTGAGTTCATGTGTGAGCTCAGATTGCCAATGGGACTGCTCAGGGAACTGTCAACGATTGCATTCCCCTGACCGACCCCCCCCCCCACTGAGACCCTAATCACCCCGGAAATTATGTAAATACCAAAATCTGGTTAAATTGGGAATTGAGAATCTGTTCCAACAAGGTCCAAAAGAAACCCCTATGGAATTTTTGGACCAACTTTGAAATGCAATGAGGAGAAAACAAAACGAAACAAAACAAAACAAACAAACAAAATTTGGACCTGGCTTCAGAAAACAAACAGAGGCAATTGGCTAGCCTCTTTCTAGGGCAATCAGCCCCTGATATCAGAAAGAAATTGTCTTAGGTTGCAGGACAAACTTACAACAGTCAGGAATGACGGGGACCTGGGGCATCTACCCTAGCAGGTCCACTGGTTGAAAGAAAGCTAGGGAATGAAGAAGAGAGGCTTGATTTTTTTTGTTGGTTACAGGAGCTTCTTTCTCTGTGTTAATTATTCTGTAAATGTAATAGGAGCAACTAGCCAACAGGAAAAGGCATTTTTTGCAATGCTTGAAATTTAAATTGGGAAAAATGATTGGAATTACAAAAAGAGAAAAACAGTCAAGTTTGGTTCATGGTACTAGATTTAAAGGATGCCTTTTTCTGCCTGCCCGTGGCAACTGAAAACCAGAAACTCTTTGCCTTTGAATGGGAAAATAATAATAAAGGACGGAAAACTCAGCTTACTTGGACAGTGTTACCACAGGGGTTCAAGAATAGCCCCACCATATTTGGGAACTGTGATCTTGAAGTTTGAAAGACCCCTTCGGGAAAAGGGGATGCTGTTGCAATATGCAAATGATAGCTACTGAAGAAGAAAAGGAATGTGCGCAATGGACTATTAGTTTACTACATTTTTTTTTCGGCACTAATACTGTGAACCCAGCCTCTTTCCTCAGTAACAGAGTTTCCAGATCACCCATTCATGATTGCATCAAGACCATGGACACAGTATACTCAAGCTGACCAGACTTAAAGGAAACATCCCTAAAAGACGCGGAGGATTGGTATATAGATGGCAGCAGCTTCGTCCGCCAGGGATTTCGCCTCATAGGATATGCGGTAACAAACATCAGCCCAAAAGGTGGAAATCATTGCCTTGATAAGATCTCTTGAGCTGGCAAACATTTGGACAGATTTGAAATATGCCTTTGGTGTGGTGCATGCACACGGGGCTATTTGGAAGGAGAGAGGACTTTTATCTTCCTCAATTAAACGTGCAGAAGAGGCTGATAGCAGTTATTAGGGAAGAAAGAAAAAGGAGGCCCAGAAAGGAACAGCCCTGGCTAGGCAAGGAGCAATGTGCCCTATGTAAGAAATTTGGGCATTGGAAAAACGAATGCCCAGAACGGAAAAGAAATGGAAAAGGGAACCAGGGAAGGGAGGTGGTGGTCGCGCGTGCAGAAGATGACTGAAGAGGACCGGGGGAATCTACCCCAGCAGATCCACTGGTTATAAAAATGAAGCTGGGGGAGGAGGGAAAAGAGGTGGAACTTATGGTAGATGCGGGGGCAACATATTCAGTTTTAAATAAAGCATTAGTATCAGTGGGTAATGATTACGTTGTAGTGAAGGGGGCAACTGGCCAATCTGAAATAGCATATTTCTGCAAACCATTGAAATATAAATATGGGAAACAGTGGGGCATTCACAAGTTCCTGTACATGCCCAACTCCCCAGAGTCACTCCTAGGGAGAGATTTATTGGAAAGATTACAAGCAACCATTTCATTTAAAAATGGGGAGATTATTCTGGAGGTAAATGATCAAAGCTATGTGGAAGTGTTGAGTTTGATATTGACAGCTATTGAGACCAAAGAGGAAATTAGTGAGGAAATCCTAAGTCAAGTGTTTTCCAGAGTATGATCTTCTAATGTACCAGGGAAGGCAAAAAAATGCACTTAAACAGTACCCCTTGAAAAAGGAAGATAGAGAAGGAATTAGCCTGATAATTGATTAACATGCTTAACACTAGAGCTAACTTGGTTTACCATTTTAGACCTGAAGGATGCCTTCTTTTGCCTCCCTCTCCACGAAGCCAGCCAGAAAATCTTTGCATTTGGTTGGAAAAGCCCTAAGAGTGGGCACAAAAAACACAGCTCACATGGACAAGGTTGCCTCAGGGCTTTAAGAACTCGCCCACCTTGTTCGGAGAACAACTTGCAAAGGACTTGGAGACCTGGGAAGCCCCACCAGGAGAAGGAAGGCTGTTGCAGTAGGTAGATGACCTCCTAATAGCCACCCAGACAGAAGAAGCATGTGTGGCCTGGATGGTAAGCCTCCTAAATGTTCTGGGACTACAGGAGTACAGGGTATCGAAGAAGAAGGCTCAGGTGGTAAAGCAGAAGGTGACCTACCTGGGTTATGAGGTTAGTGCCGGACAACGGACCTTGGGGCAAGATCGTAAAGAAGCGATATGTCAAACCCTGAAACCCGAGACAATAAAAGAACTGCGAACCTTTTTGGGAATGACGGGGTGGTGCAGACTGTGTATCTATAATTACAGATCGCTTGTAAAACCGCTGTATGCGCTCATTGCAAATGGGAACAGGGACCTCCAATGGACAAAGGAGGCCACGCGAGCCTTTGACCAACTAAAGAAGGCTCTCATGTCAGCTCCAGCTCTGGGACTTCCAGATGTGAATAAGCCATTCTTCCTCTTCTCCCATGAGAAACAGGAGATTGCCCTGGGAATACTAGCACAGGACCTGGGCCCATATTGAAGGGCAGTTGCTTATTTTTCTAAGCAGCTGGATGCCGCCGCCAAGGGATGGCCGGGATGCCTCAGAGCCGTTGCAGCAGTGGTGCTAAATATCCAGGAAGCACGCAAGTTCACCTTGGGAGAGAAAATAACTGTGCTAGTGTCTCACAGTGTCCACAGTGCTGGAAGTGAAAGGCGGTCACTGGCTTTCCCCACAAAGGTTCCTGAAATCAGCAGAAACCAAGGGGAGCCGGTACACCATGACTGCCTGGAGACCATCGAAGCTACCTACTCCAGCCGTCCAGATCTGAAGGACACTCCTTTGACGATGTGGAAATATGGGAGCAGCTACGTCATCAGCAGAAAATGACATGCTGCGTATGCAGTTACCACTTGCAAAGACGTAATAGAATCTGGAAAATAAACATCTGTACGGACTAAATAACGAGATTATTGGAAGCAGTTCAGCTGCCTGAAAAGGTAGCAATCATGCACATTAAAGCACACCAGAAGGTGAGTTCAGAATTGGAGGAAGGAAATGATCTGGCGGACAGAGAGGCAAAAGAAGCAGTAGAAGGTGAGGTAGCAACTGAGGGAGCCCTGATTCCAGACAGGCAAATTCCCCTTGAAGGTAAGCTTGTATATAACAAAAAGGATAGAAAATTAATCGAAAGACAAAAGGGAAAATATAACCAAGAGGGATGGGCTATTACCAAAGAAGGGAAGGGGAAGCTAGTCATTCCCTCCAATTTATTGTGGTCACTGGTAAAGAAAGAACACCGGAAAACACATTGGGGAATAGATGCTTTGTATAACTATCTAATTGGAAAATTATTGCCAGGAACTTATATGCTACCATCACTCAAATAACTTAACAATGTGATCTTTGTCTCCAGACTAACCCCCAAAATGCCCCCAAACCAAAACTGGGTCAAATTGGAAAAGGCCATGGGCCCGGGCAACAGTAGCAAATTGACTTTTCTGAACTTCCAAGAAAAGGGGGGGTGTCGATATTTACTGGTGTTAACAGATACCTTTTCAGGATGGCCAGAGGCTTTCCCCACTAGGACTGCCAAAGCCCGAGAGGTAACTAAGACTCTTGTAGAAAAAACTTTGAAACCTCAGTGGGAAGGACTATACCAGGTGCTTCTTACTACCTTCACCGCAATTAAGATCAAGGAACAGAGTGCCTGGATTCACCATTCTCAAGTGAAGAAAGCTCCAGAAGCCCCCTGGAAAGTAACGCTGGGTAACGGTAAATTGAAACTAAAGCTCAGTCGAGCAAAACGAGGACATTACGGTCAGGAGTATTTAGTAATATAATTTGCAGAAAATTTAGTTAGCAGAATTGCTTTATTTTTGTGGCTTATAGTTGTAACTGTGATTCAAGAATTGGAAGGTGCCTCTATGATAATAGAGAATGGTGAGTGGCCTTGGTCCAAAGCCGTAACAATGGAGGATAACAGCATTAATGGAAAGTTAGCAATTGTGGTTATGTGGTGAACAAATGGTGACCATTTATATACATTAAAAGAATGGCAAAAATTAGGAGAAGAATGAACATACCAAAGAACCAAAGGGGATGAAATTAAAATAGGGTGCCAAATGACTATCAGCCCCTACAGTCATCCTTATTGGCATTGGGAACTAGCCAATGGCAAGTTTCAAAGGTATTACCGAGATGGGAAAAGGCTGAAGACCAAGACCACAAACTAATAATAGATGCACTCACAAGTTATTTGCAAAGCGTAAAACAAGATGCAAATCACAACTGGTGGGACACACTCTTTGGATAGTCGCCAACTGCAACTGGGATTTTGAACACATTATGTCACCCAATTATTGTTTTATTGATATTAGTTGGTAAAAGTTTAATATTGTCTTTTGTAATACTTGTTTGGAATTGGAAATTGTTACAACGAATGGCGATACTAGCTTCCTTGACGAAAGTATATGGCAAGGCATTGAGGGATACATATCGTAGAGATTGGAAAGAATTTTTGTATTAAGTAAAAGAATTTACTAGATTTTCCAGAAAAGGGGGGACTGAAACATGGGATTAGAAATTAGAGAGCGATTGATTAAGAATGAATATGTAGGCAACACTCATTGCTTAATATGTGCTACATTTGCGATGTACTGTGCCTGTGCTGCGCTTAGGCCTCCAGATAACAGGAGCCCCTAGGACCCCAAGAACCAGATCAAACCAACCTTATGGTTCGGACTTTGACCAAGGGCTCAGAGATAAGGAGGACTGTTCACAAAAGGACAAGATAAAGAATGTCAAACATGCAAGGCCTCGAGATAACAGGAGCCTCTCGGACCCCGAGAACCGGACCAAACCAACCTTATGGCCCAGACTGTGACCAAGGCCTCAGAGAGCATGCGCAAGGAGATGAGGTGAAAAGTTCAACCCTGATGAAGATATCTTACTTCATCCTCACGACCCTCAGCACCCACCACCAGAAGGCACTGCGCAAGTGCAGATGGGAGGAGTTTATGGAAATGACTTCTTGGAGCTAATTTTAATACTAAGCGGGGACAGGTCATGCATATGTATAGGCGTACTGGGAAACTTCATGCATATGTAACTCTTTACTATATATAACCAAAGCAAGTTGCCACGTTAGGGCGCGCACGACTTTGGTGGGACTACCCCCCCGTGCCGCCCAGCGCTGAATAAACATACCTACTTTACAATCTTACTGATTGTGGAGTCAGCTTTCCGCGAGTCAGGACGAGGGGTGGTTTGTGTGTGTAAATTGTCCACCTAGTCAGTGTTGTGATGATGTTATGTTTATTTTGGTGTGGGGAATTCTTTTTCTTTTTGATGTAAGTGAAGTTTATGAAGAGTCTGATGACTGTAAAGTAAGAGTGATTATTCTTAAATATGCTTCTCATGGAGGCGAGGGGTGGAATGTAGTGGGTTTACGTGGCAAGGTTTTGGTAGCAGGGGGCCATAGGGGTGGCTTCTGAGAAGAATCTAGAAGCTGCTCGATGTTAGGTAAGGGCCCCGCTGCTGACCAGAGCCGAGCCAATAAGCGATGTTGTTTGCACCTCTGTGAGAGCATATTTAAGAAAGAAAAAAAAGAAAAAAAAAAGAAAAAAAAAGAGGAAAAAACGCTGCGCCACACAGCAGCTGGGAGAGTGAGAGGAGTGAGGAACAGCCTTCCAGGTGCTAAGGTCAGTGAAGGAGGAGGGGGAGAGGTGCTCCAGGCACCGGAGCAGAAGTTTCCCTGCAGCCTGTGGTGAGGACCATGGTGAAGCAGGTTGTCCCCCTGCAGCCCATGGAGTACCACGGTGGAGCAGGGTTCCGCGCTGCAGCCCCACTGCCATGGTTACCACCATGGACACCCTCTCAGCAAGAACCAGAGGGAGTGCTGAAGTGGATGTCTCCACAGTACCTTGTGGGGTACTCATGTTCATAAAATTCCATTGAACGTCAAAGGACCAATTGGGAATGACTGTAGTGTATTGCTGCTAGGACGATCAAGTACAACTTTGACGGGATTGTTTGTTTTGCCGGGGATAACTGATGCAGACTGTTGTAAATTAGTTCTGGGAGAAATCATTCTCAACACATCGTGGGTAAGGTAGATCGAATTTCAATTTATTTGAGCATTTCCGCAAGCAGCGATAAGTAAAACAGCGCTGGGCGGCCGGGGAGTCTCCTGCTCCGCCAACGGCGTGCCCCTAAGCCCGCCAGAGTCTCGATTTATAGCCTAGTAGTTCCGGGTTTAGTGGCACATCCTGGTGTCTTCTACGACTGTGCGGCCTGTTGCTAGGGGGTCTTCATCAGTCCTCTGGTTGTTATAAATTACTCTTTAGCCAGAAAGAATTTATAGTAAGTCGATTAGTTTATTGAGTAAGCGATCAGCAAGCAAAACAGCGCTGGGCGGCCGGGGAGTCCATGCTCCTCCAAACGGCGCACACCCTCCCCCTTTCGCAGTCCCCTTTTATCATCAGGTTCCTCCGGGGTTACGTGGTCCCTTTCTAGTACTGCGGCTGCGTCGATTGTTGCTAGGGGGTCGTCTCTGTCCCTCTGGTGGTCGCGCGGATGAAGGCAGTAGTCTTCCTCTGCTTAGTGTACGGTGCTTCTCTTCCTTATTTGGTCATGTTAGTTTTTCTTAAGATAGGGAAGTGGGTTATCGGTTTGGCAATGTACTGTTTACACAAAGTTACACAAAGTTCTCTCAACCATATGTCCGAGACATCTTGTTTTGTATCAATATGCTCCTTTTGTTCCCTCCTTAATATAGCCATGAAAAATAATGAACAAACATTTATTATCCATCACATGGTGGTCGTGGGGATGAAGGTCGTCTTCCTCTGCGTTGGGGTCATGACTTTGCTGAGATATGTGTGTTCTCATGCGAGGGGGAATGCCATTTTGCCCTTATTTGGAGCTGGTTTCTACTGCAATTGTTAACTTAACAGGAAGTTCCCATACTTGTTTTTTTCCTTCAACAGGATATTGGGGGGTATAAGCAATCAACCGTTGAAACCTCCCATCAGCAACATTTAATGAACAAACAAGGCTTTACCCATTACACAGACTATAACAGACAAATCCAAGCTATGGCTTGGACACCGTCAACACCATTGTCAGTACCAAAGGGAACTAGAATTGCTCAATTGATTCTTTTCCGAGAAGTAGTCTGCAGGAGTTGGTTCAAGAACAACTCCAAGAAGGACATATTGTTCCGACAAACATCCCATGGAATTCACCAGTGTTTGTCATCAAGAATGTTATAAGCGAGACCACGCAATTTTCTGGTCTATCGAAGATAATTTATTAATTAAGTAAGCAGGTACAAGCAAAACAGCGCTGGGCGGCTGGGGAGTCTCCGCTCCACCACAGCACGCAACTTTCCCTTTTCAGTGTCGCCGTTTTATAGCATCCAAGTTTGGCTTGTCAGGACTTGTTGAATCTTCTGAAGCTGTGCAGTTCGTTCTGTTTCTTTCAATGATCATGCGTTGTGCTCGTGTTCAAGGGTAGCAAAAGCAAAAGCAGCAAACAGTATTTCACAGAGTCTTTGTTTTACCAAGGACGTTTATCCAACACCCCCCTCCCCACTATCTACTCGCTTAGTCTTCCCCTTAACAAGGTCGTAAATTGCAAAACCTTATCTTCTCAGCAGATTCTCTGAATTCCTTTTAAAGACAATGAACAAACACCCGCTAATTTATCACAATCCCTCCTTTTTCTTTTTCTAACATATTTTGTTCATTGATGAATTTTTGAAGCACTTGTTTGCTCAATATTAAAGTTTCTGCGTCATCCTCCTCCTGTTCAAGAGATTCATATTTCGCACGCACAAGCATAAGGTGAGCTGCCTCTAATCGGTTTTTTACAATCGCGATTATTTGATTGAATATACATGGTCCAAAAGTTAGTGTTAATATGAGCAGCAACAAAGGTCCTGCTATAGTTGATAGCAGTGTAGTGAGCCAAAGTGAGTAATTAAACCAGGATTCATACCAATTCTGGTGGGCTTCATTTTCTATTTTTCGTTTTTCTAGCCCTTCTCTCAATTTAGTCATTGTATCCCTTACTACTCACGTATGATCTGCATATACACAACACTCCTCTCGTAGGGCTGCACACAATCCTCCTTGTAGAAAAATCAGATCTAATCCCCTACGATTTTGTCGTACAGATTTCTCTAAAGCTGATATAGATTGCTCGATACGGGCCAAATCCTCATCTACAGCAATGCGTAGAGAGGTAAATTCTTGGCTTTGTTTTACCAGAGAGGTAATTCCAGTTCCGGCTCCTGCAGCCCCCAGAATCATCAGAGTGGCTAAAGTAACAGTCGTAATAGGCTCTCTCTTCCTTAAGTGTTTTTTTTGCCATAGCATGTTGGATGTACATATACTCCTCAGAATGGTAAAGAATCCTAGGTATAATTACTACCTGTACACAAAAATCATGAGACGAGTTGAACAATTTCAAAGATAAGCATGGAGTTACCCCCAGAGACGAACATACCCATCTGGTGTTATCTGCTGGTATTAACCATTTTTCTTTGTCTAATTGTGTAACATTTTCTGTAATATTGCATAGATGGAACTTCTCACCAGGGACCGTGCCTACGCATCTGCCATTCCCAGTTACTTCCGTTAACATTATTCCTACATCCCTTCCCCAATGGCATTGTGGGGGATCGGTTTCGTTTGAACGGGTGGTTTCTCCCAGATCCCCAATGGCGTCGTAATATGAGGGCCTTATATCAAGACATAACCAGCAAGGTCTAGGCACGTCTGCATTTGGTTGATTCAACAACTGATAACTAGCATTCATGATTCTCCATATGTTATTCCCGGTCACCCCTTCATTTCTAATCCCGTACTCCGGGTTTACTGATTTATTAGCAACCTCCAGTGGTTTAGGGCTATTAGGAGTGTCCTGGTTCCAGTTAGGACAGAGTTAATTTTTCCTCATAGTAGCTGGTAGGGTGCTATGTTTTGGATTAGGATGAGAAGAGCGCTGATAACATGCTGATCTTTTAATTGTTGCAGAGCAGTGTTTACACCAGGCCAAGGACTTTTCAGCTTCTCGCTCTGTCCTGCCAGCGAGCAGGCTAGGGGTGCAGCAGGAGCTGGGAGGGGACAGACCCAGGACAGCTGACCCAAACTGGCCAAAGGGATATTCCATACCATCTGACGTCATGCTAAACAATATATAGGGGTGGCTGGCCGGGGTGGGGAGCCGGCTGCTCGGGGATAGGCTGGGCATCGGTCAGCAGGTAGTGAGCAATTGCATTGTGCATCACTTGTTTCTTACACATTATTATTATTAATACTATTATCATTATCATTATCACTATTATTATTGTTATTATTATATTCCTGTCTTAATAAACTGTCTTTATCTCAACTCACCGGCTTCACTTTCCCGTTTCTCTCCCCCATCCCAGAGAGGGAGGGGGGAGGGTGAGTGAACGGCTGTGTGGTGTTTAGCTGCCAGCGGGGTTAAACCACAACAAGGAGTTAGCATTCTAAAAGCTTGTGTAGGCTGAATCCTCAAAACACTCCCCGACAGTTCCTGATTTGGTCCCACCCATTGGGGACTCTTAGTCTCTTCCTTCTTTATATAGATGATGCCTCCACTATCAGTCCCCCAGCAGTAGTTATCTGCTGAACAACATGGTGATCTTCCCATCTAATCAGGCTCCATTTAAAAGGTTTGTGAGGGTGCGCAGACCCAGGAACAGTGTAAACAATTGTACCCATTACTATGTATCGCAAAAAAAAAAAAAAAATGGCTAGGGCCCATTTTCCGGAGTTCTTTACCTGGCCACGTAATTCCCCACCGTTTCACTCTCTGCCTCGCTTGTCAGTTCGGTTGCAGCGAACTACAAGGTGCAGGTTCTTCTCGGCAGCAGCAGTGTTCTTCAGGGGAGTTTCTCAGGTAACCGTGACCTTTTTCTGATCAAACAGGGTCCCCTCTCCTCCTTTTTTTACGATACATAGACTGTTAGACCATACTTATCAAGTTCGTTTCAACATGAGCTTTAAGTCATCAGGGCCTGCGACCGCTTCCCATTCGCTTCTCTGGATCGGTCCTTTCACGCGACTGGCATGCGTTCACCCCTTCTCAGCCGTCCGGATAGCCGTCTCTGTGATAAGTAAAACAACATAGGGGCCTCCCCACCGTGGTGTTAAAGACGTTTCTTTCCATGTCTTAATTAGAACCCTATTTCCAGGTTGTATCCTATGGATTGCTATATCTAGCCACCAAGCCTTTCGCTTGCAACTCCCTCCGTCGGTTCATAAGCTGTATTAAATAAGGTTTTAATTGGATATCCTGTACCTGGGGGTGATCAGATGGCATCTCTAAATCATAAGGCATACCATACAGCCTTTCAAAAGGTGAGATTCCGACATCGGCTCGGGGCTATGTCCGGATATTCAATAGTGCAAGCGGTAAACATTTCACCCAGGGGGGTTTTGTCTCTATCATAAGCTTTGTTAGTTGCTTTTTAATTTTACCATTCATTCGTTCTACCTTTCCCGAACTCTGAGGATGCCAGGGAGTGTGATATTCCCATTTAATTCCCAGAGCCTTCATCGTGTCTCGGGATACCTTTGACACAAAGTGTGGGCCTCGATCAGAGTCAATTGCTTCTATTACCCCGTATCTGGGTATGATGCTTTCTAATAATATCTTTACCACGGTTTGAGCTGTGGCCCTTGCCGTAGGGAATGCTTCAACAAAGTTTGTGAGGTGGTCTACAATAACTAACAAGTATCTATATCGCCCCGTTTTTGGAAGTTCAGTAAAATCTAATTGAATCTTTGCAAAAGGTCGATGTGCCAATTCTCGTCCTCCTCCCGGGATCCTTTTTCTCATATGTTTCATGGAATTCACCAGTGTTTGTCATCAAGAATGTTGAACAAACAATGAACAAACACCCGCTAATTTATCACAAAGAAGAAGAACGGGCAAAGGAGATTACTGCATGATTTGCAATGAATCAATGCAGTGATTGAGGACAAAAAAAGAAAGAGAGAAAAAAAAGAAAAAAAAAGAAAAACAAGGAAAGAAAAAAAAACACAGTACCTTTGAATACTGTATCAGACTCTCAATAAGCTGTAGGTGTTGCTCAGCACATTGAGAGGGCACATTTGAGACATATCAAAGTCATTTCCAAAGGAAAACTTGTTTCTAAAATTTAAGGCTTGTTATTTTTGGTAGAGCAGCGAGTGCACCCGTATTGTATTATTCACATGCAGAGCCACACCATGTTACCTGGTATTTTTGCAGAGGGTAACACACACGCTCACCAGCTAACTAATATGACCCTGACTGCCCTGGTGCCTAAGGTGCTGGAGCAAGCACGGTTATCCCATGCCTTTTTCCATCAATCCGCCAAAGTTTTGGCAAAACAACTCACTGTATCGATCACTGACGCCAAATTGATTGTCCAAACATGTCCTGACTGTCAACAACATGTTTCGACCCCGTCTTTAATGGTAAACCATAGAGGTCTACGGTCCTTACAGTTATGGCAGACCGACGTAACGCATATTCCAGAATTTGGTCGCTTGAAATATGTTCACGTATCGGTAGATACTTTCTCTCATGCTATTTGGGTGACAGTTGCAGTGGGTGAAACTAGTCGCCATGTCCAGGCTCACTTCCATGTCGCTTTCACAGCACTAGGCATCCCAAAAGAAATAAAACCCGACGGTGGCCCCGCCTATGGTAGTCACTCCCTTCAAACCTTTTTTCAAACTTGGGGTATCCGACACATCACAGGCATTCCTCATTCCCCCACGAGTCAAGCCATTGTTGAGCACACACATCGCACCTTGAAAACACTGCTAAATAAACAAAAAGGGGGAGACACCCAGGAAACACCACAGAACAGGTTGGGAAAGGCACTTCACGTAATGACTCACCTATCATTACCCTTTCCTCACAAAGAGGTACCGCCCATAGTAAAACATTACAAAAATATGAATTCTGCACTGTCACAGGTGCCACAATCAGAGCAGGCCTTAGTAATGGTAAAAAATTTAAATACAGGTCTTTGGGAGGGACCCCAGCCTCTAATAACTTGGGGTCGAGGGTATGCTTGTGTCTCCACAGGTCACGGACCAAGATGGGTACCAGCAAGGGGGGTAACGCCATGGTTGGCCTCCTCCTCACAGTTGCCGCTGTCATCGGTTATTGCCAGCCCTGGGTCTCCATCCAACCACACCGCAACATCTGGGTCACCCTCGCCAACATGACAGGACAAGAAGCGATGTGCCTGTCCCTGGCTAGTGCTAACGACCCATTCACGACATGTCTGGTGGGGAACCCGGCAGATAACAAAGACTGGACTGTCTACTTGCCGCAAGCGCCCCTAGAGCCACAGGAATTAGATATCCTGGGATGTGTAACAGCAACAGCATGTTTAAGGTTCAATTGCTCGGGCAAAAAAACAAATCATGAAACAAATGGTCAATGTCACACTCGCTCCTTATCGCAATGCATCTCTTTGCTGTAATTATACAAAACTTTAATAGCATCCTTCCTTGCGCCAGGAGCTGCTCTGCTCGGCTGTGGGATCCACTGTGGAACGGACGCCCCTAGGTGCACCCCGAGCATTTTCCTCGGAGGGGTCTCCACTCTCAGCCGCTCACCACAGGAGTAGACAAGGACCTCCTGAAGCCACAGACAAATTATTTTAAGTGATATTTTCTTGTGGTATGAATGAGAAGTGCAAAAGGCCTCTTTACGTGACTGTGTGATTGTGCTGTGCGAGTGAGAAGCAGCATCGCTGCGAAGCAACATCCCTAGTGCTTAGTGGCTTGTTGACTGATGTAGAGTCTAGTAGGCATGCTACTTTACAATTGTAATTCTGCTTGTGATTTTCACTCTGTTGCTTATTGTACCTTGCTTATTGCAGTGTCTGCGGTGATTGATAGAAAAATCTATAGAAAGCGTTTGGTTGATTGAAAATAAAAAAGGGGGAATTGTGGGAAAGGAATTCACAGGGAGCTTTGTGCTGTTTCACACATCCCTGAGTTAAAGATAATGAGGAAAACAGTGGTGGAACCAAAAACTTGAGCAACTTGAGCAAAAACTTGAGATAAAGTAAATTGGTTACAGTGTTAAAGATGAGCTTTGGGCAGTGGCCAATTGCTGGCTGGCTCAAGGCGCGTGTCTGAGGGTCTCTAACCAATTGTAAGACAGATTCGGGCGTGTGGACAGCGTGTGGGGCTACGGGGAAAGTATATGTAGTGGTGAAAAATGTCAATAAAGGTCCTGCTGTTGAAGAGCCATCAGGAGTCTGTGTCTTTCATCCCTTCATTCTCCTTTCCCATCTTTTATTGCTGAGTGTAACATCATATGGTATAGAATATCCCTTTGGTCGGTTTAGGTCAGCTACCCTGGTGATGTCCCTCCCCACTTCTTGCCCACCCCCAGCCTACTGGCTTTGGGGGGTTTGGAGAGAGTCTTGATGCTGTGCCAGCACTGCTAAGCAATAGACAAAGGTTGGTGTGATATCAATGCTATTCTAGCTACAAGTGCAGAGCACAGCACTGTATGGGCTGCTGCAGGGAACGTTAACTGTGGGAGTGTGGCCATGGGGGTCGACAAAGCCCCATGGTTGGTGATAACATGGGACTCTTAACGATGAGGCCATCAGGAATGTAAAGAGCTTAGAGGGAACAAAGAAGGGTGATTCAGGAGACACCTTGTTGTCTCGGGTTGCTTGTTCTCCAGCCCTTAGGGCGTGGAAGTTGCTGGGTGTTTGCCCTTGCCGGGCAAAGTTGTTGACCAATGAAGAGTTAGTGGAAAAGTACTGCTGTGGGGCGAATGGTATAAGAAGGGAGCCTGTCCTCGATAAGGGGAATTACTGAAGTTATGTCATCAATAAAGTAGCACCAGTTACTGATCCTAAAAGAACCCTGGTGTCTGTGTGGTCATTACGCCACAGTTAAATCCATCACAGCCAGACCTAGTACATGCTTTCACTGAAATCACTTAGAAAAAGAAGATTCATTTTCATTACTTCATGTCCAGAGGTAGATTTGGAAATCCTAAACTGAAGAACTACAGTACACGAGTTAAAAGAGGCCCTTTAGGAAGTTGAAATATTAACAAACAGAAAAGGAATTAACTCTCCGCTTTTGTTTCATCAGAACAATAATTTTATGCACTTATCAGCAGATGTCCTCAGTTGCATACTTTATCCAGCATTCTGCATGCCAAATGCTTGCTGTAATCCAGGACAGAATCCTGCATCTGTTTAGTTCCTTCAACCATCTGATTGTAATTAATTCAAGTAGCCAATGAGATCCATGAGATGAACCAACTCATGGATGGGAATCAGGGAGTCTCGGTTGGTGCGATATTGCCACCGGTGCACAGTTGTGGTCGCGATTGGCACTTGCTGTTCTGCAATCCTCAGCAATCCTACAGCAGAAGGGTCTTCTGAGAGACCAGGCAGGGTAGACAGCTGCTTAATCTTCGCTCTACTCAAGACAGCTATGCCAAAAGCCCACCGGTACCCTTTTGGATCCTTGAAGTACTATCTCTTGAGGTAGTCTATGCTGAGGATGCATGGAGCCTCCAGGCCAGTCACGATGGGATGCTTTTGCCATTCATTCCCAGTTAGACTCACTTCAGCTTCCAATACAGTTAGCTGTTGGGATCCCCCTGTCACTCCAGAGATACAGATGAGTTCTGCCCCTTGGTGGCCTGATGGCATTAGGGCACACTGCGCCGGTGTCCACTAGAGCTTTGTATTCCTGCGGTTTCGGTGTGCCAGGCCATCGGATCCACACAGTCCAGTAAATCCGGTTATCCCTCTCCTCTACCTGGCCAGAGGCAGGGCCCCTCTAGTCCTGGCTGGAGCATCTGTCAATTAATTCTTCCACATGTGAAGCAGAGGTCTCTTGGTCAGGGTCAGGAGTTTCTTTCTAGAATACTAGCCCTTCTACTGCCTCTGGGGGACTGCCCAACGGAAACTGGGGCAGCAGTTCTCCTAGGGGACCCTTTTCTTGCTGCTGCATTTCTTCGCAGTTCACGTACCTGAGCAGCTCGGGCCGAGGTCGGTTCACCGTCCCACTTCCTCATATCTTCCCCGTGGTCACGTAAATAAAACCACTGTGTGCCCTGTGGTGTGCGTCCTGGATACTCCCTTGCTTGAGCCGGAGATTGCTGGCACTTAATTTCTGAAAGATTCCTCCATCTAGGTGAGGAGGAAGTTATATGTTCTTCTGACTGTTGGGACAGTTTCTCCACAGCTGAGATGCAGGCCCGTACTGGGGCAGAGAGATTTTCTTCATATTTCTGAAGCTGGCTGGACACAGCATCCACTGTTGGCCCCATCCCGTCATCCCAATTTATTACTGCCAGCGTGCTGGCATGTGATGGGGGTGCAGCCCGTACAAGCTTCTGCCACATGGATGTTGTGCACTGGACTTCATCGGGATCTTGAGGTGTCTGGGCATTGTCCAAATCACTATAAATCATCTCCAGCACAGCTAATTCCCGCAGATGCTGGAGACCTTTCTCCATGGTGGTCCACTTGCCTATTTTATATATAATATCTTCCTTGTGGGGATACCTTTCTTTCACAGCTGCCAGGAGTCGCCTCCAGAGGCTGAGAACCTGTGCCCCTCTCCCAATTACTCTGTCAATGACCCTTTCTCTGGAGAGGGATCCCAGCTGCTTGGCTTCATTGCCTTCTAATTGTTGGCTATTGGCCCCAGTGTCCCAGCATCGAAGCAGCCAGGTGAGGATGTGCTCACCTGGATGACGACTGAAATCCTTTTGTATATCCCACAGGTCACTCAGGGATAGGGATCGGGTGGTTTCTGATTCATTTATGATTTCCTTCTCTTCTTCCTGATGTTGTTGTGATGACCTTGCTTTAGAGCTGCCTGCCTTTTCCTCTTCTCCCTTCTCCTTAGGAGGGGCTTCTTCCCTTACTAAACAAGCTGAGTCCTGTTTCCATTGTTTTGTCTTAACTATGGGGGCGACTGATACCATGGTCCTCTGGGATGGTCACAGTGTGTGTTATCTGGTCATCAGATTCAAAGACTTCCCCATCCCCTTGAGGGTGCTGGGCAGTGTTAATTACCATTTGATAGGCGTGAGCCAGACCCCAGCAGAGTGCAGCAAGCTGGAGTTCTCTGGTATTGCCAGGGTCAGGGCATACATCTTTCAAACATTCTACCTTTTTTTTTTTTTTTTTGGATTTCGCACTTGTTCAGGGGTGAAGTGAAAATGGAGTTTGCACTTGTTCAGGGGTGAAGTGAAAAACCCTTGGAGGAGACAACCGTGACAGGTATCTGCCCATATCCTCCCACACACCTTGCCACCCACAACTACTTTGTCTCAGGGCAGGTTCTTGGATGGTATTCTTAATGAATTGTTTGACCTTAGGGAGGAAAAGAAACACATTTTGCAGGACTAGTAATAGGAGGATGACAGTTGACCAAGGGTATTCAAGATACTCGAAGGCTGCTATAATTAGCCCACAGGGAGAGAAGAAGGAGGTACCATTCCTGATATTATTCACAAATTGTCTTCTAGAGGAGGAAAAGAAGGTAGTGTAATTCTTAATATTCGCAAAAAGATAATCTCCAGGACACCAGAATGATAACAATGCAGGGCCTGAGTACCAGAATAACTTAAGGCCAGTATGTTACAGCACAGTGAAATAAAGAAACCAAACAGATTTTAGCACGTTCTCTAATTGGATATAAAGGAGAAGAGAGAACATGGGATGGATTACATACAGTGTAATCACACAGAAAAATATTAACAGCAAAACGAATGTGGTGACTAGCAAGTGTGTAAGTCGTAAGTATTTTAATCAATTCTACTGTTATTTCAAACCTCAGGCCCCACACTGGGCACCAAAAAGGACTGCGGTGGTTTTACTCAGGTGGGCAGCCATGTTCCACCACGGTCGCTCTCTCAGTCCCCCTCCTCAAAGAGGAAAGGGGGCGAAAATACGACACAAAGAGCTCAAGGTTTGAGATAAGGATAATTTAATTAAAGGGAAAAGGGAGAGGGGGGGAAAAAAAAAAGGAAAGAAAAAAAAAGCAAAGGCTACGCGGAAGCACAGAGAGAGAAAAAGCAGTTACTCTCTACTTCCCATCAATGAGCGATGTTCGGCCACATCCTGGGAAGCAGAGCCTCAATAGGCGTAGCGGTTGTTCGGGAGGACAGATGCTTCCACAAGGAGAGCCCCCCCCCCCCCCCCCCCTTCCCCTTTCCCACCTTTTATTGCTGAGTGTGACATCATATGGTATGGAATATCCCTTTGGTCGGTTTAGGTCAGCTGCCCTGGTGATGTTCCCTCCCCATCACTTGGCCACCCCCAGCCTGCTGGCTCTTGGGGGCTTGGAGGGAGTCCTGATGCGGTGCCAGTATTGTGCAGCAATAGACACAACACTGGAGCGATACCAGCGCTGTTCTAGCTACAAGTGCAGAGCACCGCACTGTATGGGCTGCTGCAGGGAAAGTTAACTCCATCTCAGCCAGGCCCAGCACACCGTCTCAGGTATTCTCTGCACCATCATCCAGATCATTAACGATGTTCAACAGGACTGGACTGAATTTTGACCCCTGGGGTACTCCACTAGTTGCTGGCCTCCAACTAGACTTTGTGTCACTGACAACCACCCTCTGGGCCAGGTCATTCATACAGTTTTTAATCCACCTCACCGCCCATCTAACCCGAACATGAATGGCTTGTCTATGAGGATCTTATGAGGGACAGTGTCAAAGGCCTTACTGAAGTACAGGAAGACTATATCCACTGCTCTCCCCTCATCCATCAGGCTCACCATTTCATTGTAGAATCTTATCAGGTTGGTCAAGCATGACTTCCCCTTGGTGAATCCATACTGACTACTCCTGATGACTTTCTTGTCCTTCATGACCTCTTGTCCTCTCCCCTTCCCTCCTCCTGTATCCTGGGCTGCATCAAAAGAAGCATGACCAGCAGGTTGAGGGAGGTGAGTCTCCCCCTCTACTCTGCTCTTGTTAGACCTCACATGGAGTACTGCATCCAGCACTGGGGCCTCAGCACAACAAGGATGTGGACCTGTTAGAATGAGTCCAGAGGAGGGCCACAAAGATGATCAGAGGGATGGAACACCTCTCCTATGAAGATGAGACAATTATGGTTGTTCAGCCTGGAGAAGAGAAGGCTCCGAGGAGACCTTATTAGTGGTCTTTGAATACCTAAAGAGCGGTGTTGTGGTTTAACCCGGCCAGCAGCCAAGCACCACACAGCCATTCGCTCACCCTCCCCCCTCCCTCTCTGGGATGGGGGAGAGAATTAGAAAGAAATGAAAGCCTGTGGGTTGAGACAGAGACAGTTTATTAGGACAGAAAAGAAAGGAAAATAATAATAATAATGATAATAGTACTACTAATAATAATGTGTACAAAACAAGTGATGCACAATGCAATTGCTCACCACCCGCTGACCAATGCCCAGCCTATCCCCGAGGAGCCGGTCCCCCCACCCTGGCCAGCCACCCCATATTAATTGTTCAGCATGACGTCAGATGGTATGGAATACCCCTTTGGCCACTTTGGGTCAGCTGTCCTGGGTCTGTCCCCTCCCAGCTCCTGCTGCACCCCCAGCCTGCCTGCTGGCAGGACGGTGTGAGAAGCTGAGAAGTCCTTGGCTTAGTGTAAACACTGCTCTGCTCCTAAATCCCAAACACAGCACCCTACCAGCTACTATGAGGAAAATTAACTCTATCCTAGCTGAAACCAGGACAAGGGGCTACAGGAAAGCTGGGGAGAGACCCTTTATCAGGGAGTGTAGTGATAGGACAAGGGGTAATGGCTTTAAACTAAAAGAGGGTAGGTTTAGATTAGATATTAGGAAGAAATTCTTTACTCTGAGGGTGGTGAGGCACTGGAACAGGTTACCCAGAGAAGTTGTGGATGCCCCATCCCTGGAAGTGCTTAAGGCCAGGTTGGATGGGGAGCAACCTGGTCTAGCGGAAAGTGTCCCTGCCCGTGGCAGGAGGGTTGGAATTGGATGATCTTTAAGGTCCTTTCCAACCCAAACTATTCTATGATTCTATGTGCCTGGAAATGGTTTCCAAGATTAGCTGCTCTATCACCTTCACAGGACAGGTGTTGAGGCTGACTGGCCTATTGTGCCCCAGGTCCTACTTCTTGCCCTTCTTGAAGTTAGGAGTGACATTTGCTTTCCCCCCAGTCTTTGGGCACTTCTCCCTGTCACTATGCTTGATCAAGGATTATCAGGAATGACTTCATGATGACATCTGCCAGCTCCCTCAGCACTCGCGTGTGCATCCCATCAGGGCCCATGGACTTATGTATGTCCAGTTTGCTTAAGTATTCCCTGACCTGATCCTCTTCCACCAAGGGTACATCTTCCTTGCTCCAGATTTTCCCCCGGTCTCTGTAACCTGGGATTCCTGAAGGCCAGTCTTGCTGGTAAAGACTGAGACAAAGAAGGCATTCAGTACCTCAGTCTTTTCCCTGTCCTGTGTAACCAGATCTCCCATTTCATTCATCAGTGGGCCCACAATTTCCCTAGTCTTCCTTTTATCATTGATGTACTTACAGAAGCTTTTCTTGTTGCCCTTGATGTCCCTAGCCAAATTTAATTCTATCTGGGCTTTCACTTTCCTAACTTTTCACTTTCCTAACTGCTCAGACAATTGCTCTGTATTCCTCCCAGTAGCTCTGCTCTGTTTTCCTCCTAGTAGCTGGTAGGGTGCTGTGTTTTGGATTTAAGATGGGAATAATGCTGATAACATGCTCATGTTTTAGTTGCTGCAGAGCAGTGCTTAAATTAAGACAAGGGCTTTTCAGCTTCTCATACCGCCCTGCCAGTGAGGAGGTTGGGGGTGCACAAGGAGCCATGACAGCTGACTCATACTGGCCAAAGGGATATTCCATAGCATATGACATCATGCTGAACAATTAATATGTTCTTCATCTCAACTTTGTCCAGGTCCCTTTGGCCAGGGCGGGGCGGGGTAGGGGACCGCTGCTCAGGGACAGGCTGGGCATTGGTCAGTGGGTGGTGAGCAACTGCATTCATGGAATCATAGGATCACAGAATGCAAAACATAGAAAGCAAACTGCGGCCTGCATGCTACTGATGGAGGGATGGAAAAAAATGTATTAGCAATATCAATTGTGGCGTACCACTTGGCTGCCTTTGACTCTAGTTCGTATTGAAGTTCTAGCATGTCTGGCACTGCAGCACTCAATGGTGGCGTGACTTCATTCAGGCCCCGATAGTACACTGTTAGCCTTCACTCTCCATTAGACTTCTGCACTGGCCATATAGGGCTATTAAAGGGTGAGTGAGTCATGCTGTGGGGGTTTGGAGAGACTCCTGATGGGTTCCAATATTGTGCAGCAATAGACAAAACACTGGTGTGATACCAATGCTGTTCTAGCTACAAGTGCAGAGCACAGCACTGTATGGGCTGCTGCAGGGAAAATTAACTCCATCCCAGCCAGACCCAGCACATGAAGTCATGTTGACTGTCACCAATCACCTCCTTATTTTCCATGTGCCTTAGCATAGTTTCTAGGAGGATCTGCTCCATGGCCTTGCTGGACACAGCGGTGATACTGACTGTAGTTCCCCAGGTCTTCCTTTTTTCCCTTTTTAAAAATGGGGTTTGTGTTTCCCCTCTTCCAGTCAGTGGGAACTTCACTGGACTGACACAACTTCTCAAATATGATGGATAATGGCTTAGCAACTTCATCTGCCAGTTCCCTCAGGACCTGCAGATGCGTCTCGTCAGGTCCCATGGCCTTGTGCACCTTTAGGTTCCTTAGATGGTCTTGACCTTTATCTTCTCCTACAGTGGGCAAATCTTCATTCTCCCAGTCTCTGCCTTTGGATTCTGTGAGTTGGGCGGTGAGGCTAGAGCACTTGCAGGTGAAAACTGAGGCAAAAAAGTCATTGAGTACCTCAGCCTTCTCCATATCCTGGGTGACCAGGTCTCTTGCTTCCTTCCGGAGAGGGCCCACAATTTCCCTAGTCTTCCTCTTATCACTGATGTACTTATAGAAGCTTTTCTTGTTGCCCTTGAAGTCCCTGGCCAAATTTAATTCTATCTGGGATTTCACTTGCCTAACTTGATCCCTGGCTGCTCAGACAATTGCTCTGTATTCCTCCCAGGGTTGCGAGCTTGCTGTGCGCCCTCCTCACTGCTGTAAGGATCTTGAATTCCACCATCTCATGGTCACTGCAGCCAAGGCTGCCCTTGAACTTCACATTCCCCACCAGCCCCTCCTTGTTGGTGAGAACGAGGTCCAGCATAGCACGTCTCCTCGTTGGCTCCTCTATCACCTGGAGAAGGAAGTTATCATCAATCTCATCCCAGGAACCTCCTGGATTGCTTATGCCCTGCTGTGTTGTCCCTCCAACAGATATCAGGGTGGTTCAAGTCCCCCATGAGGACCAGGGTTTGTGAACTTGAGGCTGCTTCTATCTGTCTATAGAGGGCCTCATCTTCTTGGTCTTCCTCGTCGGGTGACCTGTAGCAGACCCCCACTTATAATGTCACCTGCCCCTGCCCCATACTTTAGGAGTACGGTTTACAGATGGAAGTGCTCACTTGCAAAATGGAGTTTGGTTCGGTAAAGCCACAGCTATTTCTGCAGATAGAAAAGCACAGTTAACGGAGTAAATTAAGGGTTCCACCCAATTAGCTGAGTTACTGGCTGTCACCCGAGCCTTTGAAGCTGAAGCCAACAAAGTTTATACTGACCCCTATGGTGTATGGGCTGGAGCTGCCCAATGGCTTGGGAATTGGCAATGACATACCTAAAGGGGTACTTTTGGGCACCTTTTGGCACCTTTTGGCATGAAGGGTTGAGATAATGACAGATATGATCAGAGAATGTTAAAACAAGATTTGTTACAAGCATTACATTAGTTTAATTGTTGCTGGTCACAATGTAGATTTTTTTCATTCACAATGTTGTGTTATGTACTTTCAAGGCTGTTTTTCTTAATTCCTTTCTTATTGCTTATCACCCCTGGGGTCTGGCCTAAGTTTGTTTCTGGTTTTGCCAGTTTGTATGCAGTGCTCATATAATATGTGCTCATATTCCACTGACCGTGACCTTAATGCTGTATTTGTACTCAGTATGGCCATCATTTTTGCACTTCAGGAACCTTACTATAGAAACAATTAACAAGCACACCCTTTCCTCCATGTGAGTTCTTGTGGTTTACCCCGTCAGGCAGCAAAGCACCTGTAGTGGGTTTACGTGGCAGGTAGCAGGGGGCCATAGGGGTGGCTTCTGTGAGAAGAATCTAGAAGCTGCCCCATGTTAGGTAAGGGCCCCGCTGCTGACCAGAGCCGAGCCAATGAGCGATGTTGTTTGCACCTCTGTGAGAGCATATTTAAGAAAGGGGGGGAAAAAAAATGCGATACACAGCAGCTGGGAGAGTGAGAGGAGTGAGAAATAGCCTTGCAGGCACCAAGGTCAGTGAAGAAGGAGGGGGAGAGGTGCTCCAGGCGCCGGAGCAGAAGTCCCCTGTGGTGAGGACCATGGTGAAGCAGGCTGTCCCCCTGCAGCCCATGGAGTACCACGGTGGAGCAGGGTTCCTCGCTGCAGCCCGTGGAGGAGACCACGGTGGAGCAGGTGGACCTGCACCGACGGAGGCTGCAGCCTGTGGAGGACTCCTGCCGGAGCAGATTCTGGGCCGGACCTGTAGCTCGTGGAGAGGAGCCCACGCAGGAGCAGGTGACCTGGCAGGAGCTGCTGCCCGTGGGGGACCCAGGTTGGAGCAGTTTGCTCCTGAGGGATGAACCCCGTGGTATGGACCCATATCTGGAGCAGTTCTTGAAGAGCTGCTGCCTGCGGGAAGCCCACGCCGGATCAGTTCGGCAAGGGCTGCATCCCATGGGAGGGACCCCACAGCACAGGGGACGAGAGTGACCGAGAAGGAGCGGCGGAGACGAAGTGCCATAGACTGACCGCAACCCCCATTCCCCCGTTCCCCTGCGCCGCTCGGGGGGAGGAGGTGGAAGAGGGAAGGTGTGGGGGGGGGGGAGGCGTTTTTGGTTTCTTTCCTTTGTTTCTCGCTTCTCTAGCTTGTTAGCAATAGGCAATAAATCTTACTGTCTCCCTATGCTGAGTCTGTTTTGCCCGTCACGATAATTGTTGAGTGATCTCCCCGTCCTTATCTCAACCCTTGAGCCTTTTGCATCGTATTTTCTCCCCCTTTCCCTTTGAGAAGGGGGAGTGAGAGAGCGGCCATGGTGGAACTCGGCTGCCCACCCGAGTAAAACCACCACAGCACCACACAGCCGTTCACTCACCCTCGCCCCCCACTGGGATGGGGGAGAGAATCAGGAAAAGAAAGTAAAAGCTTGTGGGCTGAGATAAAGACAGTTTAATAGGCGCACACAGCTGGCTCATATCGAGTCTTTCGTCCACCAGAACCCCCAAGTCCTTCTTCGCAGGGCTGCTCTCAGTGAATTCTTCTCCCAGTCTGTACTCCTGACTGGCATTGCCCTGACCCAGGTGCAGCACCTTGCACTTGGAACGTCTTGAACCTCATTAGGTTCACGTGGGCCTGCTTCTCCAGCCTGTCCAGGTCCCTTTGGATGGCATCCCTTCCTTCTTTTGTATCAACCGCACCACTCAGCTTGGTGTCATCTGCAAACTTGCTGAGGGTGCACTCAATCCCATCGTCTATGTCATTGATGAAGATATTGAAAAGCACCGGTCCCAGGACAGACCCCTGAGGGACACCACTCGTTGCCGGCCTCCACCTGGACATAGAACCACTGACCACTACTCTCTGGGTGCAGCCATCGAGCCAATTCCTTATCCACCAGATGGTCCACCCTTCAAATCCATATCTTTCCAATTTAGAGATTAGGATGTCCTGTGTCAGGCACGATTTACTCTTGGTGAAGCCATGATGGCTGTCTTGGATCTCCTCCTTGTCCTGCACGTGCCTTAACATTGCCTCCAGGAGGATTCGTTCCATGGTCTTCCCAGGCACAGAGGTGAGGCTCACCGGTCTGTAGTTCCCCAGGTCTTCCTTTCTACCCTTTTTAAAAATGGGAGTGATGTTTCCATTTTTCCAGTCACTGGGGACTTTGCCTGACTGCCATGATTTTTCAAATATCATAGAGAGTGGCTTGGCGACTACATCAGCCAATTCCCTCAGGACCCTGGGATGCACGTCATCAGGGCCCATAGACTTGTAGTTTCTAAGTTGCATCAGGAAGTCCCGAACTTGCTCTTCACTTACAGTGGGAGGGACTCCACTCCCCCAGCCCCCGCCTAGAGGTTCGGGGACACGAGAGATGTGGGAAGTCTGGCCACCAGTGAAGATCAAGGCAAAGAAGTTGTTAAGGGCCTCTGCCTTCTCCACATCTGTCATTACCAGTTCTCTGTCTTCATTTCTCAGAGGTGCTACTCTCTCCCTAGTCTTTCTTTTTCAGCCAATGTACCTGCAGAGCTCCTTCTTGTTATTCTTTGCATCCCTTGCCAAGTTTAGTTCTGTCAGTGCTTTGGCTTTCCTGATCCCATCCCTGCACATCTGGACAGCATTTCTGTACTCTTCCCAGGACATCAGTCCCTGTTTCCACCGTCTGTGCATTTCCTTCTTTTGCCTAAGTTTGACCAGCAGATCCTTATTCAGCCATGCCGGTTTCCTACCTTCCCTGCTTGATTTCTTACGTATGGGAATAGAGAGCTCTTGCGCACCAAGGAAAGTATATTTAAAGAGTTGCCAGCTCTGATCAGATCGTCTGTCCCTAAGGACCGTGTCCCATGGGATCTCCTCCACTAATTCTCTGAACAGCTGGAAGTCGGCTCTTCTGAAGTTCAGGGTTCTGACTTTTCTCTTAGCCAGGCCCATATCCCTCAAGATCACAAACTCAACCAGGGCGTGGTCACCGCAGCCCAGACTGCCTCCAGTCTTAACCTCTTTAATGAGCTCTTCCGCAATGGTGAGTACCAAGTCCAGTAACGCTTCTCCTTTGGTTGGTTTGTCTAATACCTGGATGAGGAAGTTGTCCTCAATGGACTCCAGGAGTCTCCTGGATTGCTCACTGCCTGCCACGTTGCTTTCCCAGCAGACATCCGGGTGGTTGAAATCCCCCAGGAGGATGACCCTGTGAGGAGCCTGTGAGCACAATGCTTCCTGTAGTTGGAGCAAGAAGGCCTCATCAACAGGCTCCTCTTGATCAGGTGGCCTGTACTAGACCCCAACCACAAGAGGTCCTTTGTTGTTCCAGTCCTTAATTTTTACCCACAGTCTCTCAACCTGCTGTGGAATAATTGCCTAAAGTGACTAGGAAAATTAAACTAATATTCACATTTTAAAGAAAATGTACAGCACTGAAGAAGCTTTCAGGGTGGAGCGTAGCTGTATTACCTGAGCGTTCCCTAGGCTTCCAACCTTAGATGCTATCGCACTAGGGGAACCTGGTGTGCTGACTCTAAGGAACAGTACAGAGTGTAGAGCGGAGTGGAGACACCGTGGCTAGGCCCTGTGGCAAGATACAGAAAGCAGCCTACATTCAGGCGATATATGAAAGAGATGAATTCAGGAAATCCCTGATGTTAGCTTCTATTGACCCAGCTCGATTAACCCCTCTCATACATGGACTCCCTGATTGCCTTAAGATGTTTGTAGCAAATACCCAGGATCGCATACAAGCTGCTCGTAGGGAAGGTGATTGTGGTCGTAGACAAAATCCGCACTCTCTCATTCCCACCTGGAGTGATTTTGTACAAGACATAAATAAGTATGGATGCCGAATGGGTTGTATTAGTTCATCCAGTACTAAGCCCCCAGATCACTCCTGGCGAATTCGCCAAATCCATACTCAAAAACCCAGATACCCCAAATTCAAAGAGAGGTTCAAACCTAATAAGGAACGGGGTGAGTTGTGGCGTAAGGCCCTAGGTTTTGGTATACCCTGTCCAATCTCGCGTGGCGCCTCTATGGAGGACCTCCGTACATTAGTCTGATCTCTGGGTAAGAAAAATATTCCAGCTGGGGAGAATTGCCTAACCGGAAAACCCCCAACCCATAAGGAAAGTGCAACCGAGCCTAATTGACAAAGCAGAATCTCAGCAAAAAAACTCTTATCCCCGGGGAGGGCAGTGAGCCAACCTGCTCGGCGGGTATTAGCAATTCAATGGGTCTCTAATCAACACTCTGACCCTATCATTGCCATTCCCGTTGGACCCCAAAAAATATTGGTAAACTTTCTTATTGACACTGGGGCCCAAATGTCAGTAATTACACGAGACAGCACAGACCCTAGGCATAACACCTGGTCGACGCAGGGTTAAATTCACAGGAATCAGTGGTGTGGAAAAACAATGCCCCACCACAAAAATTTCACTCTGGCTGCCAGAGGAACAAAAATTAACCAGGGCAGAAGTATTAGTCGTTGCTGCATATACTAATATTTTAGGATTTGGCATACTGCATGGGCAAATGTGGAAACTCCCTGATGGAACTGTGTGGAGTTTCACGACACATCAAAGGGATTCAGGCACAGTGAGATTGAGTCTGTTACAAACATCTCTACCCTTACCCCCCGCTAAAATCACTAATGTTCGGCAATATCTGTTGCCATCAGCAGCACTTATGGGGATTGACGGGGTGGTAACAGAATTGGAAGAAAGAGGCATTATTAAAAGGACTCATTCACTTTACAGTTTGCCGGTGTGGCCGGTAAAGAAACCAACCAGGCAATGGCATTTTACAGTGGATTACAGACAGTTAAATGCTAACACCACTCCTTTGACTGCCGCAGTTCCAAACATGGCAGAGATGGTGAAAGCCTTCTGTGCATCTACCAATACAATCACCCCAAAGGTTTATTATAAACCAGAAGAACATCCTACAGGATTTTACACTGGACAGCCTGTGCTAGTGAAAATGCCTCAGATTGGAGCAGTACTAACTACTCCCAAATATCCCTACGCATGGGAAGTCAAAGATGGTTATTTCACCCTCTTTCTAACCCCGCCGACAACTGAGCATATTTTATTTCCTTTTTTTTGTTCACAGGAATCCTGAGTGAACTGCATGTGGACAGCTGGAGAATCACAAATCAGCAGTTTGGATTGATAATGCTATGCTTTACCCTGATCTTAATGCAATCCCTTTTGGTTCATAGCCAAAAAGACCCAAAATGGCCGTGGTCCCAAGCCCATGTTAAATACAATGGACTATGGGAACACATGCCATCAGGGAAAACTTAAACTTAGCTACTGTGGTTGTACATGGAGCTGAGGTGTTTCACTGTGACATCTCATAATGACCCTTGGAAGCATGCATTGTCGCAGTATAGTGCAAGCGCTAAAACATCTCAAAACAAAAAGGACCTAAATCTCTCTAGTTTTACATGGAAACAAAATATTTTCAAAAGATGAATGGAGTTGGAATGATTCTCTTTGAATGGCTGTACTGGGTCGGGCTGGGATGTTAACTTTCCCTGCAGCGGCCCATACAGTGCTGTGCTCTGCACTTGTAGCTAGAACAGCAATGGTATCACACCAGTGTTGTGTCTGCTGCTGAGCAGTGCTGGCACAGCATCAGGACTCTCCCTAATTCCCCTGGGGGTGGGCAAAGATGTGAGAAAAGAAACATCACCAGGGCAGCTGACCTAAACCAACCAAAGGGATATTCCATACCGTATGATGTCACACTCAGCAATAAAAGGTGGAAAAAGGAGGAGGGGGGGGGGGGGGGGGATGGGCTCTCGTTGTGAAAATGTCTGTCCTCCTCCTGAACACCGGCTACGTGCGTTGAGGCCCTGCTTCAAGGACGTGGTCAAGCATCGCTCATTTGTGGGAAGCAGAGAGTAATTTCTTTCCTCTGTATTTCCACATAGCCTTTGCTTGTTTCGCTTAGTTTTCCCTTTCCCCCTCCCTTTTCCCCTTTCCTTTTTCCCCTTTAGTTAAATTGTTAATTGTTTAGTTAAATTGTTTAGTTAAATTGTTTAATTAATAATAATCTTTCCTTAATTCTTCTTCTTATTATTTTTTCCTTTAATTAAATCATCCTTATCTCAACCTGTGAGTTGTTCTTTCCTTTACTTCTTCCCCTCCTCATCTAAGGAGGGGGAGGGAGAGAGCGGTTGTGGTGTTCAGCTGCCTAGCACGGTAAAACCACCACAGTCCTTTTTGGCGCCCAACGTGGGGCTCGAAGGGTTGAGATAACAGTAGAATTGATTAAAACGCTTACAGCTAACACACTTATTTGGTAGTCACCATGTTCAGTGTCCTGTTAATATTGGCTTGTTTGATCATGTGTCATGCAATCCGTGTCATGTTCTCCTTTCTCCTTTATATCCGATCCGAGAATGTGCTACAATCTGTGTTCGCTCTTTTAAATTCGCTGTGCTGCCAAGCACTGGCCTTGAGTTTAATCTGGCATTCAGGCTCTGCACTGTTATCATTTGGGTCTCATGGAAACTATCTTTTAGAGAATGTTCAGAATTACACTGCCTTCTTTTCCTCATCTGGAAGTCAGTTTATGAATAATATCAGGAATGGTACCTCCTCCTTCTTTCACAGTGGGCTAATTACAACAGTTTCTGAGTATTTTGAATATCCATGTGTAACCCATATATTACTATTTCTAATTCTGAATAATGGGTTTCCTCTTCTCTCTAAGATTAGTCGATTGTTTAGAAAGCTTACCCGGGAATCTGTCCCGAAACAGTCTTGTGGCAGGTGGCAAGGTGTGTGGGAGGATATCGGCAGGTACCTGTCACGGGTGTCTCCTCCAATAGTTTTGAACTTCACCCCTGAACAAGTGCAAAATCCTAAAAACCTGATAGAATATTTGGGAGTCGTATGCCCTGACCCTGATAATGCCAGAGAACGGCAGCTTGCAGCATTGTGCTGGGTCTTGGCTTACTCCTATCAAACACTGTTTAACATCATCCAGCACCTTGAAGAGAGGGAGGAAGTCTCTGAATCTGATGACCAGATAACACGTGCTGTGATTGACCCGGAGGATCAACCAACTATGGTATCAGTCGCCCCCATAGTCAAGTCAAAACAATGGAAACGGAAGTCAGCTCGTTTAGTAAGGGAAGAAGCTTCTCCTAAGAAAGAGGGAGAAGAGGAGAAGGCAGGCACCTCTAAAGCAGAGCCATCACAAAAACAGCAGGAAGAAGAGATGGAAATCATAAAGGAATCAGAAACCACTCGATCCCTATCCCTGAGTGAGTTGCGAGAAATACGAAAGGATTATGGTCGACACCCAGGTGAACACATCCTCACCTGGCTGCTTCGATGCTGGGACACTGGGGCCAATAGCCAACAATTAGAAGGCAATGAAGCCAAGCAGCTGGGATCCCTCTCCAGAGAAAGGGTCATTGACAAAGTAATTGGGAGAGGGGCACAGGTTCTCAGCCTCTGGAGGCGACTCCTGGCAGCTGTGAAAGAAAGGTATCCCCACAAGGAAGATATTGTATATCAAGTAGGCAAGTGGGCCACCATGGAGAAAGGTCTCCAGCATCTGCGGGAATTAGCTGTGCTGGAGATGATTTATAGTGATTTGGACAATGCCCAGACACCTCAAGATCCCGATGAAGTCCAGTGCACAACATCCATGTGGCAGAAGCTTGTACGGGCTGCACCCCCATCACATGCCAGCACACTGGCAGTAATAAATTGGGATGACGGGATGGGGCCAACAGTGGATGCTGTGTCCAGCCAGCTTCAGAAATATGACGACAATCTCTCTGCTCCGCTACGGGCCTGTGTCTCGGCTGTGGAGAAAGTGTCCCAAAGGCTTGACCATCTTGTAGAACAAGCATATCCCTCCTCATCCAGACGGAGTGATATTTCAGCCACTAAGAATTGGTATTTTCCTGCTCAAGAGAGAGAATATCCAAGACGCATACCACGTGGCACCTTGTGGTTTTATCTGCGTGACCACGGGGAAGATATGAGGAAATGGGATGGTGTACCTACTTCACCCCTAGCGGCTCGTGTACGTGAACTGAAAGGAAATACAGCAGAAAGAAGAGGGGCTCCTAAGAAAAATGCTGCTCCAGTATCTGTTGGGCAGTTCCCCAGAGGCAGTAGAAGAGCTGATGTTATTCTTGACCCCGATGAAGGGACCTCTGCTTCTCATTTACAAAAATTAAGTGGCAGATACTCTAACCAGGACTAGAGGGGCCCTGCCTCTGGCCAGGTAGAGGAGAGGGATAACCGAATTTATTGGACTGTGTGGACCCGATGGCCTGGCATATTGGAACCACAAGAATGTGCTGCCTAGCACGGTAAAACCACCACAATGGCTGAACTTCAAGCCACTTCAGGCCAGACAACACAAATCAGTTGCTGAATAACTAATGGGTCTACTTACAGTAGGCCGACTGAAATGAAGACAATTTATACTGATTCTTCCAGACCACAAAATTATAATACCGGTTGTAATAAAATAACTGAACCAAATTCTGATTGCTGGCACAATTTTACTTTCACCAAACCTATAATTGTGTACTGTCTTTGGGGTTACAGAGGCACAGAATTACTATTTGAATTTATGATCGATACAGCAACATCTTCATCGACTGCAAAGGATAAGAAGCCTCTGCCCCCGCAGATACTTGAAAATGTACCAACTTGGCCTCCCATTAGTCTAACTCCTTCCATCTTCAACACAGGTTACCTTACCTAATTAAAAATATGGGACAACAAGAAGTTCTCTTTAACTCTAGCTGGTCTCTAAAAAGGGTAGAGCTAGCGCGCACATTAATATCTCAGAAATCAACTCAAAATGTACCACCTTTTTGAGAACTGCCTACACCGACTGGTTAGCATGGTTACATAGACGTTCTCTGAAACAATCTCAGCGCATGCCACGGGATGCAACTTGGTTATTGGGAACAGGATTAGGTATACTAAATAACATTGATGCTGAGGTCCTAATGAGTAGAATAACTGCTACTACAGACGACCTAAGGAAATTGGAACGACCAATAAAATCATCCTTATCGACCTTAGGAGCAAGTCAATGGCTTCTATCAGACATTTTACCCCACTGGGAACAAATTGAAGAAAATGATCATCAATTAATTGTAAATGCCCTTGGAAAAAAACAAGGCAATACTTCCCTTGCCTTGAGCTGCATCCAAGCACAGTTATGGATACAGTCTGTAGCAGCAGCTATTATTAGAGGGAGAAGGAGGAACTTACCCACTGAAATTTGAAAATTGATTTGGGATAATGCTTCAGAATTTGAAAAGGAGTTTCAAACATGGTGACAATTAGTCAACTTTACGTACTATGCAGAAAGTGATAAAATTATTGCCTTTATACTTACCATAAGCAATGCCACCGTATACAGTGTATATCCAATCATTGCATTAGGACTCAATCATAGTGGAATTATACTTTATCCTAAGGAGCGTAAAGTATGGGCCCATCAAAAGGGAGGAAAGTGGCAAGCAATTGATGTAAATGCATGTATTGTGTGTGAACAAAAAAGGCTTCATCTGTAAAAGTAACACGCTCGAAGCCCAAGACATTTGTCTTGACACTGAACAAAATATTTGCCACTTCGAGACACATCCTAATGAAACCCTTGAAACTGTACTTGTATATATTGGGAAAGGCTGTGTTTGCATGAGCATAGATAATACTATTGTAAATACAAGTAATCACTCTAATGTCTGTGTTTGTAATTTTACCAAAATTCTAGGATATGATTTTAGTTACTCAGCTCCTGTCACCTCTTACCAACTTGTTACATCCAATTATATTCTGCTTCATGATCTGCTGCCTACTCCTATTGGAATGAACCTTACACAGGTGAAGAAATAACTGTTACATGAAGACTTGAAGTGGCTGATGAAACAAGTTCGAGAAAATGGATGAAAGACTCTGATTACTGTCCATCATGATATAGAAGAAATACATCGAGTGATGGAAAAAGTAAAGAAAGATGAAAAACACCGTTGGTGGGACACTTTGTTTGGATGGTCACCAACAGCCACAGGAATCTCCAACAAGATGCTTCACCCTGCTGTTGTTTTGTTAATACTGACTGTATTATGTTTTATACTAACAATTAGTTTGTATGTTAAACTTTGGATCATGGTGAAACATTTAGTATCCCTACACAATATACATACACTCGATAATCCTCATCCCGAGAAGGTATGGGATATACCCAATACATTCTAAATGTCGTGAAGCTTGAGTGACTATAGTCACGGGGTGGATTATGTGGAGTAATTGCTTAAAGTGACTAGGAAAATTAAACTAATATTCACATTTTAAAGAAAATGTACAGCATTGAAGAAGCTTTCAGGGTGGAGCGTAGCTGCGTTACCTGAGCATTCCGTAGGTTTCCAACCTTAGATGCTATCGCACTAGGGGAACCTGGTGTGCTGTCTCTAAGGAACAGTACAGAGTGTAGAGTGGAGTGGAGACACTGCGGCTAGGCCCTGTGGCAAGATGGGGACTCGATTGTTCTTGTGCACACCGAGACCGATAAGCTGCACATTTGCTACCCTGAGCCAACGACCTGTCATGTTTTTGACAAAATGCTGTGCTCTAGTGAACTTTTGCTCATTATAATATCATTATAATACCAAAACACACCTCCATCCCAAAAGCTACCTGCCTCCAAGGTGTGACCACCCCTCACTGAGCACGCGCTCTGAATTTCTTGGAGCCTATACCTTTAAACGAAAGCGGGGAAACTTTTTACTAATCATGACTAAGATATGCTTGACTAGAGTCGCTCAAGCTCCACCTAAAAGATAACAAATTAATATAAATTGGCTTAAGAGAAAGGGGATGTTAGGGAAGATACCATCACGAGGGAAGATATCATCACAAGGACCTTCTGACTTCTGGGATCAGTCGACGGGCTGAGCCTCTCTTCCCTCCCCCCATTGGGACGCCGTGGGGTAAGATTTGAACACTTGGTTATACCGGGTGTCTCCGCGGAAACTTAGAAATCTCTATAGAGTCTTTGTGCCTTTTAAAGCGTTAATTGCCAGGCTGTGTACCTGTGTATTTCATGCATGCTAGCTTGCTTTTGCAGACAGTGAATATATTGCCGGCAATCCAAAGACCCTGTGTACCTGTTGCTGTAATAAATTGCACTTAATTGCATTGTTCCTAGCCGTGATAGTTCTCATTGAACGCGACTAGAGTGAGGGCGTGCTACGTTGTTGGTAAATCTGTGGCCGTGATAGTTCAGTACCCCGAATCCAACCAGACCCATAATGGTTAATTGGCTACACCCCTTAACGCAATACCTGCTCTTGGCTGTTTCTTAGAGGGAACTCTTCACAATCTATCCCTTTCTTAACATAGAGGGCAACACCCCCACCCTTCCTTCCCTGCCTGTCTCTCCTGTAAAGCTTGTAGCCCTCTTTTCCAATGTTCCAGCTGTGTGATTCATCCTACCATGTTTCCGTGATAGCAATTAGATCATAGTTTTCTAATTGCGCTGTGGCTTCCAACTCCTCCTGCTTGTTTCTCATGCTACGTGCATTATTATACAAGCATTTCAGGGAGATGAAATT
Source organism: Anser anser (assembly GCF_964211835.1). Classification (NCBI taxonomy): domain Eukaryota; kingdom Metazoa; phylum Chordata; class Aves; order Anseriformes; family Anatidae; genus Anser; species Anser anser. The sequence continues at coordinate 553,328 of NW_028154228.1, read as the reverse complement.
CTTATTTCTCATGCTGCATGTGTATGTATAGGAACACTTGAAATGTCTTTCATTCAACTCAGCCCCTCGTGGGGCAAACTGAAGGGCCTCACTAGCATGCAGTTCTTCAAAAATTGGTGTGCAGTCCCATAGCTTAACACTGGTGGGCCTGGTTTCGTCCCTTTCCCCCTTGAAAACTAGTTTAAAGCCCTATCAATCAGCCCTCCTAACTCCTGGGAAAAAATCCTTTTCCCCCTCAGAGAAAGGTGTTCCCCATCAGGAGTTAGTAGGCCCGGTGTCATGTCATTTAAAATAGATTGGAAGGGGGAAAGGGACAGAAACAGGCCTGGCAGTGATAAGCTATGGGACTGTATGCCAAAAAATTGAGGGACTGCATGCTAGCAAGACCCTTCAGCCTGCCCTGTGAGGGTCTGGGTTCAATGAAGCACATCTGAAATGTTTCTACACAAAGGCACACAGCATGAGAAACAAGCAAGAGGCGCTAGAAGCCTTGGCCCAGTCCCAGATCTACAACATCATTGGCATAAGCGAAACCTGGTGGGAAGAGGCCCGTGACTGGTGTGTTGTGATGGATGGTTACAGGTTCTTCAGAAGGGATAGTCAGGGCAGGCAAGGCGGGGGGTGTGGGGTGGTGTCACTCTATGTAACGGAAGCACTGGACTGTACGGAGCTTGCAGTTGGTGACAATGTAGTTGAGAGTCTCTGGGTAAGGATTAAGGGACAAGCAAATAAAGGGAATGTCGTTGTGAGAGTCTACTAGAGACCACCCGGCCAGGATGATGACACTGATGAATTATTCTTTAATGAACTGAAAGAGACTTCTAGATCAGCTGCCCTTGTCTTTATGGGAGACTTCAACCTGCCAGATGTCAACTGGGAATATCACATAGCTGAGACAAACAGGTCCAGGAGATTCCTGAAGCACCTTGATGGTAACTTCCTGGTACAGGTACTGAGGGCAGCCTCCTAGAACTGTTGCTTGTAAATAGGGAGGGTCTTGTGGGTGAAGTGGCGATAGGTGGCCGTCTTGGCCATAGTGACCATGAAGTAGTTGAGTTTAAAATCTTTGGCGATAGGAGGAAAACTGCCACCAAAACTTCAACCCTGGACTGGGGGAGAGCAGACTTCAGGCTGCTCAGGGAACTAGTGATTGAGGTCCCCTGGGAAACTGCTTTTAAAGACATTGGGGTCCAACAGTGCTGGTCGGTTTTTAAGTGCCACATCCTAAGAGCGCAGGGACAGGCAATTCCAAAATGTCGGAAGTCAAGCAGGAGGGGCAGAAGACTGGCCTGGCTGAGCAGGGATCTTCTTCAAGAGCTTAGGTGGAAAAAGAAAGTGTATGTTCGCTGGAAGCAAGGTCGGGTGACATGGGAGAACTACGGGGATGCTGCTCACCTTTGTAGAGAGAGAATTCGTGCGGCCAAGGCCCAATTAGAGTGGAAGCAGGCCAGCAGCGTTGGGGACAATAAAAAAGGCTTTTTAAAGTATGTTAACAGGAAAAGGAGGACCACAGCAAACATTGGTCCGATACTTGATGAGGATGGTCACCTAACAAACAGGGGCTTAGACAAAGCAGAGACATTTAATGCATTTCTTGCCTCTGTCTTCAACGCCAGTGATGGGCTCTGCGACCCCAGCTGCTTATTTAACGCGGGAAGAGCTAAGACTGGTGTTGTGATTAAGCTCTGCTTCATTTTCTCTATTAACTCCTTTTCCTCTTCTGTCCATTCAAGTATGTTAGGCTCCTCCTCTAATAATTTAAGATACAACCCTTTTGTCTTTTGAGCATATGCTTCTATCCATAATTGACATTATCCCATTAACGCCCAAAACTTTCTTAGTTCTTCCTTAGTTTTGGGTAGGGGTAGCTCAACGATTCCCTGAATCCTCTCTGGGTTTGTTCTTCATTTTCCCTCAGACACTAGATGCCCTGCCCTAAATACTTGACTTCTCTTTCCACATGTTGTAATTTATTTTGCAATACTCTCAAGCCCTGTTTTCTCAGAAAGTTTAGTAGCTTGTTAGTGGCTTCCTTCACAGCTGTTTTTTCCGCTGCAAAAATACAACTTTAATTCTCACAGTTCTTCACCAAGAGGGTGGTCAGGCACTGGAACAGGCTCTCCGGGGAAGTGGTCACAGCACCGAGCCTGCTGGAGTTCAAGAAGCGTTTGGATAATACTCTCAGACAAATGGTCTGATTTTCTGGGTCATCCTTTGGGGACCCAGCAGTTGGACTCAATGATCCTTTTGTGTCCCTTCCAACTTGGGATATTCTATGATTCTATGAATGGGCTTGCCCTGCTCAGACTAGCCCAAGGGCTACTGCATGAACTATCTCCTGTTTAATTTGTTCAAAGGCTTGTTGTTGCTCGGGGCCCCATTTGAAAACTTTCTTCTTATGGGTTCCTTGATAGACTGGGCTTACAATCAGACTGTAATTTGGACTGTGCATTCTACAAAAACCCACGATGCCTAGGAAAGATTGTGTTTCTTTTTTGCTAGTTGGTGGAGACATAGCTGTTATTTTATTGATCACATCCATTGGGATATGATGATGTCCATCTTGCCATTTTATTCCTAAAAACTGGATCTCTCGTGAAGGTCCTTTGACTTTATTTTGTTTTATGGCAAAACCAGCTTTCAAAAAGGTTTGGACTATTTTCTTCCCTTTCTCAAAAACAACTTCTGCTCTATTGCCCCACATGATGATGTCATCAATGTACTGCAGGTGTTCAGGAGCTTCCCCCTGTTCTAGTGCAGACTGGATCAGTCCGCGGCAAATGGTAGGACTGTGCTTCCACCCCTGGGGCAGTCGATTCCAAGTGTATTGGACACCCCTCCAAGTGAAAGCAAACTGTGGCCTGCACTCTGCTGCTAAAGGGATGGAGAAAAATGCATTAGTGATATCAGTTGTGGCATACCACTTGGCTGCCTTTGACTCCAGTTCGTATTGGAGTTCTAGCATGTCTGGCACCGCAGCACTCAGCGGCAGCATGACTTCATTCAGGCCACGATAGTCCACTGTTAGCCTCCACTCTCCATTAGACTTTCGCACTGGCCATATTGAACTGTTAAAGGGTGAGCGAGTCTTGCTGATCACTCCTTGGCTCTCCAGCCAATGAATGACCTTACAGATGGGACTCGGGGAGTCTTGGTTTGTGCGATATTGCCGCCAGTGCACTGTTGTGGTAGCGATTTGCACCTGCCGTTCTTTGACTTTCAACAGCTCCACAACAGAAGGGGCCTCCGAGAGACCGGGCAAGGCAGACAACCGTTTATTTTTCTCCGTCTCCAAGGCAGCTATGCCAAAAGCCCACCGGTACCCTTTTGGGTCCTTGAAGTACCCTCTCTTGAGGTAGTCTATGCCAAGGATTCCTGGAGCATCCGGGCCAGTCACAATAGGGTGCTTTTGCTACTCCTTCCCAGTTAGACTCACTTCAGCCTCCAATACAGTTAAATGTTGGCATCCCCCTGTCACCCCATAAATACAGATGGGTTCTGCCCCTTTATAGCTTGATGGCATTACGTACACTGTGCACCGGTGTCTACTAAAGCCTTATACTTCTGTGCGTCTGACGTGCCAGGCCATCGAATCCACGTAGTCCAATTAACCCGATTGTCCCTTTCCCCCCTGGCTGGGGGAAGGGCCCTTTTAATCTGGGTCATAGTATTCATTACTGTGTCTGGGGGACTGCCCACTGGAAATTGGAGCAGCAGTTTTCTCAGAGAACCCCCCTCTTGCCATTGTTTTTCCTTGCAACTCAAGTACCCGTGCCTCTAGGGTCGAAGTAGATTTTCCATCCCATTTTCTCATGTCCTCCGTATGGTCGCACAGGTAAAACCACAGGGTGGCACATGGTGTGTACCCACTATATTCCTTTTCTTGAACAGTGGGATGCTTACTCCTGATAGCTGAGACACTGGTTCATAATGCTGGGGAGGAAGATATATTCTCTTTAAGTTGGTGGACCTCCTGGGAAAGTTTCTCCAAATGATTCTCTTTCAGTTAGTGGACCTCTTGAGAATGCTTCTCCACAGCTGAGACGCAGGCCTGTACAGAGGTAGAGAGACTTTCTTCGTATTGCCAGAGTTGCCTATTCAACTGATCCACTGTGGGGTTCCTCTTGGTCTTTCCAGGTCATTACTGCCAATGAGCTGGCATATGATGATGGTGCACTCTGTACAAATTTCCCCCACATGGACTGTGTACACTTGACTTCATCTGTATCTTTGGATATCTGGTCATTGTCTAGGTCCCTATAAATCACCTCCAGCACGGCTAATTCCCTCAGGTATTGGATTCCCCGCTCCATGGTGGTCCACTTGCCTGGTAGACATACAAGTTCTTCCTTGAAGGGATACCTTTTCTTCACACCTGACAGGAGACGCCTCCAGAGGGTGAAGATTTGCGATCCTTTTCCAAGTGCTTTGTCAATGCCTGCTTCCCTAGTGAGGGATCCCAGCTGCCTGGCTTCCCTGCCCTCTAATTCCAGACTATTGGCCCCGCTGTCCCAGCACCGGAGCAGCCAGGTGACAAGGTGCTCACCTGGACGACGACTGAAATCTTTTCGCATATCTCGTAGCTCACGCTGGTATAGGCCTCGGGTAGTTATTGATGCTTTTATGATCTCTTCCTCTTTGTCCTCCTGTTCCCATGATGGCCCAGCCACTTTGGAGTATCCTGCCTTGTCGCCTTCTTCCTTCTTCCCTATCTGAGTAGGAGTTCCTTTCCTTTCTAAATGACCTGACTTTCTCATCTGTTGTTTTATCTTGCATATAGGGGCAACTGATACTGACACAGGTTGGTTCTCTGGCCCAGCCTTGGGGCCTGTCACACAGGTTGGAGTGGCTGCTGGGCCTATTGCAGGGGTTGGAGTGGCCGCAGGGTCTGTCACGGGGGTTGGAGTGGCTGCTGGTCCCATCACAGGGGTTGGAGTGGCCGCAGGGTCTGTCACAGGGCTTGGAGTGGTGTTGCCTGTGGCTCGGTAAGCATAGGCCAAGCCCCAGCATGTTGCAGTGATTTTTATCTCTTTGGAATTGCCACGGTGATGACACACCTTTTTCAAGAATTCTGCCAGTTTTTTAGGATTCTGCACTGTGGGAGTATCGCCATGGGGGTCGACAAGCCCCATGGTTGGTGATAACATCGGACTCATAACGATGAGGCCATGAGGAATGTAAAGAAGTTAGAAGGAACAAAGGAGGGTGATTCAGGAGACGCCTTGCTGTCTCAAACTGCTTGTTCTCCAACCGTTAAGACATGGAAGTTGCTAAGTGTTTGCTGTTGCCGGGCAAAGTTGTTAACCACTGAATAGTTAGTGGAAAAGTACCGCTGGTAGAGCTAATGGTATGAGAAGGGAGCCTGTCCTCAATAAAGTAGTTGAAGTTATTGATCCTAAAAGAAACCCTGGTGTCCGTGTGGTCATTACGCCACAAATGGCGCCCGAACAGGGACAACCTGAAGAGCAGGGACAAGCTAACAGAACAGGGACAGAAACAAAAAATGAATGAACAGGGACAGGCTAACGGAACAGGGACCAGGACAGGAACAGGGACACTGATCGCCTCATGAAGATAGGTTCGGCCGAACTTGACTTGCAGAAAACACACTCCACAACCTGTAAGGTTGTAAAGTAGCAAGCTGAAAGAAGCGACTTTGCGCTGAAAGGAAGCGCACCCGAGCTGAAAGGAAGCTCAAGCCGCTCAAAGAAGCGGACCCCGCGCTGAAAGGAAGCGCACCCGAGCTGAAAGGAGGCTCAAGCTGCTCAGAGAGGCGGACCCCACGCTGAAAGGAATCACAGAATCACAGAATCATCTAGGCTGGAAGAGACCTCCAAGATCACCTAGTCCAACCTCTGACCTAACACTAACAAGTCCTCCACTAAAGCGCACCCGAGCTGAAAGGAAGCTCAAGCCGCTCAAAGAAGCGGACCCCGCGCTGAAAGGAAGCGCACCCGAGCTGAAAGGAAGCTGAAGCTGAGAGAAGCGGACCCGCACACGCAGCTGCCTCTCACTGATCGCTATGCCACACTGCACTTCTTCAGGGGTGAAGTTTCAAAGCACTGGAGGTGCCCACTGCTCTAGATGCCTGCCCATATCCTCCCACGCTCCCTGCCACTCATAATCATCCTGCCTCAGGACAGATCTCTGGATGGCATTCCTAAGTAGTTGTTTAACCTTAAACAAAACCTGAAGCCCATTCAGGAGACATAACGATAAGAACATGCTGGTTTGAACACCCCAAGGATATTCAAAGTTTTGAAGAGCTATTGTAACTAGCCTGGAGGAGAAGAGGGAGGTGAAGGAGAAAGGGAGAGGGAACAAGTGGGAAAAAACATTTCCCCTGTCCCCTCCACAGACTGTCTCCCTGAGGAGAAAAGGTAAAAGGTGTAATTATTAGTAGTTTCTGAGATAGGGTTTCCGAAGTATGGAGGTGATGGCAATGCTGTGTACAAATACCAAATTAGTCTAGACAACCATTTAAAAATTCCACCCAGAGATCTGCCCCTAAGACATGATAGTTATTGGTGGCAAGGTACGTGTGAAGATATGGGCAGTTATTTATCACGATTGTCACCTCCAATGGCTTTGGAATTCACCCCTGAACAAATGCGTAATCCTAAAAAGCTGATAAAATGTTTTTAAAAGGTATGCCCCAATCCTGGCAATGCCAGAGATTTACAGCTTGCCGTGTTGCACTGGGGTCTGGCCTGTGCCTATCGAACACTATTCAATACTATTCACCTTCAAGAGGAAGAAAACGCCCCTGGATCAGATCCAGTCCCTGCAACTGGCCCTGCGGCCCCACTCCAACTACCGCCATAGGCCCTGCATCTAAGCCAGAGAACCAACCTGTGCTGGCATCAGTTGCCCCTATACACAAGAAGAAACAATGGATGTGAAAGTCATCAGGTTTAGTAAGAAAAGAAACTCCTATTAAGAAAGGGAAGGAGGAAGGAAAAGATGAGGCAGGTTACTCTAAAGCAGGGCCATCATGGGAACAGGAGGACAAAGAGGAAGATATCATAAAAGCAGCAGTAACCATCTGATCCCTATCCCTGGGTGAGCTGCGAGATATGTGAAAAGATTTCAGCCATCATCCAGGTGAGCACATTGTCACCCAGCTGCTCCGATGCTGGGATAATGTAATGGTAAAGACCTCTGAAAGGGAAACCGTACAAAGTTGGCTCAGTCTCCCACCTGCATCAGAACCAGTACCACAAAAAAGGCGTGAAGGGTGTTTAGTCATTGGAGATTCCTCTCAGAGAGGCACTGAAGCACCCATTTACAGTCCAGATAATCTCTCCAGAGAGGATTGCTGCCTACCTGAGGCCCGCATTTGTGATATTACGAAGAGGCTACCAAGCCTGGTGGGGCCTGAAGACTACCACCCATTCCTACTTGTTCACATAGGATCAAACGAGGCTGTAACAAAGAGACTCCAAAATATCAAGGACTTCATGTCCCTTGGACAGATGTTAAAGGGATCAGAAGTCTCCTACTGGGAGGACAGAGTGTTCTCTATCCTCCCAGATGGTGACTGGGACCCAATAAGAAGTAGGTGAACGGACCAAGTGAACAATTGGATGCGAGGCTGGTGCCATGCTCAAGGTTTTGGGTTCTACAATCTTGGACGCACTTTTGAGAGACCAGACATGCTGAAACCAGATGGGTGCTGTGGGAAAGGAATTCGCAGGTGGCTTCGCACTGTTTCACACGTCCCTGAATTAATGAGGAAACAAGTGGTAGAAACAAAAACTTGAGCAAGGTCGAGATAAAGTAGATTGGCTACAGTGTTAAAGATGAGCTTTGGGCAGTGGCCAATTGCTGGCTGGCTCGAGGCGCGTGTCTGAGGGTCTCTAACCAATTGTATGACAGATTTGGGTGCGTGGACAGCCCGTGGGGCTACAGGGAAAGTATATGTAGTAGTGAAAAAAGGGCAATAAACGTCTCCTGTTCAAGAGCCATCAGGAGTCTGTGTCTTGCATCCCTTCAGGGTGCAGCTGACCAGGTGGGGCAAGAGTGTTCTGAGCAGTAAACTGGCAGGGCTCATTAGCAGGGCTTTAAACCAGATGTGGCAGGAGAAGGGGATGTACCTCTGAATGATGGAAGCGAACATGGGAACACTGTCACTTTAGGAAACAACAGGGTGTGGTGGTTTTACTCAGCTGGGCAGAGAGCTCTCTCACTCCCCCACGTCAAAGGGAAAGGGGGAGAAAATGCAATGTGGGCTCAAGGGTTCAGATAAGGACAGGGAGATCACTCAACAATTATTTATCATCATGGGCAAAACGGACTCAGAATAGGGAGATTAGAGAAATTTATTACCTATTATTGACAAGCTAAAGCAGTGAGAAACAAACAAAAAAATACTAAAAACACCTTCCCCCCCCACCCCTCCTTCTATGTCCTCCCCCCAAGTGGCACAGGCGAATGGGGAATAGGGGCTGTGGTCAGTCCTTAACGCTTCATCTCTGCCACTCCTTCACCATCACTCTCTTCCCTTGCTCCAATGTGGGGTCCCTCCCACGGGATGCCATCCTTCCCGAACTGATCCTGCGTGGGCTTCCCGCAGGCAGCAGCTCTTCAAGAACTGCTCCAAATAAGGGTCTGTACCATGGGGTCCAGCCACCAGGAGCAAACTGCTCCAACATAGGGCCCCACGGGCAGAGGCTCCTGCCAGATCACCTGCTCCTGCATGAGCTCCTCTCCACGGGCTATAGACCTGGCCTGGAGTCTTCTCCGGAGGGGGTTCTCCACAGGCTGCAGCCTCCTTCAGGGCAGATCCACCTGCTCCACCCTGGGCTCCTCCATGGGCTGCAGAGTGGAAATCTGCTCTGCCGTGGTACACCATGGGCTGCAGGGGGACAAACTGCTCCACCATGGTCCTCTCCACAGGCCGCAGGGGAACTTCAGCTCCGGCGCCTGGAGCACCTCCTCCTCCTCCTTCTTCACTGACCTTGGTGTCTGCAGGGCTGTTTCTTACTCCTCCCTCTCCCGGCTGATGTTGCGCAGCATTTTTTTCCCCTTTCTTGTGCCTCTCATAGAGACACAAACAACATTGCTTACTGGCTCGGCTCTGGCCAGTGGCGGGTCCCTTTGGAGCCAGCAGAAACTGGCCCTTATCTAACATGTAGCAGCTTATAGATTCTTCTCACAGAAGCCACCCCTGAAGCCCCCTGCTACCAAAACCTTGCCACATAAAGCCAATACATAGGGAAATACTTGTGAACTGTCCCAAAGCAATTAGGAAGGGTTCCTCTGACAAGGTGATGTGACCAGCTGAAGTACCTCTAAACCAATGCACGCGACACGGGGAAACAAGCAGGAAACCAAGCAGGAAACAATTGCACCATGGTTGGAAACCTGATTGCTATCACGGAAATATGACCTGATCGTATATGACCTGATTGCTATCATGGAAATGTGGTGGGATGGATCACATAACTGGAACATTGGAATAGAGGGCTACAAGCTCTTCAGAAGAGATAGGCAGGAAAGGAAGGGAGGGGGTGTTGCCCGCTACATTAGGGAAGGGATTGATTGTGAAGAAATGCCTCTGAGAAACAAACACGAACAGGTTGAGAGCTTGTGGGTGAAAGTTAACGACCACACCAATAAAGGACAGCTTGTGGTTGGGGTCTACTACAGGCCACCCGATCAAGGGAAGCCTGTGGATGAGGCCCTGTTGCTCCAACTATAAGAAGCGTTGTGCTCGCACACTCTCATCCTGATGGAGCCCTTCAACCCCCTGGATGTCTGCTGGGAAGACTCAAGACTGGAGGCAGTCTGGTCTGCAGTCACCATGCCCTGGTTGAGTTTGTGATCTTGAGGAATGTGGGCCTGGCTAAGAGCAAAGTCAGGACCCTGAACTTCCAAAGAGCGAACGTCCAGCTATTTAAAGACCAGGTGGATTAGATCCCCTGGAACAATGTCCCTATGACAAAGGAGCTGAACAGAGCTGGCAACTCTTTAAGAATATTTTCCTTAAAGCGCAAGAACTCTCCACCCCCCTGTGTGAGAAAGTGAGCAGGGAGGGCAGACAACCGCGATGGCTGTGCAAGGACCTGCTTGCAAGGCGCAAGAAGGAAATGAACACACAGTGGAAGCAGGAACATGTGGCCTGGGAAAAGCACAGGGATGCTGTCTGGATGTGCAGGGATGGGATCAGGAAAGCCAAGGCACGGATGGAACTGAGCTTGGCAAGGGATGCAAAGAATAACAGGAAGGGATTCTATAGGTACATTGCTCAGATAAGAAAGGCCACCCTCTGATGGATGAGAAGGGAGAACTGGTAACAACAGACATGGAGAAGGCTGAGATACTCAACATCTTTGCCTCAGTCTTCACTGATAGTCAGCAAGTCCAAGTGCAAGGTCAGGGCAATCCCAGGCATGAGTACAGACTGACTGGAGAACTCATTGAGAGCAGCCCTGCAGAGAAAGAACTGGGAGTTCTAGTGGATGAAAGGCTCGACATGGGATGTGCCAACTGCATCCTGGACTGCATCAACAGAGGAGTGGCCAGCAGGTCAAGGGAGGTGATTGTCCCCCTCTGCTCTGCCCTTGTGAGGCCTCACTTGAAGTGCTGCGTCCAGGTCTGGGGCCCCCAGCACAGGAAGGATGTGGATCTTTTAGAGCGAGTCCAGAAGAGGACCATGAAGATGATCAGAGTACTGAAGCACCTCACCTATGAAGACGCCTATGAGCTGGCAGCACACGCTTGCAGTCCGGAAGGCCAACTATGTCCTGGGTTGCATTAAAAAAGGGGTGGCCAGCAGGGAGAGGGAGGTGATTGCCCCCCTCTGCTCTACTTTTGTGAGACCCCACCTGGAATACTGCATGCAGGCCTGGGGCCCCCAGCACAAGAAGGATGTGGAGCTCTTGGAACGGGTCCAGAGGAGGGCCACTAAGATGATCAGAGGGCTGGAGCACCTCTCCTATGAAGAAAGGTTGAGGAAACTGGGCTTGTTTATCTTGGAGAAGAGAAGGCTCCGGGGAGACCTCATTGCGGCCTTCCAGTACTTGAAGGGAGCGTATAAACAGGAGGGGGAACACCTGTTTACATGTGTTGACAGTGATAGGACAAGGGGGAATGGTTTTAAACTAAGACATGGGAGATTTAGGCTGGAAATTAGGAGAAAGGTTTTCATTCAGAGGGTGGTGAGGCAGAAAGGTTTTCATTCAGAGGGTGGTGAGGCGCTGGAACAGGTTGCCCAGGGAGGTTGTGGATGCCCCATCCCTGGAGGCATTCAGGGCTGCTCTAGTGCTTGGCAACCCTGCCCAGAGCAGGGGGGTTGAAACTAGATGATCTTTAAGGACCTTTTCAATCCAGGCCATTCTATGATTCTATGATTCTATGAATTAGACAGGCTGAGAGAGCTGGGACTGATCAGCCTGTGAAGAAGAGAAGGCTCCAGGGTGACCTTATTGCAGCTTTTCAATACTTAAAGGGGGCTTATAAAAAGGATGGAGAGCAACTTTTTGCTAGGGCAGGTAATGACAGGACAAGGGGGAATGGTTTTAAACTAAAAGAGGGTAGATTTAGATTAGATGTGTTGTGGTTTAACCCGGCCAGCAGCTAAGCACCACACAGCTGTTTGCTCACCCTCCCCCCTACCTCTCTGGGATGGGGGAGAGAAACCGGGAACTGAAGCCTGTGGGCTGAGATAAAGACAGTTTATTAGGACAATATATAATAATAATAATAATAATAGTACTACTACTAATAATGTGTACAAAACAAGCGATGCACAATGCAGTTGCTCACCACCCACTGACTGATGCCCAGCCTATCCCCAAGCAACTGGTCCCCCCACCCCGGCCAGCCCCCCGATATTAATTGTTCAGCATGACGTCAGATGGTATGGAATACCCCTTTGGCCAGTTTGGGTCAGCTGTCCTGGGTCTGTCCCCTCCCAGCTCCTGCTGCACCCCTAGCCTGCTCGCTGGCAGGACAGAGCGAGAAGCTGAAAAGTCCTTGGCCTGGTGTGTTATATGTGAGACCATACAAATTTCTTGGTCTATCAGAAATATTTTATTAATTAAGTAAGCAGGCACAAGCAAAACAGCGCTGGGCGGCTGGGGAGTCTCCGCTCCACCACAGCACGCAACTTTCCCTTTTCAGTGTCGCCGTTTTATAGCATCCAAGTTTCGGCTTGTCAGGACTTGTTGAACCTTCTGAAGCTGCGCAGTTCGTTGTTGGGGGTCGTTGTTTTTCTTTCAATGATCATGCGTTGTGCTCGTGTTCAAGGGGGAGGGTAGTGAAGCGGGAAACAGTATTTCACAAAGTCTTTGTTTTACCAAGGATGTTTATCCAACACCCCCTCCCCACTATCTACTTGCTTAGTCTTCCCCCTTAACAAGGTCGTAAATTGCAAAACCTTATCTTCTCAGCAGATTCTCTGAATTCCTTTTAAAGACAATGAACAAACACCCGCTAATTTATCACAATCCCTCCTTTTTCTTTTTCTAACATATTTTGTTCATTGATGAATTTTTGAAGCACTTGTTTGCTCAATATTAAAGTTTCTGCGTCATCCTCCTCCTGTTCAAGAGATTCATATTTCGCACGCACAAGCATAAGGTGAGCTGCCTCTAATCGGTTTTTTACAATCGCGATTATTTGATTGAATATACATGGTCCAAAAGTTAGTGTTAATATGAGCAGCAACAAAGGTCCTGCTATAGTTGATAGCAGTGTAGTGAGCCAAAGTGAGTAATTAAACCAGGATTCATACCAATTCTGGTGGGCTTCATTTTCTATTTTTCGTTTTTCTAGCCCTTCTCTCAATTTAGTCATTGTATCCCTTACTACTCACGTATGATCTGCATATACACAACACTCCTCTCGTAGGGCTGCACACAATCCTCCTTGTAGAAAAATCAGATCTAATCCCCTATGATTTTGTCGTACAGATTTCTCTAAAGCTGATATAGATTGCTCGATACGGGCCAAATCCTCATCTACAGCAATGCGTAGAGAGGTAAATTCTTGGCTTTGTTTTACCAGAGAGGTAATTCCAGTTCCGGCTCCTGCAGCCCCCAGAATCATCAGAGTGGCTAAAGTAACAGTCGTAATAGGCTCTCTCTTCCTTAAGTGTTTTTTTTGCCATAGCATGTTGGATGTACATATACTCCTCAGAATGGTAAAGAATCCTAGGTATAATTACTACCTGTACACAAAAATCATGAGACGAGTTGAACAATTTCAAAGATAAGCATGGAGTTACCCCCAGAGACGAACATACCCATCTGGTGTTATCTGCTGGTATTAACCATTTTTCTTTGTCTAATTGTGTAACATTTTCTGTAATATTGCATAGATGGAACTTCTCACCAGGGACCGTGCCTACGCATCTGCCATTCCCAGTTACTTCCGTTAACATTATTCCTACATCCCTTCCCCAATGGCATTGTGGGGGATCGGTTTCGTTTGAACGGGTGGTTTCTCCCAGATCCCCAATGGCGTCGTAATATGAGGGCCTTATATCAAGACATAACCAGCAAGGTCTAGGCACGTCTGCATTTGGTTGATTCAACAACTGATAACTAGCATTCATGATTCTCCATATGTTATTCCCGGTCACCCCTTCATTTCTAATCCCGTACTCCGGGTTTACTGATTTATTAGCAACCTCCAGTGGTTTAGGGCTATTAGGAGTTAGCATTCTAAAAGCTTGTGTAGGCTGAATCCTCAAAACACTCCCCGACAGTTTCTGATTTGGTCCCACCCATTGGGGACTCTTAGTCTCTTCCTTCTTTATATAGATGATGCCTCCCCTATCAGTCCCCCAGCAGTAGTTATCTGCTGAACAACATGGTGATCTTCCCATCTAATCAGGCTCCATTTAAAAGGTTTGTGAGGGTGCGCAGACCCAGGAACAGTGTAAACAATTGTACCCATTACTATGTATCGCAAAAAAAAAAAATGGCTAGGGCCCATTTTCCGGAGTTCTTTACCTGGCCACGTAATTCCCCACCGTTTCACTCTCTGCCTCGCTTGTCAGTTCGGTTGCAGCGAACTACAAGGTGCAGGTTCTTCTCGGCAGCAGCAGTGTTCTTCAGGGGAGTTTCTCAGGTAACCGTGACCTTTTTCTGATCAAACAGGGTCCCCTCTCCTCCTTTTTTTTTTTTTTTTTTTTACGATACATAGACAGTTAGACCATACTTATCGAGTTCGTTTCAACGTGAGCTTTAAGTCATCAGGGCCTGCGACCGCTTCCCATTTGCTTTTCTGGATCGGTCCTTTCACGCGACTGGCATGCGTTCACCCCTTCTCAGCCGTCCGGATAGCCGTCTCTGTGATAAGTAAAACAACATAGGGGCCTCCCCACCGTGGTGTTAAAGACGTTTCTTTCCATGTCTTAATTAGAACCCTATCTCCAGGTTGTATCCTATGGATTGCTATATCTAGCCACCAAGCCTTTCCCTCCCTCCGTCGGTTCATAAGCTGTATTAAATAAGGTTTTAATTGGATATCCTGTACCTGGGGGTGATCAGATGGCATCTCTAAATCATAAGGCATACCATACAGCCTTTCAAAAGGTGAGATTCCGACATCGGCTCGGGGCTATGTCCGGATATTCAATAGTGCAAGCGGTAAACATTTCACCCAGGAGGTTTTAGTCTCTATCATAAGCTTTGTTAGTTGCTTTTTAATTTTACCATTCATTCGTTCTACCTTTCCCGAACTCTGAGGATGCCAGGGAGTGTGATATTCCCATTTAATTCCCAGAGCCTTCATCGTGTCTCGGGATACCTTTGACACAAAGTGTGGGCCTCGATCAGAGTCAATTGCTTCTATTACCCCGTATCTGGGTATGATGCTTTCTAATAATATCTTTACCACGGTTTGAGCTGTGGCCCTTGCCGTAGGGAATGCTTCAACAAAGTTTGTGAGGTGGTCTACAATAACTAACAAGTATCTATATCGCCCCGTTTTTGGAAGTTCAGTAAAATCTAATTGAATCTTTGCAAAAGGTCGATGTGCCAATTCTCGTCCTCCTCCCGGGATCCTTTTTCTCATGTGTTGAGCATTTACCCTCCGACAAGTTATGCAATCATTTACGATCCTCTTTGCTATATTATAAATCCCTATACACATATAATATGTGGCAAATTGATCCACCAATGCCTGGGTTCCCCAGTGCGTCTGTTCATGAAATCTCCGTAGCACCCTCATAGCTACTGATTTTGGTAACACTTCCCGTCCATCAGGCAGTACCCATTTCCCTTTATCGTTTTTTTTTTGTTGTTGTTTTTTGTTTTTTTTTTTGTTTTGAACCCCCATTTGTGTCATCTTGTCTTCTTCTGTAATAGTGAAACAGAGTCAGGGGAGGGGAATGGGTCCATTCGACCACAGGGAGTTAGCCGGCCCGCACTTGTAGCAGTTTTTATAAGGCGGGCTTTCTTCCTCAGAACAATTGCATTCAATCCCATCAACTCCCCATTCACTCCAGCAATCATAACATCGAAATTCCTTTAAGTCTTTCCCACAGTATTAAGTATCATATTAAGCATTATTATATATTATTATACTATTATTATATTAATTACTATATCTTAAGTATAAGTATTAAGTATTTCCCACAGTCTGGGCAATCTTCCCTCGTTCTTATAATTCTTATACTCATTAATGCTGCCCTTTTTGCCTCCTGATCTCCTAGATTATTACCCCTAACCTGAGGGGTGAGGCCTTTTTGATGCCCTTTTATATGTACTACGGCAATTTCTTTGGGCTCTCTGATAGCTTGTAAAACCTGGGTAATCAATTCCTGATGTATTAAACCCTTTCCTTGTGAATTGATGAGCCCCCTTTCTTCCCATATTTTACCAAATGTATGTACTACCCCATAAGCATATTTTGAATCTGTATATATTGTACCGCTTTTATTTTTCAACAATTTTAGGGCCCGCAATATGGCATATAGCTCGCAAGCTTGGGCAGACCAGATAGGACTCAAAGGTCCAGATTCCACTATCTCAAATGTTTTCCCGTTTACTAACGCGCATCCTTATTTTTGCTTTCCCTCGACTACTCTCGAGGAACCATCCACATATATCTGTTCACCGATGGGTAATTCCACCTCCTCTAGATCAGGTCTCAATTTCGTTTGCTCTTCTATATTTCGGAGGCAATCGTGTCCTAAGGACTCATTTGGTTCCCCATAAAGAAATTGAGCAGGGTTCTGTAGGGAGTTGTTCCTAATGTTAATTTTGGAGAGGAAATCAAAATTCCTTCATATTTTAATAATCTGGCATCAGTGATCCATTTCTCTGCCTTCTGTTGCAGTACCCCGCATATATTGTGTAGAGATATTACTTTGATTTCCCCCCCAAAAGTGATCTTCTGTGCTTCTTCCGCTAACAAGGCAGCAGCTACCACTACCTGCAAACAGTTTGGCCAACCCCGGTTAACCGGATCCAATAATTTAGACAAATAGGCCACAGGTTTGTTTTTTTTTTTTTTTTACTCCCTGCCCATTCTTGGGCCAGCACTCCGTATGCCGTGCCTGCTGCGCTGTTCACAAAAAAACAAAACAAAACAAAACAGCCTCCTTAAATCTGGTAAGCTTAACACTGGGGGGGGCGTACTAGTTCCTCCATTAACTTGTTCAGTCGTTCCTCATCTTCTTTTGTCCATTTGAGTAATCCATCCTTATTCAGCTTGTTATATAAAAATTTAACCTTTCCACTGTAATCTTCTATCCATTGTCTACAGTATCCGGTCAACCCTAACAGTTGCCGTACCTGCCTTTTAGTTCGCGGGGACGCTAAAGCCAATATTCCACTGATTCTGCCTGGGTCTAACTTCTTAGTCCCCTTACTTAACTGGTGACCCAGGTACTTTATCTCTTGCTCCACAATTTGTAATTTTGCCCCTCCTTTTTCTTTTAAAGGGTACAAAGGGTACAGATTAACTCGATTCTCTGAGCCAATCCAAAGGCTCGCATATTCGCTCCCCTCTAAACAAAAAGGTTCCTTTGCATTTACATAAATGTTTAAGGCTTGGCAAACCCAGTCTTCAAACGACCCAAATATGGGCCAATAATTTGCCTACCTCCCCAAACTTCAACACAATAATGAATCATTTTTACTTTATCCTTTCCCCGCCTAAAAGGGGAATCACTCCAATTCTTAATCATTAACCCCAGTGGACTATCTGGGGGAATAGGGGGCAACCTAGCACTAGGCATTACCCCACCCATGGGACCAGAAGGCTTACTCTTCTTCTGTCCCATCTTCCGGAGTGCCTTCACACACACACAGAGCCGCTTCCCCCTGGTCGTGGCCCAGTCCCTCGCGGGATGTGGGAACCGCACTACTGAGGGGTCCGCACTCACTTCGTCCGCAGTTGGACGTCTCACACAGACGCACTCCGGGATCACCAACCCCAACCGAACGGATCACCGGCCTATACTTACCCACCCCGTGGGTCTTCGTTCGGTCTTCGTGCACAAAGATTGCTTGGGGTTACCGGTTTTATTTGCTTGTGCCTAATTTTGGGTTCGTCGGTGAAGGGCTCGAGCGGGATTTCCCGTTCCCGGGGCCGCCGAAATCGGCGGGGCGCCTCCCCTAGAGGGATTCCCAGTCAATCCGCCTTCCTCCGAGTCACAGCACCAAATTTGTTATATGTGAGACCATACAAATTTCTTGGTCTATCAGAAATATTTTATTAATTAAGTAAGCAGGCACAAGCAAAACAGCGCTGGGCGGCTGGGGAGTCTCCGCTCCACCACAGCACGCAACTTTCCCTTTTCAGTGTCGCCGTTTTATAGCATCCAAGTTTCGGCTTGTCAGGACTTGTTGAACCTTCTGAAGCTGAGCAGTTCCTTGTTGGGGGTCGTTGTTTTTCTTTCAATGATCATGCGTTGTGCTCGTGTTCAAGGGGGAGGGTAGTGAAGCGGGAAACAGTATTTCACAGAGTCTTTGTTTTACCAAGGATGTTTATCCAACACCCCCTCCCCACTATCTACTTGCTTAGTCTTCCCCCTTAACAAGGTCGTAAATTGCAAAACCTTATCTTCTCAGCAGATTCTCTGAATTCCTTTTAAAGACAATGAACAAACACCCGCTAATTTATCACAGGTGTAAACACTGCTCTGCAACAATTAAAACACCAGCATGTTATCAGCGCTCTTCTCATCCTAATCCAAAACATAGCACCCTACCAGCTACTATGAGGAAAATTAACTCTGTCCTAACTGGAACCAGGACAGACACCTGAGCCAACTGTCTGGAATTAGGGGGCAGGGAACCCAGGTGGCTGGGATCCCTTGCTAGAGACGCAGGCATTGACAAAGCAATTGGAGATGGAGCACCAGGCTACAGCCTCTGGAGGCGTCTCCTGTCAGCTGTGAAGGAAGGCAGCTATGCCAAAAGCGCACCGGAGCCCTTTTGGGTCCTTGAAATATCCTCTTCTGAGACAGTCTATGCCAAGGATGCATGGAGCATTCGGGCCAGTCACAATACGGTGCTTTTGCCACTCATTCCCGGTTAGACTCACTTCAGCCTCCAATACAGTTAACTGCTGGGATCCCCCAGTCACGCCATAGATACAGATGGGCTCCGGCCCTTTATAGCTTGATGGCATTACAGTACACTGTGCACCGGTGTCTACTAAAGCCTTATACTTCTGTGCGTCTGACATGCCAGGCCATCGAATCCACACAGTCCAATAAACTCGGCCCCTCTAATCCTGGTCAGAATCTTCATTTCTCTGTCTGAAGGACTGCCCGCTGGAAGTTGGAGCAGCAAGCTTCTCAGAGAACCCCTTTTTCCCGATTGTTTTCTTTTGCAACTCATGTACCCGTGCCTCTAGGGTCGAGGTAGATTTTCCATCCCATTTTCTCATGTCCTCTCCATGGTCACGTAAGTAAAACCACAGGGTGGCACGGGGTGTGTATCCACTGTATATTCTTCCTTGCACGGATGGACGCTTACCCCTGATAGCTGAGACACTGGTTTGTACAGGTGGGGAGGAAAATAAACTCTCTTTTAGTTAGTGGACCTTTTCAGAAAGTTAGATGGTTACTGCTGCTTTTATGATATCTTCCTCTTTGTCCTCCTGTTCCCATGATGGCCCTGCTTTAGAGTAACCTGCCTCATCTTTTCCTTCCTCCTTCCCTTTCTTAATAGGAGTTTCTTTTCTTACTAAACCTGATGACTTTCACATCCATTGTTTCTTCTTGTGTATAGGGGCAACTGATGCCAGCACAGGTTGGTTCTCTGGCTTAGATGCAGGGCCTATGGCGGTAGTTGGAGTGGGGCCGCAGGGCCAGTTGCAGGGACTGGATCTGATCCAGGGGCGTTTTCTTCCTCTTGAAGGTGAATAGTATTGAATAGTGTTCGATAGGCACAGGCCAGACCCCAGTGCAACACGGCAAGCTGTAAATCTCTGGCATTGCCAGGATTGGGGCATACCTTTTAAAAACATTTTATCAGCTTTTTAGGATTACGCATTTGTTCAGGGGTGAATTCCAAAGCCATTGGAGGTGACAATCGTGATAAATAACTGCCCATATCTTCACACGTACCTTGCCACCAATAACTATCATGTCTTAGGGGCAGATCTCTGGGTGGAATTTTTAAATGGTTGTCTAGACTAATTTGGTATTTGTACACAGCATTGCCATCACCTCCATACTTCGGAAACCCTATCTCAGAAACTACTAATAATTACACCTTTTACCTTTTCTCCTCAGGGAGACAGTCTGTGGAGGGGACAGGGGAAATGTTTTTTCCCACTTGTTCCCTCTCCCTTTCTCCTTCACCTCCCTCTTCTCCTCCAGGCTAGTTACAATAGCTCTTCAAAACTTTGAATATCCTTGGGGTGTTCAAACCAGCATGTTCTTATCGTTATGTCTCCTGAATGGGCTTCAGGTTTTGTTTAAGGTTAAACAACTACTTAGGAATGCCATCCAGAGATCTGTCCTGAGGCAGGATGATTATGAGTGGCAGGGAGCGTGGGAGGATATGGGCAGGCATCTAGAGCAGTGGGCACCTCCAGTGCTTTGAAACTTCACCCCTGAAGAAGTGCAGTGTGGCATAGCGATCAGTGAGAGGCAGCTGCGTGTGCGGGTCCGCTTCTCTCAGCTTCAGCTTCCTTTCAGCTCGGGTGCGCTTCCTTTCAGCGCGGGGTCCGCTTCTTTGAGCGGCTTGAGCTTCCTTTCAGCTCGGGTGCGCTTTAGTGGAGGACTTGTTAGTGTTAGGTCAGAGGTTGGACTAGGTGATCTTGGAGGTCTCTTCCAGCCTAGATGATTCTGTGATTCTGTGATTCCTTTCAGCGTGGGGTCCGCCTCTCTGAGCAGCTTGAGCCTCCTTTCAGCTCGGGTGCGCTTCCTTTCAGCGCGGGGTCCGCTTCTTTGAGCGGCTTGAGCTTCCTTTCAGCTCGGGTGCGCTTCCTTTCAGCGCAAAGTCGCTTCTTTCAGCTTGCTACTTTACAACCTTACAGGTTGTGGAGTGTGTTTTCTGCAAGTCAAGTTCGGCCGAACCTATCTTCATGAGGCGATCAGTGTCCCTGTTCCTGTCCTGGTCCCTGTTCCGTTAGCCTGTCCCTGTTCATTCATTTTTTGTTTCTGTCCCTGTTCTGTTAGCTTGTCCCTGCTCTTCAGGTTGTCCCTGTTCGGGCGCCATTTGTGGCGTAATGACCACACGGACACCAGGGTTTCTTTTAGGATCAATAACTTCAACTACTTTATTGAGGACAGGCTCCCTTCTCATACCATTAGCTCTACCAGCGGTACTTTTCCACTAACTATTCAGTGGTTAACAACTTTGCCCGGCAACAGCAAACACTTAGCAACTTCCATGTCTTAACGGTTGGAGAACAAGCAGTTTGAGACAGCAAGGCGTCTCCTGAATCACCCTCCTTTGTTCCTTCTAACTTCTTTACATTCCTCATGGCCTCATCGTTATGAGTCCGATGTTATCACCAACCATGGGGCTTGTCGACCCCCATGGCGATACTCCCACAGTGCAGAATCCTAAAAAACTGGCAGAATTCTTGAAAAAGGTGTGTCATCACCGTGGCAATTCCAAAGAGATAAAAATCACTGCAACATGCTGGGGCTTGGCCTATGCTTACCGAGCCACAGGCAACACCACTCCAAGCCCTGTGACAGACCCTGCGGCCACTCCAACCCCTGTGATGGGACCAGCAGCCACTCCAACCCCCGTGACAGACCCTGCGGCCACTCCAACCCCTGCAATAGGCCCAGCAGCCACTCCAACCTGTGTGACAGGCCCCAAGGCTGGGCCAGAGAACCAACCTGTGTCAGTATCAGTTGCCCCTATATGCAAGATAAAACAACAGATGAGAAAGTCAGGTCATTTAGAAAGGAAAGGAACTCCTACTCAGATAGGGAAGAAGGAAGAAGGCGACAAGGCAGGATACTCCAAAGTGGCTGGGCCATCATGGGAACAGGAGGACAAAGAGGAAGAGATCATAAAAGCATCAATAACTACCCGAGGCCTATACCAGCGTGAGCTACGAGATATGCGAAAAGATTTCAGTCGTCGTCCAGGTGAGCACCTTGTCACCTGGCTGCTCCGGTGCTGGGACAGCGGGGCCAATAGTCTGGAATTAGAGGGCAGGGAAGCCAGGCAGCTGGGATCCCTCACTAGGGAAGCAGGCATTGACAAAGCACTTGGAAAAGGATCGCAAATCTTCACCCTCTGGAGGCGTCTCCTGTCAGGTGTGAAGAAAAGGTATCCCTTCAAGGAAGAACTTGTATGTCTACCAGGCAAGTGGACCACCATGGAGCGGGGAATCCAATACCTGAGGGAATTAGCCGTGCTGGAGGTGATTTATAGGGACCTAGACAATGACCAGATATCCAAAGATACAGATGAAGTCAAGTGTACACAGTCCATGTGGGGGAAATTTGTACAGAGTGCACCATCATCATATGCCAGCTCATTGGCAGTAATGACCTGGAAAGACCAAGAGGAACCCCACAGTGGATCAGTTGAATAGGCAACTCTGGCAATACGAAGAAAGTCTCTCTACCTCTGTACAGGCCTGCGTCTCAGCTGTGGAGAAGCATTCTCAAGAGGTCCACTAACTGAAAGAGAATCATTTGGAGAAACTTTCCCAGGAGGTCCACCAACTTAAAGAGAATATATCTTCCTCCCCAGCATTATGAACCAGTGTCTCAGCTATCAGGAGTAAGCATCCCACTGTTCAAGAAAAGGAATATAGTGGGTACACACCATGTGCCACCCTGTGGTTTTACCTGTGCGACCATACGGAGGACATGAGAAAATGGGATGGAAAATCTACTTCGACCCTAGAGGCACGGGTACTTGAGTTGCAAGGAAAAACAATGGCAAGAGGGGGGTTCTCTGAGAAAACTGCTGCTCCAATTTCCAGTGGGCAGTCCCCCAGACACAGTAATGAATACTATGACCCAGATTAAAAGGGCCCTTCCCCCAGCCAGGGGGGAAAGGGACAATCGGGTTAATTGGACTACGTGGATTCGATGGCCTGGCACGTCAGACGCACAGAAGTATAAGGCTTTAGTAGACACCGGTGCACAGTGTACGTAATGCCATCAAGCTATAAAGGGGCAGAACCCATCTGTATTTATGGGGTGACAGGGGGATGCCAACATTTAACTGTATTGGAGGCTGAAGTGAGTCTAACTGGGAAGGAGTAGCAAAAGCACCCTATTGTGACTGGCCCGGATGCTCCAGGAATCCTTGGCATAGACTACCTCAAGAGAGGGTACTTCAAGGACCCAAAAGGGTACCGGTGGGCTTTTGGCATAGCTGCCTTGGAGACGGAGAAAAATAAACGGTTGTCTGCCTTGCCCGGTCTCTCGGAGGCCCCTTCTGTTGTGGAGCTGTTGAAAGTCAAAGAACGGCAGGTGCAAATCGCTACCACAACAGTGCACTGGCGGCAATATCGCACAAACCAAGACTCCCCGAGTCCCATCTGTAAGGTCATTCATTGGCTGGAGAGCCAAGGAGTGATCAGCAAGACTCGCTCACCCTTTAACAGTTCAATATGGCCAGTGCGAAAGTCTAATGGAGAGTGGAGGCTAACAGTGGACTATCGTGGCCTGAATGAAGTCATGCTGCCGCTGAGTGCTGCGGTGCCAGACATGCTAGAACTCCAATACGAACTGGAGTCAAAGGCAGCCAAGTGGTATGCCACAACTGATATCACTAATGCATTTTTCTCCATCCCTTTAGCAGCAGAGTGCAGGCCACAGTTTGCTTTCACTTGGAGGGGTGTCCAATACACTTGGAATCGACTGCCCCAGGGGTGGAAGCACAGTCCTACCATTTGCCGCGGACTGATCCAGTCTGCACTAGAACAGGGGGAAGCTCCTGAACACCTGCAGTACATTGATGACATCATCATGTGGGGCAATAGAGCAGAAGTTGTTTTTGAGAAAGGGAAGAAAATAGTCCAAACCTTTTTGAAAGCTGGTTTTGCCATAAAACAAAATAAAGTCAAAGGACCTTCACGAGAGATCCAGTTTTTAGGAATAAAATGGCAAGATGGACATCATCATATCCCAATGGATGTGATCAATAAAATAACAGCTATGTCTCCACCAACTAGCAAAAAAGAAACACAATCTTTCCTAGGCATCGTGGGTTTTTGTAGAATGCACAGTCCAAATTACAGTCTGATTGTAAGCCCAGTCTATCAAGGAACCCATAAGAAGAAAGTTTTCAAATGGGGCCCCGAGCAACAACAAGCCTTTGAACAAATTAAACAGGAGATAGTTCATGCAGTAGCCCTTGGGCTAGTCTGAGCAGGGCAAGCCCATTCATAGAATCATAGAATATCCCAAGTTGGAAGGGACACAAAAGGATCATTGAGTCCAACTGCTGGGTCCCCAAAGGATGACCCAGAAAATCAGACCATTTGTCTGAGAGTATTATCCAAACGCTTCTTGAACTCCAGCAGGCTCGGTGCTGTGACCACTTCCCCGGAGAGCCTGTTCCAGTGCCTGACCACCCTCTTGGTGAAGAACTGTGAGAATTAAAGTTGTATTTTTGCAGCGGAAAAAACAGCTGTGAAGGAAGCCACTAACAAGCTACTAAACTTTCTGAGAAAACAGGGCTTGAGAGTATTGCAAAATAAATTACAACATGTGGAAAGAGAAGTCAAGTATTTAGGGCAGGGCATCTAGTGTCTGAGGGAAAATGAAGAACAAACCCAGAGAGGATTCAGGGAATCGTTGAGCTACCCCTACCCAAAACTAAGGAAGAACTAAGAAAGTTTTGGGCGTTAATGGGATAATGTCAATTATGGATAGAAGCATATGCTCAAAAGACAAAAGGGTTGTATCTTAAATTATTAGAGGAGGAGCCTAACATACTTGAATGGACAGAAGAGGAAAAGGAGTTAATAGAGAAAATGAAGCAGAGCTTAATCACAACACCAGTCTTAGCTCTTCCCGCGTTAAATAAGCAGCTGGGGTCGCAGAGCCCATCACTGGCGTTGAAGACAGAGGCAAGAAATGCATTAAATGTCTCTGCTTTGTCTAAGCCCCTGTTTGTTAGGTGACCATCCTCATCAAGTATCGGACCAATGTTTGCTGTGGTCCTCCTTTTCCTGTTAACATACTTTAAAAAGCCTTTTTTATTGTCCCCAACGCTGCTGGCCTGCTTCCACTCTAATTGGGCCTTGGCCGCACGAATTCTCTCTCTACAAAGGTGAGCAGCATCCCCGTAGTTCTCCCATGTCACCCGACCTTGCTTCCAGCGAACATACACTTTCTTTTTCCACCTAAGCTCTTGAAGAAGATCCCTGCTCAGCCAGGCCAGTCTTCTGCCCCTCCTGCTTGACTTCCGACATTTTGGAATTGCCTGTCCCTGCGCTCTTAGGATGTGGCACTTAAAAACCGACCAGCACTGTTGGACCCCAATGTCTTTAAAAGCAGTTTCCCAGGGGACCTCAATCACTAGTTCCCTGAGCAGCCTGAAGTCTGCTCTCCCCCAGTCCAGGGTTGAAGTTTTGGTGGCAGTTTTCCTCCTATCGCCAAAGATTTTAAACTCAACTACTTCATGGTCACTATGGCCAAGACGGCCACCTATCGCCACTTCACCCACAAGACCCTCCCTATTTACAAGCAACAGTTCTAGGAGGCTGCCCTCAGTACCTGTACCAGGAAGTTACCATCAAGGTGCTTCAGGAATCTCCTGGACCTGTTTGTCTCAGCTATGTGATATTCCCAGTTGACATCTGGCAGGTTGAAGTCTCCCATAAAGACAAGGGCAGCTGATCTAGAAGTCTCTTTCAGTTCATTAAAGAATAATTCATCAGTGTCATCATCCTGGCCGGGTGGTCTCTAGTAGACTCTCACAACGACATTCCCTTTATTTGCTTGTCCCTTAATCCTTACCCAGAGACTCTCAACTACATTGTCACCAACTGCAAGCTCCGTACAGTCCAGTGCTTCCGTTACATAGAGTGACACCACCCCACACCCCCCGCCTTGCCTGCCCTGACTATCCCTTCTGAAGAACCTGTAACCATCCATCACAACACACCAGTCACGGGCCTCTTCCCACCAGGTTTCGCTTATGCCAATGATGTTGTAGATCTGGGACTGGGCCAAGGCTTCTAGCGCCTCTTGCTTGTTTCTCATGCTGTGTGCCTTTGTGTAGAAACATTTCAGATGTGCTTCATTGAACCCAGACCCTCACAGGGCAGGCTGAAGGGTCTTGCTAGCATGCAGTCCCTCAATTTTTTGGCATACAGTCCCATAGCTTATCACTGCCAGGCCTGTTTCTGTCCCTTTCCCCCTTCCAATCTATTTTAAATGACATGACACCGGGCCTACTAACTCCTGATGGGGAACACCTTTCTCTGAGGGGGAAAAGGATTTTTTCCCAGGAGTTAGGAGGGCTGATTGATAGGGCTTTAAACTAGTTTTCAAGGGGGAAAGGGACGAAACCAGGCCCACCAGTGTTAAGCTATGGGACTGCACACCAATTTTTGAAGAACTGCATGCTAGTGAGGCCCTTCAGTTTGCCCCACGAGGGGCTGAGTTGAATGAAAGACATTTCAAGTGTTCCTATACATACACATGCAGCATGAGAAATAAGAATTTCATCTCCCTGAAATGCTTGTATAATAATGCACGTAGCATGAGAAACAAGCAGGAGGAGTTGGAAGCCACAGCGCAATTAGAAAACTATGATCTAATTGCTATCACGGAAACATGGTAGGATGAATCACACAGCTGGAACATTGGAAAAGAGGGCTACAAGCTTTACAGGAGAGACAGGCAGGGAAGGAAGGGTGGGGGTGTTGCCCTCTATGTTAAGAAAGGGATAGATTGTGAAGAGTTCCCTCTAAGAAACAGCCAAGAGCAGGTATTGCGTTAAGGGGTGTAGCCAATTAACCATTATGGGTCTGGTTGGATTCGGGGTACTGAACTATCACGGCCACAGATTTACCAACAACGTAGCACGCCCTCACTCTAGTCGCGTTCAATGAGAACTATCACGGCTAGGAACAATGCAATTAAGTGCAATTTATTACAGCAACAGGTACACAGGGTCTTTGGATTGCCGGCAATATATTCACTGTCTGCAAAAGCAAGCTAGCATGCATGAAATACACAGGTACACAGCCTGGCAATTAACGCTTTAAAAGGCACAAAGACTCTATAGAGATTTCTAAGTTTCCGCGGAGACACCCGGTATAACCAAGTGTTCAAATCTTACCCCACGGCGTCCCAATGGGGGGAGGGAAGAGAGGCTCAGCCCGTCGACTGATCCCAGAAGTCAGAAGGTCCTTGTGATGATATCTTCCCTCGTGATGGTATCTTCCCTAACATCCCCTTTCTCTTAAGCCAATTTATATTAATTTGTTATCTTTTAGGTGGAGCTTGAGCGACTCTAGTCAAGCATATCTTAGTCATGATTAGTAAAAAGTTTCCCCGCTTTCGTTTAAAGGTATAGGCTCCAAGAAATTCAGAGCGCGTGCTCAGTGAGGGGTGGTCACACCTTGGAGGCAGGTAGCTTTTGGGATGGAGGTGTGTTTTGGTATTATAATGATATTATAATGAGCAAAAGTTCACTAGAGCACAGCATTTTGTCAAAAACATGACAGGTCGTTGGCTCAGGGTAGCAAATGTGCAGCTTATCGGTCTCGGTGTGCACAAGAACAATCGAGTCCCCATCTTGCCACAGGGCCTAGCCGCAGTGTCTCCACTCCACTCTACACTCTGTACTGTTCCTTAGAGACAGCACACCAGGTTCCCCTAGTGCGATAGCATCTAAGGTTGGAAACCTACGGAATGCTCAGGTAACGCAGCTACGCTCCACCCTGAAAGCTTCTTCAATGCTGTACATTTTCTTTAAAATGTGAATATTAGTTTAATTTTCCTAGTCACTTTAAGCAATTACTCCACATAATCCACCCCGTGACTATAGTCACTCAAGCTTCACGACATTTAGAATGTATTGGGTATATCCCATACCTTCTCGGGATGAGGATTATCGAGTGTATGTATATTGTGTAGGGATACTAAATGTTTCACCATGATCCAAAGTTTAACATACAAACTAATTGTTAGTATAAAACATAATACAGTCAGTATTAACAAAACAACAGCAGGGTGAAGCATCTTGTTGGAGATTCCTGTGGCTGTTGGTGACCATCCAAACAAAGTGTCCCACCAACGGTGTTTTTCATCTTTCTTTACTTTTTCCATCACTCGATGTATTTCTTCTATATCATGATGGACAGTAATCAGAGTCTTTCATCCATTTTCTCGAACTTGTTTCATCAGCCACTTCAAGTCTTCATGTAACAGTTATTTCTTCACCTGTGTAAGGTTCATTCCAATAGGAGTAGGCAGCAGATCATGAAGCAGAATATAATTGGATGTAACAAGTTGGTAAGAGGTGACAGGAGCTGAGTAACTAAAATCATATCCTAGAATTTTGGTAAAATTACAAACACAGACATTAGAGTGATTACTTGTATTTACAATAGTATTATCTATGCTCATGCAAACACAGCCTTTCCCAATATATACAAGTACAGTTTCAAGGGTTTCATTAGGATGTGTCTCGAAGTGGCAAATATTTTGTTCAGTGTCAAGACAAATGTCTTGGGCTTCGAGCGTGTTACTTTTACAGATGAAGCCTTTTTTGTTCACACACAATACATGCATTTACATCAATTGCTTGCCACTTTCCTCCCTTTTGATGGGCCCATACTTTACGCTCCTTAGGATAAAGTATAATTCCACTATGATTGAGTCCTAATGCAATGATTGGATATACACTGTATACGGTGGCATTGCTTATGGTAAGTATAAAGGCAATAATTTTATCACTTTCTGCATAGTACGTAAAGTTGACTAATTGTCACCATGTTTGAAACTCCTTTTCAAATTCTGAAGCATTATCCCAAATCAATTTTCAAATTTCAGTGGGTAAGTTCCTCCTTCTCCCTCTAATAATAGCTGCTGCTACAGACTGTATCCATAACTGTGCTTGGATGCAGCTCAAGGCAAGGGAAGTATTGCCTTGTTTTTTTCCAAGGGCATTTACAATTAATTGATGATCATTTTCTTCAATTTGTTCCCAGTGGGGTAAAATGTCTGATAGAAGCCATTGACTTGCTCCTAAGGTCGATAAGGATGATTTTATTGGTCGTTCCAATTTCCTTAGGTCGTCTGTAGTAGCAGTTATTCTACTCATTAGGACCTCAGCATCAATGTTATTTAGTATACCTAATCCTGTTCCCAATAACCAAGTTGCATCCCGTGGCATGCGCTGAGATTGTTTCAGAGAACGTCTATGTAACCATGCTAACCAGTCGGTGTAGGCAGTTCTCAAAAAGGTGGTACATTTTGAGTTGATTTCTGAGATATTAATGTGCGCGCTAGCTCTACCCTTTTTAGAGACCAGCTAGAGTTAAAGAGAACTTCTTGTTGTCCCATATTTTTAATTAGGTAAGGTAACCTGTGTTGAAGATGGAAGGAGTTAGACTAATGGGAGGCCAAGTTGGTACATTTTCAAGTATCTGCGGGGGCAGAGGCTTCTTATCCTTTGCAGTCGATGAAGATGTTGCTGTATCGATCATAAATTCAAATAGTAATTCTGTGCCTCTGTAACCCCAAAGACAGTACACAATTATAGGTTTGGTGAAAGTAAAATTGTGCCAGCAATCAGAATTTGGTTCAGTTATTTTATTACAACCGGTATTATAATTTTGTGGTCTGGAAGAATCAGTATAAATTGTCTTCATTTCAGTCGGCCTACTGTAAGTAGACCCATTAGTTATTCAGCAACTGATTTGTGTTGTCTGGCCTGAAGTGGCTTGAAGTTCAGCCATTGTGGTGGTTTTACCGTGCTAGGCAGCACATTCTTGTGGTTCCAATATGCCAGGCCATCGGGTCCACACAGTCCAATAAATTCGGTTATCCCTCTCCTCTACCTGGCCAGAGGCAGGGCCCCTCTAGTCCTGGTTAGAGTATCTGCCACTTAATTTTTGTAAATGAGAAGCAGAGGTCCCTTCATCGGGGTCAAGAATAACATCAGCTCTTCTACTGCCTCTGGGGAACTGCCCAACAGATACTGGAGCAGCATTTTTCTTAGGAGCCCCTCTTCTTTCTGCTGTATTTCCTTTCAGTTCACGTACACGAGCCGCTAGGGGTGAAGTAGGTACACCATCCCATTTCCTCATATCTTCCCCGTGGTCACGCAGATAAAACCACAAGGTGCCACGTGGTATGCGTCTTGGATATTCTCTCTCTTGAGCAGGAAAATACCAATTCTTAGTGGCTGAAATATCACTCCGTCTGGATGAGGAGGGATATGCTTGTTCTACAAGATGGTCAAGCCTTTGGGACACTTTCTCCACAGCCGAGACACAGGCCCGTAGCGGAGCAGAGAGATTGTCGTCATATTTCTGAAGCTGGCTGGACACAGCATCCACTGTTGGCCCCATCCCGTCATCCCAATTTATTACTGCCAGTGTGCTGGCATGTGATGGGGGTGCAGCCCGTACAAGCTTCTGCCACATGGATGTTGTGCACTGGACTTCATCGGGATCTTGAGGTGTCTGGGCATTGTCCAAATCACTATAAATCATCTCCAGCACAGCTAATTCCCGCAGATGCTGGAGACCTTTCTCCATGGTGGCCCACTTGCCTACTTGATATACAATATCTTCCTTGTGGGGATACCTTTCTTTCACAGCTGCCAGGAGTCGCCTCCAGAGGCTGAGAACCTGTGCCCCTCTCCCAATTACTTTGTCAATGACCCTTTCTCTGGAGAGGGATCCCAGCTGCTTGGCTTCATTGCCTTCTAATTGTTGGCTATTGGCCCCAGTGTCCCAGCATCGAAGCAGCCAGGTGAGGATGTGTTCACCTGGGTGTCGACCATAATCCTTTCGTATTTCTCGCAACTCACTCAGGGATAGGGATCGAGTGGTTTCTGATTCCTTTATGATTTCCATCTCTTCTTCCTGCTGTTTTTGTGATGGCTCTGCTTTAGAGGTGCCTGCCTTCTCCTCTTCTCCCTCTTTCTTAGGAGAAGCTTCTTCCCTTACTAAACGAGCTGACTTCCGTTTCCATTGTTTTGACTTGACTATGGGGGCGACTGATACCATAGTTGGTTGATCCTCCGGGTCAATCACAGCACGTGTTATCTGGTCATCAGATTCAGAGACTTCCTCCCTCTCTTCAAGGTGCTGGATGATGTTAAACAGTGTTTGATAGGAGTAAGCCAAGACCCAGCACAATGCTGCAAGCTGCCGTTCTCTGGCATTATCAGGGTCAGGGCATACGACTCCCAAATATTCTATCAGGTTTTTAGGATTTTGCACTTGTTCAGGGGTGAAGTTCAAAACTATTGGAGGAGACACCCGTGACAGGTACCTGCCGATATCCTCCCACACACCTTGCCACCTGCCACAAGACTGTTTCGGGACAGATTCCCGGGTAAGCTTTCTAAACAATCGACTAATCTTAGAGAGAAGAGGAAACCCATTATTCAGAATTAGAAATAGTAATATATGGGTTACACATGGATATTCAAAATACTCAGAAACTGTTGTAATTAGCCCACTGTGAAAGAAGGAGGAGGTACCATTCCTGATATTATTCATAAACTGACTTCCAGATGAGGAAAAGAAGGCAGTGTAATTCTGAACATTCTCTAAAAGATAGTTTCCATGAGACCCAAATGATAACAGTGCAGAGCCTGAATGCCAGATTAAACTCAAGGCCAGTGCTTGGCAGCACAGCGAATTTAAAAGAGCGAACACAGATTGTAGCACATTCTCGGATCGGATATAAAGGAGAAAGGAGAACATGACACGGATTGCATGACACATGATCAAACAAGCCAATATTAACAGGACACTGAACATGGTGACTACCAAATAAGTGTGTTAGCTGTAAGCGTTTTAATCAATTCTACTGTTATCTCAACCCTTCGAGCCCCACGTTGGGCGCCAAAAAGGACTGTGGTGGTTTTACCGTGCTAGGCAGCTGAACACCACAACCGCTCTCTCCCTCCCCCTCCTTAGATGAGGAGGGGAAGAAGTAAAGGAAAGAACAACTCACAGGTTGAGATAAGGATGATTTAATTAAAGGAAAAAATAATAAGAAGAAGAATTAAGGAAAGATTATTATTAATTAAACAATTTAACTAAACAATTTAACTAAACAATTAACAATTTAACTAAAGGGGAAAAAGGAAAGGGGAAAAGGGAGGGGGAAAGGGAAAACTAAGCGAAACAAGCAAAGGCTATGTGGAAATACAGAGGAAAGAAATTACTCTCTGCTTCCCACAAATGAGCGATGCTTGACCACGTCCTTGAAGCAGGGCCTCAACGCACGTAGCCGGTGTTCAGGAGGAGGACAGACATTTTCACAACGAGAGCCCATCCCCCCCCCCCCCCCCCTCCTCCTTTTTCCACCTTTTATTGCTGAGTGTGACATCATACGGTATGGAATATCCCTTTGGTTGGTTTAGGTCAGCTGCCCTGGTGATGTTTCTTTTCTCACATCTTTGCCCACCCCCAGGGGAATTAGGGAGAGTCCTGATGCTGTGCCAGCACTGCTCAGCAGCAGACACAACACTGGTGTGATACCATTGCTGTTCTAGCTACAAGTGCAGAGCACAGCACTGTATGGGCCGCTGCAGGGAAAGTTAACATCCCAGCCCGACCCAGTACAGCCATTCAAAGAGAATCATTCCAACTCCATTCATCTTTTGAAAATATTTTGTTTCCATGTAAAACTAGAGAGATTTAGGTCCTTTTTGTTTTGAGATGTTTTAGCGCTTGCACTATACTGCGACAATGCATGCTTCCAAGGGTCATTATGAGATGTCACAGTGAAACACCTCAGCTCCATGTACAACCACAGTAGCTAAGTTTAAGTTTTCCCTGATGGCATGTGTTCCCATAGTCCATTGTATTTAACATGGGCTTGGGACCACGGCCATTTTGGGTCTTTTTGGCTATGAACCAAAAGGGATTGCATTAAGATCAGGGTAAAGCATAGCATTATCAATCCAAACTGCTGATTTGTGATTCTCCAGCTGTCCACATGCAGTTCACTCAGGATTCCTGTGAACAAAAAAAAGGAAATAAAATATGCTCAGTTGTCGGCGGGGTTAGAAAGAGGGTGAAATAACCATCTTTGACTTCCCATGCGTAGGGATATTTGGGAGTAGTTAGTACTGCTCCAATCTGAGGCATTTTCACTAGCACAGGCTGTCCAGTGTAAAATCCTGTAGGATGTTCTTCTGGTTTATAATAAACCTTTGGGGTGATTGTATTGGTAGATGCACAGAAGGCTTTCACCATCTCTGCCATGTTTGGAACTGCGGCAGTCAAAGGAGTGGTGTTAGCATTTAACTGTCTGTAATCCACAGTAAAATGCCATTGCCTGGTTGGTTTCTTTACCGGCCACACCGGCAAACTGTAAAGTGAATGAGTCCTTTTAATAATGCCTCTTTCTTCCAATTCTGTTACCACCCCGTCAATCCCCATAAGTGCTGCTGATGGCAACAGATATTGCCGAACATTAGTGATTTTAGCGGGGGGTAAGGGTAGAGATGTTTGTAACAGACTCAATCTCACTGTGCCTGAATCCCTTTGATGTGTCGTGAAACTCCACACAGTTCCATCAGGGAGTTTCCACATTTGCCCATGCAGTATGCCAAATCCTAAAATATTAGTATATGCAGCAACGACTAATACTTCTGCCCTGGTTAATTTTTGTTCCTCTGGCAGCCAGAGTGAAATTTTTGTGGTGGGGCATTGTTTTTCCACACCACTGATTCCTGTGAATTTAACCCTGCGTCGACCAGGTGTTATGCCTAGGGTCTGTGCTGTCTCGTGTAATTACTGACATTTGGGCCCCAGTGTCAATAAGAAAGTTTACCAATATTTTTTGGGGTCCAACGGGAATGGCAATGATAGGGTCAGAGTGTTGATTAGAGACCCATTGAATTGCTAATACCCGCCGAGCAGGTTGGCTCACTGCCCTCCCCGGGGATAAGAGTTTTTTTGCTGAGATTCTGCTTTGTCAATTAGGCTCGGTTGCACTTTCCTTATGGGTTGGGGGTTTTCCGGTTAGGCAATTCTCCCCAGCTGGAATATTTTTCTTACCCAGAGATCAGACTAATGTACGGAGGTCCTCCATAGAGGCGCCACGCGAGATTGGACAGGGTATACCAAAACCTAGGGCCTTACGCCACAACTCACCCCGTTCCTTATTAGGTTTGAACCTCTCTTTGAATTTGGGGTATCTGGGTTTTTGAGTATGGATTTGGCGAATTCGCCAGGAGTGATCTGGGGGCTTAGTACTGGATGAACTAATACAACCCATTCGGCATCCATACTTATTTATGTCTTGTACAAAATCACTCCAGGTGGGAATGAGAGAGTGCGGATTTTGTCTACGACCACAATCACCTTCCCTACGAGCAGCTTGTATGCGATCCTGGGTATTTGCTACAAACATCTTAAGGCAATCAGGGAGTCCATGTATGAGAGGGGTTAATCGAGCTGGGTCAATAGAAGCTAACATCAGGGATTTCCTGAATTCATCTCTTTCATATATCGCCTGAATGTAGGCTGCTTTCTGTATCTTGCCACAGGGCCTAGCCACGGTGTCTCCACTCCGCTCTACACTCTGTACTGTTCCTTAGAGTCAGCACACCAGGTTCCCCTAGTGCGATAGCATCTAAGGTTGGAAGCCTAGGGAACGCTCAGGTAATACAGCTACGCTCCACCCTGAAAGCTTCTTCAGTGCTGTACATTTTCTTTAAAATGTGAATATTAGTTTAATTTTCCTAGTCACTTTAGGCAATTATTCCACAGCAGGTTGAGAGACTGTGGGTAAAAATTAAGGACTGGAACAACAAAGGACCTCTTGTGGTTGGGGTCTAGTACAGGCCACCTGATCAAGAGGAGCCTGTTGATGAGGCCTTCTTGCTCCAACTACAGGAAGCATTGTGCTCACAGGCTCCTCACAGGGTCATCCTCCTGGGGGATTTCAACCACCCGGATGTCTGCTGGGAAAGCAACGTGGCAGGCAGTGAGCAATCCAGGAGACTCCTGGAGTCCATTGAGGACAACTTCCTCATCCAGGTATTAGACAAACCAACCAAAGGAGAAGCGTTACTGGACTTGGTACTCACCATTGCGGAAGAGCTCATTAAAGAGGTTAAGACTGGAGGCAGTCTGGGCTGCGGTGACCACGCCCTGGTTGAGTTTGTGATCTTGAGGGATATGGGCCTGGCTAAGAGAAAAGTCAGAACCCTGAACTTCAGAAGAGCCGACTTCCAGCTGTTCAGAGAATTAGTGGAGGAGATCCCATGGGACACGGTCCTTAGGGACAGACGATCTGATCAGAGCTGGCAACTCTTTAAATATACTTTCCTTGGTGCGCAAGAGCTCTCTATTCCCATACGTAAGAAATCAAGCAGGGAAGGTAGGAAACCGGCATGGCTGAATAAGGATCTGCTGGTCAAACTTAGGCAAAAGAAGGAAATGCACAGACGGTGGAAACAGGGACTGATGTCCTGGGAAGAGTACAGAAATGCTGTCCAGATGTGCAGGGATGGGATCAGGAAAGCCAAAGCACTGACAGAACTAAACTTGGCAAGGGATGCAAAGAATAACAAGAAGGAGCTCTGCAGGTACATTGGCTGAAAAAGAAAGACTAGGGAGAGAGTAGCACCTCTGAGAAATGAAGACAGAGAACTGGTAATGACAGATGTGGAGAAGGCAGAGGCCCTTAACAACTTCTTTGCCTTGATCTTCACTGGTGGCCAGACTTCCCACATCTCTCGTGTCCCCGAACCTCTAGGCGGGGGCTGGGGGAGTGGAGTCCCTCCCACTGTAAGTGAAGAGCAAGTTCGGGACTTCCTGATGCAACTTAGAAACTACAAGTCTATGGGCCCTGATGACGTGCATCCCAGGGTCCTGAGGGAATTGGCTGATGTAGTCGCCAAGCCACTCTCTATGATATTTGAAAAATCATGGCAGTCAGGCAAAGTCCCCAGTGACTGGAAAAATGGAAACATCACTCCCATTTTTAAAAAGGGTAGAAAGGAAGACCTGGGGAACTACAGACCGGTGAGCCTCACCTCTGTGCCTGGGAAGACCATGGAACGAATCCTCCTGGAGGCAATGTTAAGGCACGTGCAGGACAAGGAGGAGATCCAAGACAGCCATCATGGCTTCACCAAGAGTAAATCGTGCCTGACACAGGACATCCTAATCTCTAAATTGGAAAGATATGGATTTGAAGGGTGGACCATCTGGTGGATAAGGAATTGGCTCGATGGCTGCACCCAGAGAGTAGTGGTCAGTGGTTCTATGTCCAGGTGGAGGCCGGCAACGAGTGGTGTCCCTCAGGGGTCTGTCCTGGGACCGGTGCTTTTCAATATCTTCATCAATGACATAGACGATGGGATTGAGTGCACCCTCAGCAAGTTTGCAGATGACACCAAGCTGAGTGGTGCGGTTGATACAAAAGAAGGAAGGGATGCCATCCAAAGGGACCTGGACAGGCTGGAGAAGCAGGCCCACGTGAACCTAATGAGGTTCAAGACGTTCCAAGTGCAAGGTGCTGCACCTGGGTCAGGGCAATGCCAGTCAGGAGTACAGACTGGGAGAAGAATTCACTGAGAGCAGCCCTGCGAAGAAGGACTTGGGGGTTCTGGTGGACGAAAGACTCGATATGAGCCAGCTGTGTGCGCCTATTAAACTGTCTTTATCTCAGCCCACAAGCTTTTACTTTCTTTTCCTGATTCTCTCCCCCATCCCAGTGGGGGGCGAGGGTGAGTGAACGGCTGTGTGGTGCTGTGGTGGTTTTACTCGGGTGGGCAGCCGAGTTCCACCATGGCCGCTCTCTCACTCCCCCTTCTCAAAGGGAAAGGGGGAGAAAATACGATGCAAAAGGCTCAAGGGTTGAGATAAGGACGGGGAGATCACTCAACAATTATCGTGACGGGCAAAACAGACTCAGCATAGGGAGACAGTAAGATTTATTGCCTATTGCTAACAAGCTAGAGAAGCGAGAAACAAAGGAAAGAAACCAAAAACGCCTCCCCCCCCCCCACACCTTCCCTCTTCCACCTCCTCCCCCCGAGCGGCGCAGGGGAACGGGGGAATGGGGGTTGCGGTCAGTCTATGGCACTTCGTCTCCGCCGCTCCTTCTCGGTCACTCTCGTCCCCTGTGCTGTGGGGTCCCTCCCATGGGATGCAGCCCTTGCCGAACTGATCCGGCGTGGGCTTCCCGCAGGCAGCAGCTCTTCAAGAACTGCTCCAGATATGGGTCCATACCACGGGGTTCATCCCTCAGGAGCAAACTGCTCCAACCTGGGTCCCCCACGGGCAGCAGCTCCTGCCAGGTCACCTGCTCCTGCGTGGGCTCCTCTCCACGAGCTACAGGTCCGGCCCAGAATCTGCTCCGGCAGGAGTCCTCCACAGGCTGCAGCCTCCGTCGGTGCAGGTCCACCTGCTCCACCGTGGTCTCCTCCACGGGCTGCAGCGAGGAACCCTGCTCCACCGTGGTACTCCATGGGCTGCAGGGGGACAGCCTGCTTCACCATGGTCCTCACCACAGGGGACTTTTGCTCCGGCGCCTGGAGCACCTCTCCCCCTCCTTCTTCACTGACCTTGGTGCCTGCAAGGCTATTTCTCACTCCTCTCACTCTCCCAGCTGCTGTGTATCGCATTTTTTTTCCCCCCCTTTCTTAAATATGCTCTCACAGAGGTGCAAACAACATCGCTCATTGGCTCGGCTCTGGTCAGCAGCGGGGCCCTTACCTAACATGGGGCAGCTTCTAGATTCTTCTCACAGAAGCCACCCCTATGGCCCCCTGCTACCTGCCACGTAAACCCACTACAGGTGCTTTGCTGCCTGACGGGGTAAACCACAAGAACTCACATGGAGGAAAGGGTGTGCTTGTTAATTGTTTCTATAGTAAGGTTCCTGAAGTGCAAAAATGATGGCCATACTGAGTACAAATACAGCATTAAGGTCACGGTCAGTGGAATATGAGCACATATTATATGAGCACTGCATACAAACTGGCAAAACCAGAAACAAACTTAGGCCAGACCCCAGGGGTGATAAGCAATAAGAAAGGAATTAAGAAAAACAGCCTTGAAAGTACATAACACAACATTGTGAATGAAAAAAATCTACATTGTGACCAGCAACAATTAAACTAATGTAATGCTTGTAACAAATCTTGTTTTAACATTCTCTGATCATATCTGTCATTATCTCAACCCTTCATGCCAAAAGGTGCCAAAAGGTGCCCAAAAGTACCCCTTTAGGTATGTCATTGCCAATTCCCAAGCCATTGGGCAGCTCCAGCCCATACACCATAGGGGTCAGTATAAACTTTGTTGGCTTCAGCTTCAAAGGCTCGGGTGACAGCCAGTAACTCAGCTAATTGGGTGGAACCCTTAATTTACTCCGTTAACTGTGCTTTTCTATCTGCAGAAATAGCTGTGGCTTTACCGAACCAAACTCCATTTTGCAAGTGAGCACTTCCATCTGTAAACCGTACTCCTAAAGTATGGGGCAGGGGCAGGTGACATTATAAGTGGGGGTCTGCTACAGGTCACCCGACGAGGAAGACCAAGAAGATGAGGCCCTCTATAGACAGATAGAAGCAGCCTCAAGTTCACAAACCCTGGTCCTCATGGGGGACTTGAACCACCCTGATATCTGTTGGAGGGACAACACAGCAGGGCATAAGCAATCCAGGAGGTTCCTGGGATGAGATTGATGATAACTTCCTTCTCCAGGTGATAGAGGAGCCAACGAGGAGACGTGCTATGCTGGACCTCGTTCTCACCAACAAGGAGGGGCAGGTGGGGAATGTGAAGTTCAAGGGCAGCCTTGGCTGCAGTGACCATGAGATGGTGGAATTCAAGATCCTTACAGCAGTGAGGAGGGCGCACAGCAAGCTCGCAACCCTGGGAGGAATACAGAGCAATTGTCTGAGCAGCCAGGGATCAAGTTAGGCAAGTGAAATCCCAGATAGAATTAAATTTGGCCAGGGACTTCAAGGGCAACAAGAAAAGCTTCTATAAGTACATCAGTGATAAGAGGAAGACTAGGGAAATTGTGGGCCCTCTCCGGAAGGAAGCAAGAGACCTGGTCACCCAGGATATGGAGAAGGCTGAGGTACTCAATGACTTTTTTGCCTCAGTTTTCACCTGCAAGTGCTCTAGCCTCACCGCCCAACTCACAGAATCCAAAGGCAGAGACTGGGAGAATGAAGATTTGCCCACTGTAGGAGAAGATAAAGGTCAAGACCATCTAAGGAACCTAAAGGTGCACAAGGCCATGGGACCTGACGAGACGCATCTGCAGGTCCTGAGGGAACTGGCAGATGAAGTTGCTAAGCCATTATCCATCATATTTGAGAAGTTGTGTCAGTCCAGTGAAGTTCCCACTGACTGGAAGAGGGGAAACACAAACCCCATTTTTAAAAAGGGAAAAAAGGAAGACCTGGGGAACTACAGTCAGTATCACCGCTGTGTCCAGCAAGGCCATGGAGCAGATCCTCCTAGAAACTATGCTAAGGCACATGGAAAATAAGGAGGTGATTGGTGACAGTCAACATGACTTCATGTGCTGGGTCTGGCTGGG
The DNA here is from genome assembly GCF_964211835.1 of Anser anser. Lineage (NCBI taxonomy): Eukaryota > Metazoa > Chordata > Aves > Anseriformes > Anatidae > Anser > Anser anser. The sequence continues at coordinate 514,198 of NW_028154228.1, read as the reverse complement.
ATGGAGTTAATTTTCCCTGCAGCAGCCCATACAGTGCTGTGCTCTGCACTTGTAGCTAGAACAGCATTGGTATCACACCAGTGTTTTGTCTATTGCTGCACAATATTGGAACCCATCAGGAGTCTCTCCAAACCCCCACAGCATGACTCACTCACCCTTTAATAGCCCTATATGGCCAGTGCAGAAGTCTAATGGAGAGTGAAGGCTAACAGTGTACTATCGGGGCCTGAATGAAGTCACGCCACCATTGAGTGCTGCAGTGCCAGACATGCTAGAACTTCAATACGAACTAGAGTCAAAGGCAGCCAAGTGGTACGCCACAATTGATATTGCTAATACATTTTTTTCCATCCCTCCATCAGTAGCATGCAGGCCGCAGTTTGCTTTCTATGTTTTGCATTCTGTGATCCTATGATTCCATGAATGCAGTTGCTCACCACCCACTGACCAATGCCCAGCCTGTCCCTGAGCAGCGGTCCCCTACCCCGCCCCGCCCTGGCCAAAGGGACCTGGACAAAGTTGAGATGAAGAACATATTAATTGTTCAGCATGATGTCATATGCTATGGAATATCCCTTTGGCCAGTATGAGTCAGCTGTCATGGCTCCTTGTGCACCCCCAACCTCCTCACTGGCAGGGCGGTATGAGAAGCTGAAAAGCCCTTGTCTTAATTTAAGCACTGCTCTGCAGCAACTAAAACATGAGCATGTTATCAGCATTATTCCCATCTTAAATCCAAAACACAGCACCCTACCAGCTACTAGGAGGAAAACAGAGCAGAGCTACTGGGAGGAATACAGAGCAATTGTCTGAGCAGTTAGGAAAGTGAAAAGTTAGGAAAGTGAAAGCCCAGATAGAATTAAATTTGGCTAGGGACATCAAGGGCAACAAGAAAAGCTTCTGTAAGTACATCAATGATAAAAGGAAGACTAGGGAAATTGTGGGCCCACTGATGAATGAAATGGGAGATCTGGTTACACAGGACAGGGAAAAGACTGAGGTACTGAATGCCTTCTTTGTCTCAGTCTTTACCAGCAAGACTGGCCTTCAGGAATCCCAGGTTACAGAGACCGGGGGAAAATCTGGAGCAAGGAAGATGTACCCTTGGTGGAAGAGGATCAGGTCAGGGAATACTTAAGCAAACTGGACATACATAAGTCCATGGGCCCTGATGGGATGCACACGCGAGTGCTGAGGGAGCTGGCAGATGTCATCATGAAGTCATTCCTGATAATCCTTGATCAAGCATAGTGACAGGGAGAAGTGCCCAAAGACTGGGGGGAAAGCAAATGTCACTCCTAACTTCAAGAAGGGCAAGAAGTAGGACCTGGGGCACAATAGGCCAGTCAGCCTCAACACCTGTCCTGTGAAGGTGATAGAGCAGCTAATCTTGGAAACCATTTCCAGGCACATAGAATCATAGAATAGTTTGGGTTGGAAAGGACCTTAAAGATCATCCAATTCCAACCCTCCTGCCACGGGCAGGGACACTTTCCGCTAGACCAGGTTGCTCCCCATCCAACCTGGCCTTAAGCACTTCCAGGGATGGGGCATCCACAACTTCTCTGGGTAACCTGTTCCAGTGCCTCACCACCCTCAGAGTAAAGAATTTCTTCCTAATATCTAATCTAAACCTACCCTCTTTTAGTTTAAAGCCATTACCCCTTGTCCTATCACTACACTCCCTGATAAAGGGTCTCTCCCCAGCTTTCCTGTAGCCCCTTGTCCTGGTTTCAGCTAGGATAGAGTTAATTTTCCTCATAGTAGCTGGTAGGGTGCTGTGTTTGGGATTTAGGAGCAGAGCAGTGTTTACACTAAGCCAAGGACTTCTCAGCTTCTCACACCGTCCTGCCAGCAGGCAGGCTGGGGGTGCAGCAGGAGCTGGGAGGGGACAGACCCAGGACAGCTGACCCAAAGTGGCCAAAGGGGTATTCCATACCATCTGACGTCATGCTGAACAATTAATATGGGGTGGCTGGCCAGGGTGGGGGGACCGGCTCCTCGGGGATAGGCTGGGCATTGGTCAGCGGGTGGTGAGCAATTGCATTGTGCATCACTTGTTTTGTACACATTATTATTAGTAGTACTATTATCATTATTATTATTATTTTCCTTTCTTTTCTGTCCTAATAAACTGTCTCTGTCTCAACCCACAGGCTTTCATTTCTTTCTAATTCTCTCCCCCATCCCAGAGAGGGAGGGGGGAGGGTGAGCGAATGGCTGTGTGGTGCTTGGCTGCTGGCCGGGTTAAACCACAACACCGCTCTTTAGGTATTCAAAGACCACTAATAAGGTCTCCTCGGAGCCTTCTCTTCTCCAGGCTGAACAACCATAATTGTCTCATCTTCATAGGAGAGGTGTTCCATCCCTCTGATCATCTTTGTGGCCCTCCTCTGGACTCATTCTAACAGGTCCACATCCTTGTTGTGCTGAGGCCCCAGTGCTGGATGCAGTACTCCATGTGAGGTCTAACAAGAGCAGAGTAGAGGGGGAGACTCACCTCCCTCAACCTGCTGGTCATGCTTCTTTTGATGCAGCCCAGGATACAGGAGGAGGGAAGGGGAGAGGACAAGAGGTCATGAAGGACAAGAAAGTCATCAGGAGTAGTCAGTATGGATTCACCAAGGGGAAGTCATGCTTGACCAACCTGATAAGATTCTACAATGAAATGGTGAGCCTGATGGATGAGGGGAGAGCAGTGGATATAGTCTTCCTGTACTTCAGTAAGGCCTTTGACACTGTCCCTCATAAGATCCTCATAGACAAGCCATTCATGTTCGGGTTAGATGGGCGGTGAGGTGGATTAAAAACTGTATGAATGACCTGGCCCAGAGGGTGGTTGTCAGTGACACAAAGTCTAGTTGGAGGCCAGCAACTAGTGGAGTACCCCAGGGGTCAAAATTCAGTCCAGTCCTGTTGAACATCGTTAATGATCTGGATGATGGTGCAGAGAATACCTGAGACGGTGTGCTGGGCCTGGCTGAGATGGAGTTAACTTTCCCTGCAGCAGCCCATACAGTGCGGTGCTCTGCACTTGTAGCTAGAACAGCGCTGGTATTGCTCCAGTGTTGTGTCTATTGCTGCACAATACTGGCACCGCATCAGGACTCCCTCCAAGCCCCCAAGAGCCAGCAGGCTGGGGGTGGCCAAGTGATGGGGAGGGAACATCACCAGGGCAGCTGACCTAAACCGACCAAAGGGATATTCCATACCATATGATGTCACACTCAGCAATAAAAGGTGGGAAAGGGGAAGGGGGGGGGGGGGGGGGGGCTCTCCTTGTGGAAGCATCTGTCCTCCCGAACAACCGCTACGCCTATTGAGGCTCTGCTTCCCAGGATGTGGCCGAACATCGCTCATTGATGGGAAGTAGAGAGTAACTGCTTTTTCTCTCTCTGTGCTTCCGCGTAGCCTTTGCTTTTTTTTTCTTTCCTTTTTTTTTTCCCCCCCTCTCCCTTTTCCCTTTAATTAAATTATCCTTATCTCAAACCTTGAGCTCTTTGTGTCGTATTTTCGCCCCCTTTCCTCTTTGAGGAGGGGGACTGAGAGAGCGACCGTGGTGGAACATGGCTGCCCACCTGAGTAAAACCACCGCAGTCCTTTTTGGTGCCCAGTGTGGGGCCTGAGGTTTGAAATAACAGTAGAATTGATTAAAATACTTACGACTTACACACTTGCTAGTCACCACATTCGTTTTGCTGTTAATATTTTTCTGTGTGATTACACTGTATGTAATCCATCCCATGTTCTCTCTTCTCCTTTATATCCAATTAGAGAACGTGCTAAAATCTGTTTGGTTTCTTTATTTCACTGTGCTGTAACATACTGGCCTTAAGTTATTCTGGTACTCAGGCCCTGCATTGTTATCATTCTGGTGTCCTGGAGATTATCTTTTTGCGAATATTAAGAATTACACTACCTTCTTTTCCTCCTCTAGAAGACAATTTGTGAATAATATCAGGAATGGTACCTCCTTCTTCTCTCCCTGTGGGCTAATTATAGCAGCCTTCGAGTATCTTGAATACCCTTGGTCAACTGTCATCCTCCTATTACTAGTCCTGCAAAATGTGTTTCTTTTCCTCCCTAAGGTCAAACAATTCATTAAGAATACCATCCAAGAACCTGCCCTGAGACAAAGTAGTTGTGGGTGGCAAGGTGTGTGGGAGGATATGGGCAGATACCTGTCACGGTTGTCTCCTCCAAGGGTTTTTCACTTCACCCCTGAACAAGTGCAAACTCCATTTTCACTTCACCCCTGAACAAGTGCGAAATCCAAAAAAAAAAAAAAAAAGGTAGAATGTTTGAAAGATGTATGCCCTGACCCTGGCAATACCAGAGAACTCCAGCTTGCTGCACTCTGCTGGGGTCTGGCTCACGCCTATCAAATGGTAATTAACACTGCCCAGCACCCTCAAGGGGATGGGGAAGTCTTTGAATCTGATGACCAGATAACACACACTGTGACCATCCCAGAGGACCATGGTATCAGTCGCCCCCATAGTTAAGACAAAACAATGGAAACAGGACTCAGCTTGTTTAGTAAGGGAAGAAGCCCCTCCTAAGGAGAAGGGAGAAGAGGAAAAGGCAGGCAGCTCTAAAGCAAGGTCATCACAACAACATCAGGAAGAAGAGAAGGAAATCATAAATGAATCAGAAACCACCCGATCCCTATCCCTGAGTGACCTGTGGGATATACAAAAGGATTTCAGTCGTCATCCAGGTGAGCACATCCTCACCTGGCTGCTTCGATGCTGGGACACTGGGGCCAATAGCCAACAATTAGAAGGCAATGAAGCCAAGCAGCTGGGATCCCTCTCCAGAGAAAGGGTCATTGACAGAGTAATTGGGAGAGGGGCACAGGTTCTCAGCCTCTGGAGGCGACTCCTGGCAGCTGTGAAAGAAAGGTATCCCCACAAGGAAGATATTATATATAAAATAGGCAAGTGGACCACCATGGAGAAAGGTCTCCAGCATCTGCGGGAATTAGCTGTGCTGGAGATGATTTATAGTGATTTGGACAATGCCCAGACACCTCAAGATCCCGATGAAGTCCAGTGCACAACATCCATGTGGCAGAAGCTTGTACGGGCTGCACCCCCATCACATGCCAGCACGCTGGCAGTAATAAATTGGGATGACGGGATGGGGCCAACAGTGGATGCTGTGTCCAGCCAGCTTCAGAAATATGAAGAAAATCTCTCTGCCCCAGTACGGGCCTGCATCTCAGCTGTGGAGAAACTGTCCCAACAGTCAGAAGAACATATAACTTCCTCCTCACCTAGATGAAGGAATCTTTCAGAAATTAAGTGCCAGCAATCTCCGGCTCAAGCAAGGGAGTATCCAGGACGCACACCACAGGGCACACTGTGGTTTTATTTATGTGACCACGGGGAAGATATGAGGAAGTGGGACGGTGAACCGACCTCGGCCCGAGCTGCTCAGGTACGTGAACTGCGAAGAAATGCAGCAGCAAGAAAAGGGTCCCCTAGGAGAACTGCTGCCCCAGTTTCTGTTGGGCAGTCCCCCAGAGGCAGTAGAAGGGCTAGTATTACTCCTGACCCTGACGAAGAGACCTCTGCTTCACATGTGGAAGAATTAATTGACAGATGCTCCAGCCAGGACTAGAGGGGCCCTGCCTCTGGCCAGGTAGAGGAGAGGGATAACCGGATTTACTGGACTGTGTGGATCCGATGGCCTGGCACACCGAAACCGCAGGAATACAAAGCTCTAGAGGACACCGGCGCAGTGTGCCCTAATGCCATCAGGCCACCAAGGGGCAGAACTCATCTGTATCTCTGGAGTGACAGGGGGATCCCAACAGCTAACTGTATTGGAAGCTGAAGTGAGTCTAACTGGGAATGAATGGCAAAAGCATCCCATCGTGACTGGCCTGGAGGCTCCATGCATCCTCAGCATAGACTACCTCAAGAGATGGTACTTCAAGGATCCAAAAGGGTACCGGTGGGCTTTTGGCATAGCTGTCTTGAGTAGAGCGAAGATTAAGCAGCTGTCTACCCTGCCTGGTCTCTCAGAAGACCCTTCTGCTGTAGGATTGCTGAGGATTGCAGAACAGCAAGTGCCAATCGCGACCACAACTGTGCACCGGTGGCAATATCGCACCAACCGAGACTCCCTGATTCCCATCCATGAGTTGGTTCATCTCATGGATCTCATTGGCTACTTGAATTAATTACAATCAGATGGTTGAAGGAACTAAACAGATGCAGGATTCTGTCCTGGATTACAGCAAGCATTTGGCATGCAGAATGCTGGATAAAGTATGCAACTGAGGACATCTGCTGATAAGTGCATAAAATTATTGTTCTGATGAAACAAAAGCGGAGAGTTAATTCCTTTTCTGTTTGTTAATATTTCAACTTCCTAAAGGGCCTCTTTTAACTCGTGTACTGTAGTTCTTCAGTTTAGGATTTCCAAATCTACCTCTGGACATGAAGTAATGAAAATGAATCTTCTTTTTCTAAGTGATTTCAGTGAAAGCATGTACTAGGTCTGGCTGTGATGGATTTAACTGTGGCGTAATGACCACACAGACACCAGGGTTCTTTTAGGATCAGTAACTGGTGCTACTTTATTGATGACATAACTTCAGTAATTCCCCTTATCGAGGACAGGCTCCCTTCTTATACCATTCGCCCCACAGCAGTACTTTTCCACTAACTCTTCATTGGTCAACAACTTTGCCCGGCAAGGGCAAACACCCAGCAACTTCCACGCCCTAAGGGCTGGAGAACAAGCAACCCGAGACAACAAGGTGTCTCCTGAATCACCCTTCTTTGTTCCCTCTAAGCTCTTTACATTCCTGATGGCCTCATCGTTAAGAGTCCCATGTTATCACCAACCATGGGGCTTTGTCGACCCCCATGGCCACACTCCCACAGTTAACGTTCCCTGCAGCAGCCCATACAGTGCTGTGCTCTGCACTTGTAGCTAGAATAGCATTGATATCACACCAACCTTTGTCTATTGCTTAGCAGTGCTGGCACAGCATCAAGACTCTCTCCAAACCCCCCAAAGCCAGTAGGCTGGGGGTGGGCAAGAAGTGGGGAGGGACATCACCAGGGTAGCTGACCTAAACCGACCAAAGGGATATTCTATACCATATGATGTTACACTCAGCAATAAAAGATGGGAAAGGAGAATGAAGGGATGAAAGACACAGACTCCTGATGGCTCTTCAACAGCAGGACCTTTATTGACATTTTTCACCACTACATATACTTTCCCCGTAGCCCCACACGCTGTCCACACGCCCGAATCTGTCTTACAATTGGTTAGAGACCCTCAGACACGCGCCTTGAGCCAGCCAGCAATTGGCCACTGCCCAAAGCTCATCTTTAACACTGTAACCAATTTACTTTATCTCAAGTTTTTGCTCAAGTTGCTCAAGTTTTTGGTTCCACCACTGTTTTCCTCATTATCTTTAACTCAGGGATGTGTGAAACAGCACAAAGCTCCCTGTGAATTCCTTTCCCACAATTCCCCCTTTTTTATTTTCAATCAACCAAACGCTTTCTATAGATTTTTCTATCAATCACCGCAGACACTGCAATAAGCAAGGTACAATAAGCAACAGAGTGAAAATCACAAGCAGAATTACAATTGTAAAGTAGCATGCCTACTAGACTCTACATCAGTCAACAAGCCACTAAGCACTAGGGATGTTGCTTCGCAGCGATGCTGCTTCTCACTCGCACAGCACAATCACACAGTCACGTAAAGAGGCCTTTTGCACTTCTCATTCATACCACAAGAAAATATCACTTAAAATAATTTGTCTGTGGCTTCAGGAGGTCCTTGTCTACTCCTGTGGTGAGCGGCTGAGAGTGGAGACCCCTCCGAGGAAAATGCTCGGGGTGCACCTAGGGGCGTCCGTTCCACAGTGGATCCCACAGCCGAGCAGAGCAGCTCCTGGCGCAAGGAAGGATGCTATTAAAGTTTTGTATAATTACAGCAAAGAGATGCATTGCGATAAGGAGCGAGTGTGACATTGACCATTTGTTTCATGATTTGTTTTTTTGCCCGAGCAATTGAACCTTAAACATGCTGTTGCTGTTACACATCCCAGGATATCTAATTCCTGTGGCTCTAGGGGCGCTTGCGGCAAGTAGACAGTCCAGTCTTTGTTATCTGCCGGGTTCCCCACCAGACATGTCGTGAATGGGTCGTTAGCACTAGCCAGGGACAGGCACATCGCTTCTTGTCCTGTCATGTTGGCGAGGGTGACCCAGATGTTGCGGTGTGGTTGGATGGAGACCCAGGGCTGGCAATAACCGATGACAGCGGCAACTGTGAGGAGGAGGCCAACCATGGCGTTACCCCCCTTGCTGGTACCCATCTTGGTCCGTGACCTGTGGAGACACAAGCATACCCTCGACCCCAAGTTATTAGAGGCTGGGGTCCCTCCCAAAGACCTGTATTTAAATTTTTTACCATTACTAAGGCCTGCTCTGATTGTGGCACCTGTGACAGTGCAGAATTCATATTTTTGTAATGTTTTACTATGGGCGGTACCTCTTTGTGAGGAAAGGGTAATGATAGGTGAGTCATTACGTGAAGTGCCTTTCCCAACCTGTTCTGTGGTGTTTCCTGGGTGTCTCCCCCTTTTTGTTTATTTAGCAGTGTTTTCAAGGTGCGATGTGTGTGCTCAACAATGGCTTGACTCGTGGGGGAATGAGGAATGCCTGTGATGTGTCGGATACCCCAAGTTTGAAAAAAGGTTTGAAGGGAGTGACTACCATAGGCGGGGCCACCGTCGGGTTTTATTTCTTTTGGGATGCCTAGTGCTGTGAAAGCGACATGGAAGTGAGCCTGGACATGGCGACTAGTTTCACCCACTGCAACTGTCACCCAAATAGCATGAGAGAAAGTATCTACCGATACGTGAACATATTTCAAGCGACCAAATTCTGGAATATGCGTTACGTCGGTCTGCCATAACTGTAAGGACCGTAGACCTCTATGGTTTACCATTAAAGACGGGGTCGAAACATGTTGTTGACAGTCAGGACATGTTTGGACAATCAATTTGGCGTCAGTGATCGATACAGTGAGTTGTTTTGCCAAAACTTTGGCGGATTGATGGAAAAAGGCATGGGATAACCGTGCTTGCTCCAGCACCTTAGGCACCAGGGCAGTCAGGGTCATATTAGTTAGCTGGTGAGCGTGTGTGTTACCCTCTGCAAAAATACCAGGTAACATGGTGTGGCTCTGCATGTGAATAATACAATACGGGTGCACTCGCTGCTCTACCAAAAATAACAAGCCTTAAATTTTAGAAACAAGTTTTCCTTTGGAAATGACTTTGATATGTCTCAAATGTGCCCTCTCAATGTGCTGAGCAACACCTACAGCTTATTGAGAGTCTGATACAGTATTCAAAGGTACTGTGTTTTTTTTTCTTTCCTTGTTTTTCTTTTTTTTTCTTTTTTTTCTCTCTTTCTTTTTTTGTCCTCAATCACTGCATTGATTCATTGCAAATCATGCAGTAATCTCCTTTGCCCGTTCTTCTTCTTTGTGATAAATTAGCGGGTGTTTGTTCATTGTTTGTTCAACATTCTTGATGACAAACACTGGTGAATTCCATGGGATGTTTGTCAGAACAATATGTCCTTGTTGGAGTTGTTCTTGAACCAACTCCTGCAGACTACTTCTCGGAAAAGAATCAATTGAGCAATTCTAGTTCCCTTTGGTACTGACAATGGTGTTGATGGTGTCCAAGCCATAGCTTGGATTTGTCTGTTATAGTCTGTGTAATGGGTAAAGCCTTGTTTGTTCATTAAATGTTGCTGATGGGAGGTTTCAACGGTTGATTGCTTATACCCCCCAATATCCTGTTGAAGGAAAAAAACAAGTATGGGAACTTCCTGTTAAGTTAACAATTGCAGTAGAAACCAGCTCCAAATAAGGGCAAAATGGCATTCCCCCTCGCATGAGAACACACATATCTCAGCAAAGTCATGACCCCAACGCAGAGGAAGACGACCTTCAATCCCACGACCACCATGTGATGGATAATAAATGTTTGTTCATTATTTTTCATGGCTATATTAAGGAGGGAACAAAAGGAGCATATTGATACAAAACAAGATGTCTCGGACATATGGTTGAGAGAACTTTGTGTAACTTTGTGTAAACAGTACATTGCCAAACCGATAACCCACTTCCCTATCTTAAGAAAAACTAACATGACCAAATAAGGAAGAGAAGCACCGTACACTAAGCAGAGGAAGACTACTGCCTTCATCCGCGCGACCACCAGAGGGACAGAGACGACCCCCTAGCAACAATCGACGCAGCCGCAGTACTAGAAAGGGACCACGTAACCCCGGAGGAACCTGATGATAAAAGGGGACTGCGAAAGGGGGAGGGTGTGCGCCGTTTGGAGGAGCATGGACTCCCCGGCCGCCCAGCGCTGTTTTGCTTGCTGATCGCTTACTCAATAAACTAATCGACTTACTATAAATTCTTTCTGGCTAAAGAGTAATTTATAACAACCAGAGGACTGATGAAGACCCCCTAGCAACAGGCCGCACAGTCGTAGAAGACACCAGGATGTGCCACTAAACCCGGAACTACTAGGCTATAAATCGAGACTCTGGCGGGCTTAGGGGCACGCCGTTGGCGGAGCAGGAGACTCCCCGGCCGCCCAGCGCTGTTTTACTTATCGCTGCTTGCGGAAATGCTCAAATAAATTGAAATTCGATCTACCTTACCCACGATGTGTTGAGAATGATTTCTCCCAGAACTAATTTACAACAGTCTGCATCAGTTATCCCCGGCAAAACAAACAATCCCGTCAAAGTTGTACTTGATCGTCCTAGCAGCAATACACTACAGTCATTCCCAATTGGTCCTTTGACGTTCAATGGAATTTTATGAACATGAGTACCCCACAAGGTACTGTGGAGACATCCACTTCAGCACTCCCTCTGGTTCTTGCTGAGAGGGTGTCCATGGTGGTAACCATGGCAGTGGGGCTGCAGCGCGGAACCCTGCTCCACCGTGGTACTCCATGGGCTGCAGGGGGACAGCCTGCTTCACCATGGTCCTCACCACAGGCTGCAGGGAAACTTCTGCTCCGGTGCCTGGAGCACCTCTCCCCCTCCTCCTTCACTGACCTTAGCACCTGGAAGGCTGTTCCTCACTCCTCTCACTCTCCCAGCTGCTGTGTGGCGCAGCGTTTTTTCCTCTTTTTTTTTCTTTTTTTTTTCTTTTTTTTCTTTCTTAAATATGCTCTCACAGAGGTGCAAACAACATCGCTTATTGGCTCGGCTCTGGTCAGCAGCGGGGCCCTTACCTAACATCGAGCAGCTTCTAGATTCTTCTCAGAAGCCACCCCTATGGCCCCCTGCTACCAAAACCTTGCCACGTAAACCCACTACATTCCACCCCTCGCCTCCATGAGAAGCATATTTAAGAATAATCACTCTTACTTTACAGTCATCAGACTCTTCATAAACTTCACTTACATCAAAAAGAAAAAGAATTCCCCACACCAAAATAAACATAACATCATCACAACACTGACTAGGTGGACAATTTACACACACAAACCACCCCTCGTCCTGACTCGCGGAAAGCTGACTCCACAATCAGTAAGATTGTAAAGTAGGTATGTTTATTCAGCGCTGGGCGGCACGGGGGGGTAGTCCCACCAAAGTCGTGCGCGCCCTAACGTGGCAACTTGCTTTGGTTATATATAGTAAAGAGTTACATATGCATGAAGTTTCCCAGTACGCCTATACATATGCATGACCTGTCCCCGCTTAGTATTAAAATTAGCTCCAAGAAGTCATTTCCATAAACTCCTCCCATCTGCACTTGCGCAGTGCCTTCTGGTGGTGGGTGCTGAGGGTCGTGAGGATGAAGTAAGATATCTTCATCAGGGTTGAACTTTTCACCTCATCTCCTTGCGCATGCTCTCTGAGGCCTTGGTCACAGTCTGGGCCATAAGGTTGGTTTGGTCCGGTTCTCGGGGTCCGAGAGGCTCCTGTTATCTCGAGGCCTTGCATGTTTGACATTCTTTATCTTGTCCTTTTGTGAACAGTCCTCCTTATCTCTGAGCCCTTGGTCAAAGTCCGAACCATAAGGTTGGTTTGATCTGGTTCTTGGGGTCCTAGGGGCTCCTGTTATCTGGAGGCCTAAGCGCAGCACAGGCACAGTACATCGCAAATGTAGCACATATTAAGCAATGAGTGTTGCCTACATATTCATTCTTAATCAATCGCTCTCTAATTTCTAATCCCATGTTTCAGTCCCCCCTTTTCTGGAAAATCTAGTAAATTCTTTTACTTAATACAAAAATTCTTTCCAATCTCTACGATATGTATCCCTCAATGCCTTGCCATATACTTTCGTCAAGGAAGCTAGTATCGCCATTCGTTGTAACAATTTCCAATTCCAAACAAGTATTACAAAAGACAATATTAAACTTTTACCAACTAATATCAATAAAACAATAATTGGGTGACATAATGTGTTCAAAATCCCAGTTGCAGTTGGCGACTATCCAAAGAGTGTGTCCCACCAGTTGTGATTTGCATCTTGTTTTACGCTTTGCAAATAACTTGTGAGTGCATCTATTATTAGTTTGTGGTCTTGGTCTTCAGCCTTTTCCCATCTCGGTAATACCTTTGAAACTTGCCATTGGCTAGTTCCCAATGCCAATAAGGATGACTGTAGGGGCTGATAGTCATTTGGCACCCTATTTTAATTTCATCCCCTTTGGTTCTTTGGTATGTTCATTCTTCTCCTAATTTTTGCCATTCTTTTAATGTATATAAATGGTCACCATTTGTTCACCACATAACCACAATTGCTAACTTTCCATTAATGCTGTTATCCTCCATTGTTACGGCTTTGGACCAAGGCCACTCACCATTCTCTATTATCATAGAGGCACCTTCCAATTCTTGAATCACAGTTACAACTATAAGCCACAAAAATAAAGCAATTCTGCTAACTAAATTTTCTGCAAATTATATTACTAAATACTCCTGACCGTAATGTCCTCGTTTTGCTCGACTGAGCTTTAGTTTCAATTTACCGTTACCCAGCGTTACTTTCCAGGGGGCTTCTGGAGCTTTCTTCACTTGAGAATGGTGAATCCAGGCACTCTGTTCCTTGATCTTAATTGCGGTGAAGGTAGTAAGAAGCACCTGGTATAGTCCTTCCCACTGAGGTTTCAAAGTTTTTTCTACAAGAGTCTTAGTTACCTCTCGGGCTTTGGCAGTCCTAGTGGGGAAAGCCTCTGGCCATCCTGAAAAGGTATCTGTTAACACCAGTAAATATCGACACCCCCCCTTTTCTTGGAAGTTCAGAAAAGTCAATTTGCTACTGTTGCCCGGGCCCATGGCCTTTTCCAATTTGACCCAGTTTTGGTTTGGGGGCATTTTGGGGGTTAGTCTGGAGACAAAGATCACATTGTTAAGTTATTTGAGTGATGGTAGCATATAAGTTCCTGGCAATAATTTTCCAATTAGATAGTTATACAAAGCATCTATTCCCCAATGTGTTTTCCGGTGTTCTTTCTTTACCAGTGACCACAATAAATTGGAGGGAATGACTAGCTTCCCCTTCCCTTCTTTGGTAATAGCCCATCCCTCTTGGTTATATTTTCCCTTTTGTCTTTCGATTAATTTTCTATCCTTTTTGTTATATACAAGCTTACCTTCAAGGGGAATTTGCCTGTCTGGAATCAGGGCTCCCTCAGTTGCTACCTCACCTTCTACTGCTTCTTTTGCCTCTCTGTCCGCCAGATCATTTCCTTCCTCCAATTCTGAACTCACCTTCTGGTGTGCTTTAATGTGCATGATTGCTACCTTTTCAGGCAGCTGAACTGCTTCCAATAATCTCGTTATTTAGTCCGTACAGATGTTTATTTTCCAGATTCTATTACGTCTTTGCAAGTGGTAACTGCATACGCAGCATGTCATTTTCTGCTGATGACGTAGCTGCTCCCATATTTCCACATCGTCAAAGGAGTGTCCTTCAGATCTGGACGGCTGGAGTAGGTAGCTTCGATGGTCTCCAGGCAGTCATGGTGTACCGGCTCCCCTTGGTTTCTGCTGATTTCAGGAACCTTTGTGGGGAAAGCCAGTGACCGCCTTTCACTTCCAGCACTGTGGACACTGTGAGACACTAGCACAGTTATTTTCTCTCCCAAGGTGAACTTGCGTGCTTCCTGGATATTTAGCACCACTGCTGCAACGGCTCTGAGGCATCCCGGCCATCCCTTGGCGGCGGCATCCAGCTGCTTAGAAAAATAAGCAACTGCCCTTCAATATGGGCCCAGGTCCTGTGCTAGTATTCCCAGGGCAATCTCCTGTTTCTCATGGGAGAAGAGGAAGAATGGCTTATTCACATCTGGAAGTCCCAGAGCTGGAGCTGACATGAGAGCCTTCTTTAGTTGGTCAAAGGCTCGCGTGGCCTCCTTTGTCCATTGGAGGTCCCTGTTCCCATTTGCAATGAGCGCATACAGCGGTTTTACAAGCGATCTGTAATTATAGATACACAGTCTGCACCACCCCGTCATTCCCAAAAAGGTTCGCAGTTCTTTTATTGTCTCGGGTTTCAGGGTTTGACATATCGCTTCTTTACGATCTTGCCCCAAGGTCCGTTGTCCGGCACTAACCTCATAACCCAGGTAGGTCACCTTCTGCTTTACCACCTGAGCCTTCTTCTTCGATACCCTGTACTCCTGTAGTCCCAGAACATTTAGGAGGCTTACCATCCAGGCCACACATGCTTCTTCTGTCTGGGTGGCTATTAGGAGGTCATCTACCTACTGCAACAGCCTTCCTTCTCCTGGTGGGGCTTCCCAGGTCTCCAAGTCCTTTGCAAGTTGTTCTCCGAACAAGGTGGGCGAGTTCTTAAAGCCCTGAGGCAACCTTGTCCATGTGAGCTGTGTTTTTTGTGCCCACTCTTAGGGCTTTTCCAACCAAATGCAAAGATTTTCTGGCTGGCTTCGTGGAGAGGGAGGCAAAAGAAGGCATCCTTCAGGTCTAAAATGGTAAACCAAGTTAGCTCTAGTGTTAAGCATGTTAATCAATTATCAGGCTAATTCCTTCTCTATCTTCCTTTTTCAAGGGGTACTGTTTAAGTGCATTTTTTTGCCTTCCCTGGTACATTAGAAGATCATACTCTGGAAAACACTTGACTTAGGATTTCCTCACTAATTTCCTCTTTGGTCTCAATAGCTGTCAATATCAAACTCAACACTTCCACATAGCTTTGATCATTTACCTCCAGAATAATCTCCCCATTTTTAAATGAAATGGTTGCTTGTAATCTTTCCAATAAATCTCTCCCTAGGAGTGACTCTGGGGAGTTGGGCATGTACAGGAACTTGTGAATGCCCCACTGTTTCCCATATTTATATTTCAATGGTTTGCAGAAATATGCTATTTCAGATTGGCCAGTTGCCCCCTTCACTACAACGTAATCATTACCCACTGATACTAATGCTTTATTTAAAACTGAATATGTTGCCCCCGCATCTACCATAAGTTCCACCTCTTTTCCCTCCTCCCCCAGCTTCATTTTTATAACCAGTGGATCTGCTGGGGTAGATTCCCCCGGTCCTCTTCAGTCATCTTCTGCACGCGCGACCACCACCTCCCTTCCCTGGTTCCCTTTTCCATTTCTTTTCCGTTCTGGGCATTCGTTTTTCCAATGCCCAAATTTCTTACATAGGGCACATTGCTCCTTGCCTAGCCAGGGCTGTTCCTTTCTGGGCCTCCTTTTTCTTTCTTCCCTAATAACTGCTATCAGCCTCTTCTGCACGTTTAATTGAGGAAGATAAAAGTCCTCTCTCCTTCCAAATAGCCCCGTGTGCATGCACCACACCAAAGGCATATTTCAAATCTGTCCAAATGTTTGCCAGCTCAAGAGATCTTATCAAGGCAATGATTTCCACCTTTTGGGCTGATGTTTGTTACCGCATATCCTATGAGGCGAAATCCCTGGCGGACGAAGCTGCTGCCATCTATATACCAATCCTCCGCGTCTTTTAGGGATGTTTCCTTTAAGTCTGGTCAGCTTGAGTATACTGTGTCCATGGTCTTGATGCAATCATGAATGGGTGATCTGGAAACTCTGTTACTGAGGAAAGAGGCTGGGTTCACAGTATTAGTGCCGAAAAAAAAATGTAGTAAACTAATAGTCCATTGCGCACATTCCTTTTCTTCTTCAGTAGCTATCATTTGCATATTGCAACAGCATCCCCTTTTCCCGAAGGGGTCTTTCAAACTTCAAGATCACAGTTCCCAAATATGGTGGGGCTATTCTTGAACCCCTGTGGTAACACTGTCCAAGTAAGCTGAGTTTTCCGTCCTTTATTATTATTTTCCCATTCAAAGGCAAAGAGTTTCTGGTTTTCAGTTGCCACGGGCAGGCAGAAAAAGGCATCCTTTAAATCTAGTACCATGAACCAAACTTGACTGTTTTTCTCTTTTTGTAATTCCAATCATTTTTCCCAATTTAAATTTCAAGCATTGCAAAAAATGCCTTTTCCTGTTGGCTAGTTGCTCCTATTACATTTACAGAATAATTAACACAGAGAAAGAAGCTCCTGTAACCAACAAAAAAAATCAAGCCTCTCTTCTTCATTCCCTAGCTTTCTTTCAACCAGTGGACCTGCTAGGGTAGATGCCCCAGGTCCCCGTCATTCCTGACTGTTGTAAGTTTGTCCTGCAACCTAAGACAATTTCTTTCTGATATCAGGGGCTGATTGCCCTAGAAAGAGGCTAGCCAATTGCCTCTGTTTGTTTTCTGAAGCCAGGTCCAAATTTTGTTTGTTTGTTTTGTTTTGTTTCGTTTTGTTTTCTCCTCATTGCATTTCAAAGTTGGTCCAAAAATTCCATAGGGGTTTCTTTTGGACCTTGTTGGAACAGATTCTCAATTCCCAATTTAACCAGATTTTGGTATTTACATAATTTCCGGGGTGATTAGGGTCTCAGTGGGGGGGGGGGTCGGTCAGGGGAATGCAATCGTTGACAGTTCCCTGAGCAGTCCCATTGGCAATCTGAGCTCACACATGAACTCAGGTTGTTTTAAGAGTTAGCTGCTTTTCTGTTTCCATGACAACTCTCTGGGACCCATCATGGTCCCTCTGCCCCAGAGGGCTCACGCCCGTGATTTTGAGATCTCAGCCTCGGGTTGAGGAGGAACTACTAACATTCCTACATCCTCTTTCCCTGCTCATTCAACTTCAAACAGCTTTGTCAAATACTACATGCCACACCTTTAACACCTTCAACAACCCTTTTAACACTGCCTTTATCTTTCTTCAGACTGTACTTTTCTAATGCCAACACCAAAGGCTCAGTCAGGGGCCAACTTAATTCCATACCTTTTCCCTCCAAGATGCTGAAACAACATATCACTATACAACATTTCATCCTATTTTCCTTCTCTCCTCAAAAACAACATTAACTGCAAGATAGTGTTATAGTCGACTGATCCATAAAGCGGCCATTTAGCTTATATAGTGGCTACCAATGATTGCAATACTTAGTGAAAGTCCTCTTGCTTTCTGTGCCCCCAGTTCTAACAATATCCTTCCAATGTGCCAATATGCACCCAACGAGGCTTTCTTTAAAACGTCTTTGTTTTGGATATTACTCATTTCCTTGATTTCCCATTCCCTTTATTTATTTATTTATTTATTTATTTATTTATTTATTACTATTCCTTATTAGTTACTGTCCCTTGTTTCAATTTCCATGCAAACTTTTTATTGCAGGTTTTTACTATCTTTTCCTGATCTTCTTCCCAAATGTCCCAATTCTCTGGGATTAAACTCTTCTTTCCACATACAAACTTTACTATTTCAGATTATTAATGAGCCCCGTTCCAATCACAAATCCACAGGACTTCGGGAAAACACCTGAAGCACTCAGCCCTCCGTCTTCTAGACAAACAATACCACCTTTTCCACAAAATTTACATTTCAACAAGACCGAATTTCAAGCCGAATGCCAATTTTTCTCATGCACTTTCTTAGTAAGCCCATACAAAACAAGGAATCACTCCTGTGTATCCGTCAATATGGGGGTTTAAAAGGTATTGAGGCCTAAATAAATTTGCTCTTCCCCTTCTTACCGAATTCCCAGGGCTCAAGCCCAAACCACCAAAGAAGTGACTATCTCCTTTCTGCCACTTTGATCAGTCAGCCCCCTCCCCCCCCCCAGTACTTGGGAAACTGACCAAACACCACCGCAAATACACCAAAACTTCTAAACTGTTAGTTACTTAGATAATGCTCCTGCCTTTCTTCTTGTCACACTCAAAACATTTAAGAGGATTACAAGATACACCACCAGGCACATATATTGGACACCACCAATCAAAACTTGGATAAAACAGCACTTGTTTTCAGTCTGTCATGCACTTCGCCTCCGGCCGTTCCCCTCGCGGAGAATACGGAACCGAAATTTGAAATTTAACAGGCCGGCAACTGAAGGCCATGCATTGTCTGGGAAGCATCAGATAGGTTGTGAACCTGGATTACCCACTCAGTGGGGAAACAGGGGAGGGTCCTGTCATCAAAAAGTATATAAACTGTGTTTTGGAACCAGTAGGTGCGCTCCTGCTTGTGGGGCGCCCGCCACTGCAATCGCGAATAAATTACTACTTCACTGAGATCCTCGCCTGAGCCTAAGTTATTGGCTACGGAGTGTTTCTCACACTTCACAGCGATGCTGCATCTCACTCACACAGCACAACCACGCAATCACACAGAGAGGCCCCTTACACTTCTCATTCATACCACAAGAATATATCACTTAAAACAATAACCAAACTTGTTTGTATCGTCTCCGGCCGCGTTCCTCGTGGAGTAACTCACTTCACAACAATACTTTGTCTCAAACACTTACACAAATGCTTTCAACATGAGATACGCAGACATCCACAAATAAGGCATACAATTATTAACACTCCAATTAATATCCCTCCAGCAGCTGCAAATATTACCCAGATAACCTTGTCACAATTTTGGGAGGCCTGCTTACCCTTCTCCTGCTTCTTATACAGTCATTAGCAGGTCCGTCCTGGCTCCCAAAACTGGGATGCAGCGGTAACCTCGGATTTGCTCGATCTACTCCCAAGATTGCTAGCGGCCGCTCTATCGGTAAGCAAATCGCCCTTGACTCTATCAGCCACCAAATCTCCCGTGACCGCTCTATCGGTCAGCCTGTAGGGTACCCTCCTCCCTTACGGGGACTATGCTGCACGCCAGCTGTCTCTGAGCGATTTACCAGGTGCCCCGGCCACGCGTACGACTTACAGGCCCTTCCTGTACTGTAAAACATACTGTTTGTCCGCAGCTTCAGGAGGTCCTTGTCTGCTCCCACGGTGAGCGGCTGAGAGTGGAGGCTCCTCCGAGGAAAATACTCGGGGTGCACCTAGGGGCGTCCGCTCCGCAGTCGATCCTGCAGCCGAGCAGAGCTTCTCCTGCCTGGCTCGCCAAACTGACTTGCGGAAAATGGACTCCACAATCAGTAAGATTGTAAAGTAGGTATGTTTATTCAGCGCTGGACAGCACGGGGGGTAGTCCCGCCAAAGTCGTACGCGCCTGACGTGGCAACTTGCCTTGGTTATATGCAGTAAAGAGTTACATATGCATGAAGTTTCACAATGCGCCTATACATATTCATAACCTGTCCACGCTTCATGTTAAAAGTAGATCCAAGGAGTCATTTCCATAAACTCCTCCCATCTGCGCTTGTGCAGTGTATTCTGGTGGTGGTCGTCGGGGGTTGTGGGGATGAAGATTGATGACTCTTCCTCGTCACCGCTAGTTGACCTCTTGTCTTTGCACAGACTCAGCTGCTCCTTGGCTCTTGTCCATCTGCAGGACCCGTTTCTACCAGTTTCTTAAGATAGGCTCACTCTCTTATTAGGAGACTGACCTTGGTAAGGGGCCCAAGGCTTCTTGCTTTAGTTAATTTGCACAATGCACCATAGTTAGCAAAGACACTAAGTAGCATCCTAGTTTAATGCCGTCAGCGCTCTATCTCTACTTGATAAGATTCTCCTAACTCCCTCTCTCATTAGGAATCAACATCCTTTATCTTGTTCCCTGTCTCACATGGTGCACTACCACAACTGCATAAGTGAAAAGCAATGTAACTGTCACCCAACTGAAGCCATGTGCACATCTAGTCAGATCTGTCCCCAAGGTACCACAGCAGATGTGTTGGTAAAAGTTCACATGGCAATAGGTGTATTAGTAGTAAAACCAGTATTGCTGCTAACAATGCATACCATAAACGTTCATTTGATTTAGAGATAGTAGTTAGGATAAATATTAGGGGTACCTGGGAGATTATTGCTAGGTGAATAAATGGTTTGGAAACTAAGGTAAATACCATTGAAATCTAATGAGATCAGTAAAGTATCTAAGTAACTGAAAAAGGGACCAATCAGATTAATAAAGGGGCTGTGATTATAGAAGATGGAATATACATTCATCCAATGAATATGAAGATAACTGATGATTATGAGTATATTATGCAAATGTGTGTTTCTAAATAGTATAAATGTTTGTTGTGTGTACAAATCGAACGAAGTTAGATTTGGGCAGACATGCCCCTAACTTCCGGCGCCTAATAAAAGCACCTTCATATAACCACTCTGTAGTTATGTGTCCTCGCGAACACTAACATTTTGGCAACCCAGATGGGACCTCGTGGGCATTGCTGAGGCAGCTCGCGAACTGATCACGCTCCAGATGGCACCGAGGAGTTTCTCGGGGAGCCATCGGCCGCGACCGACCCCGCTGCTCACAACGTACCTCTGGAAGAGTAAGAGAAAAGGTGCTTTCTGGTAATTGGTACCGATCTGGTCTGGGAGCCTGCTGGTCAGACGCAGCGTAAGCCACGCACGGTTGGGCTAGGGAATTCCCGTGGCAAGCCTAGGCGCCGTCCATAAGACAGTCACGAAAGCGCTGCAGGTTCGGCATCAGTGGTCTGGTTTTGCTGCAGGTTCAGCATCTGGTTTTGTTTGGTAAAAGCTATAGCTATAATGGAAAACTTAAAGGTATTTTGGGTGGCAATACTCCTGTACCGCGATCTTCCCCTTTGGGTTGTTTACTAGCACATTGGAAGGAGGGAGGCTTTGGGCAGGAGTTACGAAAAGGTAAATTAGTTGATTTCTGTAATGTTTGGTGGCCACAGTATGAATTAGAAGATCAAGAGAGTTGGCCAGAAAATGGAACCTTGCAATATAATACTATCTTACAATTAATGTTGTTCTGTAAGCGAGAAGGCAAGTGGGATGAGATTCCATATGTGGAGCTATTTTTCTATTTGTGGGATAAGCCTGAGTGGCAACACGCTTGCGGGATAATGATGGCTAAAATAACTGTTGATGAGCAGTGCAAGGCATGTACAGGAGAAAAGCCCTGTATAGGGCATCAAGTGTTAGCAAATGGTATGTATTATAGACAGGATGATGGAAATATAGATTTGGAAGTAGCACCATCAGCCCCCTTAGAACAAGGGTAGATCTGAGAAATATGGATAGGTTGTTAGAAATAGCCTGGAAAGTATATAACAGTAGAGAAAAGGAATCCACTAGGAGGCAGCAACAGAACTTGTTAGCAGTAATTCAAGGCAAAGGAAACCAAGGATTCAGAGGGAGAGGAAGAGGATTTGTTAGAGGACAGGGAGTTAGTATAGGAAGGGGTCGTGGAGACTTTAGTGGAAATTCAGGAGGAAGATTGGGATTGAATCAGTGTGCTTATTGTAAAAAGGAAGGGCATTGGAAAAATGAGTGTCTGTTTAGGAGAGACCAGTTCTCGGGAAATTTGCTTCAGAATCAGGAAGCCGTTAAGGCAATGGTGCTGGGAGATTTTAGTAGCTGACTAGGTACAGAACATAAAGCAGCTAAAGAACCTTTAGTAAAGATTCAATTAGGGGATAAGGAAGTGAGGTTCTTGATAGATACAGGAGCAACATATTCAGTGTTAAATAGCTTAAAAGGACGATTAGGAAATAAGACAACTACAATAATTGGAGCCACAGGGAAGGAGGAGGAACGGCCATTCTTACAACCTCTTGATTTGCGGTTTTGGAGGTAAGGAATTAACCCATGAATTTTTGTATGTACCAGAATGCCCGATTCCACTCTTGGGACGGGATCTATTAGCTAAATTAGATGCAACAATAACCTTTGAGGATGGAGAATTAATAATGAAGGTACCTGAGTCCAAAGTAGGACAAATCCTGATGATCAAAGATAAACCCTTTGTTAAAATTCCAAGAGAAGTAGAAAATGCAGTTATACCAGCAGTATGGGAAACAGATATACCAGGGAAATCAAAACTGGCACAACCGGTAAAGGTGGAATTAAAGGAAGGAGCCAGACCTGTTCGAATCAAACAATATCCACTTAAGATAGAAGCTAGGCAGGGGATAGTGAAAATTATTGACAAATTTCTTAAATATCAGATTTTGGAGGAATGTAAATCAGAATACAATACTCCAATTTTTCCAGTAAAGAAGCCGAATGGCGAGTATAGATTGGTACAAGATCTTAGAGCAATAAATGAAATAACAAAGGACATTCACCCGGTAGTAGCTAAACCTTACACATTGTTAGCATCTGTGAGAGAGAAATACAAATGATTTACCATAATAGATTTAAAGGATGCCTTCTTTTGCATACCTCTTGATAAAGATAGTAGAAAATTATTTGCCTTTGAATGGGAAAACCCGCAAAATGGACGGAAGACACAATTAACTTGGACAAGACTTCCGCAAAGCTTCAAGAATAGCCCGACCCTCTTCGGGAGCCAGCTGGCCAAGGAACTGGAAATCTGGACAACGCAAGGACAAATACAGGTACCCAGAAGTCAGTATTTGTTGTTACAATATGTAGATGATATTTTGATTGCCACAGAGAATGAGTTGCTCTGCACCCAAATAACCATCGAAATTTTAAATCAGTTAGGAATGGGTGGCTATAAAGTTTCAAAAGAAAAGGCACAAATAGTTTGCTCAACTGTAACATATTTGGGGTGTGAGATCTCTCAGGGACAAAGAAGTCTGGGCATCAATAGGATAAAAGCTATATGTGCTATCCCGGAACCTCAGAATCTCCATGAGCTAACAACCTTTTTAGGAATGGCTGGGTGGTGCAGACTATGGATAATGGATTATGAACTTATAGCTAAGCCTCTTTACGAAGCTCAGAAGGCACAGGATTTCATTTGGGGAAAAATATAGAAAGAAGCTTTTAAGAAACTGAAAGATGCTCTAACGAAGTCACCAGCTTTGGGTCTACCAGATTTATCAAAACATTTCCAGTTATTTGTACATGAAAGACAACGACTAGCATTAGGGGTACTAACCCAGTGACTGGGAAGCTGGAAAAGACCTGTGGGATACTTTTCCAAACAATTGGATGCTGTAAGTGCAGGGTGGCCTTCATGTTTGCGAGCAGTGGCAGCAACAGTTCTTTTAATCCAGGAAGCAAGGAAACTTACCTTGGGAAAACATATTAAAGTTTTTGTACCACATATGGTAACAACCGTTTTGGACCAAAAGAGGGGCCACTGGTTATCACCCAGCCGGATGATGAAATATCAGGCAATATTAACTGAACAAGATGATGTAACCTTGAAAACGACTAGCTTGTTAAATCCAGCAGTATTTCTAGGAACTGTTCCAGAAGAAGGACCATTGGAACACAATTGTGTGGAAATAATCGAACATACTCATGCTAGCAGCGAAGATTTGAAGGATGTACCCCTTGAAAGGTATGACTGGGAGCTTTTTACTGATGGTAGTAGTTTTGTGGAAAATGGAACACGATATGCAGGGTATGCAGTGACAACCCTGAAAACAGTGATCGAAGCAAAACCTTTACCACCTGTAACGTTGGCACAGCGAGTGGAACTGATAGCTCTAACTCAAGCACTGGAACTGAGCAAAGAAAAGATGGTAAATATTTGGACAGATTCAAAGTATGCCTTTGGAGTAGTCCATGTTCATGGAGCATTATGGAAAGAAAGAGGGCTGTTGTCCTCACAAGGGGCCATATAAGGCATCAAGAGTGTTGTGGTTTAACCCGGCTGGCAGCTAAACACCACACAGCTGTTCGCTCACCCTCCCCCCTCCCTCTCTGGGATGGGGGAGAGAAACGGGAAAGTGAAGCCGATGAGTTGAGATAAAGACAGTTTATTAAGACAGGAATATAATAATAACAATAATAATAATAATAATAGTGATAATGATAATAGTATTAATAATAATAATGTGTAAGAAAACAAGTGATGCACAATGCAATTGCTCACCACCCGATGACCGATGCCCAGCCTATCCTCGAGCAGCCAGCCCCCCACCCCAGCCAGCCACCCCTATATATTGTTTAGCATGACGTCAGATGGTATGGAATACCCCTTTGGCCAGTTTGGGTCAGCTGTCCTGGGTCTGTCCCCTCCCAGCTCCTGCTGCACCCCTAGCCTGCTCGCTGGCAGGACAGAGCGAGAAGCCGAAAAGTCCTTGGCCTGGTGTAAACACTGCTCTGCAACAATTAAAAGATCAGCATGTTATCAGCGCTCTTCTCATCCTAATCCAAAACATAGCACCCTACCAGCTACTAGGAGGAAAAATTAACTCTATCCTAACTGGAACCAGGACAGATATCCACCCCTTATTCCATACCATTTATGTCATGCTCAGGCTACACTCTTTCCAATACCTTGTAATTAATCACCATTTTCATCTATGATATATAGCAATCATGGTAGTGATGACATACAGTATTATATAATAATTAACATACTACAATTATACTCATGGGCTATTCTCACCCAGTATTCCCTTGAGGTACACACCGGACCTCCCCATTCTTTTGCATTACCCACCAAGTGCATCCAAGTCCCTGAGCAAAAGCAATTCCACGAATGGGTTTGCCTTTTCCTGAGGCAGGAGTAGCCCAGACTGTTTTACCCAGCATGTTTCTTACGTGCGCTACAGGAACTTTATCCCCTTCTACAGTGCGTAACAGGTTTGATTGGGCAGGTCCAGCTCGGTTGGCAGATCCCCTAGTATTGACTAACCAGGTGGCCTTTGCCAAATGTGTATCCCAATTTTTGAATGTCCCAGCACCCATTGCTTTCAGTGTAGTCTTCAACAGTCCATTGTATCTTTCAACTTTTCCAGAGGCTGGTGCATGATAGGGGATGTGATACACCCACTCAATACCATGTTCTTTGGCCCAAGTGTCTATAAGGTTGTTTCGGAAATGAGTCCCGTTGTCTGACTCAATTCTCTCTGGGGTGCCATGTCGCCATAGGACTTGCTTTCCAAGGCCCAGGATAGTGTTCCGGGAGGTGGCATGGGGCACAGGATATGTTTCCAGCCATCCGGTGGTTGCTTCCACCATTGTAAGTACGTGGCGCTTGCCGTTGCGGGTTTGAGGGAGTGTGATGTAATCAATCTGCCAGGCCTCTCCATATTTACATTTCAGCCATCGTCCTCCATACCAAAGAGGCTTTGACCATTTGGCTTGCTTGATTGCAGCACATGTTTCACAATCATGAATAACCTGTGCTATAGTGTCCATGGTCAGGTCCACCCCTCGATCACGAGCTCATCTGTATGTTGCATCTCTACCTTGATGGCCTGAGGTGTCATGGGCCCATCGGGCTATAAATAATTCACCTTTATGTTGCCAGTCCAGGTCCACCTGAGCCACTTCAATCTTAGCAGCCTGATCCACCTGCTGGTTGTTTTGATGTTTTTCAGTAGCCCGATTCTTGGGCACATGAGCATCTACATGGCGTACCTTTACAACCAGGTTCTCTACCCAGGCAGCAATATCTTGCCACAATGCTGCAGCCCAGATGGGCTTGCCCCTGCGCTGCCAGTTGTTCTGCTTCCATTGCTGTAACCACCCCCACAGGGCATTTGCTACCATCCATGAATCAGTATAGAGATAGAGAACTGGCCACTTTTCTCGTTCAGCAATATCTAAAGCCAGCTGAATGGCTTTCACTTCTGCAAACTGACTCAATTCACCTTCTCCCTCAGCAGCTTCTGCAACTCGTCGTGTAGGACTCCATACAGCAGCTTTCCACCTCCGATGCTTTCCCACAATACGACAGGACCCATCAGTGAACAAGGCATATTTCTTCTCATTTTCCGGTAGCTTGTTGTACAGTGCGGCTTCTTCAGCACGGACCACCTCCTCCTCTGATGATATCCCAAAGATATCCTTCTGGCCAGTCCATAATCACCTCCAAGATTCCTGGGCGACTGGGGTTTCCTATTTGAGCCCGCTGAGTAATCAGTGCAACCCACTTGCTCCATGTAGCATCAGCTGCATGATGTGTAGAGGGGACCCTTCCTTTGAACATCCAGCCTAGTACCGGCAGTCGGGGTGCCAGGAGGAGCTGCGCTTCAGTACCGACCACTTCCGAAGCAGATCGAACTCCTTCATATGCTGCCAATATCTCCTTTTCAGTTGGAGTATAGCGGGCCTCAGATCCTCTGTATCCCCGACTCCAAAACCCCAGGGGTCGACCTCGAGTTTCCCCAGGTTCTTTCTGCCAGAGGCTCCAGGTGGGACCATTCTCCCCGGCTGCGGTGTAGAGCACATTCTTTACATCTGGTCCTGTTCGGACTGGCCCGAGGGCTACTGCATGAACTATTTCCTGCTTAATTTGTTCAAAGGCTTGTCGTTGCTCAGGGCCCCATTCAAAAGCATTCTTCTTACGGGTTACTTGGTAGAGCGGGTTTACAATCAGACTGTAATTTGGAATATGCATTCTCCAAAACCCCACGACACCTAGGAAAGTTTGTGTTTCTTTTTGGCTAGTTGGTGGAGACATAGCTGTTAGTTTGTTGATCACATCCATTGGGATTTGACGAGGTCCATCTTGCCATTTTATTCCTAAAAACTGGATCTCTCGTGCAGGTCCTTTAACTTTATTCTGTTTTATGGCAAAACCGGCCTTCAGAAGGATTTGGACTATTTTCTTCCCTTTCTCGAAAACTTCTTCTGCAGTGTCACCCCACACAATGATGTCATCGATGTACTGCAGGTGTTCAGGAGCTTCCCCCCTGCTCCAGCGCGGACTGGATCAGTCCATGGCAAATGGTAGGGCTATGTTTCCACCCCTGGGGCAGCCGATTCCAAGTATATTGGGCTCCCCTCCAAGTGAAAGCAAACTGTGGCCTGCACTGTGCTGCTAGAGGGATGGAGAAAAATGCATTAGCGATATCAGTTGTGGCATACCACTTGGCTGCCTTTGATTCCAGTTCATACTGGAGTTCTAGCATGTCCGGCACTGCAGCACTCAGTGGTGGCGTGACTTCGTTCAGGCCACGATAGTCCACTGTTAGTCTCCACTCACCATTAGACTTTCGCACTGGCCATATGGGACTATTAAAAGGTGAATGAGTCTTGCTGATCACTCCTTGGCTCTCCAGTTGACGAATTAGCTTATGGATGGGACTCAGGGAGTCTCGGTTGGTGCGATATTGCTGCCGGTGCACAGTTGTGGTAGCGATCGGCACTTGCTGTTCTTCAACCCTCAGCAACCCCACAACAGAAGGGTCCTCTGAGAGACCAGGCAAGGTAGACAACTGTTTAATGACCTCTGTCTCCAAGGCAGCTATGCCAAAAGCCCAGCGGAACCCTTTTGGGTCCTTGAAAAATCCTCTTCTAAGATAGTCTATGCCAAGGATGCACGGAGCATCTGGGCCAGTCACAATACGGTGCTTTTGCCACTCATTACCGGTTAGACTCACTTCAGCCTCCAATACAGTTAACTGCTGGGATCCCCCCGTCACACCATAAATACAGATGGGTTCTGGCCCTTTATAGCTTGATGGCATTACAGTACACTGTGCACCGGTGTCTACTAAAGCCTTATACTTCTGTGCGTCTGACGTGCCAGGCCATCGAATCCACACAGTCCAATAAACTCGATTGTCCCTTTCCTCCCCCTGGCTGGAGGCAGGGCCCCTCTAGTCCTGGTCAGAATCTTCGTTTCTGTGTTTCACAGATTCACAGATTCACAGATTTCTCTAGGTTGGAAGAGACCTCAAGATCATCGAGTCCAACCTCCGACCTAACACTAAGTACTCCACTAAACCATATCCCTAAGCTCTACATCTAAACGTCTTTTAAAGACCTCCAGGGATGGTGACTCCACCACCTCCCTGGGCAGCCCGTTCCAATGCTTAATAACCCTTTCGGTAAAGAAGTACTTCCTAACATCCAACCTAAAACTCCCCTGTCGCAACTTTAGCCCATTCTCCCTCGTCCTGTCACTAGGCACGTGGGAGAATAGACCAACCCCCACCTCTCTACAGCCTCCTTTCAGGTAACTGTAGAGAGCGATGAGGTCGCCCCTGAGCCTCCTCTTCTCCAGGCTGAACAAGCCCAGCTCCCTCAGCCGCTCCTCGTAAGACTTGTTCTCCAGACCCCTCACAAGCTTGGTCGCCCTTCTCTGGACTCGCTCGAGCACGTCCATGTCCTTCCTGTAGCGAGGGGCCCAAAACTGAACACAGTACTCGAGGTGCGGCCTCACCAGAGCCGAGTACAGGGGCACAATCACTTCCCTCGACCTGCTGGCCACACTGCTTCTTATACAGGCCAGGATGCCGTTGGCCTTCTTGGCCACCTGAGCACACTGCTGGCTCATATTCAGCCGACTATCCACCAATACTCCCAGGTCCTTCTCGGCCAGGCAGCTTTCCAGCCACTCATCTCCCAGCCTGTAGCTCTGCTTGGGGTTGTTGCAGCCCAGGTGCAGGACCCGGCACTTGGCCTTGTTGAACTTCATGCAGTTGACCCCAGCCCATCGCTCCAGCCTATCCAGATCCTCCTGCAGAGCCTTCCTGCCCTCGAGCAGATCGACACACGCACTTAGCTTGGTGTCATCTGCAAACTTACTGAGGGTGCACTGGACGCCCTCATCCAGATCATCGATAAAGATATTAAAGAGGACCGGCCCCAGTACCGAGCCCTGGGGGACTCCACTAGTGACCGGCCTCCAACCAGATTTGACTCCATTCACCACAACTCTCTGGGCCCGGCCATCCAGCCAGTTTCTAACCCAGCGAAGCGTACGCCAGTCCAAGCCCCGAGCAGCCAGTTTCTTGAGGAGAATGTTGTGGGGAACGGTGTCAAAAGCCTTACTGAGGTCAAGGTAGACCACGTCCACAGCCTTTCCCTCATCCACCAAGCGCGTCACTTGGTCATAGAAGGAGTTTAAAGGACTGCCTGCTGGAAGTTGGAGCAGCAAACTTTTCAGATAACCCCTTTTTCACAATTGTTTTCTTTTGCAATTCACATACCCGTGCCTCTAGGGTCGCAGTAGATTTTCCATCCCATTTTCTCATGTCCTCTCCATGGTCACGTAGGTAAAACCACAGGGTGGCGCGGTGTGTGTGCCCACCATATTGTCTTCCTTGCATAGATGAACGTTTACCCCTAATAGCTGAGACACTGGTTTGTACAGGTGGGGAGGAAAATAATCTCTCTTCAAGTTGGTGGATCTTTTCAGAAAGTTTCTCCAAAGCATTCTCTTTTAGCTGGTGGACACTGGTTCGTTCAGGTGGAGGGGAAGATAATCTTTCTTCAAGTTGGTGGACCTTTTCAGAAAGTTTCTCCAAAGCATTCTCTTTTAGCTGGTGGACACTGGTTCGTTCAGGTGGAGGGGAAGATAAATTCTCTTCAAGTTGGTGGACCTTTTCATAAATTTTCTCCAGAGCCGAGACACAGGCCTGTAGGGAAGAGGAGAGACTTTCTTCATACTGCCGGAGTATTTTAGCCACTTCATTCACTGTGGGATTCTCCTCCTCTTTCCAGGTTAGTATTGCCAATGAGCTGGCATATGATGATGGTGCACTCCGTACAAACTTCCGCCACATGGGTAGTGTACACCGGACTGCATCTGGATCTGCGGATGTTTGTGCGTCGTCTAGGTCCTTATAAATTACTTCCCGTACGGCCAATTCCCTCAGGTGCTGAATTCCCTTCTCCATGGCGGTCCATTTGCCTGGTAGACATACAAGTTCTTCCTTGAAGGGATACCTTTCCTGCACAGCTGACAGGAGACGCCTCCAGAGGCTGCGAGATCGTGCTCCATCTCCAATTGCTTTGTCAATACATGCGTCCCTAGCAAGGGATCCCAGCCGCCTGGCTTCCTTGCCCTCTAATTCCACATAATTGGCTCCGGTGTCCCAGCACCGGAGCAGCCAGGTGACAAGCTGCTCACCTATGCAGCGACCAAAATCTTTTCGCACATCCCGTAGCTCACGCTGGTATAGAGTCCGGGTAGTTACTGTTGATTTTTCGACATCCTCATCCTCATCTTCAGTCTCCTGCACATTTGATGGCCCAGCCTCGTCTTCACTATGCCCAGACTTAGCAGAGGACTGTGTGCGTTCTAAACGACCTGAGTCTCTATACCATTTTTTCACCTTGTCTACAGGGGCAACTTGCACTGCTACAGCTCGTTTCTCTGACCCAGCCACAGGAGTGCGAGCAGCTGCAGGAGCTGGAGGTGCTGCAGGAGCTGGGATGGCTGCGGGAGCTGGAGCGGGAGCGGCTGCAGGAGCTGGAGCGGCTGCAGGAGCTGGAGCAGCTGCAGGAGCTGGAGCTGCTGCAGGGGCTGGAGTGGCTGCAGGAGCTGGAGCTGGAGTGGCTGCAGGAGCTGGAGCGGCTGCAGGAGCTGGAGCTGCTGCAGGGGCTGGAGCGGCTGCAGGAGCTGGAGCTGGAGCGGCTGCAGGAGCTGGAGCGGCTGCAGGAGCTGGAACTGGAGTGGCTGCAGGAGCTGGAGCTGGAGCGGCTGCAGGGGCTGGAGCGGCTGCAGGAGCTGGAGCTGGAGCGGCTGCAGGAGCTGGAGCTAGGTTGCTAGTAGCATCAATTGCAGCTCGATAGGCACAAGCCAGACCCCTGCACGCTACAGTGATTTGTGTCACTTTGGAACTGCCAGAGTCATGACACCTTTTTTTCAAGCATTCTGCCAGCTTTTTAGGATTTTGCAGTTGTTCAGGGGTGAATGTCCAAAACACTGGAGGTGACCACTGCTCTAGAAACCTGCCCATATCCTCCCACACTCCCTGCCACTCGCAACTATCCCGCCTCAAGATAGATCTCCGGATGAGATTCCTAAGTAGTTGTTTAACCCCCAACAAAACCTGAAGCGCATTCAGGAGACATAACAACAAGAGCAGGCTGGTCTGAGTATCCCAAGGATATTCAACATCTCGGAGAACCACCGTAACTAGCTCGGGGGATAAGAGGGTGGTGGTAAAGGAGAAAGGGAGAGTGAACAGGTAGGGAAACATGTCTTCCCCTGTCCCCTTCACAGATTGGCTCCCTAACGAAAACAGGCAATAGGTGTAATTGCTAATAGTTTCCGAGATATGGTTTCCAAAGTATAGAGTCGACGACAGTGCTGAGTACAAATACCAGGTTAGAGTCGTGACCAGATATTTCATCATTTCATAAGCCATTGTTACACCGCACAGTACCATAACAATCTTAAACCAGGGCCCGGAAAGGATAAGCAGTGCAACAGGGAGCACATACAGAAAGTAACGCACTATAAAACTCAATTTGGAATACAGGTACAGCAGACTGGAGATTAAGGCAATCAACATCGTGACTAGCAACTATTAAGCAGGTCCAATACTTATACCAATTTTAGTTTAACACACTCTGGTCAAATTTGTCGATATCTCAACCCTTCGAGCCCCACGTTGGGCGCCAAAAGGACTGTTGTGGTTTAACCCGGCTGGCAGCTAAACACCACACAGCCGTTCGCTCACCCTCCCCCCTCCCTCTCTGGGATGGGGGAGAGAAACGGGAAAGTGAAGCCGGTGAGTTGAGATAAAGACAGTTTATTAAGACAGGAATATAATAATAACAATAATAATAATAATAGTGATAATGATAATAGTATTAATAATAATAATGTGTAAGAAAACAAGTGATGCACAATGCAATTGCTCACCACCCGATGACCGATGCCCAGCCTATCCCCGAGCAGCCGGCCCCCCACCCCGGCCAGCCACCCCTATATATTATTTAGCATGACGTCAGATGGTATGGAATACCCCTTTGGCCAGTTTGGGTCAGCTGTCCTGGGTCTGTCCCCTCCCAGCTCCTGCTGCACCCCCAGCCTGCTCGCTGGCAGGACAGAGCGAGAAGCCGAAAAGTCCTTGGCCTGGTGTAAACACTGCTCTGCAACAATTAAAACATCGGCATGTTATCAGCGCTCTTCTCATCCTAATCCAAAACATAGCACCCTACCAGCTACTATGAGGGAAAATTAACTCTGTCCTAACTGGAACCAGGACAAAGAGGAGGTGTTAAATTTAATAAATGCAGTACAAAAACCAAAACAAGTGGCTACTATGCACTGTAAAGCCCATCAAGGAGGAACCTCGAAAATATCAGAAGGGAATCGGCTGGCAGATCGAGCAGCTCAACAAATTGCTTGGGAGATGTGGAGCGTGATGGCTCTGGTACCACTCAAGGTAGGCCCCACTCGTCTTAACCTTCCCAAGGAACCCAGATATTCGCCAGAGGATGAGAAATTAGCAAATCTCCTAAAGGCCTGAAAGAACTCTGATGGATGGTATGTAACCGCTACGGGCCAAGTAGTACTACCCCCTTTGGAGATGCGGGAAATACTTCAGATAAGACATAATGAGTGTCACTGGGGTGCAGAGGCAATGGTAACATTTTAAAAATGTAGCATTATCTCTACACATATGTTAACAATGGCAAAGTCAGTAATGTCAAAGTGTGAGATTTGTTTGAAAAATAATCCAGTAGCAAGAAAACATGCTGAAATGGGAAGAGTGAGAGTAGGAATAGAACCAGGAGATTACTGGCAAATTGATTTTGTAGAGTTACCTAGGACTAGGGGATATAGGTATCTGTTAGTAGGGGTTGACACCTTTTCTGGATGGCCAGAGGCCCTTCCCTGTCGCACCAATCAAGCTAAAGAGACAGTAAAATGGTTATTGCGGGAAATCATTCCGAGGTTTGGGGTACCGTTAGGAATATCCTCAGATAGGGGACCGCACCCTATTGCATCTGTGGTTAAAGATGTAAGCAGGCTATTAGGAATTTCTTAGAATTTACATACTGCATGGAGTGTGCGGATTTCTAAAAGATCGTATTGATCATTGCTGCATCCACATTCCAAACGTGACTTGATGTAGAACATGACATAGAAAGGTTGGCTCAAGTGGAACGAGATGCAGAACAGGAAGAGAAAGATATGACAACAAGCTGGTTGGATAAAATTTTTAGCGGATGGAATATTAGTAATTGGGTCAAATCCTTACTGGAGACGGTAAATATATTGGTAATTGTAGGGGTATTAATTTGGTTAACATTTGTAATGCTGAAACGTCTGATCCTGAAGAAGACAACCCGGAACCGGAAAGTGATGCAGACCATCGCTCGGCATATGGAACCATATCCGCAATACCCTCCACGGACATATGATAATTTTGGATTTCAGAGAGAACCTGAGGAACCCAGAGGTTAAAGATGGCATCTACTCCAGATTAAATGAACCCGGCCAGAAAAGCGAATACAACATAAAGCAGAAGTAGTGGATTTACGGAATGACGTGACAATCCTAATCTTTGTAATTTTCTTGATTATGTTATTGATGTATGTTGAGTGCAAGACATTTTAATCAGTTAGTGAAAGCATTTGCCCTCCTTGAAGGAGTGAAATACTTTCAAAGGGGGGAAATGTTGGTAAAAGTTCACATGGCAACAGGTGTATTAGTAGTAAAACCAGTATTGCTGCTAACAATGCATACCATAAACGTTCATTTGATTTAGAGATAGTAGTTAGGATAAATGCATTTTAGGATAGTAGTAGTGGTTATTGTTCTAAGTGGTATATCCTTGTAGTATCAATGAGAAGTGTAAGGGGCCTCTTTGTGTGATTGCATGATTGTGCTGTGTGAGTGAGACGCAGCATCGCTGCGAAGCGAGTGCGGAGTTCGTTCCGGTCCGCGGTTCCGTATTCTCCGCAAGTGAAATGGCCAGAGACGAACAAAGCGCATGACAGATCGAAAGGAAGTGCTGTTTTATCCAAGTGTTGATTGGTGGTGCCCAATATATGGGCCTGGTGGTGTGTCTTGTAATCCTTTTTTGTTCTTAAATATTTTTAGTGTGACAAAGAGAAAGGCAGGAGTGTTATCTAAGTAACAGTTTAGAAGTTTTGGTATATTCGTGTATATTGGTATATTGGTGTTTGGTCATCGGAGGGGGGGGCTGACTGATCATCAAAGTGGTAGAATGGAGAGAGTCATTTCTTTGGTGGTTTGGGCTTGAGTCCCGGGAATTTGGTAAAAAGGGGGGAGAGCGAATTTATTTAGGAAGAGTGTAAAAAAAATAAATAAAAAAGGAAATCAAGGAAATTGGTAATGCTCAGAACAAAGGAATTTTAAAGAAAAGCCCTATTGGGTGCATATTGGCACGCTGGAAGGATATTGTTGGAACTGGGAGCACAGAAAGCAAGAGAACTCTCATTAAGTATTGCAGTCAATGGTGGCCACTATATAAGCTTGAGGATGGAGCTAAATGGCCACTCTATGGATCAATCGACTATAACACTATCCTGCAATTAACGTTGTTTTTGAGGAGAGAAGGAAAATGGGATGAAGTGTCGTATGCAGATATGTTTTTCACCCTCTGAAATCACCAGAGTGGCAAAGGGACTGTGGAATGGTGCCACCACAGGACCCTATGGTACTCGCCCTTGAGCGAGAAAATAATAAACAACTTAAAGGTAATTTGAAGCAGTGCTGCTCGGCATGTAGCTTTGGACAAAGATGTACTAAAATAAATAAAGCCCACCAGGCGTCAGAACAAGATCTAACTGATTTGCTTAAGCCTCCCCCTCGATCGCAGGAACAGGATGCGGACTCGGATGGAACCTCCACTCCCCCAGATAGCCCTGTATCCTCCTGTACCAGGAAAAAGTTGGCTCTAACAGTCTTACAAGCACCTCTCCGGGAGGCAGTAAGGTCAGATGGCGGGACAATGCTAATTAAGGTACTATTTTCCACCACCGATTTAGAAGCATGGAGAAGGGTTGCTAAGGATTACAGAAATGATCCGGTAAGTGTAGCCAAACATTTTCAGTTTATTATAAAACAGCATAATCCTGATTAGAGTGATGTGCAGTTATTATTAGACTACATGACTGAGACGGAGAAGCAATTAATTTTAAAAACTGCGGGAGATTTGGCTGAGAATCATAATGCAACTACTGGAGGGGATGTTAAGGAATACTTTCCCCTTCAGGATCCAAAATGGAATGCAAACAGATCCGCAGATATGGAGAGGTTACAGGCATATCGGGGTGGATTTCAAAAGGAATGGAGAGGGCCATTCCCAAAACCATAAATTGGTCAGCACTATACGCAATCAAACAAGGTCCCTCCGAGTCACCATCCGAATTCTTAGATCGACTAAAGGATGTGCTGTGCCGCAACACACCACTGGATCCTGGGTCAGAGGTAGGAATACAACAGTTAGTCTCCTTGTTTTTGGGACAGTCTACAAGTGATATTAGGTGCAAGCTTCAGAGGCTGCATCCCACAGAAAGCAGAAACCTGGAAGTATTGCTAGATGAGGCATGGAGAGTGTTCAGTAATAGAGAAGAGGATTATAGACGAGGACAAAGGAGGGTGGTGGCGGTTGTTAGAGAGGATGAAGAGAGGAAACCTAGACAAGGACTGTTTCAATTAGGCAGGGACCAGTGTGTGATATGCAAAAGGTTTGGCCACTGGAAAAATGAATGCCCAGAAAGATGGAAAGGCAAGGAGAAGGGACAAAACAACCAGAAAGGAAGAACAGTGGCTCATGTGAAGGAAGACTGACGGGGACCTGGGGAATCTACTACTACTACTACTACTACTACTTAGGAATGCCATCCAGAGATCTGTCCTGAGGCAGGAGTATATATAAGGCACAAACCACTCAGCCTGTGCTCTCTCCCTCCCAGACCCCATGAAGGGGTCGGGAACGGTCATCGATGGCGGGAGGCCCCTGCCCAGCATCGCCACCCGCTCTTTTGCCCCTATACCCGGGTAACCCCTTCTGTATAAATACAAGATGAACTACTGTGGTGGGTGCGCATGATTGTGGCGGGACTACCCCCCCCCCCCCCCATGCTGCCCAGCGCTGAATAAATATACCTACTTTACAGCCTTACAGGTTGTGGACTCTGTTTTCTGCAAGTCAGAGTATAGATATCTCACTTATGTATCCTGAGTCCATTGAGGATCTAGTTACAGGTCATGTCCTGTAAGTTCTTCTATGAAGGACTTGTATAGAGCCCTCTCCTGAAGTACTCTGGTATTTAGTTGTACTATTAGGGCTTTTGTTTTTCTAATCAATAGCAATAAAATGTGTTTACCCAATATCTGCTTTCTTCACAGAACAGCACTTTGACCAAAAGTGCACAACAAAGGTCAGAAATTTATTCCTTTTCCCATGCAAGTACCTTTTCCTATTGTGCTTGATTTGTATAAGAAAGAACAAGAGGTTGTGGTGGTTTTACCCTGCTAGGCAGCTGAACACCACAACCGCTCTCTCCCTCCCCCTCCTTAGATGAGGAGGGGAAGAAGTAAAGGGAAGAACAACTCATGGGTTGAGATAAGGATAATTTAATTAAAGGGAAAAAATAATTATTAAGGAAAGATTATTATTAATTAAACAATTTAACTAAAGGGAAAAAAGGGAAAGGGGAAAAGGGAGGGGGAAAGGGAAAACAAAACAAAACAAGTAAGGAGTGTGTGGAAGTGCAGAGGAAAAAAATTACTCTCTACTTCCCACAAATGAGCGATGCTTGACCACGTCCTTGAAGCAGGGCCTCAATGCACATAGCCGGTGTTCAGGAGGAGAGACGTTTTCGTAATGAGAGCCCACCCCTCCCCTCTTCCTCCTTTTTCTACCTTTTATTGCTGAGTGTGACATCATATGGTATGGAATATCCCTTTGGTTGGTTTAGGTCCGCTGCCCTGGTGATGTTCCTTTCTCACTTTTTTTGCCCACCCCCTATGAGGGTTAGAGAGAGTCCTGATGCTGTGCCAGTACTGATCAGCAGCAGACACAACACTGGTGTGATACCACTGCTGTTTTAGCTACGAGTGCAGAGCACAGCACTGTATGGGCTGCTGCAGGGAAAGTTCACATCCCAGCCAGATCCAGTACAGAGGTACGGTGTTATTTAGTTCCTATGTGAAACTAATAATAATGACCAATGAATTACGTTCAGTGAATTGGCAAGGATGTTTGGCATCTTAAATACCTATGCTTCATACGTAGCTGTAATAATGTAAACTTCGGATGAGAAATTACTTTTCTCATTTGTTTTATGAACAAAAATATCTATGTTAAAGTTTTAGAAACTAAGAAAACTGTACTTTGAGGTAAGGGAAACCTGTCATTTTGTGAGAACAGTAGGAGATCCCAAGTGGGGATGTTTTGAATAGGTGGAGATTGTGGAAAACAAATACCTCTAAAGTGATCAGTTCTGAATTAATCCAGAAGTGCGTGTTTTATGAGCCTTGGTTAGTTTATGAAAACTGCACATCATAGTGCAAACCACACAAATGAGATGAAAGTATTTAAGGATTTAAGTTTTGCTGTATTCAGAATTTTGAGAAGCAGCCACTGCTCAGAGGGAAGGTTTACCTAAAGATGAAATGGTCACCAGGAGGAACAGAACTGCACAGGTGCAGGTTCAGTCACCCAGAGGTTACTTCATGGCCTGCAATATGTTGCCCAACAGTTTTTAGGAGCAATCTGATGGACTGTTGCTGCATAGAAACATCAGATAAATGTGTCCTATACGTGCAAGTCTTTACCTTGTGTGTACAATAAGCATAGGGGAACTATGGCACAGTTTGGGGACATGCATCTGTTAGCGTTCGCGAGGACACATAACTACAGAGTAGTTATATGAAGGTGGTTTTATTAGGCGCCGGAAGTTAGGGGCATGTCTGCCCAAATCTAACTTTGTTCGAAAAATGCATTAGCGATATCAGTTGTGGCATACCACTTGGCTGCCTTTGATTCCAGTTCATACTGGAGTTCTAGCATGTCCGGCACTGCAGCACTCAGTGGTGGCGTGACTTCGTTCAGGCCACGATAGTCCACTGTTAGTCTCCACTCACCATTAGACTTTCGCACTGGCCATATGGGACTATTAAAAGGTGAATGAGTCTTGCTGATCACTCCTTGGCTCTCCAGTTGACGAATTAGCTTATGGATGGGAATCAGGGAGTCTCGGTTGGTGCGATATTGCCACCGGTGCACAGTTGTGGTAGCGATCGGCACTTGCTGTTTTTCAACCCTCATCAGCCCCACAACAGAAGGGTCCTCCGAGAGACCAGGCAAGGTAGACAACTGTTTAATGTCCTCTGTCTCCAAGGCAGCTATGCCAAAAGCCCAGCGGAACCCTTTTGGGTCCTTGAAATATCCTCTTCTAAGACAGTCTAGGCCAAGGACGCACGGAGCATCTGGGCCAGTCACAATACGGTGCTTTTGCCACTCATTACCGGTTAGACTCACTTCAGCCTCCAATACAGTTAACTGCTGGGATCCCCCCGTCACACCATAAATACAGATGGGTTCTGGCCCTTTATAGCTTGATGGCATTACAGTACACTGTGCACCGGTGTCTACTAAAGCCTTATACTTCTGTGCGTCTGACGTGCCAGGCCATCGAATCCACACAGTCCAATAAACTCGATTGTCCCTTTCCTCCCCCTGGCTGGAGGCAGGGCCCCTCTAATCCTGGTCAGAATCTTCGTTTCTGTGTCTGGAGGACTGCCTGCTGGAAGTTGGAGCAGCAAACTTTTCAGAGAACCCCTTCTTACCAATTGTTTTTCCTTGCAATTCACGTACCCGTGCCTCTAGGGTCACAGTAGATTTTCCATCCCATTTTCTCATGTCCTCTCCATGGTCACGTAGGTAAAACCACAGGGTGGCGCGGTGTGTGTACCCATCATATTGTCTTCCTTGCACAGATTGACTCTTACCCCTGATAGCTGAGACACTGGTTTGTACAGGTAGGGAGGAAAATAATCTCTCTTCAACTTGGTGGACCTTTTCAGAAAGTTTCTCCAAAGCATTCTCTTTTAGCTGGTGGACACTGGTTCGTTCAGGTGGAGGGGAAGATAAATTCTCTTCAAGTTGGTGGACCTTTTCATAAATTTTCTCCACAGCCGAGACGCAGGCCTGTAGGGAAGAGGAGAGACTTTCTTCATACTGCCGGAGTATTTTAGCCACTTCATTCACTGTGGGATTCTCCTCCTCTTTCCAGGTTAGTATTGCCAATGAGCTGGCATATGATGATGGTGCACTCCGTACAAACTTCCGCCACATGGGTCGTGTACACTTGACTTCATCTGGATCTGTGGATATTTGTCCGTTGTCTAGGTCCCTATAAATCACCTCCCGTACGGCTAATTCCCTCAGGTACTGGATTCCCTTCTCCATGGTGGTCCACTTGCCTGGTAGACATACAAATTCTTCCTCGAAGGGATACCTTTCCTGCACAGCTGACAGGAGACACCTCCAGAGGCTGTAAGGTCATGCTCCATCTCCAATTGCTTTGTCAATGCCTGCGTCTCTAGCAAGGGATCCCAGCCGCCTGGCTTCCCTGCCCTCTAATTCCAGACTATTGGCTCCGGTGACCCAGCACCGGAGCAGCCAGGTGACAAGCTGCTCACCTATGCAGCGACCAATATCTTTTTGCACATCTCGTAGCTCACACTGGTATAGGGTTCGGGTAGTCACTGTTGCTTTTTTGACATCTTCATCTTCATCCTCCTGCTCCTCTGATGGCCCGGCCCTTGTCTTCATAGAGAAGACCTAGTCTTAGCAGAAGACTCTCTGCGTTCAAAACGACCTGAATCTCTATGCCATCTTTTCACCTTGTCTACAGGGGCAACTTGCACAGCTCGTTTCTCTGACCCAGCCACAGGGCCTGCCATACATGCTGGGCCAGCCACAGGGGTTGGAACAACCGCTGGGCCCATCACAGGAGCTGGGATGACCGCTGGGCCCGTCACAGTAGCTGGAACAACCACAGGGCCCGTCACAGGGGTTGGAGAAGCCGCAGGAGCTGGAGAGGCCGCAGGAGCTGGAGAAGCCGCATTGTCCATTGTAGGGGTTAGAGTGGCTGCAGGACTTGGTGTGCCCACAGGGTCTGTCGCTAGGTTTATAGTGGCATTGATTGCAGCTGGATAGGCATAGGCCAGACCCCAGCACACTACAGTGATTTGTGTCTCTTTGGAATTGCCAGAGTCATGACACTCCTTTTTCAAGCATTCTGCCAATTTTTTAGGATTTTGCAGTTGTTCAGGGGTGAATGTCCAAAACACTGGAGGTGACCACTGCTCTAGAAACCTGCCCATATCCTCCCACACTCCCTGCCACTCGCAACTATCCCG
The DNA here is from genome assembly GCF_964211835.1 of Anser anser. Classification (NCBI taxonomy): domain Eukaryota; kingdom Metazoa; phylum Chordata; class Aves; order Anseriformes; family Anatidae; genus Anser; species Anser anser. Next base: position 473,703 of record NW_028154228.1, on the reverse strand, counting down.
CCTCAAGACAGATCTCCGGATGAGATTCCTAAGTAGTTGTTTAACTCTCAACAAAACCTGAAGCGCATTCAGGAGACATAACAACAAGAGCAGGCTGGTCTGAGTATCCCAAGGATATTCAACATCTCGGAGAAGCACCGTAACTAGCTCGGGGGATAAGAGGGTGGTGAAGGAGAAAGGGAGAGTGAACAGGTAGGAAAAAATATCTCCCCCTGTCCCCTCCACAGATTGGCTCCCTGACGAAAACAGGCAGTAGGTGTAATTGCTAATAGTTTCCGAGATATGGTTTCCAAAGTATAGAGTCGACGACAGTGCTGAGTACAAATACCAGGTTAGAGTCGTGACCAGGTATTTCATCATTTCATAAGCCATTGTTACACCGCACAGTACCATAACAATCTTAAACCAGGGCCCGGAAAGGATAAACAGCGTGACAGGGAGCACACACAGAAAGTAACGCGCTATAAAACTCAATTTGGAAAACAGGCACAGCAGACTTGAGATTAAGGCAATCAACATTGTGACTAGCAACTATTAAGCAGGTCCAATACTTATACCAATTTTAGTTTAACACACTCAGGTCAAATCTGTCGTTATCTCAAACCTTCGGGCCCCACGTTGGGTGCCAAAAGGACTGTTGTGGTTTGACCCGGCTGGCAGCTAAACACCACACAGCCGTTCGCTCACCCTCCCCCCTCCCTCTCTGGGATGGGGGAGAGAAACGGGAAAGTGAAGCCGGTGAGTTGAGATAAAGACAGTTTATTAAGACAGGAATATAATAATAACAATAATAATGATAATAGTACTACTAATAATAATGTGTACGAAACAAGCGATGCACAATGCAATTGCTCACCACCCGCTGACCGATGCCCAGCCTATCCCCGAGCAGCCGGCCCCCCACCCCGGCCAGCCACCCCTATATATTATTTAGCATGACGTCAGATGGTATGGAATACCCCTTTGGCCAGTTTGGGTCAGCTGTCCTGGGTCTGTCCCCTCCCAGCTCCTGCTGCACCCCCAGCCTGCTCGCTGGCAGGACAGAGCGAGAAGCCGAAAAGTCCTTGGCCTGGTGTAAACACTGCTCTGCAACAATTAAAACATCAGCATGTTATCAGCGCTCTTCTCATCCTAATCCAAAACATAGCACCCTACCAGCTACTAGGAGGAAAATTAACTCTATTCTAGCTGAAACCAGGACAAGTTTCAAAAGCTGAAGAAAAATAAATCTTTATTATTCATAATAGATTTCTATCTTAGGTTTCATAGCTTCTTTTATCCAAGAAATTTCTAGGAGTCTAATCTAAATATTCCCTCCTTTATGTTGTGATTTCAGCACTGCATATGTCCGTGCAGAAGCTCCTGTTTGGCAGCTCGATTCAGCTGCAATTTCAGCAGAAGTTTCAGATTACTTTTCCAATTGAATTTTGCACATTGAATCTTTAGTGCATGTATCACTTGAAAAATATTATAAGACGTTATGAGAAGCCACGCTTATTAAGTATGACAGAAAAAAAAGTTCAAGATTTGCCATATTCTTGGAGAAAAAAAAAAGTGGTAGAAGTCTTTCTCTCAGCAGTTTCCTAATAAGAACCTGATGCTTCTTAATGACTTTATGAATCTGATTCTGTGAGCTAGTAGTAACATAAACAGATGTTATGTAATGGTTCACAGTCTATACTTAAAAAAACTTCAGTGGTTTATCATACAGAGATGCAATCTTGTTTTATGTATAACAGATTTACTGCAAAATCAAACAGTAATGCATTTAGATTAGATCCTTTAGGGCACTCTGAACTTTACCTATTTCTATATCCTTGACTGGAAGGAAAATAAATGGACTGATAAACTGCAAATCATGAGGCAGAGGGAGAAAGGCAGAAAAGCTTTAGTGAAACATTCAAAAGATTTTTTTCCAAATAGGAAAAACAAATTCTCAACCTATATTCCTATTAAAATTACAGAACAACAGACAAGAATTTCCAGAATGAAAACATACAATGGAACACAAAACTTCAAACTGAGATTAAATAGTACTCTATTTGTCCAAAGTTTAGTGCATCTAAAAATATCATAGAGAAAAAAATGGCAAGCTAGCATTAAGAAAAACAAATCTTTGACCTTCATTTCATGTATATGAAAGGAGATCACCAAAATACAGTGAGAAGTCCATGATTTAACATGCAGTGGCATCAGTCCTACTTTAAGATGCACATCCCTGCCACTACCACAGGACTCCAAGACTGTAGTTTAAACAACAACAAAAAAAATCAACTCTAAATCTTTGAATCTTCCCTCTAAAGGACTAAAACTGAACAAGCATGGACTTTTTTTTTTTTAATAGCAGATGTAGGTAAAATTTCTTAGAGGGAACCTTCGAGTTTATTCAAAAACTAGACTCTCAACTGGTTTGTTTGACCACCAGAGGTCAGCACAGATGTAGCAGCAGATTAAAGCTTTTTTTTTTTCTAAAAAAAAAAGCTTTGGAGGAAATGTTGCAGGTGGAAGAGGTTAACTCATTAAGATCCAGCAGAAAAATCTCTTTCTTTCAGTCATTTTGATTTATTTCAAGGTTGAGGGACTTGATTAGAAATGCATAAAGAATTGTTGATCTGAACGTGATACTCCTAAAACCTTTGCATTCTTTGTGTACCAGGTGTTGACCTATAAGAAAGCAAAGCAGATAGAAATTGCAAAGACCTGAACTGCCATTACTATTCTAATATGAAAGTTAGTAAAAACTTTGAAAACAAAAGCTATGTCATGGTCTGAGAATATTTTTTTTACATTAATATTCTTTATATGGAGAGCATCTTGTGTGGAATGTCTTTACTCTTGCTGTTAAGCGTTAAGTACTGAGAGATCATTTGTTGATCTTCCATGAATAAATGGCTTGACAACCTTGATATTTGCACAGTTGATTCGTGGAAGAACTCTGTAACTCAAAGCAAATAAGTTATAGAGTAGGTATGTGGTTTATTTCGGCACTGGGCGCATGCGGGATAGCTCCCAAAGGTATGCGCACCCTAACGCAGCAACTTGCTTTGGTTATATGCAGTAAAAAGTTACATATGCATGAAGTTTCCCAATACGCCTATACATATTCATAACCTATCCCTGCTTTGTATTAAAATTAGCTCCAATAAGTCATTTCCATAAACTCCTCCCATCTGCGCTTGCGCAGTGCCTTCTGGTGGTAGTCGTCGGGGGTCGTGGGGATGAAGGCCAATAACTCCTCTTCATCACCACTAGTTGACCCCCTGCCTTTGTACAGACTCAGCTGCTCCTTGGCTCTTGTCCAAACCACAAGGTTGGTCTCAGCTGGTTTTTGAGACAGGTTCCCCATTTTTGTCAGGAAACATCTTCTGTGAGGGGCCCCGAGACTCCTTGTTTCGGTTAATTTGCACAGTAGCAAGCAAAGACACTCAGCAATATCTATTTTAATGCGATTAAGCAAGCCCCCATTCTTTCATTCCTGGCTTTAATAATTACGATTGTTTTATTTAGAAATCATTAATACGATTAAGCAAGCCCCCATTCTTCTATCCCTGGCTTCACAGTGGTGATAATTACTAATATTTACATGCATGCAATTTACTGTGCTTTACTTCTGTGTAAACAGACATCATTTTATTTTCCAAAGGTCAGGCTTGTAGTAAGAACTGTGCATTTTTCTATTTGTTTTGCAAGATATATAACAGCATTATGCAACTGGGAATTTCCAAGAATTAGTTAAAAGAGTGCGCCTCTAATTTTTGGTATTAACTTCCTATTTTTTTCATACTGTAAGGAATAGTCCAGCAATTCGTGCCACTAAGGGGTGTGAAGGGTTAACATTGAGGCCTGGGTTTAGGCGAGAAGAGAACAAAGGGATTTCTTCAGAGAAAAACTGCTGACTTTGCACAGACGTGCAGTAACTTCTCACAGCCGGCCAAGAGACCACTAGATAAGGAGGAAGAATACGAGCCTCCCTGTCCGAGCGGCCCCCGAGAAACCAACAGAGACTGATAAGCAGGTGCACCTGGGAGGACTTCGGATTCGGGAAACCAATTATAATAACCCTGCCTCTTCTAGAAGTAGTAATGAATATGTATTAGCCTAGGAGCATAAAAACCAGCCGCCTTACGTAACAGGTGTGCGTCCTGGTGGAGCAGAGACTCCCGGCGCACCCAGCGCTGTTTGCTTGCCTCTATTCATTTAATAAATTGTAAACTTTGATTGTAATCCTATTTGGGACTCAGTCATTTATAACAATTGGGGGCTCGTCCGGGATGGTCTTGGTTCCTGAATTCTGACTTGATCTAGGAGGGGCGCCCCCACCATTTGGTGGCTCCTGTTCGAGTCAGGTCGGGGCTAATGCCATCTTGAACCTGAATAAGGGCAAGCAAAGATTTAGATTTTTTTATGAGCTCCCTTTGCCGGCTGCAGCACTATATTTTGCCCGTAATTCTGCGCGCGAAGATCCGAATGAAGACGACGGAGTCGTAAGTATTTAAGGCGTATACCGTTCGGTTGGGTGGGATTCGGTTGCCTGTGTGTGTGAGAGTGTGACTGAGACGGAACGTAGTTCCGAAGCGATTGTGGAGGTCTTCTAACCGCGGTTCCAATCTCCCGCGAGGGACTTGGCCGGTGAAGGACCGAAGCGATTCCTATAGGATTCGTGGGTGGGTGATAGGTCCTAAACCCCCTGCAAGACACTCTCACTAAGGCAACCAAGGGCTGTAGGAATTGCCACAGTAAAATTCCTAGATGGGTCAGACAAAATTGAAGACCCGGGACCAGAGAAAAGGGAGCAAATTACCAGACATACCACCAGAAAGTCCATTAGGGATAATGATTAGAAATTGGAACGATAGGGGCCCCAGAAAAGGGAAAAAGTAAATTAAAAATGGTTCAGTATTGTATGACAGAATGGCCAAAGGAGCCTTTAAGACCACATGTCTTTTGGCCCGTTTTCGGATCCTTTGAAGACTGGGTTTGCCAGGCCTTAAATATACATGTTAATTCAAAGGAACCTTTTAGCCAGGAGGAAAGTGATTATGCAGGATTATGGATCAGGATCTCACGTCCTTTTCCAGCCTCAATATTTACACTAAAAGCAGACGAGAAGTTTGACGAAGAAGAGAACAAAAAAATAAAAAATAAAAAAAAAAGGAAAAAGAAAAAGATGATGAATGGGAGTCATTGGATAACCTACCACCTCTATATCCTAACAATCCACCCCCGGTGGTGCATCTTGTAATCCTGTTTTGTTCTTAAATGTTTTGACTGTGTCAAGGAGGAAGGTGGGAGCATTATCTAAGTAACAGTTTAGAAGTTTGGGTATATTCGCGGTGGTGTTCGGTCAGTTTCCCAAGTATCGGGGGAGGGGGGCTGACTGATTATCAAAGTGGTAGAACGGAGAGTAACTTCTTTGGTGGTTCGGGCCTGAGCCCTGGGAATTCGGTAAGAAGGGGGAGAGCGGATTTATTTAGGCCTCAATACCTTTTTAAACCCCCATCTTGACGGATACACAGGAGTGATTCCTTGTTTTGTGTAGGCTTACTAACAAAGTGCATGAGAAAAATTAGCATTTGGCTTGAAATTCGGTCTTATTGAAATGTAAATTTTGTGGAAAAGGTGTTATTGTTTGTCTAGAAGACAGAAGGCTGAGTGCTTCAGGTGTTTTTCCGAAGTCCTGCGGATTTATGATTGGAATGGGGCTCATTAATAATCTGAAATAGTAAAGTTTGTATGTGGAAAGAAGAGTTTAATCCCAGAGAATTGGGACATTTGGGAAGAAGATTAGGAAAAGATAGTAAAAACCTGCAATAAAAAGGTTTGCGTGGAAATTGAAACAAGGGACAGTAACTAATATAAATAAATAAAAGGGAATGGGAAATCAAGGAAAAGGGGAAAATCCAAAAAAAAAGGCGTCCTAAAAAAAAAAAAAAAGCCTCCTTGGGTGCATATTGGCACATTGGAATGATATTGTTAGAAATGGGGGCACAGAAAGCAAGAGGACTTCCACTAAGTATTGCAATCAATGGTGGCCACTATATAAACTAAATGGCCACTTTATGGATCAATCGACTATAACAGTGTCTTGCAATTAATGTTTTTGAGGAGAGAAGGAAAATAGGATGAAATGTTGTATAGTGATATGTTGTTTCAGCATCTTGGAGGGAAAAGGTTTGGAATTAAGTTGGCCCCTGACTGAGCCTTTGGTGTTGGCATTAGAAAAGTACGGGCTGGAGAAAGATAAAGGAAGCGTTAAAAGGATTGTTGAAGGTGTTAAAGGTTGTGTGGCATGTAGTATTTAACAGAGCTGTTTGAAGTTGAATGAGCAGGGAAGGAGGATGTAGGAATGTTAATAGTTCCGTCTCAACCCGAGGCTGAGATCTCTAAATCGCGGGTGTGAACCCTCTGGGGCAGGGGGACCGTGATGGGTCCGAGAGAGTTGTCGTGGAAACAGAAAAGCAGCTAACTCTTGAAACAACCTGAGTTCCTGTGTGAGCTCAGATTGCCAATGGGACCGCTCAGGGAACTTTCAACGATTGCATTCCCCTGACCGACCCCCTCACTGAGACCCTAATCACCCCGGAAATTATGTAAATACTAAAATCTGGTTAAATTGGCTATTGGGAGTTGAGAATCTGTTCCAACAAGGTCCAAAAGAAACCCCTATGGAATTTATGGAATTTTTGAATTTCTGGACCAACTTTGAAATGCAATGAAAAAAAAAAATGGACCTGGCTTAAAAAAAAAAAAAAAAAAGAGAGAGAGAGGCAACTGGCTAGCCTCTTTCCAGGGCAATCAGCCCCTGATATCAGAAGGAATTTGTCTTAGGCTGCAGGACAAACTTACAACAGTCAGGAATGACGGGGACCTGGGGCATCTACCCTAGCAGGTCCACTAGTTGAAATAAAGCTAGGAAACGAAGACAGAGGCTTGAATTTTTTGTTGGTTATGGGAGCTTCTTTCTCTGTGTTAATTAGGCTGTAAATGTAATAGGAGCAACATATTCAGTGTTAAATAGTTTAAAAGGACGATTAGGAACTAAGACAACTACAATAATTGGAGCCACAGGGAAAGAGGAGGAATGGTCATTCTTACAACCCCTTGATTTGCGTTTTGGGGGTAAGGAACTAACCCATGAATTTTAGTATGTACCAGAATGCCCGATGCCACTCTTGGGACGGGATCTATTAGCCAAATTAGATGCAACAATAACCTTTGAGGATGGAGAATTAATAATGAAGGTACCTGAGTCCAAAGTAGGCCAAATCCTAATGATCAAAGATAAACCCTTTGTTAATATTCCAAGAGAAGTAGAAAATGCAGTTATAGCAACAGTACGGAAAACAGATGTACCAGGGAAGTCGAAACTGGCACAACTGGTAAAGGTGGAATTAAAGGAAGGAGCCAAACCTGTTTGAATCAAACAATATCCACTTAAGATAGAAGCTAGGCACGGGAATGGTGAAAATTATTGACAAATTTCTCAAATATCAGATTCTGGAAGAATGTAAATCGGAATACAATACTCCAATTTTTCCAGTAAAGAAGCCGAATGGCGAGTATAGATTTGTACAAGATCTTAGAGCAATAAATGAAATAACAAAGGATATTCACCCGGTAGTAGCTAATCCTTACACATTGTTAACATCTGTGAAAGGGAAATATAAATGGTTTACCGTGATAGATTTAAAGGATGCCTTCTTTTGCATACCTCTTGATAAAGATAGTAGAAAATTATTTGCCTTCAAATGGGAAAACATATTGAAGTTTTTGGACCACATATGGTAACAACCGTTTTGGAACAAAGTGGGGGGGGGCACTGGTTATCACCCAGCTGGATGATGAAATATCAGGCAATCCTAACTGAACAAGATGACATAACCTTGAAAACGACTAACCTGTTATATCCAGCAGTATTTCTAGGAACCGTTCTAGAAGAAGGACCGTTGGAACACAATTGTGTGGAAATAATCGAACATACGCCAGCCACAAAGATTTGAAGGATGTACCCCTTGAAAGGTATTCAGTGGGAATACCACACTCCGTGGCACCCACAAAGCTCAGGGAAAGTAGAAAGGATGAATCAAACAATAAAACAACAATTGGCTAAGTTAATGATCGAGACACAGCTGCCCTGGACGAAATGCTTACCATTGGCACTTTTAAACATAAGAACTAAACCACACAGTGAGACTGGTTATCATCATATGAAATGTTATATGGTATGCCTTATTCTCAAGGGATGCCCCTAGGGAACAATGTAGTTGAGGATCATAGTATCCAGAAATACATAATTACCATTGGAAGGAGATTACAGGAGATAAGAGAAATTGGGATGATGACTCAAACACCACCTTTAGGATTTGCTATTCATAAAATACAACCAGGAGACAAGGTCTTAATAAAAACCTGGAGAGAAGAATCATTGAACCCCCGATGGGAGGGACCGTACCTTGTTTTACTTACTACTGAAACAGCTGTGAGAACAGCAGAAAGGGGTTGGACCCACGCATCCAGAATAAAAGGACCAATAACTACCGAAGCCTGGAGGGTTGAGTCCACTCCTGGGGAACTGAAACTGAGACTAAAGAGGAACTGATATCCCAGCAATGAGGTTCTGCATGAATTAAGGGCACTGGATAAATAGGACAAGGCTGAAGGGAGGAAAGGGAGAAGGCAAGACCGGGGTAGGACCCTCCACTGCGGCGTGTATGGTCTACCGAGGGAGGCAACCCCTATGGGTATTGACCGCCGAGTGAGAGTGCCTCGACCGGACTTCTCCCACACCAAGATCAGTTTGTCCTGAGAAAAATAACATGAGAACCTTTTAAACCCATAATAAAATTGTGATTAGTTTTTCCAGGAGCTGGATCACCCTGAAGGGCTGAATGGTAACACAAGCTTTGAAAGCGGGCCCAACCCCATGATTGAAGGCGCTTCCCACACTCTCAAGATTGGACGGCGAAAAAGGCTTATAATATGACAGGTCGCCAAAGAGAACTGAATTGTGACTGTAAGTGGAAACCCAACGTGGGAGCTTGGAAGCGTGCATATATGAGTACAAACGGGGCAGACATTGTAACAGGACCACTCGGTAACAAGGACACTCTGTATTATCACGCCCCAAAGGGTAAAGATGGATGGGATGGTCATTTTCCAAACGGGACGTGGGCCCTAAAGAGACATTATTGGGTGTGTGGCAAACATGCTTACAAGAGGCTACCCGGAAACTGGTCGGGAATATGCTATGTGGGGTACATAAGACCCTTGTTCTTTTTATTGTCACAAACACAAGGAAATCATTTAGGAATAAGATTATATGATGACCTGAACAGAGTAAAACGATCTATTGATACTTCCTTATCTGGGGATAGTGCCCAAAAATGGGGAAAGGATGAATGGCCTCCTGAAAGAATCATACAGCATTATGGGCCAGCTACCTGGAACCCGAATGAGTTGGTGTCAGGAGCCCGAGAACCTATTTATAATTTGAACCGAATAATTAGGTTGCAGGCTATCCTCGAAGTTGTAACCAATCAAACAGCGACGACCTTGGATCTTCTGGCTGATCAATCCACTCAGATGAGGAATGCTATCTTTCAACGTAGAATGGTCTTAGACTATTTACTAGCAGAAGAAGGGGGAGTGTGTGGAAAACTGAACGATTCTAATTGTTGTTTACAAATTGATGATAATGGAAAAGTGGTTAAACAGATAACAAAGGAAATTAAAAAGCTAGCCCACGTCCCAGTACAAACTTGGAAGGGTATGGATTGGGATTTCTTTCCATGGTTGCCCGGTGGACCATGGGTTAAAAGAATGCTATTTTTATTTTTATGTGGTGTAATGACATTATTGTTTATACCTTGTATGATACCTTGCTTTACGTCGTTGATACGGCAGATAATAAATAGCACCCAATTTGTGATGACTTTGGGAGAGAAAAGGTGATGTCCTGGTTCCAGTTAGGACAGAGTTAAGTAGCTCATAGTAGCTGGTAGGGTGCTATGTTTTGGATTAGGATGAGAAGAGCGCTGATAACATGCTGATGTTTTAATTGTTGCAGAGCAGTGTTTACACCAGGCCAAGGACTTTTCGGCTTCTTGCTCTGTCCTGCCAGCGAGCAGGCTGGGGGTGCAGCAGGAGCTGGGAGGGGACAGACCCAGGACAGCTGACCCAAACTGGCCAAAGGGGTATTCCATACCATCTGACGTCATGCTAAACAATATATAGGGGTGGCTGGCCGGGGTGGGGGGGCCGGCTGCTCGGGAATAGGCTGGGCATCGGTCAGCGGGTGGTGAGCAATTGCATTGTGCATCACTTGTTTTCTTACACATTATTATTGTTAATACTATTACCATTATCACTATTATTATTATTATTGTTATTATTATTTTCCTGTCTTAATAAACTGTCTTTATCTCAACTCACAGGCTTCATTTTCCCGTTTCTCTCCCCCATCCCAGAGAGGGAGGGGGGAGGGTGAGCGAACGGCTGTGTGGTGTTTAGCTGCCAGCCGGGTTAAACCACAACAGTCTTTTTGGCGCCCAACGTGGGGCCCGAAGGGTTGAGATATCGACAAATCTGACCAGAGTGTGTTAAACTAAAATTGGTATAAGTATTGGACCTGCTTAATAGTTGCTAGTCACGATGTTGATTGCCTTAATCTCCAGTCTGCTGTACCTGTATTCCAAATTGAGTTTTATGGTGCGTTACTTTCTGTATGTGCTCCCTGTCGCGCTGTTTATCCTTTCCGGGCCCTGGTTTAAGATTGTTATGGTACTGTGCGGTGTAGCAATGGCTTATGAAATGATGAAATATCTGGTCATGACTTTAACCTGGTATTTGTACTCAGCACTGACATCGACTCTATACTTTGGAACCCATATCTCGGAAACTATTAGCAATTACACCTATTGCCTGTTTTCGTTAGGGAGCCAATCTGTGAAGGGGACAGGGGAAGACATGTTTCCCTACCTGTTCACTCTCCCTTTCTCCTTCACCACCACCCTCTTATCCCCCGAGTTAGATACGGTGGTTCTCCGAGATGTTGAATATCCTTGGGATACTCAGACCAGCCTGCTCTTGTTGTTATGTCTCCTGAATGCGCTTCAGATTTTGTGGAGGGTTAAACAACTACTTAGGAATCTCATCCGGAGATCTGTCTTGAGGCGGGATAGTTGCGAGTGGCAGGGAGTGTGGGAGGATATGGGCAGGTTTCTAGAGCAGTGGTCACCTCCAGTGTTTTGGACATTCACCCCTGAACAACTGCAAAATCCTAAAAAGCTGGCAGAATGCTTGAAAAAAAGGTGTCATGACTCTGGCAGTTCCAAAGTGACACAAATCACTGTAGCGTGCTGGGGTCTGGCTTGTGCCTATCGAGCTGCAATTGATGCTATTAGCAACCTAGCTCCAGCTCCAGCTCCTGCAGCCGCTCCAGTTCCAGCTCCTGCAGCTACTCCAGCTCCTGCAGCCGCTCCAGCTCCAGCTCCTGCAGCCGCTCCAGCTCCTGCAGCCGCTCCAGCCCCTGCAGCCACTCCAGCTCCAGCTCCTGCAGCCGCTCCAGCTCCAGCTCCTGCAGCCGCTCCAGCTCCTGCAGCCGCTCCAGCTCCAGCCCCTGCAGCCGCTCCAGCTCCAGCCCCTGCAGCCGCTCCAGCTCCTGCAGCTGCCCCAGCTCCTGCAGCTGCTCCCACTCCTGTGGCTGGGTCAGAGAAACGAGCTGTAGCAGTGCAAGTTGACCCCGCAGAGGGTATTCCAACCCCTGTGGCAGACCCTGCGTCTGGGTCAGAGAAACGAGCTGTAGCAGTGCAAGTTGACCCCGCAGAGGGTATTCCAACCCCTGTGGCAGACCCTGTGGCTGGGTCAGAGAAACGAGCTGTAGCAGTGCAAGTTGCCCCTGTAGACAAGGTGAAAAAATGGTATAGAGGCTCAGGTCGTTTAAAACGCAGACAGTCTTCTGCTAAGTCTGGGCATAGTGAAGACGAGGCTGGGCCATCAAAGGTGCAGGAGACTGAAGATGAGGATGAGGATGGCGAAAAATCAACAGTAACTACCCGAACTCCATACCAGCCATCAAAGGTGCAGGAGACTGAAGATGAGGATGAGGATGTCGGAAAATCAACAGTAATTACCCGGACTCTATACCAGCGTGAGCTACGAGATGTGCGAAAAGATTTTGGTCGCTGTATAGGCGAGCAGCTTGTCACCTGGCTGCTCCGGTGCTGGGACACGGGAGCCAATTATGTGGAATTGGAGGGCAAGGAAGCCAGGCGGCTGGGATCCCTTGCTAGGGACGCATGCATTGACAAAGCAATTGGAGATGGAGCACAATCTCGCAGCCTCTGGAGGCGTCTCCTGTCAGCTGTGAAGGAAAGGTATCTCTTCAAGGAAGAACTTGTATGTTTACCAAGCAAATGGACCACCATGGAGAAGGGAATTCAGTACCTGAGGGAATTGGCCGTACGGGAAGTAATTTATAAGGACCTAGACGACGCACAAACATCCGCAGATCCAGATGCAGTCCGGTGTACACTACCCATGTGGCGGAAGTTTGTACAGAGTGCCCCATCATCATATGCCAGCTCATTGGCAATGCTAGCCTGGAAAACGGAGGAGAATCCCACAGTGAATGAAGTGACTAAAATACTCCGGCAGTACGAAGGAAATCTCTCCTCTTCCCTAAAGGCCTGTGTCTCAGCTGTGGAGAAACTCTCTGAAGAGGTCCACCAACTTAAAGAGAATTTATCTTCCCCTCCACCTGAACGAACCAGTGTCCACCAGCTAAAAGAGAATGCTTTAGAGAAACTTTCTGAAAAGATCCACCAACTTGAAGAAAGATTATCTTCCCCTTCACCTGAACGAACCAGTGTCCACCAGCTAAAAGAGAATGCTTTGGAGAAACTTTCTGAAAAGATCCACCAACTTGAAGAAAGATTATCTTCCCCTTCACCTGAACGAACCAGTGTCCACCAGCTAAAAGAGAATGCTTTGGAGAAACTTTCTGAAAAGATCCACCAACTTGAAGAAAGATTATCTTCCCCTTCACCTGAACGAACCAGTGTCCACCAGCTAAAAGAGAATACCTTGGAGAAACTTTCTGAAGAGATCCACCAACTTAAAGAGAGTTTATTTTCCTCCCCACCTGTACAAACCAGTGTCTCAGCTATTAGGGGTAAACGTTCATCTATGCAAGGAAGACAATATGGTGGGCACACACACCGCGCCACCCTGTGGTTTTACCTACGTGACCATGGAGAGGACATGAGAAAATGGGATGGAAAATCTACTGCGACCCTAGAGGCACGGGTACGTGAATTGCAAAGGAAAACAATTGGGAAAAAGGAGTTCTCTGAAAGGTTTGCTGCTCCAACTTCCAGCAGGCAGTCCTTTAAACACAGAAATGAAGATTCTGACCAGGACTAGAGGGGCCCTGCCTCCAGCCAGGGGGAGGAAAGGGACAATCGAGTTTATTGGACTGTGTGGATTCGATGGCCTGGCACGTCAGACGCACAGAAGTATAAGGCTTTGGTAGACACCGGTGCACAATGTACTCTAATGCCATCAAGCTATAAAGGGCCAGAGCCCATCTGTATTTATGGTGTGACGGGGGGATCCCAGCAGTTAACTGTATTGGAGGCTGAAGTGAGTCTAACCGGTAATGAGTGGCAAAAGCACCGTATTGTGACTGGCCCAGATGCTCCGTGCATCCTTGGCATAGACTATCTTAGAAGAGGATATTTCAAGGACCCAAAAGGGTTCCGCTGGGCTTTTGGCATAGCTGCTTTGGAGACAGAGGACATTAAACAGTTGTCTACCTTGCCTGGTCTCTCAGAGGACCCTTCTGTTGTGGGGTTGCTGAGGGTTGAAGAACAGCAAGTGCCGATCGCTACCACAACTGTGCACCGGCGGCAATATCGCACCAACCGAGACTCCCTGAGTCCCATCCATAAGCTAATTCGTCAACTGGAGAGCCAAGGAGTGATCAGCAAGACTCATTCACCTTTTAATAGTCCCATATGGCCAGTGCGAAAGTCTAATGGTGAGTGGAGACTAACAGTGGACTATCGTGGCCTGAACGAAGTCACGCCACCACTGAGTGCTGCAGTGCCGGACATGCTAGAACTCCAGTATGAACTGGAATCAAAGGCAGCCAAGTGGTATGCCACAATTGATATCGCTAATGCATTTTTCTCCATCCCTCTAGCAGCACAGTGCAGGCCACAGTTTGCTTTCACTTGGAGGGGAGTCCAATATACTTGGAATCGGCTGCCCCAGGGGTGGAAACACAGCCCTACCATTTGCCATGGACTGATCCAGTCTGCGCTGGAGCAGGGGGAAGCTCCTGAACACCTGCAGTACATCGATGACATCATTGTGTGGGGTGACACTGCAGAAGAAGTTTTCGAGAAAGGGAAGAAAATAGTCCAAATCCTTCTGAAGGCTGGTTTTGCCATAAAACAGAATAAAGTTAAAGGACCTGCACGAGAGATCCAGTTTTTAGGAATAAAATGGCAAGATGGACGCCGTCAAATCCCAATGGATGTGATCAACAAAATAACAGCTATGTCTCCACCAACTAGCAAAAAAGAAGCACAAACTTTCCTAGGTGTCGTGGGGTTTTGGAGAATGCATATTCCAAATTACAGTCTGATTGTAAACCCGCTCTACCAAGTAACCCGTAAGAAGAATGCTTTTGAATGGGGCCCTGAGCAACGACAAGCCTTTGAACAAATTAAGCAGGAAATAGTTCATGCAGTAGCCCTCGGGCCAGTCCGAACAGGACCAGATGTAAAGAATGTGCTCTACACCGCAGCCGGAGAGAATGGTCCCACCTGGAGCCTCTGGCAGAAAGAACCTGGGGAAACTCGAGGTCGACCCCTGGGGTTTTGGAGTCGGGGATACAGAGGATCTGAAGCCCGCTATACTCCAACTGAAAAGGAGATATTGGCAGCATATGAAGGGGTTCGATCTGCTTCGGAAGTGGTCGGTACTGAAGCGCAGCTCCTCCTGGCACCCCGACTGCCGGTACTAGGCTGGATGTTCAAAGGAAGGGTCCCCTCTACGCATCATGCAACTGATGCTACATGGAGCAAGTGGGTTGCACTGATTACTCAGCGGGCTCGAATAGGAAACCCCAGTCGCCCAGGAATCTTGGAGGTGATTATGGACTGGCCAGAAGGCAAATACTTTGGGATATCACCAGAGGAGGAGGTGGTTCGTGCTGAAGAAGCCCCCCTGTACAACAAGCTACCAGAAAATGAGAAGAAATATGCCTTGTTCACTGACGGGTCCTGTCGTATTGTGGGAAAGCATCGGAGATGGAAAGCTGCTGTATGGAGTCCTACACGACGAGTTGCAGAAGCTGCTGAGGGAGAAGGTGAATCGAGTCAGTTTGCAGAAGTAAAAGCCATTCAGCTGGCTTTAGATATTGCTGAACGAGAAAAGTGGCCAGTTCTCTATCTCTATACTGATTCATGGATGGTAGCAAACGCCCTGTGGGGGTGGTTACAGCAATGGAAGCAGAACAACTGGCAGCGCAGGGGCAAGCCCATCTGGGCTGCGGCATTGTGGCAAGATATTGCTGCCCGGGTAGAGAACCTGGTTGTAAAGGTACGCCATGTAGATGCTCATGTGCCCAAGAATCGGGCTACTGAAGAACACCAAAACAACCAGCAGGTGGATCAGGCTGCTAAGATTGAAGTGGCTCAGGTGGACCTGGACTGGCAACATAAAGGTGAATTATTTATAGCCCGATGGGCCCATGACACCTCAGGCCATCAAGGTAGAGATGCAACATACAGATGGGCTCGTGATCGAGGGGTGGACCTGACCATGGACACTATAGCACAGGTTATTCATGACTGTGAAACATGTGCTGCAATCAAGCAAGCCAAACGGTCAAAACCTCTTTGGTATGGAGGACGATGGCTGAAATATAAATATGGAGAGGCCTGGCAGATTGATTACATCACACTCCCTCAAACCCGCAACGGCAAGCGCCACGTACTTACAATGGTGGAAGCAACCACCGGATGGCTGGAAACATATCCTGTGCCCCATGCCACCGCCCGGAACACTATCCTGGGCCTTGAAAAGCAAGTCTTATGGCGACATGGCACCCCAGAGAGAATTGAGTCAGACAACGGGACTCATTTCCGAAACAACCTTATAGACACTTGGGCCAAAGAACATGGTATTGAGTGGGTGTATCACATCCCCTATCATGCACCAGCCTCTGGAAAAGTTGAACGATACAATGGACTGTTGAAGACTACACTGAAAGCAATGGGTGCTGGGACATTCAAAAATTGGGATACACATTTGGCAAAGGCCACCTGGTTAGTCAATACCAGGGGATCTGCCAACCGAGCTGGACCTGCCCAATCAAACCTGTTACGCACTGTAGAAGGGGATAAAGTTCCTGTAGTGCACGTAAGAAACATGCTGGGTAAAACAGTCTGGGCTACTCCTGCCTCAGGAAAAGGCAAACCCATTCGTGGAATTGCTTTTGCTCAGGGACCTGGATGCACTTGGTGGGTAATGCAAAAGAATGGGGAGGTCCGGTGTGTACCTCAAGGGGATTTGATACTGGGTGAGAATAGCCCATGAGTTGAATTGTAGTATGTTAATTATTATATAATAATGTATGTCATCAATACCATGATTGCTATATATCATAGATGAAAATGGTGATTAATTAGAATGTATTGGACAGAGTGTAACCTGAGCATGACATAAATGGTATGGAATAAGGGGTGGATATCTGTCCTGGTTCCAGTTAGGACAGAGTTAAGTAGCTCATAGTAGCTGGTAGGGTGCTATGTTTTGGATTAGGATGAGAAGAGCGCTGATAACATGCTGATGTTTTAATTGTTGCAGAGCAGTGTTTACACCAGGCCAAGGACTTTTCGGCTTCTTGCTCTGTCCTGCCAGCGAGCAGGCTGGGGGTGCAGCAGGAGCTGGGAGGGGACAGACCCAGGACAGCTGACCCAAACTGGCCAAAGGGGTATTCCATACCATCTGACGTCATGCTAAACAATATATAGGGGTGGCTGGCCGGGGTGGGGGGGCCGGCTGCTCGGGAATAGGCTGGGCATCGGTCAGCGGGTGGTGAGCAACTGCATTGTGCATCACTTGTTTTCTTACACATTATTATTGTTAATACTATTACCATTATCACTATTATTATTATTATTGTTATTATTATTTTCCTGTCTTAATAAACTGTCTTTATCTCAACTCACAGGCTTCATTTTCCCGTTTCTCTCCCCCATCCCAGAGAGGGAGGGGGGAGGGTGAGCGAACGGCTGTGTGGTGTTTAGCTGCCAGCCGGGTTAAACCACAACAGTCGATAATGATGCTTAAGAAATGGACACCCCGAGAACTGACTGATGAAATCCAACTGCTACTAACAAAAGTTGAAGAAGAGACACGAATTGATGATATTGAAAAAAAAAAAAGGGAGGAATTGTAAGGAATAGTCCAGCAATTCGTGCCACTAAGGGGTGTGAAGGGTTAACATTGAGGCCTGGGTTTAGGCGAGAAGAGAACAAAGGGATTTCTTCAGAGAAAAACTGCTGACTTTGCACAGACGTGCAGTAACTTCTCACAGCCGGCCAAGAGACCACTAGATAAGGAGGAAGAATACGAGCCTCCCTGTCCGAGCGGCCCCCGAGAAACCAACAGAGACTGATAAGCAGGTGCACCTGGGAGGACTTCGGATTCGGGAAACCAATTATAATAACCCTGCCTCTTCTAGAAGTAGTAATGAATATGTATTAGCCTAGGAGCATAAAAACCAGCCGCCTTACGTAACAGGTGTGCGTCCTGGTGGAGCAGAGACTCCCGGCGCACCCAGCGCTGTTTGCTTGCCTCTATTCATTTAATAAATTGTAAACTTTGATTGTAATCCTATTTGGGACTCAGTCATTTATAACAATACTAAAGTCAAGAAGGCTGTACTAAGAGCCTATTTACCTTACTTCATAGTGAAAACTATGCAGACCTCACAAATCCCTTTTAGAGACCTCATCCCCCAACCTCCCTTTATCTAATTATTTCAGAAACACTGTCTATAATTTGCTGACTTGGTATTATCCTCATTTGAAGTTTATTTATCCTGCTGGCTCTGTCTGATTAACAGGGATTTTTGGAATCCATAAAACCTAAAACTTTTGATTTTAAACACTTTATCAAGAGACATCTGCTCTTGGAACAACAGAGGCAGATTATACAGCACCCTGTGCCATTTTTACCCATAACAGCTTTACCTGGAAGCTAGGACTGGGACTACACGACACTTCCCATTTCTGATTGTTTACACTTTTTTAGGAAAAGCTCATATTGTCATGGTAGCGAAAGCACAGATCCAGAGGCAATAGCAACAATAAAGGGACTAAACTAAACTGACAATAGGTATCTGAAGTAGTCATCCTGCTATGCTTACAGCACTACATGACTGACTGGTGCTAACAGGGATAGGCAAACTATGACAGGCTGTAGTATAGTAGCTTTGTGTGAAGTTGCATTGACTGCAATATTTTAATGGTAATAAATCTCATCATAAACTGAAACAAAGTGCAGGCAATACAGAAAGACACAATGTGAAACCACTCCTGCTCCAACAGCATACCTGGCTGCTGCAACGTGAGAAGTCTTCTCCATTGACAAAGATGGGTGCAAAGAACTCAGCCCCCCAAATGAGGTGTCATTTTGGCTTAACCCAGCAGCTGTTTGCACATCCGTTTAGATGAATTAAGCCTACTACACATCTTCAAGTCCTGACCCAGGAGACAGCACTAGCAGGGTGCTTCAGATGCAATGTGCTTTGGTGTGAATACACTACAGAAGTTGGCAAGTTATATTATCAATGGCTTTTTGGTCAACTGTTTGGGTTAGTTGGCTTGCTTTTGTGAGAAACACTCTGTAGCCAATAACATAGGCCCAGGCGAGGACCTCAGTGAAGTAGCAATTTTATTTGCGATTGCAATGGCGGGCATCCCACAAGCACAAGCGCCCCTACTACTTCCATAACACAGTTTATATACTTTTTTTTGACGACCAGGACCCTCCCCTGTTTCCCCACTGAGTGGGTAATCCAGGTTCACAATCTGTGCGGTGCTTCACAGACTCTTTGAGGTGGTAATGTTTCTTACACAGTGATTTCTGCCTAATTGTTCTAAGGATTCTGGTTGTCTGCATTTTACAAGGTTGTCTGTTAAGCTTTCTTATCACTGCAAGCATATCTCAATACCACATTCCTTCCCTCTAAACAATGTAACTCTGCAAAAACAACATTTTTATTCCCACACTTTGTCGCGTCGTGTCCCCCCAGAGACAGCGTGGCTTTCTAAAAACAGGTATTAGCCACAGAAACTGAGAACCTACAGCCCCATGAGCCGCAGCTCGGCGCTGAGTGAACTCCAGGACGGGGACAACGAGACTCCCCCCCATCACCTGAGGGGAGGAAAACGAAGCGCACACTGCCGCAAAAAAGGGGAAGCAGCACTTTCCTAGACAGTGCCTCAGGTGACGCCTGGAGCTGCAGTCTTAGCATGCAAAGCAGACACGTTGGCGTCCCCTTACCGCGTTTCCTTTTGTCCCCTCAGGCGCGACTGTTAGCGAACTCGAAGAACAGCCATGAGAAACAGCCATTTGCACAACCAAGGGCCCCCTCGCAGCCCCTCAGCAACTAGGAACCTTTCTATATACCCAGCGTAAGGTTCCTACTACAGGAGAGAAGAGGAGGGATAAAGGGCCGCGTCCCCTTTAAACAACTGCTCCCCTCCCCACTTTCACGTGGTACACGGCAAGGGTGGGGATTTCACGGTGCGTCACTTCCGTTCTTCTAGCGGTACAGTGGAGCTTCGCGTGGAGAAGGACGTGAGTTTTAGGGTCCCTCTTTTTGCTCCGTTGGAGCTGCCGCCATTTTGTCTGTTCCTTATCTCCCGATATCTGAGCGCTAGGCGGTTGATGCCTCTTGGGTGGCGCGCTGAGGTAGCCGTGTGTTGGGGCTTTCTCCTTCTTTTCTCGAGTGTCTGCTGCACCCCATAGGAGGGATGCCCCACTGGGGAGTGAGCTGGGGGCGGGAGGAGGAGCCGTTACTGAGGAGAAGTTGCCACGTTGGGGGGGAGGAGGGGCAAAGAGGTCTTGAGCGAGGGAGAAAATGGAGGCAAGGAGCCACTCGACTCCGTTCCCCCTGTGCTGGGATCGGAGCTTGTCCGCAAACGCTTCCCAACCCTCCCCCCTCCCCACTTTTTTTTTTTGGGGGGGGGGGGGGGGGGACACGACGACGATGATACGGGACTGTTTCTCCTGTTTTTCGCTGCTGCTGAACCGTAGCCCCTTTCTGCCGCTTTGCCATAAGAGGACCTGGGCGGCCTTGCCCGCGACTCCTCTCCGGGCCCTCGTCCCTTGCCCCTGGTGGGGTAAAGAGAGACGCGGAAAGGAAGGGAGGAAAATGGCGGCTGGGATCTGCCTACTGGTGTTCCCTGCTCATCTTTTTCTTCTTCTCCTTTCTCTTCGTCCTCGTGTGGTTTGTCTCTTGCTCTCCCAGGTGGTTTTGTCTCCTTGCTCTCTGACTGCCAACCTCTCCTCAGGGAGTACCGCTACCTCCCCCCCCCCCCCCCATTTCTCTTCACTTTCTACCCCTCACCTTCCTCCGCGTTGGTGTTCACTCATCCTAATGCAGGCTTCAGGGTTATCGTCTGTGGCCCCTGGCCCTGCGTTATCGGTCTCTTTCGGCCCCTCGATTTCATGTGATTACTGCTTGGTTTTGCCTTGTTCCTTTCCAGCTCTCCTTTTCGCTCTATCTTGCAGCATGGCTTGTTTGCTCCTGCGTATGGTGTTTTGTTTTCAGTGTTACAGCTTCCATCGTTGTTTTCCAAGCTATTATGACAGAACTTGCCCCACTTTAGAACCATGTTGAGCCATTAGCATTGTTCAAACTCTGTTTTTATATTTTCTAATATCTAATTTCTAATATTCTAATATCTAATATTTTCTTAGCCTTACATAGCTTAAGTTTTATATTCGATGTTTGTTATGATTTGTTTTTGTTCTGAAAAAAAAACCAAGCTATTTACTTGTCACAAAGAGTTTCTAGTAGCAGGCGAGATGTTCAATTGCTATATCTTACCATGTGTTTGCATAGTAAAGAGATGTAGAAAAACCTGGCAGCATGCATTCAAGGAAAGTTGAATGTCTACTTGTTTGGCAAATTAATAGACCCTAGTGACTGACTTGTTAAAGCTGCAGTAGAAATATTAATTGTAATGCTGTAGTTCATTGTAACTAAGGTGTTTTTTCAGACTTCTATTACTGGTGGGAAGTTTAGTTTAGTGCATGATTATGTAGCTGTTGCTTGCATATTCAACTAGGCAAAATGTTTGTGTAAGAATATAGATAATGTTGTGGCCTTAATAGTTTATGTTTATGAATGTAGCATTGAGAATTCAAGTGAAGGATAGTAGTCTACTGTATTTTTGGAAAAAAAAACCCTTTCTAAACAGTTTCGAAACTAAAATGCTGCATTTAAGGCAGTTGCAGCAAAAAAAAAAAAGGAATAGGGAGCGGTGCTTGAGATCACATGAATTATTAAAGCTTATACGAAAAGACAGGAAAGCTTAGGAGGGTTTTGAATCAAGTGATGATTTACAAACAGGTTTGAAGATTTCTTTCCAGATGTAATGGGATGTACTTATTGTACAGTGTTCTCATGTTATCTTTCTCTTTGTAGAATGCCTAAGTCAAAGGAACTTGTGTCTTCAAGCTCATCTGCCAGTGATTCAGATAGTGAAGCTGACAAAAAGGTGAAAATTATATATTGTTCATTACTATTGTAATAACTATTATGTGGCAAAGTACATGTCCTTCCATATGATTTATCAGACACTTGAAGGAAAAAAAAGATTAGGGCTTGAGTAGATAAGAGGTTTTTGTCTTGCGGTAAACTTTTTTAAAGTTGCATTTTGCTTTATGCAATATTTTCCATATGGCACATCTAGCCACAAGCTTCGTAGAATTCTCTTGCTTTGTGGCAAGAGACAGAAGACTTTGGTATAAGCAGCCCCTTGTGGTAAGAATTGGGACTGTTTCTGAGAGGACTCCAACCTCTCCCCTTTCTTTCTGGTGTCTGGATAACTTGCAAGTCCGAAGTGAAAATCTCCACCTGCCTAATTATCCCTGTACCACTTGCTCATATTGTTTGTGTTTTTTTCTTTTACTGTAATACTATCTGCTAGTTTCTTACTTAAAAGCTGGGTCAACCCGAGTGTCTTTGAGTTGATTAGTTTTTACATGTTAACTGTTTTTAAATGCGTAAATTAAGTGTTCCCACTTATTTTTAAGTTAATTTGTAAGTTTTTGTTGGTGTACCAGTCATTATGAACAAAAACTGAGTACAACAGTGAATTACCTTTTTTAGAAACACTAGGTGGTAATGGATACATTAGATCTTTTAATGTATATGAAAAGACAGTCTGCTTTACTGAATTGATTCAAACGTGATGTAGTTGCAATAAGCAAATTAGGTATTCTGTCAAATGCTAATATAAGAGAAAATGGTCAGGTGATGTTTTTTTGGTAGGGAAATGTATTCCTGAAGAGTCATACTCAAACTTTTTGCTTCAGTGGGTAATAAGGGTTTTTTTTTTCTCTGACAACCTCCCATATTTGTTGCAACCATTCCTCTTTGAAAGAGGCTACCCACGATATGGTTCTAGCAGGTGAGATAAACTTTTGGTATCTCTGTATCACTGTTTTCTTGGTGTGAGGGAGGTGAACTGGAGGAGTATGTTTATCATATGAATATTGATAGAAATGGTAACTTCATAGCATCTGCAAGTAATCTGATTTACAGTTGATATCATCTGAATATTTTAAAAACACATTCATTATGCTATAGACAGAGATGAGACTCTGATAATAAAGAAAAAAACGTTCCCTAAATAGAGGTGACTTCCAGATCCTTTCTTCGTTATCTTCTTCATCTCATTGTTATTTTTTTAGAAGTTATTAGCTGTCCTGCATTTTTGTTGTTTTCAGAAGAAAAATGTGAAACTTCCATCAGATTTTTTTGATTTAAAAACCACTAAACTAATAATATTGCTGCGCAAAAAGAGTAGGCTTTTTTGAAATATATTTTGATCTGACTCTTTTTAAAGCCAGTGTGTTACAGACTTCACTGGGAACAGAACTAGGCTCATTTGGAGATTTTTTTTTAAATTCCAGTCTAAATTGTACAGTATTGGAGGCCTGCTATCACAAAAGGAATGTGGTAGTGTAGTAGTTGTTTGTAGCCTCTAATGGAAGCTTTTTTCTGACTAATGGTTGCAAGTTGTGGTTCATGCATTTCTATTCTTGCTTCAAGGCCAAGCGGAAAAAGCAAGCAGCTCCAGAAAAGCCTGTAAAGAAACAAAAGACAGGTGAAAGCTCGAAAGGTGCCGCTTCTTCTAAGCAAAGCAGTAACAAAGATGAGAATATGTTTCAGGTAAAATTGATGACTTTTAAATCCTGGTTAAAGTAGCATGTTACATCACATTCATACTGTTTCAAAATTTATATTGACTATCTTGATAGCATAGTGCCTAGTCTTCTGAAGCCTTGGTCAGAGGGGGGTTATGATGCTACTGTACGGATGAGGTACTCAGAAAAAGCTTTGTCAGGTTTCAGTAGAGAAAAAGAATCTGAGTTGTGGCAATTGATCTAGCTATCCCTCATGGTTTTTGACCATGGTAACTCTCTAGGTAGTCATTTTGTCTGTAAATACAGCACTCATCATGAATATACTATAAATATTAAATCAGGGCAGTCTCTGGGTGGAAGTATTTTCTAATCAGGGCTCTTGAAAGATAGGTTCTTGGAAACCAAAGCATGGATTCTTTATTCCTATTTAAGTAGGTCAAGGACATCTTGACTCCAGTCTTAAATATGGTATCTTGGATTAGGTTTTGCTTGTTTATTTTGTGATGCAGATTTTTCTTATTGAATGTTCAAAGAGATTATACGGTCATCTGAATGTAGATTTTTTTCAGTAGCAAGATGCATTTATGAGCTCAGGGCGTGGTTCTTGGGGTTAGCTGAGGCAGTAGCTGTGCAAGAACTTATATAGCTTTGAATTGCCTATTTTAGGGGAGTGGGTCAAGAGTTAAATGTCTGTGCCTAGGTGGCTTGATAAAGGCAGGGGATAGGAAAAACTTAATCAGTGTATCGAAGAACTTTTAGGTTTGTGAAAGGATATGGGAAGGATGTCTAATAAGATGATTCCAATATTTGGTAAGGCAAAAGAAATGGCTTTGGGCTGTAGCTGTGCAAAGAAATATGGCAAAATATATTTTCAAGAGATAAGGCCAGCATGATTATATAATACAGGGCAGTTACTCTTAATGTTATCAGTCCTTACTTCTTGTTTAGTTGGAGGGAGGGCTTTGATTGAAGACTGTTAATGGCTGTACTAGACCATTAGTCTGACCTAAAGCATCAGTGTTCTTTGGTCTCTGCCTGCCTTTTAGTTATTCAGCAGCAAATATATTTTAGATTGCTTATTCTGTTATGTGAGCCATTGTGGGTTTTTTATGCTACATCAGCTTAATGTGCCTTAACTGAGGTGCAACTGTTTCAGTGTAGAAATAGCCTTGTAGGTCTATGGTTACTTTATCTCTTTCCCCTTTACCCGGGAGAGCATGCTAGAAGCTCTGGTTGCATTTTAACTTTTTTAGATACATCTTTTTTTTGTGTGTTCTGGGACTATTAATACTACAAATCTCCTTTCTGCTTCCCTGTGGTGGTAAACTTATTTCTGATGTGCAAGTGACTTTGCAGTATAACTTACAGATATGGCTTGAACTGATAGAAATCAGGCTGTGAAGCATTCATAGTTTAGCCGGAAGTTTTATAATGTCCATATTGTGTGTAGGAGTGGCAGCAAATGATGTGAAACTTAGTGACTTAATGTTCTAAACCTCACTGTGTTCTAGAAGTATACAGTTTCCCTTAATGTAGAGCTCTGACTGCTGTATTCAGAAGATTGAGCATTTTTGTCAATATTTAGTCTTATTTTTTTAAAGTTGGTGTTGGTGTAACTATTCTTGAAACTCATTAAGAACAGAATTAATCTAAGTAATAGGGAATTATTTCAGTATGAGACTAAGTGTATTTTATTTACACGTCTTGGCCTTTTTAAGCTTTATAGGTAGCCTAGTATACTTAGGAATTTGTTAAAGGGGTTTGGGCGCAAGTGGAATGCAGAAATTTATTTTGCTCCAATTTGTGATATTGCTAGAGGTCCTAAAGAGAAGCGTTATTCATGTTAATGTGGAAGGGTTTAGTGTTCATGCATTAGATTCCCATCTGTGGCTTCAAGCCCATGTAAGTTCTGCATCATGTGCTTTGGTTAGTTTGACAAATCCTGTCATCTACCTATGCATGATTTGGGTAAGGTTTGTTAATGCTGTCTAGATACAGTATTAATGACTGTCCAGAATGAAGCCACATAACACAAGGCATTTCACAGAATTTATTTGAATTTGTGTGAAAAGAACTCTGCCCACACCCTCCCTCTTTCTAAAAAGTTAAGTTATATTTGCTTTTTGACTTGTGAGGAATAAGTTCGTCAGCTTCACGGTGTAATGTCTTTACCTATCATAGGTTCCTGAAAATAAATAATAAGCTTGAGATGCTCTCTAGAGGTGATTGATCATAGAAATGATGAATAGTGTTGCATCGGAATAACCTCAGTTTCAGAATTCATGTTCTAAACCAATTTGTCCTGCAGAGCTCAGCTGTTTACAGAACTTTGCATTCTAGGGATTTATATTATCTTACTGTACTACTTATGCTATACATGTGGTTATCAGCTAAGATAGAAGGCTGACTTTTTCTTTTGCAATTTCTACTTTCACAGTGTGTATGCAGTTTAAAAGAAACTGGCAATTAGAGGGGAAAATGTAGGTAAACATACTTGCTGAAAGTCATGCAGGAAGTCAGTTGCATATCTTTTGAAAGTAACCTGGGCACAGTTCAGTGCATTTTATTCTAGGCAATGGAAACCTGGAAATAGTTTCTTTGACTTAATTCAGTAGAATAGTGTATCTAAAGAGCTGTGATACTTAATGAAAAACATGTGAGCTTGTGTATTAAGGTTGAGCAGCATTAACTTCCCTGCTTTAAAGCAATACAATGCTTGGAATGCTACTGTGATTATAGTGATAGAAAGGTGTCTTAGTCCAGTGAAGTTATTCTAGTACCATCAGCTGCTGTTTGGGGGAAGAAATGTTGTTCAGAAATGACTCAGTACCAGAATTACAGGTATCTGGACCTTAAGAAAAATCAATTTACTTGGGTAAATCTAGATCTTGGTTGATTTTTTTAAACATTTGTTGTTAATTAGAACTGTATGTTAGATACCAGTGTTAAAGCTTTTAGCAGTGACAACTTTTGTATTGAGTTCAACTAAACATTCTGAATTTAATGTGAGCATTCAGATGAAATGTAGACAGGCATAAAACCTAAAAATTTCAGCACTTTCATTTGGAACTGTTTCCAGTTAAGGTAAACTTACTGACTAAATAATATGTATTTTATGTTCTTGCACCCCTGTCTTACTGTAGTTGAATTATGATATGTAGTCCTTATATTTAAATCCTAAGCCATGTGACTGTGATTGCATCTCTAATCTGCTATATTGTATCAGATTTTATTTCTCAGAGCAAATCTTGAATTACTTGGCAATGCACTGACAGCCTTTGATTAAAGGGTTAAAAAGATGTTCTGGAGTGTTAACGCTTCACTTTTCTTTTCTCCCCCTCCTCTTTCTTTTCTCCAGTGAAGTGTTATAGTGTAAAACCAAGAAATGTTTTTTTATGCAGACTGTTTAGGATATCCTTTGCCAGCAGAGCTGACAAATGTGGCCACATTACGAAGTTAAGTCAGAAAGTACTCAGCTGCTCTGACATCATAGCTTATTTTTGTGTTGTATTTGTTAGTGCTGTGGAAGTACTTAATAAATCAATCATAAAATACTATTATGAACTGTAACCTCTCCTTCATTTTGAAGGATACCTTGAAGTAAGAAAAAATGCTTCATGCTTACAGTATCTAAAGATGTTCCAATTGTTTTAAACAATAATTTTGGAGTTAATTTAACATGGTCTGTATAAAAAGAAAAATGTCTTCAACTGAACATAAAGCACACTTGTTTACACGTATTTTATGAAGTAACAACTTAGACTTAAACATCTGTGGATGATTTTAATTGATTTAAGAGTTCATGTTTTCTGGTCTTAAAGCTAGTAAGATGTTCGATCCCATGTTAAATCGTCAGTGCAAAATGCATCTATTAAGGAAAATTAATATTCTTAAGCTTTTTTACTACTTTGTTTTTAAAATTGCTTGCTTTTGGATGTTGCGGTGGTTTTACTCGGGTGGGCAGCTGAGTTCCACCACGGCCGTGCTCTCACTCCCCCTCCTCAAAGGGGAAGGGGGAGAAAATATGATGCAAAGGGCTCAGGGGTTGAGAAAAAGACGGGGAGATCACTCAACAATTATTGTAATGGGTAAAACAGACTCAGCATAGGGAGATGGTAAGATGTATTGCCTATTACTAACAAGCTAGAGAAGTGAGAAACAAAGGAAAGAAACCAAAAATGCCATCCACCCTCTTCCACCTCCTCCCCCCTGAGCGGCACAGGGGAATGGGGGCTGCGTTCAGTCTATAGCGCTTTGTCTCTGCCGCTCCTTCTCGGTCAATCTCGGCCCCTGGGCCATGGGATCCCTCCCACAGGGTGCAGTCCTTCCTGAACTGATCCTGTGTGGGCTTCCCACAGGCAGTAGCTCTTCAAGAACTGCTCCAGATATGGGTCTGTACCATCCATCAGGAGTGAACTGCTCCAACATGGAACCCCACGGGCAGCAGCTCCTGCCAGGTCACCTGCTCCTGCGTGGGCTCCTCTCTATGGGCTACCGGTCTGGCCCAGAATCTGCTCTGTCAGGGGTCCTCCACAGGCCACAGCCTCCTTCAGTGCAGGTCCACCTGCTCCACCATGGTCTCCTCCACAGGCTGCAGCGTGGAACCCTGCTCCACCGTGGTACTCCATGGGCTGCAGGGGGACAGCCTGCTTCACCATGGTCCTCGCCACAGGCTGCAGGGGACTTCTGCTCTGGCGCCTGGAGCACCTCTCCCCCTCCTTCTTCACTGACCTTGGTGTCTGCAAGGCTGTTTCTCACTCTTCTCACTCTCCCAGATGCTGAGTCGCAGCAGTTTTTTTTCCCTGTCTTAAATATGCTCTCACAGAGGTGCAAACAACATCGCTCATTGGCTCGGCTCTGGTCAGCAGTGGGGCCCTTATCTAACACGGGGCAGCTTCTAGATTCTTCTTACAGAAGCCGCCCCTATGGCCCCCTGCTACCAAAACCTCGCCACGTAAACCCACTACAGATTTGTTCATTCTTTAGAAACTGTATACAGAAAGGACATACAGAACTCTTAAGTATTTCTTAAATGAATTGCGTTGTTTTTATTACCTAACTTCTGATTCTCAAATTCACGCCGATGTTTGATGTGATTATATGTATTATCAAATGTGGGAAAAATTTAATAAGCCTAAATATATAGTGTGGTAAAGCATGCTATACTTTCCCTTCTGCTCTCCACCCTCAAAAAAACCAGGCCTCATTCAGTTAAGTTGTGGTACAGAAATTCCCAAAGCATCATTTTTAACAATTTCATGCCATGGCATGTGCTGGTAAACTGAAAGTTTTGGTTCTGGAACACCTGGTTACAGTGAGAAATTTTTACCCACCTTCCAATGAAGTACTAAGACAATTTGAGAACAGATGTGGGGCCACTTGGTGGTTTCCTTTCATTTTCCATCTGTATTTGCTTTTTTTAAACAAACCAGCCAAACACCATTAAGACCCCTCTAGAAATTGCGCTTTCCTTGTGTGAATATCTAATGTTTTGTTTTTTGTTTTTGTTTTTTTTTTTTAGATAGGAAATGTACTTAAAGAAAGATTGAGCTCTATTATCTATATAACTGTCTTTGGTAGTTATAATACAGGCAACAAAGAACAAAAGTAAATTGCAGGGTGTGGTGTGGCAGTCTGGGTGTGATGCTGCCACTGCTATTTTCCAATGTTGGTTGTAACCTGCTTGTGAAGAGCCCAGCCATGGTATCCACCAGGCAGAAAGCCATGGCCTCTGCATCCCTTGCAGCCTCTCCAGCCATGGCTACTGATGTGGTTACACAGGCAGAGGTCTCGGGGGAACACGCGGCTGTCCAGGTCTTGGGCTGCAGATTGTGCCTGAGTCTTCTGTCAGTGTCTGACAGCAGCAGCAGTGGGTATGCCTGTGGGAGGTGTTCCCAGGTTGAAGAATTGCTCAGCCTGGTGGCAGACCTTTGGGAGGAGGTGAATAGGCTGAGGAGCATCAGGGAGTCAGAGAGGGTGTTGTGGTTTAACCCGGCCGGCAGCTGAACACCGCACAGCCGTTTGCTCATCCTCCCCCGTCCCTCTCTGGGATGGGGGAGAGAAACAGGAAAGTTAAGACTGAGTTGAGATAAAGACAGTTTCTGAAGACAGGAAAATAATAATAACAATAATAATAATAATAGTACTATTACAATAGTACAATAGTTCCATTGGCAGCCTGTTTCAGTGCTCTGTCACCCTTACTGTGAAGAAGTTCGTTCGCATGTTGGTGCAGAACTTCCTGTGCTCCATTTTTTGACCACTGCCCCTTGTCCTGTTCCCACAGACCACTGAAAAGAGGTTGGCCAAATCCCACTCTCCCACACTTAAGATATTTGTAAACATTGATGAGATCCCTTCTCAGTTGTCTTTTCTCCAGGCTGAGCAGACCCAGGTCTCTCAGCCTTTCCTCATAAGGGAGATGCTCCAGGCCCCATATCATCTTTGTGGTCCTCCGCTGGACTCTTTCCAGGAGATCCCTGTCTTTTTTGTAGCGGGGAGCCCAGAACTGGACACAGTGCTCCAGGTGAGGCCTGACCAGGGCAGAGTAGAGGGGGAGGATCACCTCCCTTGACCTGCTGGCCGTGATCCCATTGGCCCTCTTGGCCACCAGGGCACACTGCTGGCTCATGGTCAACCTGTCATCCACCAGGACCCCCAGGTCCTTCTCCGCAGAGCTCCTCTCCAGCAGGTCATCCCCCAGCCTGTACTGATACGTGCGGTTGTTTTGTTCCTTCCCAGGTGCAGGACTCTACCCTTGCTCTCGTTAAACCTCATTTGGTTTTTTCCTGCCCATCTCTCCAGCCTGTCCAGGTCTCGCTGAACGGCAGCACAGCCTTCTGGCGTGTCGGCCACTCCTCCCAGCTTTGTATCATCGGCGTACTTGCTGAGGGTGGACACTATTCCCTCATCAAGGTCGTCGATGAAGATGTTGAACAAGACTGGACCCAGCACCGACCCCTGGGGAGCACTGCTAGTCACGGGTCTCCAGCCGGACTCTGCACCGCAGATCACCACCCTCTGAGCTCGGCCAGTCAGCCAGTTCTCAACCCACCTTACCGTCCACTCGTCTATCCCACACTTTCTCAGCTTTGCTAGCAGGATGTCATGGGAGACAGTATCGAAAGCCTTGCTAAAGTCAAGGTAGATGACATCCACTGCTCTCCCCCCATCTACCCAGCTGGTGATGCCACCATAGAAGGCAACGTGGTTGGTTGAGCACAATTTCCCCTTGGTGAATCCATGCTGACTATTCCTCATAACCTTCTTGTCTTCCAATTGCTTGGAGATGGCATCCAGAACAAGCTGTTCCAACACCTTTCCAGGGACAGAGGTGAGACTGACTGGCCTGTAGTTTCCTGGATCCTCCTCCTTGCCCTTCTTGAAGACCGGAGTGACATTGGCTCTCCTACAGTCTTCAGGCACCTCTCCTGTTCTCCAAGACCTTTCAAAGATGATAGAAAGTGGTTCGGCAATCACCTCTGCCACCTCCCTCAGCACACGTGGATGCATTCCATCAGGGCCCATGGGTTTTTGTGCATTGATCCCACTCAGATGCTCCCAAACCACTCCCTCGTCAACTGGGGGGGGGAAGCTCTCTATTTCCCAGATGCTTTCTCCTCCCTCCAGGGTCCAGGAGTCTGGGGGGGGGGAGTCTTTGAAGCAAAGACGAAGCAAAGAAGGCATTCATTATTTCCGCCTTCTCAGTGTCCCCTGTTACCAGGACACCCCCCTCATTCAGCAGGGGACCCACATTATCTCTAGTATTTCTTTTACTGTTTACATACTTCAGAAGTTTTTTTTAATTATTCTTTCTCTTTTGCAAGCTTCACCTCCAGGTGGGCTTTAGCCTTCCTTGTCGCGTCACTGCAGGCCCTGACAACACTCCTATACTCCTCCCAAGGGGACAGGCCCTTTTCCCACACCTCATAGACCTTCCTTTTCCTTTTGATCTTGTCGATGAGCTCCTTGCTCATCCACGCAGGTCTCCTGCCCCCCTTCCCCGATTTCCTGCTCTTTGAGATGCACCGATCCTGAGCTTGGAAGAAGTGCTGTTTAAATGTTGCCCAGCTCTCACAAGCACCCTTGCCTTCTAGCAATTTAGCCCATGAGATACCCCCAAGTAGGTCCCGGAAGAGGTAGAAGTTGGCTCTCTGAAAGTCCAGGGTAGCAGTCCTACTTCTTGCTTTACTTCTTCCACCAAGTTCCATCTTGAACTCCACCATCTCACGGTTGCTGCATCCCGAGCTGCCCCCAACCTTCACATCCCTAACAAGCCCACTCCTGTTGGTAAGAACAAGGTCTAGAAGCACCCCCCCACCTCATCGGCTCCTCCACCACCTGCGTCAGAAAATTATCTTCAACGCATTGTAAGAACTGTTTGGACTGTGCGTGCCTGGTCGAGTTGCTTACCCAACATATGTCTGGATAATTAAAGTCCCCCATGAGAACCAGTGCCTGGGATTGTGAGGCTACTTCCAGCTGCTTGTAGAAGACCTCGTTGACCTCCTCCTCCTGATCTGGTGACCTGTAGTACACCCCCACAACAGTGTCACCCATACCAGCCCGACCCTTAATCCTCAAGTTCCTAAAGTGCTGTGTGGAGAAAGAGTAGCACTTACAATGTAAAGACTACTCTCCTGTCCCTATGTACAGACAAGCATGCAAATTAACATTGTTCAAAGATTTGTTATTTTTGCCTGCTTGTCCCTACATATACCCTTTTTCTCCATCCATGTTTTTCTTTTTTTTTTTAAAGATTTGTCAGTGTATGTTGTGTAGTCCCATTTAAGTATTAAGGGAACTGTTCTTCCTGACTTACTCTGTCACTGAGATTGCTATAGGGAAAGTGTGTATTTTTGTGTCATATTGGCACATCTGTTTTGTTACTGCTCCATAGTAATGTGCCTTTTATCTATCAAAACAAGTTTCAGTAACCTGTGGATAATGTTTGTGGCTTATTTGTTAAAAATGTTTGGGGGATGAAATTTTTGTAAATAAGTTATTTAGCTCTTCTCCCTACTCCTACTATAAACTTGTTCATGCCTTGGTATTTTATTTTTGTCACCGTTTTGCAGGCAACATATGATTTTTTTTTCCCTGTCATCACTACAGGGTTTTCCAACTTTTTAAAAACATGCTGTGATTACAGCTTTTGAAAATGAACTTGTTGAATTTAGGGTTGGATGCATTTCTTCATAGGTTGTTAGATTTGTAGATTGTTATCTTGGTGGAGATTGTTTGCTCTGTAGTCTTAGCATCTGTTAAAAAAAAAAGTGTCTGTCAGGACTATAACGTTGCAAGCTTGATAAGCCTTGTGAAAAGGTGAGGAGAGGGAGTTGTGCAGCTAAAAACTGAAATTTTTCTGAACTTCTTCAGGTCTTCTTCCAGAAATACGTTTTCTCAATTTGAAGGCAAAATCCATACCCCCAGTATTTTGTTTTTTTAAATAAACAAAGCTGAAATCTGGAACTGCTGCTATTCAAACACCAGTTCATCAGACATGCCCTTTTGTTATGCAGCATTTTTGTAAAAGCAGTAACTATTATTTTTTTAAATCTGTCTAGATGAAAACTGTTTAGAACCATAAGCCTTTTAAAGCTAGTCCAGCCTACACCAATATATGATTCTTGAAGGTTTTTTGTGCTTTTGACGCTTGGAAGCTTTCGTGTTACTTACTAGGTAAATTTCTGTGTAGTTTTGTGAGAACTTAGTCTTCTACAGATGGAGGTTGCATCCTTGGCTGAAGGAAGGCACCTGTTATTTCCTCATGGAAGTTCTTGGACAAAGAGTCTCGCTTGAGGCAATACTGACGTAAACCAAATCAAAATCATTGTTCAGAGCTTTGGTATTAGTGGTCTGCTATGTTAATGAAGGGCTTGAGTGACCTTTTTAAGAAAAGGTTTTGGGTCCCACTTGTCTCTAAAGGGAAAATGGATACTCGCCCAGGAGCTGGCAGGGCTCATTGAGAGGTCTTTAAACTAGATAGGAAGGGGGATGGGGAGGGAATAAGGCTTTTGTTAGAGGTGTGCCAGGGGGAACAGTGTCAGGGTCTGGGGAGCAGGCAGTGGCCCAGCTGAAGTGCATCTAATGCACGCAGCATGGGCAACAAACAGGAGGAGCTGGAAGCCATTGTGCAGCAGGCTAGCTATGACTTGGTTGCCATCACTGAGATGTGGTGGGACCACTCCCATGACTGGAGTGCTGCAATGTCTGGCTATAGGCTCTTCAGAAGGGACAGGCAGCACAGAAGGGGTGGTGGTGTGGCTCTCTATATTAGAGAGTGTTTTGATGTTGTGGAACTCGAGGCTGAGACTGGGAATGATAAGGTTGAGTCCCTATGGGTTAGGATCGGCGGGAAGGCCAACAAGGCAAGCATCCTGGTGGGGATCTGTTACAGACCACCAAACCAGGATGAGGAGACGGATGAGGAATTCTACAGGCAGCTGGCAAAAGTTCTGAAATCGTCGGCTCTTGTCCTTGTGGGGGACTTCAACTTCCCAGACATATCCTGGACATGCAATACAGCTCAGAAGAAGCAGTCTAGGAGGTTTCTGGAGAGCGTGGAAGATAGTTTCCTGACGCAGCTGGTTAGTGAGCCTACCAGGGGAGGTACCCTGCTAGACCTTCTGTTCACAGAGAAGGACTGGTGGGAGATGTGGTGGTCGGGAGCTGTCTTGGGCAGAGTGACCACAAAATGGTAGAGTTCTCTATTCTTGGCGAAGTCAGGAGGGGGACCAGTAAAACTGCTGTCTTGGACTTATAAAGACAGGAAAATAATAATAACAATAATTACAGAATCGTCTAGGTTGGAAGAGACCTCCAAGATCATCTAGTCCAACCTCTGCCCTAACACTAACAAGTCCTCCACTAAACCATATCACTAAGGGCTACATCTAAACGTCTTTTAAAGACCTCCAGGGATGGCGACTCAACCACCTCCCTGGGCAGTCCATTCCAATGCCTAACAACCCTTTCAGTAAAGAAGTTCTTCCTAACATCCAACCTAAACCTCCCCTGGCGCAACTTTAGCCCATTCCCCCTCGTCCTGTCACCAGGCACGTAGGAGAACAGACCAACCCCCACCTCTCTACAGCCTCCTTTAAGGTACCTATAGAGAGCGATGAGGTCTCCCCTGAGCCTCCTCTTCTCCAGGCTGAACAAGCCCAGCTCCCTCAGCCGCTCCTCGTAAGACTTGTTCTCCAGACCCCCTCACCAGCTTCATTGCCCTTCTCTGGACTCTCTCGAGCACCTCCATGTCCTTCTTGTAGCGAGGGGCCCAAAACTGAACACAGTACTCGAGGTGCGGCCTCACCAGAGCCGAGTACAGGGGGACAATCAGTTCCCTAGTCCTGCTGGCCACACTGCTTCTTATCCAAGCCAGGATGCTGTTGGCCTTCTTGGCCACCTGAGCACACTGCTGGCTCATATTCAGCCGACTATCAACCAGTACTCCCAGGTCCTTCTCGGCCAGACAGCTTTCCAACCACTCATGTCCCAGCCTGTAGCGCTGCTTGGGGTTGTTGTGCCCCAGGTGCAGGACCCGGCACTCGGCCTTGTTGAACTTCATACAGTTGGCCTCAGCCCATCGGTCCAGCCTATCCAGATCCTCCTGCAGAGCCTTCCTTCCCTCGAGCAGATCGACACACGCACCTAACTTGGTGTCGTCTGCAAACTTACTGAGGGTGCACTCGATCCCCTCATCCAGGTCATCGATAAAGATATTAAAGAGGACTGGCCCCAGCACTGAGCCCTGGGGGACTCCACTAGTAACCGGCCTCCAACTGGATTTGGCTCCATTCACCACAACTCTTTGGGCCCGGCCATCCAGACAGTTTTTAACCCAACAAAGCGTCCGCCAGTCCAAGCCACGAGCAGCCAGTTTCTTGAGGAGAATGTTGTGGGAAACGGTGTCAAAAGCCTTACTGAAGTCAAGGTAGACCACATCCACAGCCTTCCCCTCATCCACCAAGCGCGTCACTTGGTCATAGAAGGAGATCAGGTTCGTCAAGCAGGACTTGCATTTCATAAACCCATGCTGACTGGGCCTGATCGCCTGGTTGCCCTGTAAGTGCCGCGTGATGACACTCAAGATAATCTACTCCATGGGCTTCCCTGGCACTGATGTCAAACTAACAGGCCTATAGTTCCCCGGGTCTACCCTCTGGCCCTTCTTGTAGATGGGTGTCACGTTTGCTAGCTGCCAGTCGACTGGGACCTCCCCTGATAGCCAGGACTGCCGATAAATGATGGAAAGCGGCTTGGCCAGCTCCTCCGCCAGTTCGCTCAGTACCCTCGGGTGCATCCCATCCAGCCCCATCGACTTGCGTACATCCAAGTGTCGTAGCAGGTCGCCAACCATTTCCTCATGGATAGCGAGGGCCACATCCTGCTCCCCATCCCCTTCCACCAGCTCAGGGTACCGGGTATCCAGAGAACAACCGGTCTTGCCGCTAAAGACTGAGGCAAAGAAAGCATTGAGCACCTCAGCCTTTTCCTCATCTTTTGTAACTAAGTTTCCCCACGCATCCAGTAAAGGATGGAGATTCTCCTTAGTCCTCCTTTTTGTGTTGATGTGTTTGTAAAAACGTTTTTTGTTATCTTTAACGGCAGTAAAATAATAATAAATAACAATAAATAATAAATAATAAAATAAAAATAAAATAATAATAATAATAATGATAATAGTACTACTAATAATACTGTGTACGAAACAAGTGATGCACAATGCAATTGCTCACCACCCGATGACCGATGCCCAGCCTATCCCCGAGCAGCCGGCCCCCCCACCCCGGCCAGCCACCCCTATATATTGTTTAGCATGACGTCAGATGGTATGGAATACCCCTTTGGCCAGTTTGGGTCAGCTGTCCTGGGTCTGTCCCCTCCCAGCTCCTGCTGCACCCCTAGCCTGCTCGCTGGCAGGACAGAGCGAGAAGCTGAAAAGTCCTTGGCCTGGTGTAAGCACTGCTCTGCAACAATTAAAACATCAGCATGTTATCAGCGCTCTTCTCATCCTAATCCAAAACATAGCACCCTACCTGCTACTAGGAGGAAAGTTAACTCTGTCCTAACTGAAACTAGGACAGAGGGAAATTGACTGGTGGAAGCATACTCTACCCTTTCTGAGTCAGACTTATGAGCCAGCCACCACACAAGAAACAGAAGTTCCCTCATCCCACCAGGCAATAGGAGGGGACCTAGGCCAAGAGGGGGAATGGAAGCAGCTTCCTGCTCAGGGTGGTAGGCGAGCCTTCTCCATGCCCACCTCACCTTCCCATCTACCCGTATATAACAGGTATGAGGCTCTAGAACATGACAGTCAAAACAATGATGTAGACGAAAGCCCATCCCAGTTAGAGAGGGTGCCTAAGGCAAGGCAACCTACCCCCTGCATTGCTACATCTTCTATCAAGAAAGAAAGAAGGGTTATTGTCATGGGGTACTTGCTTCTGAAAGGGACAGAGGGCCCAGTATGCCATCCGGACCCAACCCCCAGGGAAGTCTGCTGCCTCCCTGGGGCTCAGGTAAGAGACGTTGCTAGGAAAGTCACTCGACTGGTACGGCCCTCTGACTACTACCCACTACTGGTTTTTCAGGCTTGTAATGATGAGGTAGCAAAGGAAAAGTCCAAGGGCAATCAAGAGGGACTTCAGGGCTGTGGGGTTACTGGTTAAAGGATAAAGGGCACAGGTCATGTTTGCCTCTGTCCTTCTGGTAGCAGGGATCAGTGTTGACAGGCAGACTCAGTTCATCAACATGTGGCTTCGAGATTGGTGCAACCAGCAGAACTTTGGGTTTGTTGATCATGGGAGGGTCTACGCTACACCAGGCCTGCTGGCACCAGATGGGATGCACCTCTCTCAGAGAGGGGAAAAGGATTTTTGCCCAGGAGTTAGCAGGGTTGATCAATAGGGCTTTCAACTAGAGTCGAAAGGGGAAAGGGATAAAACCAGGCCTGCCAGCGATAAGCTATGGGATGGCATGCCAGAATAAGAGGGACTGTGTGCTAGTAAGGTTCTTTGGTCTGCTCCACATGGTGCTGTGTACAATGAGGTGCGTTTGGAGTGCTTCTATGCCAAGGCATGCAGCACGAGGAAATAAACGGGATGAGCTAGATGTCTTGGCCCAGTCCCACAGCTACGACATCATCAGCATAAGTGAAACCTGGTGGGATGAGTCCTGTGACTGGTGTGTTGCAATAGATGATAACAGGCTCCTCAGGAGGGACAGGCAGGGCAGGCGAGGTGGGGGAAGGTAGTGATGTACATAAGGAGATGTATCACCATAGATTTGGTGATTCCGTGAATCCTTGGGGAAGCACGGTCCATCTTAATTGTTGTTTCCGATGGGTTGTGGGATCTTCCCACTCGAAGGTGAAATAATCCCTGCATTCCCCTTTTAAAGGACATGCCCAAAACGCATCTTTTAGGTCTATGACACTATACCATTTCTGCGCTGGGGACAGTTGGCTTAGCAAGGTATGTGGGTTAGCTACTACAGGAAAGCTGGTTATTGTTCTTTTGTTGACCTCCCTCAAGTCTTGGACTAGCCGATAAGAGCCATCAGATTTCTTGATAGGTAATATAGGAGTGTTATGAGGTGACATGCAAGGCTCCAGTAATCCCTGTTGTAGTAGCCTCTCGATTACTGGTTGCAGCCCCTCCCTGCCTTCTTGAGACATTGGGTATTGTTTTACCCTGATAGGAGTCTCGGGATTCCTGATAGTGACTTCAAAGGGACTAATATCTAAACGGCCTACTGATTCGGGAGAATACCACACCTCAGGGTTTATTTTTGCCTCGTCCTCTACAGTGAGGGCGTATAATTTAACCTCAATTCCTTTATTTTTCACCTCCAAATTAATTTTTAGCTTAACCATTAAGTCTCTTCCCAACAGGTTATATTCAGCTTCTGGTACTAATAAGAAGGATCCTGTGCAACTTTGGGCTGGGGTCTCTATTTTCACCCCCTTTATTATTGAGACCCTGAAGGGCTCTCCTTTTGCTCCTATCACCTGTAATTTCTCCGAGGAAGGTTGACATCCCCTGGGTACCATTTGGACAGTCGATCTTTCTGCCCCAGAGTCCACAAGGAACTCCACTTCTTGATGCTGGGGACCTAACTTCAATTTTATCAAGGGCTCCGTTATACCAGAAGTCCCCAGTAGATGGAGGCCCTGACTCCCCTAATCTTCTTTAAACATTCGCTCATCTTGTCGCCCTCTGACTACTACCCACTACTGGTTTTTCAGGCTGGTAATGACAAAGTAGCAAGGAGAAGTCCAAGAGTGATCAAGAGGGACTTTAGGGCTTTGGGCGACTATTTAAGGGATCAGGGGCGCAGGTTGTGTTTGCCTCCGTCCTTCCAATAGGAGGGATCAATGCTGACAAGTCATCAACATGTGGCTTCGAGATTGGTGCAACCAGCAGAACTGTGGGTTTGTTGATCATGGGAGGTTATACACGACACTGGGCCTACTGGCACCAGATGGGATGCACCTCTCTCAGAGGGGGAAAAGGATTTTTGCCCAGGACTTAACAGGGTTGATACATAGGGCTTTATACTAGAGTTGAAAGGGGAAAGGGATAAAACCAGGCCCACCGGTGATAAGCTAAGGGATGGCGCGCTAGAATCAGAGGGAGTGTGAGCTAGTAAGGTCCTTCGGTCTGCTCCACATGGTGCCGCATGCAATGAGGCGCATTTGAAGTGCTTCTACACAAACTCACGCAGTATGAGGAATAAACGGGATGAGCTAGAAGTCTTGGCCCAGTCCCACAGCTACGACATCATCGGCATGAGTGAAACCTAGTGGGATGAGTCCTGTGGCTGGTGTGCTGCAATAGATGGTTACAGGCTCCTCAGGAGGGACAGGCAGGGCAGGCGAGGTGGGGGAAGGTAGTGATGTACCTGAAGGAGGGGCTGGACTGTGTGGAACTTGAAGTTGGCGATGGCAAAGCTGAGAGCCTCTGGGTAAGGATTAAGGGACAAACAAATAAAGGGGATGTCGTTGTGGGAGTCTATTACAGACCACCTGGCCAGGACGACAATGCCGATGAATTATTCTTTGCGGAACTAAGAGATGCCTCGAGATCAACTCCCCTTGTCCTTATGGGGGACTTCAACTTGCCAGACATTAACTGGGAATATCACACGGCCAACACAAGCAGGTCCAGGAGGTTCCTAAGCACCTTGATGATAACTTGGTGCAGGTGCTAAGGGAGCCCACTAGGAAAGGTGCCCTCCTAGATCTGCTGCTGGAGAACAGGGAGGGTCTTGTGGGGGACGTGGCAATTGGCAGCTGTCTCGGTCATAGTGACCATGAAGCGGTTGAGTTTAAAATGTTTGGTGACAGAAGGAAAACTGCCACCAAAACTTCTGCCCTGGATATGGGGAAAGCAGACTTCAGGCTGCTCAGGGAACTAGTTAGTACGGTCCCCTGGGAAACTGCTTTTGAAGGCATTGGCGTCCATCAGAGCTGGTCACTCTTTAAGCACTGCCTCCTAAAAGCACAGGATCAGGCAATTCCAAACTATCGGAAATCAAGCAGGTGGGGCAGAAGGCCGGCCTGGCTGACCAGGGATCTTCTTCTGGAGCTTAGGCATTAAAAGAAAGTGTATGGCTGCTGGAAGCAGGGTCAGGCAAATTGGAAGGACTACAGGGATGCTGTTTGTGTTTGTAGGGAAAACATTCGTGTGGCCAAAGTCCAGTAAGAGTTGAAGCTGGCCATGTCTGTGGGAGACAATAAAAAGGGCTTTTTAAAATAGATGAACAGAAAAAGGAGGACCAGAGAAAATGTAGTTCTGCTACTTGATGGGGATGGTCACCTCACAGACAATGACATAGGCAAAGCAGAGACGTTTAATGCTTTCTTTGCCTCTGTTTTCAACGCCAGTGATGGGCTTTGGGACCCCGGGTGCCCTGAGCTGGAGGACCATGGCAGTGGGAATGACAAACTCCCAAGCAAACCTGAACGTGTGCGGGATTTGCTGCTCCACCTGGATCCATACAAGTCCATGGGTCCGGATGGAATTCATCCCAGAGTGCTCAGAGAGCTGTCTGACATCATTGCGGGACCTCTCTGAAAATTATTTTTCAGTCTTGGGAATCTGGAGAGGTCCTAGTAGACGGGAAGCTGGCAAAAACATGTTGTACCAATTTTCAAGAAGGGCAAGAAAGAAGACCCTGGCAATTACAGGCCTGTCAGTCTCACGTCAGTGCCTGGTAAAATTATGGAGAAGATGATTCTTGAAGTTATTGAGGCGCACCTGGGGAACAATGCAGTCATTGGTTCCAGCCAACATGGGTTCACGAGGAGTAGGTCCTGTTTGACTAACTTGATTTCCTTTTATGATAAGATCACCCATCTAGTCAACCAAGGGAAACCAGTTGATGTGATCTTTTTGTATTTCAGTAAAGCTTTCAATGCAGTTTCCCACAGGATCCTACTGGACAAAATGTCCAGCATACAGCTAAACAAAAACATCATATGATGGGTGAGCAATTGGCTGACGGGCTGGGATCAAAGGGTTGTGGTAAATGAGTGTTGTGGTTTAACCCGGCTGGCAGCTAAACACCACACAGCCGTTCGCTCACCCTCCCCCCTCCCTCTCTGGGATGGGGGAGAGAAATGGGAAAGTGAAGCCGGTGAGTTGAGATAAAGACAGTTTATTAAGACAGGAAAATAATAATAACAATAATAATAATAATAGTGATAATGATAATAGTATTAACAATAATAATGTGTAAGAAAACAAGTGATGCACAATGCAATTGCTCACCACCCGCTGACCGATGCCCAGCCTATCCCCGAGCAGCCGGCCCCCCACCCCGGCCAGCCACCCCTATATATTGTTTAGCATGACGTCAGATGGTATGGAATACCCCTTTGGCCAGTTTGGGTCAGCTGTCCTGGGTCTGTCCCCTCCCAGCTCCTGCTGCACCCCCAGCCTGCTCGCTGGCAGGACAGAGCGAGAAGCCGAAAAGTCCTTGGCCTGGTGTAAACACTGCTCTGCAACAATTAAAACATCGGCATGTTATCAGCGCTCTTCTCATCCTAATCCAAAACATAGCACCCTACCAGCTACTAGGAGGAAAATTAACTCTGTCCTAACTGGAACCAGGACAATGAGTCATCATCAGGCTGGCAGCCAGTCACCAGTGGGGACCCCCAGGGCTCCATTTTAGGGCCAGTCCTCTTCAATGTTTTTATAAATGATTTGGATGTAGGACTGGAAGGGTGTTTTGAGTTAATTTGCTGACGACACTAAACTGGGAGGAGTTGTGGACTCTGTTGAGGGTGGAAAGGCCTTGCAGAGAGATCTGGACAGATTGGAGAGCTGGTCGATCACCAACCGCATGAAGTTTAACAAAGGCAAGTGCCGGGTCCTGCACCTGGGACAGGGCAACCCTGGTTACACGTACAGACTGGGCGACGAGACGTTGGAGAGCAGCCCCGAAGAGAGGGATCTGGGGGTTGTGGTCGACAGCAAGTTGAATATGAGCCAGCAGTGTGCCCTGGCAGCCAGGAGGGCCAACCGTATCCTGGGGTGCATCGGGCACGGCATTGCTAGTTGGTCGAGGGAAGTGATTGTCCCACTCTGTGCTGGTGCGGCCTCACCTTGAGTACTGTGTGCAGTTCTGGGCACCACAGTATAAAAAGGACATGAAACTATTGGAGAGTGTCCAGAGGAGGCCTACAAGGATGGTGAGGGGCCTAGAGGGGAAGACGTATGAGGCGCATCTGAGGTCACTAGGCCTGTTCAGCCTGGAAAAGAGGAGGCTGAGGGGAGACCTCATCGCAGTCTACAGCTTCCTCACCAGGGGGAGTGGAGGGGCGGGCGTCCATCTTTTCTCTGTGGTGACCAGAGATAGGACTTGAGGGAATGTTGTCAAGCTGTGACAGGGGAGGTTCAGGTTGGACATCAGGAAAAGTTCTTTACTGAGAGGGTTGTCGCACACTGGAACAGGCTCCCCAGGGATGTAGTCAAGGTACCAAGCCTGTTGGAGTTTAAGCAACATTTGGACCGTGCACTTAGTCATATGGTTTGAATTTTTTAGTAGACCTGTGTGGTGTCAAGAGTTGGACTCAATGATCCTTA
Organism: Anser anser; assembly: GCF_964211835.1. NCBI lineage: Eukaryota > Metazoa > Chordata > Aves > Anseriformes > Anatidae > Anser > Anser anser. The sequence goes on along the minus strand of NW_028154228.1, from coordinate 431,140 downwards.
TGGGTCCCTTCCAACTCAGGGTATTCTATGAATTTAGTGGCTTTTGCAGGAGTTCAACTTGGTAAGAATATAAGTATTTTTATTCTAGGAAGAGCCTAATTTGCAGAAAAGTATTGAATGTTCAACTGGTTTTTAAGTCTTTCATTTATATTGTCATTAACTATTAGCCTACTTAGTACTCTGGATTAAGGTCTTGATCTAGTTGTTTCTCTTTTTGTCTAAAATAAGCTGCAGTGGGTAATGTCACATGTCTGCGTCTAATACTGTTTGGAAAAGTGAATGTTCTAATATGTGAAATACCTGAAAGATCCTTCTGTGTGTTTTTGACAGATTGGCAAAATGAGGTATGTCAGTGTTCGTGACTTTAAAGGGAAAGTCTTAATTGATATTAGAGAGTATTGGATGGATCAAGAAGGTGAAATGAAGCCGGGCAGAAAAGGTATTGTTCTTCTTCATCTTATTTTGTATTAAAACATTGCCTGGAATTTACTGGAAAATTTTGTGTACCAGATTTTTATACTTTGTTACTGCATGATATTTTAAGAGTAATAGTTTTAACAAATGATTAGTTTTATCTGTACATTATAAACAAAAGAGAAGTGGTTTTGTTGGCCTGAGTCTGTTTTTTCTAAATGGATCCTGCATAATTTATAGAAACAAGGCATCGGATACAAGCAAATTTATTGTGGGAGCTATGAATGTAACCATACTTCTTCTCCTTTTGATTAACTGAATTAACTCAATTTTTTGCCTCCGTTAGTCAGATTTTCTGATTTCTAATTTGTCTGAAAAGGTTTGGGTTTAGTTGGAATAAGATGTTAAATGATTTAAAACAACTGTGTTCTTCATTTTTATCAAATTTCAGATTAAAATAATAGAAACATTCCATATGACTAATTTTGGTGGGGAGGCGGAATCAGGATTTTAGCTGACATGAAAACACTTGAAGTGCTTGAGCTTTGGTACTTTGTGTCTGTCTAATCTGCAACACAGCATAAGCCTTTACACCTTTAATTTCTACTCCCATGCCTAATTTTTATGTCATCCTTTCACTGAACTGTTTTTGGAACTTTGGCCACCTGCAAGATGAGGATGAGTTGATAGTTGCAGTAGTGCTTTCCTTAATGTCATGTTGCTTCTTTAGAAAAGCTTACTTTACTCATTTTTCATATTATGTAAAGGGAAGAGGTAAGTGTGAAACATTCTGTTCTGAAGATTAAAGGCATTTATATTTTTCTGATGTATCTGGGAGCAGCGCAGTGAATAGACATTTGGAAAGCTTCAGAATTTTCAACATCTCATAGATAACCACTGATAATAGGTTTGCATGCGCAGGGTATTATGGGTACCTTACAGGAAAATTTCTTGGATGTGTTGCTGCTGTCGAACAAAAATCATGACTCTGGTGTTTAAGGACTAAACTAATGTATTTTGAGGTGGAAATTAAAAACACATCAATCAAAAGCTTGAGTGGGAAGCAACAATGAAACTTGATGGGCAGGCAAAGTGATAATCTACGTGATGTAGATGGAAATGTTTATCATTGTGGGAAACAGGACTGTTTTTTATTAGGATAAAGTTAATAATCTGATAGCATGAGAGTTTAACGTTCCAGTGATGTGCCTACAAGCTGCTTACGTAGCTATCCTACAAACAGTATAAACAGTTGAAATTTTATAATAAAAAAGGGAAAAAATCCAACAGTTAGGAATTGCTTTGTCAGATTATTTCAAATAGCAGTTCTAAACTTCATGCCTGCGTACAGTTCATATTGTATGTTGTTCAGGGGCAACTTGATGACATTTGGTCCCCCAATAATGGTTAGCATGCCTGACCAAACTGTTTTCAAAATACATCTTCCACCTAAAGACTGGTGGGAGAACTGGTTAGAGAAAGTGACAGACAGTGCAGACTTCTTGCTGCTCAAAATAACAGTACTCTGATAAAGCACTAGTGGTAGAAGGGGGGGGGGGGGGGGGGGATGATGAGCCCCAAAAGTGGAATTCATAGTTTTACCTGTTTTCAGGTCCTGTTCCACCTACAGGGAGAAAGCAATGAAAGAAGCCTGATCACTGAGGGGGGAGAAAGGGGGTAAATAGTAGAAGAGCCTGGCTGGAGAGAGTGAGAGGTAGGCCTGTGAGTCTCTACTTGCATAGAGTTGGCATAGAGATTAGTAGGGGAAGAAGGAGGAGGCTAATACACAACGGAAATGTGTGCCTGGACTGGAGCTTGAGGAAGTAAAAATTCAGAACTGAGGAGATGGGTTGTGGGGTACTGAGTGATTGATTAAATGTCACAAGAATCTGTAGTGATATTGAAGTTTAAAAAAAAAAAACACCTTCCATGTTGGTTTGAGTGCTAGGGAATAGAATAAAGCTTCTCTGAAATATTACTTATAGCATACGTTATTCACAGTGCTTTAAGAAAAAAATCCACAGTTTTTTTCTTCACAAGAAAAGAAAACAACACAGAATTATAGTATATCAAAAATACTTAGTTCAGTCCACAGAAGTATTTGGCTTTTAGCAGCCAACTGAAATAGGATTGGTTTCCTACATCTCACCTCATTTTGTGCTGCCCCCTATCAGGGCAAGAGCTCTTTCTCTTCCTGTGTTTATCAAAACACTTGTGAATGAATGTTGTATTGTACCCATTTTCTTTGTAAGGTAAACCTGTCCAGAGATGGGCTAAAGGTCTAAACTGAAGTGTTCTGAGTAGTTTAACTGTGCAGCTGAGACTTATTACACTTGATGTAGCTCAAAAGTTAATAGTTGTGACATTCTTTGTGTATGGTTTGTGTCTTAGTTGTAAGTATGCAAGATCCTGAATTACAATTTTCTTTTTGTACTAAGTGTTTGTTTTTAATACATTTCAGGTATTTCTTTAAATCCAGAACAGTGGAACCAGCTGAAGGAACAGATTTCTGATATTGATGATGCAGTAAGAAAACTTTAAAGATAGCCATACAGAAATCTTTATCATTTCAGTTGTTTTAAGCAGTCTTTTTACATTGGATTTTGTTTTCTAAAATAGTGTTTTCAAAGCTATTGTATATTTGGTTTGCAAAACAATTTGTAAGGTGAATACTTTTTTTATGTGCATTTAAAGTGTATTCTGAGTGAGGCTATTTGTGTATACTTTACGAAAAGGAAATGTGTTGCTTTCACCTCATGGTGTAAAATAAATCAAGTAATATGTAAAGCGTAGTTGTTATGGCCTTTTGATTGAAGATGTTTGCTGGTAAGGCCACCTATTGGCTTTAGGCTTTGTTTCAGTTCAGTTGTTTGTTTTCTAAGGAGAATTTTAAAATGTCTTCATTTAAATTGTTTTTGTTTCATACCCTTTGGTATTGTCCTCAGCTTTCTGCATTAAAACTTGATACAAACAGTGAATACCTGATAAAACACATTTTTGTAGATAATTTTAAATACCGTATTTGCTAATTTTCCCTATTTATTCAGATGTAAACAGTTTTGAGTATATAGACTTTTTTGCGTTATTTGCATAGAGTGTTATGCTAAACAGTAACACTTGAACACGATCCACGCACTGTTCCCACTTTTCTATAGCTTGACTTAGAAAATACAATTAGCCTTTATTCATGGACCCTAGATTTTAGAATGTGATGCATAAACTTTTACATTAATAGGCATATACCTCAGAGTAAGATGGTGTTTAAAATCTCCAAACTTGGTTATTATTTAGGTACACTTTTCAAGCTTTGCATTAAATTCATTTTTGAACACATACTCTGAATAGTTACTCCATAGAAAAAAGCAGTTGATCTGCTTTTGTAGGGCTTTTGTTTGTTTGAGAGTACTGTGTAAACAACAGCGCTTAAAATAGGCTGTAACACAGGTTAAACAGTCATACAGGGTTAAAATTGCTTTGACCAGAACAGGCTATAATGCTTTTTGCCCTGTCCGCACTACCTGACCAAACCATTTGGCTTGCCTTGTGTGGCTTACATGTGCACAACTGGTGGATCTTTAGTATAGAAGGTATGTAGTGCTTACAGTGGAGTGCTGGTACCTAGTGGATCCACAACTAGTGAACTTTGCTTGTCTACCAGTGTATGTTCTGAGGAGAGAAGCTTCTGTCCAGTGGAAATTTTATTGGACTAGATGTTGCCTCAGCTGAAGGGGGATCTTGGTAGGTGTCATGAGGTTGTGGAATGAAGAAGGGAGAATGTGTTCAAGTAGAACTTGGAGAGTGAATGGGCACTCCAGTAAAGAAATTAACGTCAAAAGCACAAAGTTAGCTGACATAACTACAGTGAAGAAACTTATCACTAGTAGAAGTGGAGAAGAGTTCATTTTATGACTTAATAGAAGGAAGAAGATGAAACAACTTTATGAAAATTTACATTTCAAGACTGAATGTACAATTTATTGGTTCAGCTGTAATTTTCCCATTTGATGGTAAATTTAATTTTTATTTTATATAAACAGGATTTACTGTTTAATTCTGGGATATCTTAATATAATGGCTTATATTGCAGACATACGTGGAAGTCCTGTTCTGCAAAGTGCCATACACAGACTGTTCCCATGCTGCAGAGTTCATAATTCAATACAAATGCTATATGAAGGGTGAGGGAAGGTGAATTCACTGAATTAAGTATATATTGTTTAACTTAAATATTATATTAGATACTTCCATCTACTTTTTAACTTACCAGTTCTTGAGATAGTTCAAAGGTAAGATCTCTTTTTGTATAGCTCAGGAAATCTGAGTTTGAGAGCTATGAGAGGATGAATAGAAGGGTGAAGAGATGTATTGTGGTAGCAGACACGTTTTGGGGCACAACTTCCTTTGAGTGACTACTAATGGCATGTAGGGACACTTGGACCAAATAGTATAAATGAAATATCTGCTAGAATTTCTCAGATCAGTGAATCAAATAAATTGCTTTAGATCGCTATTGACAGGTTCTAGGTCTTTTTTTTATTTGCAGTGTATTTGTATTTTTTCTTTAAATCTGACTGCAACCAGTTTTCAACTTTTTACCTCAAAACTTCCATGTGGCTACTTTAAAGTGCATGATTGTCATAATAGTGGGAACATTATCATAAATTAGATTGCTGTGATAGGAGGTCGTTAGATGGCAGTTGTGTATCAGAGTACAATATAACTGTGTTCAGAAAGGTGGAGAATTAAATTAATTCATTTTTGGAGGGTAAGTGAAAAAACTTTAATATAGTGATTAGTTCTGTTGTGAAAACTGATGGTAGAGATGTTCAAATAAATTAGTATTTGTTTATCAAGAGCTATTAGTAAGGGGGTTATTTATAAGAACTGAATTTGTGGAGATAATTACTAGAGCTGTTTCTCCTATTTTACTTGATAAAACTTTTTTATTTTACTTAGATTGTGTGTGGAAAATAGTTTTCTCTCTGATGGGTGTATATTTCTGCCTGTAATACTGATTGAAATATATTTTACTTGTGCTGGTTTTAACATCTGCATGTCCTACAAAAAAGATAACTAGATAAACCAGTCAGTTTCACAAATGAGCTCCAAATAGAACACTAATTGTGAGGAAGTTCTTTGCACCTCAACTAACTGATGGTTAGTTGATGTAAATTTGACACTTTGTGTTATTTTGAAATTAATGGTTGTGATTTGTCATGTGTTGTCTATGGCTGTAGTTTTTCTAATTTGAGAAGAAAATTCAATTTTCTAATACAGATTATTTTCTTGCAGGAAAAAAAGTGGTAGTTAGGATACACGTAGAAGTGTCCATGGAAGAAAACTGCATGTATGAAAAGACTAATATGAGATAAAAATAAATGCTGCTCCCTTTCCCTATGAAGTTGCAAAAGGAAAAAATAAAAGATGCATTTGGTTCTTGATATTTATGCAGGGCGTATTGGCAATGTTTTATAATTTACACCTACTATGGAGTATAGGAAGAAACATGCATCAGAGTTAGAGCTGCCAAAGTACTGTATGTATGCTAAATCAAACTGTCATGTATGATGTTGCTCTTATGTAGAGACGTTCATATTGAAATTAAACAAAGGTAGTACTGAGTTTGATATTTCTGTTAAAGGAAATGCCCCAGTAACGTACTTATGTGATCTGTTATAAAAATAAAAAATAATAAAAAAATTGTAATTCTGGTAACTCAAATGTCATATTGTTAACCATGTGGAATATTTAATGTTTTGTTCTGCTGGTATCTACTGCAGAGAGACCACTGAAAATATGAGCCCTCCAACTGTAATTCTCTTAATGTTCAAGTAAAAGTAGTTAAATGGCATATGTGTAATAAGTTGAACACCTGGAAATAAATGAAGGCTTCTGTTGACATAGTGTTATTTTTAATAGAAATTTGGCGGCACTATTTTTTCTCAAATTGTTATGAAAACTGTTGTTTGTTTCTTGCAACTGTAGTAATTTGGAAATTTAAACAAGTATTTTGATATTAGTCTGTGTTTGTGGGTGGGAGTTAGATTGTGTAGCTCAGAAGGATAGAAGTTTGTTTTTTACTTTTGGATAGAAGTTCTTTGCTATGAAGGTGGTGAGGCACTGGCACAGGCTGCCCAGAGAAGCTTTGGATTCCCCATCCCTGGAAGTGTTCAAGGCCAGATTGGGGCTTTGGGCAGCCTGGTCTGGTGGGAGGTGTCCCTGCCCATGGCAGGGGGGTTGGAACTGGGTGATCTTGAAGGTCCCTTCCAATCCAAACTATTCTATGATTGTGAGTGTCTTGTAAATATGGAAGTAGCAGATAGAAACTCACTTTCAAACACCAAACTGAAGGGCTTGAAAAGTGGAGTTTCTTTGATCTAACAATCAGATCCCTTCACTGAAGACTAGATGGAAAAAAGGTGTTCACCCATTTTGTTAATCACTGGTCATAATTAGGTTAGTATGGGCTTCTTTAGGAAGGATATTTGTTTTTTTCTGTGATTGTTGTGATTGATCTGTAGGGAACAAATTTATCTGATCGTAGCCTTGAACCAAACTTTTAAAAGTAATTTTGTTTAGTTCAGCATTTCATGGCCACAGAGCAGAAATGAGTGTGGCTTAAAGGGAAGAAGCATGGATTGGGGTTGATAGAAGACTATCTCCCTGTTTCCCATTTACTGCATTCCCCTTATTGATAGCATCTATCTTTGACTATAGCTCTGGTGACTAGAGTATGGAAGAGCAATCTGATAGGCAATATTTTCCTGCTGCAAACCAAGTCCTTTTGTCCCATGCTCTCAACTTAGTTTATGTATGTAAAAGCGTGAAGGTACTTGCTGCAGAACTGAAATAAGTGGCCCTTGGCTCAGTGATAGTTTTTCAGGGAATCTTAAATAATGCTCTTTTGTGAGCATTACTTTTGGTGATAATTTAAAGGTTGAGAACTTGGTGACAGAACTGTTCCCTTGGTATGACGCTTACTGCTTAATTCAGTCTTTATTGTATTTCCTTTCAGCTTTGAATGAATCCATATGCTCATCATTGATGTGATGAAGAGTGAGGTAGGAACTGAGGTTGAGATGAGTAGTCAAATTTTAAAAGTATTTTTGTCCTTCATGAGGAGGAGGTAGACTCTCAAAATCCTAAAGATGAATAGATCTTGCTGTGAAACTGCAAAAGTTAGTGGAGCAAACAGAACATGTTCTTAGAAATCTCTAGGTATAATATACCTAGATATCTCAAAGCTAAATAAGAAAAACATTCTATGCTTCCTTGGCCAGCATGCCTAATAGACTACTGTTAGGTGTCAGTTCACTTTGGCAGAAGTTAATGAGGTAAAACCTGCTGAAGTCGAAAAAATGGTAAGATTTTACATAACACTTAATTGTGTTGCATAGAGAGTAGCTATGTAAAGAACAACTGTTTCACACATGAAGAACTTTAATGTTTTCTGCTTTCACTAATAGGCTTAATGTATCAGAATAACTTTTAGACTGTTGAAAATAAAGCCAGTTTCATCTCACAAATGAAAAGACAAGTTCTGTTCATTAAAATATTATGTAATATATGTGAGGGAGAGGCAAATTACATTGAATATTAAGAACAAACTTGAGATTGATGTCACCCGAACAGCTAATTGAATTTGAAACTTAACTGGTTTATAGCAATCAAACTTTGCAGTCTTGTTGTGGTGCTGATTTTATGTAGTCTTGATAGTTTTTTGATAGCTACCTGAATGTGATATGTCCTTACAGAGCCCTGTTCTGTTTCCTCCTTCTTGTTTGCCATCTCTTAGCTGAGACCTGAAGCTCCCTTTGCATTTCTCCTATTATTTGTGTTCAGACTGGAAGCATCTTTCCCATCCCTTGGAACAGTTAAGCATCTCTGGCTGCTGTCATCACAGGACAAGTATTTTAACAATTGTCTGTATATACCTAGGAAAGCAGCATTCTGATGATAACTTGCAGGTACTGCTGCCATTGCTAACGCAGGCCAATTAATGACCATAGGTCAATTTGGTTTTTTAGTATTGTGATAATGCAACTACTTTAAGTATACTTTAATCTTGATAAGTAGTTAGCTGACATGCATATGTCAGGAAGGAAATAATTTTCTTCATACTAGCTTGGATTATTGTCTGCAGTGAAAGTACTGGACAAATGCTTTTTCCTTTCAAGTGATTATTAACAACTTGAAAAATGCTATAGTGAGAGTTCCAGTTATCACCAGGTTATTGGCTCCTTGTAAGCAAGGGCATTTATAATTGCAAAGGGTGAAGGGAAAGAAAACTCAGTTGCTTGGGCAGCCTGAAAGAAGTTTCACAGAAAAATCTATGGCATTTCACAGAATTGTAGGGGTTGGAAGGGACCTCAAAAAACCATTGGGTCCAACCCCCCTGCCAAAGCAGGTTCCCTAGAGCAGGTTGCCCAGGTAGGTGTCCAGGCGGGCCATGAATATCTCCAGCAAAGGAGACTCCATAACCTCACTGGGCAGCCTGTTTCAGTGTTCAATTTGTCCTGCAGAGCTCAGCTATTTACAGAACAGGGGTCCTCCACAGGCCACAGCCTCCTTCAGTGCAGGTCCACCTGCTCCACCATGGTCTCCTCCACAGGCTGCAGCGTGGAACCCTGCTCCACCGTGGTACTCCATGGGCTGCAGGGGGACAGCCTGCTTCACCATGGTCCTCGCCACAGGCTGCAGGGGACTTCTGCTCTGGCGCCTGGAGCACCTCTCCCCCTCCTTCTTCACTGACCTTGGTGCCTGCAAGGCTGTTTCTCACTCTTCTCACTCTCCCAGATGCTGAGTCGCAGCAGTTTTTTTTCCCTGTCTTAAATATGCTCTCACAGAGGTGCAAACAACATCGCTCATTGGCTCGGCTCTGGTCAGCAGTGGGGCCCTTATCTAACACGGGGCAGCTTCTAGATTCTTCTTACAGAAGCCGCCCCTATGGCCCCCTGCTACCAAAACCTCGCCACGTAAACCCACTACAGATTTGTTCATTCTTTAGAAACTGTATACAGAAAGGACATACAGAACTCTTAAGTATTTCTTAAATGAATTGCGTTGTTTTTATTACCTAACTTCTGATTCTCAAATTCACGCCGATGTATGATGTGATTATATGTATTATCAAATGTGGGAAAAATTTAATAAGCCTAAATATATAGTGTGGTAAAGCATGCTATACTTTCCCTTCTGCTCTCCACCCTCAAAAAAACCAGGCCTCATTCAGTTAAGTTGTGGTACAGAAATTCCCAAAGCATCATTTTTAACAATTTCATGCCATGGCATGTGCTGGTAAACTGAAAGTTTTGGTTCTGGAACACCTGGTTACAGTGAGAAATTTTTACCCACCTTCCAATGAAGTACTAAGACAATTTGAGAACAGATGTGGGGCCACTTGGTGGTTTCCTTTCATTTTCCATCTGTATTTGCTTTTTTTAAACAAACCAGCCAAACACCATTAAGACCCCTCTAGAAATTGCGCTTTCCTTGTGTGAATATCTAATGTTTTGTTTTTTGTTTTTGTTTTTTTTTTTTTAGATAGGAAATGTACTTAAAGAAAGATTGAGCTCTATTATCTATATAACTGTCTTTGGTAGTTATAATACAGGCAACAAAGAACAAAAGTAAATTGCAGGGTGTGGTGTGGCAGTCTGGGTGTGATGCTGCCACTGCTATTTTCCAATGTTGGTTGTAACCTGCTTGTGAAGAGCCCAGCCATGGTATCCACCAGGCAGAAAGCCATGGCCTCTGCATCCCTTGCAGCCTCTCCAGCCATGGCTACTGATGTGGTTACACAGGCAGAGGTCTCGGGGGAACACGCGGCTGTCCAGGTCTTGGGCTGCAGATTGTGCCTGAGTCTTCTGTCAGTGTCTGACAGCAGCAGCAGTGGGTATGCCTGTGGGAGGTGTTCCCAGGTTGAAGAATTGCTCAGCCTGGTGGCAGACCTTTGGGAGGAGGTGAATAGGCTGAGGAGCATCAGGGAGTCAGAGAGGGTGTTGTGGTTTAACCCGGCCGGCAGCTGAACACCGCACAGCCGTTTGCTCATCCTCCCCCGTCCCTCTCTGGGATGGGGGAGAGAAACAGGAAAGTTAAGACTGAGTTGAGATAAAGACAGTTTCTGAAGACAGGAAAATAATAATAACAATAATAATAATAATAGTACTATTACAATAGTACAATAGTTCCATTGGCAGCCTGTTTCAGTGCTCTGTCACCCTTACTGTGAAGAAGTTCGTTCGCATGTTGGTGCAGAACTTCCTGTGCTCCATTTTTTGACCACTGCCCCTTGTCCTGTTCCCACAGACCACTGAAAAGAGGTTGGCCAAATCCCACTCTCCCACACTTAAGATATTTGTAAACATTGATGAGATCCCTTCTCAGTTGTCTTTTCTCCAGGCTGAGCAGACCCAGGTCTCTCAGCCTTTCCTCATAAGGGAGATGCTCCAGGCCCCATATCATCTTTGTGGTCCTCCGCTGGACTCTTTCCAGGAGATCCCTGTCTTTTTTGTAGCGGGGAGCCCAGAACTGGACACAGTGCTCCAGGTGAGGCCTGACCAGGGCAGAGTAGAGGGGGAGGATCACCTCCCTTGACCTGCTGGCCGTGATCCCATTGGCCCTCTTGGCCACCAGGGCACACTGCTGGCTCATGGTCAACCTGTCATCCACCAGGACCCCCAGGTCCTTCTCCGCAGAGCTCCTCTCCAGCAGGTCATCCCCCAGCCTGTACTGATACGTGCGGTTGTTTTGTTCCTTCCCAGGTGCAGGACTCTACCCTTGCTCTCGTTAAACCTCATTTGGTTTTTTCCTGCCCATCTCTCCAGCCTGTCCAGGTCTCGCTGAACGGCAGCACAGCCTTCTGGCGTGTCGGCCACTCCTCCCAGCTTTGTATCATCGGCGTACTTGCTGAGGGTGGACACTATTCCCTCATCAAGGTCGTCGATGAAGATGTTGAACAAGACTGGACCCAGCACCGACCCCTGGGGAGCACTGCTAGTCACGGGTCTCCAGCCGGACTCTGCACCGCAGATCACCACCCTCTGAGCTCGGCCAGTCAGCCAGTTCTCAACCCACCTTACCGTCCACTCGTCTATCCCACACTTTCTCAGCTTTGCTAGCAGGATGTCATGGGAGACAGTATCGAAAGCCTTGCTAAAGTCAAGGTAGATGACATCCACTGCTCTCCCCCCATCTACCCAGCTGGTGATGCCACCATAGAAGGCAACGTGGTTGGTTGAGCACAATTTCCCCTTGGTGAATCCATGCTGACTATTCCTCATAACCTTCTTGTCTTCCAATTGCTTGGAGATGGCATCCAGAACAAGCTGTTCCAACACCTTTCCAGGGACAGAGGTGAGACTGACTGGCCTGTAGTTTCCTGGATCCTCCTCCTTGCCCTTCTTGAAGACCGGAGTGACATTGGCTCTCCTACAGTCTTCAGGCACCTCTCCTGTTCTCCAAGACCTTTCAAAGATGATAGAAAGTGGTTCGGCAATCACCTCTGCCACCTCCCTCAGCACACGTGGATGCATTCCATCAGGGCCCATGGGTTTTTGTGCATTGATCCCACTCAGATGCTCCCGAACCACTCCCTCGTCAACTGGGGGGGGGAAGCTCTCTATTTCCCAGATGCTTTCTCCTCCCTCCAGGGTCCAGGAGTCTGGGGGGGGGGAGTCTTTGAAGCAAAGACGAAGCAAAGAAGGCATTCATTATTTCCGCCTTCTCAGTGTCCCCTGTTACCAGGACACCCCCCTCATTCAGCAGGGGACCCACATTATCTCTAGTATTTCTTTTACTGTTTACATACTTCAGAAGTTTTTTTTAATTATTCTTTCTCTTTTGCAAGCTTCACCTCCAGGTGGGCTTTAGCCTTCCTTGTCGCGTCACTGCAGGCCCTGACAACACTCCTATACTCCTCCCAAGGGGACAGGCCCTTTTCCCACACCTCATAGACCTTCCTTTTCCTTTTGATCTTGTCGATGAGCTCCTTGCTCATCCACGCAGGTCTCCTGCCCCCCTTCCCCGATTTCCTGCTCTTTGAGATGCACCGATCCTGAGCTTGGAAGAAGTGCTGTTTAAATGTTGCCCAGCTCTCACAAGCACCCTTGCCTTCTAGCAATTTAGCCCATGAGATACCCCCAAGTAGGTCCCGGAAGAGGTAGAAGTTGGCTCTCTGAAAGTCCAGGGTAGCAGTCCTACTTCTTGCTTTACTTCTTCCACCAAGTTCCATCTTGAACTCCACCATCTCACGGTTGCTGCATCCCGAGCTGCCCCCAACCTTCACATCCCTAACAAGCCCACTCCTGTTGGTAAGAACAAGGTCTAGAAGCACCCCCCCACCTCATCGGCTCCTCCACCACCTGCGTCAGAAAATTATCTTCAACGCATTGTAAGAACTGTTTGGACTGTGCGTGCCTGGTCGAGTTGCTTACCCAACATATGTCTGGATAATTAAAGTCCCCCATGAGAACCAGTGCCTGGGATTGTGAGGCTACTTCCAGCTGCTTGTAGAAGACCTCGTTGACCTCCTCCTCCTGATCTGGTGACCTGTAGTACACCCCCACAACAGTGTCACCCATACCAGCCCGACCCTTAATCCTCAAGTTCCTAAAGTGCTGTGTGGAGAAAGAGTAGCACTTACAATGTAAAGACTACTCTCCTGTCCCTATGTACAGACAAGCATGCAAATTAACATTGTTCAAAGATTTGTTATTTTTGCCTGCTTGTCCCTACATATACCCTTTTTCTCCATCCATGTTTTTCTTTTTTTTTTTAAAGATTTGTCAGTGTATGTTGTGTAGTCCCATTTAAGTATTAAGGGAACTGTTCTTCCTGACTTACTCTGTCACTGAGATTGCTATAGGGAAAGTGTGTATTTTTGTGTCATATTGGCACATCTGTTTTGTTACTGCTCCATAGTAATGTGCCTTTTATCTATCAAAACAAGTTTCAGTAACCTGTGGATAATGTTTGTGGCTTATTTGTTAAAAATGTTTGGGGGATGAAATTTTTGTAAATAAGTTATTTAGCTCTTCTCCCTACTCCTACTATAAACTTGTTCATGCCTTGGTATTTTATTTTTGTCACCGTTTTGCAGGCAACATATGATTTTTTTTTCCCTGTCATCACTACAGGGTTTTCCAACTTTTTAAAAACATGCTGTGATTACAGCTTTTGAAAATGAACTTGTTGAATTTAGGGTTGGATGCATTTCTTCATAGGTTGTTAGATTTGTAGATTGTTATCTTGGTGGAGATTGTTTGCTCTGTAGTCTTAGCATCTGTTAAAAAAAAAAGTGTCTGTCAGGACTATAACGTTGCAAGCTTGATAAGCCTTGTGAAAAGGTGAGGAGAGGGAGTTGTGCAGCTAAAAACTGAAATTTTTCTGAACTTCTTCAGGTCTTCTTCCAGAAATACGTTTTCTCAATTTGAAGGCAAAATCCATACCCCCAGTATTTTGTTTTTTTAAATAAACAAAGCTGAAATCTGGAACTGCTGCTATTCAAACACCAGTTCATCAGACATGCCCTTTTGTTATGCAGCATTTTTGTAAAAGCAGTAACTATTATTTTTTTAAATCTGTCTAGATGAAAACTGTTTAGAACCATAAGCCTTTTAAAGCTAGTCCAGCCTACACCAATATATGATTCTTGAAGGTTTTTTGTGCTTTTGACGCTTGGAAGCTTTCGTGTTACTTACTAGGTAAATTTCTGTGTAGTTTTGTGAGAACTTAGTCTTCTACAGATGGAGGTTGCATCCTTGGCTGAAGGAAGGCACCTGTTATTTCCTCATGGAAGTTCTTGGACAAAGAGTCTCGCTTGAGGCAATACTGACGTAAACCAAATCAAAATCATTGTTCAGAGCTTTGGTATTAGTGGTCTGCTATGTTAATGAAGGGCTTGAGTGACCTTTTTAAGAAAAGGTTTTGGGTCCCACTTGTCTCTAAAGGGAAAATGGATACTCGCCCAGGAGCTGGCAGGGCTCATTGAGAGGTCTTTAAACTAGATAGGAAGGGGGATGGGGAGGGAATAAGGCTTTTGTTAGAGGTGTGCCAGGGGGAACAGTGTCAGGGTCTGGGGAGCAGGCAGTGGCCCAGCTGAAGTGCATCTAATGCACGCAGCATGGGCAACAAACAGGAGGAGCTGGAAGCCATTGTGCAGCAGGCTAGCTATGACTTGGTTGCCATCACTGAGATGTGGTGGGACCACTCCCATGACTGGAGTGCTGCAATGTCTGGCTATAGGCTCTTCAGAAGGGACAGGCAGCACAGAAGGGGTGGTGGTGTGGCTCTCTATATTAGAGAGTGTTTTGATGTTGTGGAACTCGAGGCTGAGACTGGGAATGATAAGGTTGAGTCCCTATGGGTTAGGATCGGCGGGAAGGCCAACAAGGCAAGCATCCTGGTGGGGATCTGTTACAGACCACCAAACCAGGATGAGGAGACGGATGAGGAATTCTACAGGCAGCTGGCAAAAGTTCTGAAATCGTCGGCTCTTGTCCTCGTGGGGGACTTCAACTTCCCAGACATATCCTGGACATGCAATACAGCTCAGAAGAAGCAGTCTAGGAGGTTTCTGGAGAGCGTGGAAGATAGTTTCCTGACGCAGCTGGTTAGTGAGCCTACCAGGGGAGGTACCCTGCTAGACCTTCTGTTCACAGAGAAGGACTGGTGGGAGATGTGGTGGTCGGGAGCTGTCTTGGGCAGAGTGACCACAAAATGGTAGAGTTCTCTATTCTTGGCGAAGTCAGGAGGGGGACCAGTAAAACTGCTGTCTTGGACTTATAAAGACAGGAAAATAATAATAACAATAATTACAGAATCGTCTAGGTTGGAAGAGACCTCCAAGATCATCTAGTCCAACCTCTGCCCTAACACTAACAAGTCCTCCACTAAACCATATCACTAAGGGCTACATCTAAACGTCTTTTAAAGACCTCCAGGGATGGCGACTCAACCACCTCCCTGGGCAGTCCATTCCAATGCCTAACAACCCTTTCAGTAAAGAAGTTCTTCCTAACATCCAACCTAAACCTCCCCTGGCGCAACTTTAGCCCATTCCCCCTCGTCCTGTCACCAGGCACGTAGGAGAACAGACCAACCCCCACCTCTCTACAGCCTCCTTTAAGGTACCTATAGAGAGCGATGAGGTCTCCCCTGAGCCTCCTCTTCTCCAGGCTGAACAAGCCCAGCTCCCTCAGCCGCTCCTCGTAAGACTTGTTCTCCAGACCCCCTCACCAGCTTCATTGCCCTTCTCTGGACTCTCTCGAGCACCTCCATGTCCTTCTTGTAGCGAGGGGCCCAAAACTGAACACAGTACTCGAGGTGCGGCCTCACCAGAGCCGAGTACAGGGGGACAATCAGTTCCCTAGTCCTGCTGGCCACACTGCTTCTTATCCAAGCCAGGATGCTGTTGGCCTTCTTGGCCACCTGAGCACACTGCTGGCTCATATTCAGCCGACTATCAACCAGTACTCCCAGGTCCTTCTCGGCCAGACAGCTTTCCAACCACTCATGTCCCAGCCTGTAGCGCTGCTTGGGGTTGTTGTGCCCCAGGTGCAGGACCCGGCACTCGGCCTTGTTGAACTTCATACAGTTGGCCTCAGCCCATCGGTCCAGCCTATCCAGATCCTCCTGCAGAGCCTTCCTTCCCTCGAGCAGATCGACACACGCACCTAACTTGGTGTCGTCTGCAAACTTACTGAGGGTGCACTCGATCCCCTCATCCAGGTCATCGATAAAGATATTAAAGAGGACTGGCCCCAGCACTGAGCCCTGGGGGACTCCACTAGTAACCGGCCTCCAACTGGATTTGGCTCCATTCACCACAACTCTTTGGGCCCGGCCATCCAGACAGTTTTTAACCCAACAAAGCGTCCGCCAGTCCAAGCCACGAGCAGCCAGTTTCTTGAGGAGAATGTTGTGGGAAACGGTGTCAAAAGCCTTACTGAAGTCAAGGTAGACCACATCCACAGCCTTCCCCTCATCCACCAAGCGCGTCACTTGGTCATAGAAGGAGATCAGGTTCGTCAAGCAGGACTTGCATTTCATAAACCCATGCTGACTGGGCCTGATCGCCTGGTTGCCCTGTAAGTGCCGCGTGATGACACTCAAGATAATCTACTCCATGGGCTTCCCTGGCACTGATGTCAAACTAACAGGCCTATAGTTCCCCGGGTCTACCCTCTGGCCCTTCTTGTAGATGGGTGTCACGTTTGCTAGCTGCCAGTCGACTGGGACCTCCCCTGATAGCCAGGACTGCCGATAAATGATGGAAAGCGGCTTGGCCAGCTCCTCCGCCAGTTCGCTCAGTACCCTCGGGTGCATCCCATCCAGCCCCATCGACTTGCGTACATCCAAGTGTCGTAGCAGGTCGCCAACCATTTCCTCATGGATAGCGAGGGCCACATCCTGCTCCCCATCCCCTTCCACCAGCTCAGGGTACCGGGTATCCAGAGAACAACCGGTCTTGCCGCTAAAGACTGAGGCAAAGAAAGCATTGAGCACCTCAGCCTTTTCCTCATCTTTTGTAACTAAGTTTCCCCACGCATCCAGTAAAGGATGGAGATTCTCCTTAGTCCTCCTTTTTGTGTTGATGTGTTTGTAAAAACGTTTTTTGTTATCTTTAACGGCAGTAAAATAATAATAAATAACAATAAATAATAAATAATAAAATAAAAATAAAATAATAATAATAATAATGATAATAGTACTACTAATAATACTGTGTACGAAACAAGTGATGCACAATGCAATTGCTCACCACCCGATGACCGATGCCCAGCCTATCCCCGAGCAGCCGG
This sequence comes from Anser anser, assembly GCF_964211835.1. Lineage (NCBI taxonomy): Eukaryota > Metazoa > Chordata > Aves > Anseriformes > Anatidae > Anser > Anser anser. The sequence goes on along the minus strand of NW_028154228.1, from coordinate 413,924 downwards.
CCCCCCCACCCCGGCCAGCCACCCCTATATATTGTTTAGCATGACGTCAGATGGTATGGAATACCCCTTTGGCCAGTTTGGGTCAGCTGTCCTGGGTCTGTCCCCTCCCAGCTCCTGCTGCACCCCTAGCCTGCTCGCTGGCAGGACAGAGCGAGAAGCTGAAAAGTCCTTGGCCTGGTGTAAGCACTGCTCTGCAACAATTAAAACATCAGCATGTTATCAGCGCTCTTCTCATCCTAATCCAAAACATAGCACCCTACCTGCTACTAGGAGGAAAGTTAACTCTGTCCTAACTGAAACTAGGACAGAGGGAAATTGACTGGTGGAAGCATACTCTACCCTTTCTGAGTCAGACTTATGAGCCAGCCACCACACAAGAAACAGAAGTTCCCTCATCCCACCAGGCAATAGGAGGGGACCTAGGCCAAGAGGGGGAATGGAAGCAGCTTCCTGCTCAGGGTGGTAGGCGAGCCTTCTCCATGCCCACCTCACCTTCCCATCTACCCGTATATAACAGGTATGAGGCTCTAGAACATGACAGTCAAAACAATGATGTAGACGAAAGCCCATCCCAGTTAGAGAGGGTGCCTAAGGCAAGGCAACCTACCCCCTGCATTGCTACATCTTCTATCAAGAAAGAAAGAAGGGTTATTGTCATGGGGTACTTGCTTCTGAAAGGGACAGAGGGCCCAGTATGCCATCCGGACCCAACCCCCAGGGAAGTCTGCTGCCTCCCTGGGGCTCAGGTAAGAGACGTTGCTAGGAAAGTCACTCGACTGGTACGGCCCTCTGACTACTACCCACTACTGGTTTTTCAGGCTTGTAATGATGAGGTAGCAAAGGAAAAGTCCAAGGGCAATCAAGAGGGACTTCAGGGCTGTGGGGTTACTGGTTAAAGGATAAAGGGCACAGGTCATGTTTGCCTCTGTCCTTCTGGTAGCAGGGATCAGTGTTGACAGGCAGACTCAGTTCATCAACATGTGGCTTCGAGATTGGTGCAACCAGCAGAACTTTGGGTTTGTTGATCATGGGAGGGTCTACGCTACACCAGGCCTGCTGGCACCAGATGGGATGCACCTCTCTCAGAGAGGGGAAAAGGATTTTTGCCCAGGAGTTAGCAGGGTTGATCAATAGGGCTTTCAACTAGAGTCGAAAGGGGAAAGGGATAAAACCAGGCCTGCCAGCGATAAGCTATGGGATGGAATGCCAGAATAAGAGGGACTGTGTGCTAGTAAGGTTCTTTGGTCTGCTCCACATGGTGCTGTGTACAATGAGGTGCGTTTGGAGTGCTTCTATGCCAAGGCATGCAGCACGAGGAAATAAACGGGATGAGCTAGATGTCTTGGCCCAGTCCCACAGCTACGACATCATCAGCATAAGTGAAACCTGGTGGGATGAGTCCTGTGACTGGTGTGTTGCAATAGATGATAACAGGCTCCTCAGGAGGGACAGGCAGGGCAGGCGAGGTGGGGGAAGGTAGTGATGTACATAAGGAGATGTATCACCATAGATTTGGTGATTCCGTGAATCCTTGGGGAAGCACGGTCCATCTTAATTGTTGTTTCCGATGGGTTGTGGGATCTTCCCACTCGAAGGTGAAATAATCCCTGCATTCCCCTTTTAAAGGACATGCCCAAAACGCATCTTTTAGGTCTATGACACTATACCATTTCTGCGCTGGGGACAGTTGGCTTAGCAAGGTATGTGGGTTAGCTACTACAGGAAAGCTGGTTATTGTTCTTTTGTTGACCTCCCTCAAGTCTTGGACTAGCCGATAAGAGCCATCAGATTTCTTGATAGGTAATATAGGAGTGTTATGAGGTGACATGCAAGGCTCCAGTAATCCCTGTTGTAGTAGCCTCTCGATTACTGGTTGCAGCCCCTCCCTGCCTTCTTGAGACATTGGGTATTGTTTTACCCTGATAGGAGTCTCGGGATTCCTGATAGTGACTTCAAAGGGACTAATATCTAAACGGCCTACTGATTCGGGAGAATACCACACCTCAGGGTTTATTTTTGCCTCGTCCTCTACAGTGAGGGCGTATAATTTAACCTCAATTCCTTTATTTTTCACCTCCAAATTAATTTTTAGCTTAACCATTAAGTCTCTTCCCAACAGGTTATATTCAGCTTCTGGTACTAATAAGAAGGATCCTGTGCAACTTTGGGCTGGGGTCTCTATTTTCACCCCCTTTATTATTGAGACCCTGAAGGGCTCTCCTTTTGCTCCTATCACCTGTAATTTCTCCGAGGAAGGTTGACATCCCCTGGGTACCATTTGGACAGTCGATCTTTCTGCCCCAGAGTCCACAAGGAACTCCACTTCTTGATGCTGGGGACCTAACTTCAATTTTATCAAGGGCTCCGTTATACCAGAAGTCCCCAGTAGATGGAGGCCCTGACTCCCCTAATCTTCTTTAAACACTCGCTCATCTTGTAAGTGTTTTCTGCAGTCCTTTTTCATGTGTCCCTTCTTTTGGCAATAAAAACATTCTATCTGTCTTAGATCCCTCTGATCACTCTGGCTCCTCGGAGGTCTTTTTCGTGGTAGCGGAACACCCTTCGGGCGAGGGGGGGGGGCCCTTTTTGTCCTTCCCCGACCGCTGCCACTAGAATCCTGGCCTGCCTTTTATGATTATCCAGATTATCCAGATCCTCCTGCAGAGCCTTCCTTCCCTCGAGCAGATCGACACACGCACCTAACTTGGTGTCCTCTGCAAACTTACTGAGGGTGCACTCGATCCCCTCATCCAGGCCATCGATAAAGATATTAAAGAGGACTGGCCCCAGCACTGAGCCCTGGGGGACTCCACTAGTAACCGGCCTCCAACTGGATTTGGCTCCATTCACCACAACTCTTTGGGCCTGGCCATCCAGACAGTTTTTAACCCAACAAAGCGTCCGCCAGTCCAAGCCACGAGCAGCCAGTTTCTTGAGGAGAATGTTGTGGGAAACGGTGTCAAAAGCCTTACTGAAGTCAAGGTAGACCACATCCACAGCCTTCCCCTCATCCACCAAGCGCGTCACTTGGTCATAGAAGGAGATCAGGTTCGTCAAGCAGGACTTGCATTTCATAAACCCATGCTGACTGGGCCTGATCGCCTGGTTGCCCTGTAAGTGCCGCGTGATGACACTCAAGATAATCTGCTCCATGGGCTTCCCTGGCTCTGAGGTCAAACTAACAGTCCTTGGAAAAGTCCTTGGCTTGGTGTAAGCACTGCCCTGCAACAATTAAAACATCAGCATGTTATCAGCGCTCTCCTCATCCTAATCCAAAACATAGCACCCTACCAGCTACTAGGAGGAAAGTTAATTCTGTTCTAACTGGAACCAGGACATATAACCACCCCTTATTCCATACCATTTTTGTCATGCTTAGGTTACACTCTTTCCAATACATTCTAATTAGTCACCATTTTTATCTATGATATATAGCAATCATGGTAGTGATGACATACAGTATTATATAATAATTAACATACTACAATTATACTCATGGGCTATTCTCACCCAGTATTCCCTTGAGGTACACACCGGACCTCCCCATTCTTTTGCATTACCCACCAAGTGCATCCAGGTCCCTGAGCAAAAGCAATCCCATGAATGGGTTTGCCTTTTCCTGAGGCAGGAGTAGCCCAGACTGTTTTACCCAGCATGTTTGTTACGTGCGCTACAGGAACTTTATCCCCTTCTACAGTGCGTAACAGGTTTGATTGGGCAGGTCCAGCTCGGTTGGCAGATCCCCTGGTATTGACTAACCAGGTGGCCTTTGCCAAATGCGTATCCCAATTTTTGAATGTCCCAGCACCCATTGCTTTCAGTGTAGTCTTCAACAGTCCATTGTATCGTTCAACTTTTCCAGAGGCTGGTGCATGATAGGGGATGTGATACACCCACTCAATACCATGTTCTTTGGCCCAAGTGTCTATAAGGTTGTTTCGGAAATGAGTCCCGTTGTCTGACTCAATTCTCTCTGGGGTGCCATGTCGCCATAGGACTTGCTTTTCAAGGCCCAGGATAGTGTTCCGGGCGGTGGCATGGGGCACCGGATATGTTTCCAGCCATCCGGTGGTTGCTTCCACCATTGTAAGTACGTGGCGCTTGCCGTTGCGAGTTTGAGGGAGTGTGATGTAATCAATCTGCCAGGCCTCTCCATATTTATATTTCAGCCATCGTCCTCCATACCAAAGAGGCTTTGACGGTTTGGCTTGCTTGATTGCAGCACATGTTTCACAGTCATGAATAACCTGTGCTATAGTGTCCATGGTCAGGTCCACCCCTCGATCACGAGCCCATCTGTATGTTGCATCTCTACCTTGATGGCCTGAGGTGTCATGGGCCCATCGGGCTATAAATAATTCACCTTTATGTTGCCAGTCCAGGTCCACCTGAGCCACTTCAATCTTAGCAGCCTGATCCACCTGCTGGTTGTTTGGATGTTCTTCAGTAGCCCGATTCTTGGGCACATGAGCATCTACATGGCGTACCTTTACAACCAGGTTCTCTACCCAGGCAGCAATATCTTGCCACAATGCCGCAGCCCAGATGGGCTTGCCCCTGCGCTGCCAGTTGTTCTGCTTCCATTGCTGTAACCACCCCCACAGGGCATTTGCTACCATCCATGAATCAGTACAGAGATAGAGAACTGGCCACTTTTCTCGTTCAGCAATATCTAAAGCCAGCTGAATGGCTTTCACTTCTGCAAACTGACTCGATTCACCTTCTCCCTCAGCAGCTTCTGCAACTCGTCGTGTAGGACTCCATACAGCAGCTTTCCATCTCCGATGCTTTCCCACAATACGACAGGACCCATCAGTGAACAGGGCATATTTCTTCTCATTTTCCGGTAGCTTGTTGTACAGTGGGGCTTCTTCAGCACGGACCACCTCCTCCTCTGATGATATCCCAAAGTATTTGCCTTCTGGCCAGTCCATAATCACCTCCAAGATTCCTGGGCGACTGGGGTTTCCTATTCGAGCCCGCTGAGTAATCAGTGCAACCCACTTGCTCCATGTAGCATCAGTTGCATGATGTGTAGAGGGGACCCTTCCTTTGAACATCCAGCCTAGTACCAGCAGTCGGGGTGCCAGGAGGAGCTGCGCTTCAGTACCGACCACTTCCGAAGCAGATCGAACTCCTTCATATGCTGCCAATATCTTCTTTTCGTTTCGAGTGTAGCGGGCCTCAGATCCTCTGAATCCCCGACTCCAAAACCCCAGGGGTCGACCTCGAGTTTCCCCAGCTTCTTTCTGCCAGAGGCTCCAGGTGGGACCATTCTCCCCGGCTGCGGTGTAGAGCACATTCTTTACATCTGGTCCTGTTCGGACTGGCCCAAGGGCTACTGCATGAACTATTTCCTGCTTAATCTGTTCAAAGGCTTGTTGTTGCTCAGGGCCCCATTCAAAAGCATTCTTCTTACGGGTTACTTGGTAGAGCGGGTTTACAATCAGACTGTAATTTGGAATGTGCATTCTCCAAAACCCCACGACACCTAGGAAAGTTTGTGTTTCTTTTTTGCTAGTTGGTGGAGACATAGCTGTTATTTTGTTGATCACATCCATTGGGATTTGACGACGTCCATCTTGCTATTTTATTCCTAAAAACTGGATCTCTCGTGCAGGTCCTTTAACTTTATTCTGTTTTATGGCAAAACCAGCCTTCAGAAGGATTTGGACTATTTTCTTCCCTTTCTCGAAAACTTCCTCTGCAGTGTCACCCCACACAATGATGTCATCGATGTACTGCAGGTGTTCAGGAGCTTCCCCCTGCTCCAGCGCAGACTGGATCAGTCCATGGCAAATGGTAGGGCTGTGTTTCCATCCCTGGGGCAGTCGATTCCAAGTGCACTGGATGCCCTTCCAAGTGAAAGCAAACTGTGGCCTGCACTCTGCTGCTAGAGGGATGGAGAAAAATGCATTAGCGATATCAATTGTGGCGTACCCCTTGGCTGCCTTTGATTCCAGTTCATAGTGGAGTTCTAGCATGTCCGGCACTGCAGCACTCAGTGGTGGCGTGACTTCGTTCAGGCCACGATAGTCCACTGTTAGTCTCCACTCACCATTAGACTTTCGCACTGGCCATATGGGACTATTAAAAGGTGAATGAGTCTTGCTGATCACTCCTTGGCTCTCCAGTTGACGAATTAGCTTATGGATGGGAATCAGGGAGTCTCGGTGCGATATTTCCGCTGGTGCACAGTTGTGGTAGCGGTTGGCACTTGCTGTTCTTCGACCCTCATCAGCCCCACAACAGAAGGGTCCTCCGAGAGACCAGGCAAGGTAGACAACTGTTTAATGTCCTCTGTCTCCAAGGCAGCTATGCCAAAAGCCCAGCGGAACCCTTTTGGGTCCTTGAAATATCCTCTTCAAAGATATGAAATATCATCTTCTCCTCTGCAGAACCACCTGCAGTCTGAGTTTTGGAGATTTCCGATGTCCTAGTGTCCTTGTGCAGCAGGAGCTGGGAGTGGACAGACCCAGGACAGCTGACCCAAAGTGGCCAAAGGGGTATTCCATACCATCTGACGTCATGCTAAACAATATATAGGGGTGGCTAGCCAGGGTGGGGGGGCCAGCTGCTCGGGGATAGGCTGGGCATTGGTCAACGGGTGGTGAGCAATTGCATTGTGCAGCGGTTGTCTCGTACACATTATTAGTAGTAGTACAATTATCATTATTATTATTATTATTATCCTGTCTTAATAAACTGTCTTTATCTCAACTCACCGGCTTCACTTTCCCGTTTCTCTCCCCCATCCCAGAGAGGGAGGGGGGAGGGTGAGCGAACGGCTGTGTGGTGTTTAGCTGCCAGCCGGGTTAAACCACAACAGTCCTTTTGGCGCCCAACGTGGGGCTCGAAGGGTTGAGATATCGACAAATTTGACCAGAGTGTGTTAAACTAAAATTGGTATAAATATTAGACCTGCTTAATAGTTGCTAGTCACAATGTTGATTGCCTTAATCTCCAGTCTGCTGTACCTGTTTTCCAAATTGAGTTTTATAGTGCGTTACTTTCTGTGTGTGCTCCCTGTTGCACTGTTTATCCTTTCCGGGCCCTGGTTTAAGATTGTTATGGTACTGTGCGGTGTAACAATGGCTTATGAAATGATGAAATATCTGGTCACGACTCTAACCTGGTATTTGTACTCAGCACAGACGTCGACTCTATACTTTGGAAACCATATCTCGGAAACTATTAGCAATTACACCTATTGCCTTTTTTTGTTAGGGAGCCAATCTGTGAAGGGGACAGGGGAAGACATGTTTCCCTACCTGTTCACTCTCCCTTTCTCCTTCACCACCCTCTTATCCCCCGAGCTAGTTACGGTGGTTCTCCGAGATGTTGAATATCCTTGGGATACTCAGACCAGCCTGCTCTTGTTGTTATGTCTCCTGAATGCGCTTCAGGTTTTGTTGAGGGTTAAACAACTACTTAGGAATCTCATCCGGAGATCTGTCTTGAGGCGGGATAGTTGCGAGTGGCAGGGAGTGTGGGAGGATATGGGCAGGTTTCTAGAGCAGTGGTCACCTCCAGTGTTTTGGACATTCACCCCTGAACAACTGCAAAATCCTAAAAAGCTGGCAGAATGCTTGAAAAAAAGGTGTCATGACTCTGGCAGTTCCAAGGTGACACAAATCACTGTAGCGTGCTGGGGTCTGGCTTGTGCCTGTTGAGCTGCAATTGATGCTACTAGCAACATAGCTCCAGCTCCTGCAGCCGCTCCAGCTCCTGCAGCCCCTCCAGTTCCAGCTCCTGCAGCCGCTCCAGCTCCTGCAGCCACTCCACCTCCTGCAGCCGCTCCAGCTCCAGCTCCTGCAGCCGCTCCAGTTCCAGCTCCTGCAGCAGCTCCAGCTCCTGCAGCTGCTCCAGCTCCAGCTCCTGCAGCCGCTCCAGTTCCAGCTCCTGCAGCAGCTCCAGCTCCTGCAGCTGCTCCAGTTCCAGCTCCTGCAGCAGCTCCAGCTCCTGCAGCCGCTCCAGTTCCAGCTCCCGCAGCCACTCCAGCCCCTGCAGCAGCTCCGGCTCCTGCAGCTGCTCCAGTTCCAGCTCCCGCAGCCACTCCAGCTCCTGCAGCAGCTCCGGCTCCTGCAGCTGCTCCCACTCCTGTGTCTGGGTCAGAGAAACGAGCTGTAGCAGTGCAAGTTGACCCCGCAGAGGGTATTCCAACCCCTGTGGCAGACCCTGTGTCTGGGTCAGAGAAACGAGCTGTAGCAGTGCAAGTTGCCCCTTTAAACAAGGTGAAAAAATGGTATAGAGACTCAGGTCGTTTAGAACGCAGACAGTCTTCTGCTAAGTCTGGGCATAGTGAAGACGAGGCTGGGCCATCAAAGGTGCAGGAGACTGAAGATGAGGATGAGGATGTCGAAAAATCAACAGTAACTACCCGGACTCTACACCAGCCATCAAAGGTGCAGGAGACTGAAGATGAGGATGAGGATGTCGAAAAATCAACAGTAACTACCCGGACTCTATACCAGCGTGAGCTACGAGATGTGCGAAAAGATTTTGGTCGCTGCATAGGTGAGCAGCTTGTCACCTGGCTACTCCGGTGCCGGGACACCGGAGCCAATTGTGTGGAATTAGAGGGCAGGGAAGCCAGGCGGCTGGGATTCCTTGCTAGGGACGCATGTATTGACAAAGCAATTGGAGATGGAGCACGACCTCGCAGCCTCTGGAGGCGTCTCCTGTCAGCTGTGCAGGAAAGGTATCCCTTCAAGGAAGAACTTGTATGTCTACCAGGCAAATGGACCACCATGGAGAAGGGAATTCAGTACCTGAGGGAATTGGCCGTACGGGAAGTAATATATAAGGACCTAGACGACGCACAAACACCCACAGATCCAGATGAAGTCCGGTGTACACAACCCATGTGGCGGCAGTTTGTACGGAGTGCACCATCATCATATGCCAGCTCATTGGCAATACTAACCTGGAAAGAGGAGAATCCCCCAGTGAATGAAGTGGCTAAATTCCTCCGGCAGTACGAAGGAAATCTCTCCTCTTCCCTACAGGCCTGTGTCTCGGCTGTGGAGAAACTCTCTGAAGAGGTCCACCAACTTAAAGAGAATTTATCTTCCCCTCCACCTGAATGAACCAGTGTCCACCAGCTAAAAGAGAATACTTTGGAGAAACTTTCTGAAAAGATCCACCAACTTGAAGAGAGATTATTTTCCTCCCCACCTGTACAAACCAGTGTCTCAGCTATTAGGGGTAAACGTTCATCTGTGCAAGGAAGACAATATGGTGGGCACACACACCGCGCCACCCTGTGGTTTTACCTACGTGACCATGGAGAGGACATGAGAAAATGGGATGGAAAATCTACTGCGACCCTAGAGGCACGGGTACGTGAGTTGCAAAAGAAAACAATTGGTAAGAAGGGGTTCTCTGAAAAGTTTGCTGCTCCAACTTCCAGCAGGCAGTCCTTTAAACACAGAAATGAAGATTCTGACCAGGACTAGAGGGGCCCTGCCTCCAGCCAGGGGGAGGAAAGGGACAATCGAGTTTATTGGACTGTGTGGATTCGATGGCCTGGCACGTCAGACGCACAGAAGGCTTTAGTAGACACCGGTGCACAATGTACTCTAATACCATCAAGCTATAAAGGGCCAGAACCCATCTGTATTTATGGGGTGACGGGGGGATCCCAGCAGTTAACTGTATTGGAGGCTGAAATGAGTCTAAACGGTAATGAGTGGCAAAAGCACCGTATTGTGACTGGCCCGGATGCTCCGTGCATCCTTGGCATAGACTATCTTAGAAGAGGATATTTCAAGGACCCAAAAGGGTTCCGCTGGGCTTTTGGCATAGCTGCCTTGGAGACAGAGGACATTAAACAATTGTCTACCTTGCCTGGTCTCTCAGAGGACCCTTCTGTTGTGGGGTTGCTGAGGGTTGAAGAACAGCAAGTGCCGATCGCTACCACAACTGTGCACCGGCGGCAATATCGCACCAACCGAGACTCCCTGAGTCCCATCCATAAGCTAATTCGTCAACTGGAGAGCCAAGGAGTGATCAGCAAGACTCATTCACCTTTTAATAGTCCCATATGGCCAGTGCGAAAGTCTAATGGTGAGTGGAGACTAACAGTGGACTATCGTGGCCTGAACGAAGTCACGCCACCAATGAGTGCTGCAGTGCCGGACATGCTAGAACTCCAGTATGAACTGGAATCAAAGGCAGCCAAGTGGTATGCCACAAATGACATCGCTAATGCATTTTTCTCCATCCCTCTAGCAGCAGAGTGCAGGCCACAGTTTGCTTTCACTTGGAGGGGAGTCCAATATACTTGGAATCGGCTGCCCCAGGGGTGGAAACATAGCCCTACCATTTGCCATGGACTGATCCAGTCTGCGCTGGAGCAGGGGGAAGCTCCTGAACACCTGCAGTACATCGATGACATCATTGTGTGGGGTGACACTGCAGAAGAAGTTTTCGAGAAAGGGAAGAAAATAGTCCAAATCCTTCTGAAGGCCGGTTTTGCCATAAAACAGAATAAAGTTAAAGGACCTGCACGAGAGATCCACTTTTTAGGAATAAAATGGCAAGATGGACGTCGTCAAATCCCAATGGATGTGATCAACAAAATAACAGCTATTTCTCCACCAACTAGCCAAAAAGAAACACAAACTTTCCTAGGTGTCGTCGGGTTTTGGAGAATGCATATTCCAAATTACAGTCTGATTGTAAACCCGCTCTACCAAGTAACCCGTAAGAAGAATGCTTTTGAATGGGGCCCTGAGCAACGACAAGCCTTTGAACAAATTAAGCAGGAAATAGTTCATGCAGTAGCCCTTGGGCCAGTCCGAACAGGACCAGATGTAAAGAATGTGCTCTACACCGCAGCCGGGGAGAATGGTCCCACCTGGAGCCTCTGGCAGAAAGAAGCTGGGGAAACTCGAGGTCGACCCCTGGGGTTTTGGAGTCAGGGATACAGAGGATCTGAGGCCCGCTACACTCGAAACGAAAAGAAGATATTGGCAGCATATGAAGGAGTTCGATCTGCTTCGGAAGTGGTCGGTACTGAAGCGCAGCTCCTCCTGGCACCCCGACTGCCGGTACTGGGCTGGATGTTCAAAGGAAGGGTCCCCTCTACACATCATGCAGCTGATGCTACATGGAGCAAGTGGGTTGCACTGATTACTCAGCCGGCTCGAATAGGAAACCCCAGTCGCCCAGGAATCTTGGAGGTGATTATGGACTGGCCAGAAGGCAAATACTTTGGGATATCATCAGAGGAGGAGGTGGTCCGTGCTGAAGAAGCCCCACTGTACAACAAGCTACCAGAAAATGAGAAGAAATATGCCTTGTTCACTGATGGGTCCTGTCGTATTGTGGGAAAGCATCGGAGATGGAAAGCTGCTGTATGGAGTCCTACACGACGAGTTGCAGAAGCTGCTGAGGGAGAAGGTGAATCGAGTCAGTTTGCAGAAGTGAAAGCCATTCAGCTGGCTTTAGATATTGCTGAACGAGAAAAGTGGCCAGTTCTCTATCTCTATACTGATTCATGGATGGTAGCAAATGCCCTGTGGGGGTGGTTACAGCAATGGAAGCAGAACAACTGGCAGCGCAGGGGCAAGCCCATCTGGGCTGCGGCATTGTGGCAAGATATTGCTGCCCGGGTAGAGAACCTGGTTGTAAAGGTACGCCATGTAGATGCTCATGTGCCCAAGAATCGGGCTACTGAAGAACATCCAAACAACCAGCAGGTGGATCAGGCTGCTAAGATTGAAGTGGCTCAGGTGGACCTGGACTGGCAACATAAAGGTGAATTATTTATAGCCCGATGGGCCCATGACACCTCAGGCCATCAAGGTAGAGATGCAACATACAGATGGGCTCGTGATCGAGGGGTGGACCTGACCATGGACACTATAGCACAGGTTATTCATGATTGTGAAACATGTGCTGCAATCAAGCAAGCCAAACGGTCAAAGCCTCTTTGGTATGGAGGCTGAAATGAGCTGAATTATGGCTGAAATATAAATATGGAGAGGCCTGGCAGATTGATTACATCACACTCCCTCAAACCCGCAACGGCAAGCGCCACGTACTTACAATGGTGGAAGCAACCACCGGATGGCTGGAAACATATCCTGTGCCCCATGCCACCGCCCGGAACACTATCCTGGGCCTTGAAAAGCAAGTCCTATGGCGACATGGCACCCCAGAGAGAATTGAGTCAGACAACGGGACTCATTTCCGAAACAACCTTATAGACACTTGGGCCAAAGAACATGGTATTGAGTGGGTGTATCACATCCCCTATCATGCACCAGCCTCTGGAAAAGTTGAACGATACAATGGACTGTTGAAGACTACACTGAAAGCAATGGGTGCTGGGACGTTCAAAAATGGGACATCAGGATTCATTTCTGGGGCTCAGACTGTAGAGGTCCCCACTGGGACAGAGATCAGTCCTAAGGGTCAGGCTGCAGAGGTCCCCATGGAAACATCCGAGTCCTCCCCTGAGGCTTGACCTGCAGATGTTTATGCAGGGATATGAAAGACCCCTCCTGAAGCCCAGGATGATTCTAATTATATCCCAATAGCACTTCGAACAGACAAAGGGTAGGGCCAGTTATCCAGGCTCCGTAAAGACAGGCAGTGGGACCAGGCGGAGAACCTATTTTTGTTCATATTCCGTTTACAACATCGGATTTGTTAAACTGGAAACACTGTCGGACCTTATAGGGAGAACCCGGCAGAAATGCATCAGTTGTTAGAAACTATCATGATTTCCCATAACCCTAACTGCTGAGATATACAAGCCCTGTTAAACACATTGTTGACTGTAGAAGAAAAGGGAATGGTCTTAGAGAAAGCTCAGGCAGAAATGAAGAACTTTTACCCGAGAGAGGTTGTAGAAGAATTGTTACTTGTTAAGAAAGATCCTAAGTGGGACCCAAATAGCAGCAGGGGGCAGGAATTAATAGAACAATATTGGAAATTAATCCTATATGGGATTCAGAACAGAGTACCTGTGCTGGGTCTGGCTGGGATGGAGTTAACTTTCCCTGCAGCAGCCCATACAGTGCTGTGCCTTGCACTTGTAGCTAGAACAGCACTGGTATCACTCCAGTGTTGTGTCTATTGCTGCACAATACTGGCACCGGATCAGGACTCCCTCCAAGCCCCCAAGAGGCAGCAGGCTGGGGATGGGTAAGTGATGGGGAGGGGACATCACCAGGGCAGCTGACCTAAACCGACCAAAAGGATATTCCATGCCATATGATGTCACACTCAGCAATAAAAGGTGGGAAAGGGGAAGGGGGGGGGGGGGGGGCTCTTGTTGTGGAAGTGTCTGTCCTCCCGAATAACCGCTACACGTATTGAGGCCCTGCTTCCCAGGACGTGTGTTGTGGTTTAACCCGGCCAGCAGCTAAACACCACACAGCCGTTCGCTCACCCTACCCCCTCCCTCTCTGGGATGGGGGAGAGAAACGGGAAAGTGAAGCCGGTGAGTTGAGATAAAGACAGTTTATTAAGACAGGAATATAATAATAACAATAATAATAATAATAGTGATAATGATAATAGTATTAATAATAATAATGTGTAAGAAACAAGTGATGCACAATGCAATTGCTCACCACCCGCTGACCGATGCCCAGCCTATCCCCGAGCAGCCGGCCCCCCACCCCGGCTAGCCACCCCTATATATTGTTTAGCATGACGTCAGATGGTATGGAATACCCCTTTGGCCACTTTGGGTCAGCTGTCCTGGGTCTGTCCCCTCCCAGCTCCTGCTGCACCCCCAGCCTGCTCGCTGGCAGGACAGAGCAAGAAGCCGAAAAGTCCTTGGCCTGGTGTAAACACTGCTCTGCAACAATTAAAACATCGGCATGTTATCAGCGCTCTTCTCATCCTAATCCAAAACATAGCACCCTACCAGCTACTATGAGGAAAATTAACTCTGTCCTAAATGGAACCAGGACAACGTGGCTGAACATCGCTCATTGATGGGAAGCAGAGAGTAACTGCTTTTCTCTCTCTGTGCTTCTGCATTGCCTTTGCTTTTTTTTCTTTTTTTTCTCTTTCTTTTTTTTCTCTTTCCTTTTTTTTTTTTCCCCCTCCCTTTTCCCTTTAATTAAATTATCCTTATCTCAAACCTTGAGCTCTTTGTGTCATATTTTCTCCCCCTTCCTCTTTGAGGAGGGGGAGTGAGAGAGCGGCTGTGGTGGAACTTGGCTGCCCATCTGAGTAAAACCACCACAGTCCGTTTTTGGCGCCCAACGTGGGGCCTGAGGGTTGAGATAACAGTAGAATTGATTAAAGTACTTACAACTAATACGCTTGCTAGTTACTGTGTTCGGCTTTCTGTTAATATTTTTCTGTGTGATTACGTCGTATGTAATTCATTCCATGTTCTCTCTTCTCTATATCTGATCAGAGAATGTGCTAAAATCTTTGTTTGGTTTCTTTATTTCACTGTACTGTAACACACTGGCCTTGAGTTTAATCTGTTACTCAGGCCCTGCACTGTTATCATTCTGGTCTCCTGGACATTATCTTTTTGGGAATATTAAGAATTACACTGCCTTCTTTTCCTCCTCTAGAAGACAATTTGTGAATAATATCAGGAATGGTACCTCCTTCTTCTCTCCCAGTGGGCTAATTACAGCAGCCTTTGAGTATCTTGAATACCCTTGGTCAACTATCATCTTCCTATTATTAGGCCTGCACAATGTGTTTCTTTTCCTCCCTAAGGTCAAACAATTCATTAAGAATACCATCCAAGAACCTGCCCTGAGACAAAGTAGTTGTGGGTGGCAAGGTGTGTGGGAGGATATGGGCAGATACCTGTCACGGTTGTCTCCTCCAAGGGTTTTTCACTTCACCCCTGAACAAGTGCAAAATCCAAAAACACTGGTAGAATGTTTGAAAGACATATGCCCTGACCCTGGCAATACCAGAGAACTCCAGCTTGCTGCATTCTGCTGGGGTCTGGCCTCCGCCTATCAAACAGTAATTAACACTGCCCATCACCCTCAAGGGGATGGGGAGGTCTTTGAATTTGATGACCAGATAACACACACTGCGACCATCCCAGAGGACCAACCATCCATGGTATCAGTTGCCCCCATAATTAAGACAAAACAATGAAAATAGAAGTCATCTCATTTAGTAAGGGAAGAAGCCCCTCCTAAGGAGGAGGGAGAAGAGGAAAAGGCAAGCAACTTTAAAGCAAGGTCATCACAACAACATTAGGAAGAAGAGATGGAAATCATAAAGGAATCTGAAACCACCCGATCTCTATCCCCGAGTGACCTGCGGGATATATGAAATGATTTCAGTCATCATCCAGGTGAGCACATCCTCACCTGGCTGCTTCGATGCTGGGACACTGGGGCCAATAGCCAACAATTAGAAGGCAATGAAGCCAAGCAGCTGGGATCCCTCTCTAGAGAAAGGGTCATTGACAGAGTAATTGGGAGAGAGGCACATGTTCTCAGCCTCTGGAGGCGACTCCTGGCAGCTGTGAAAGAAAGGTATCCTCACAAGGAAGATATTGTATATCAACTAGGCAAGTGGACCACCATGGAGAAAGGTCTCCAGAAACTGAGGGAATTAGCTGTGCTGGAGATGATTTATAGTAATTTGAACCATGAACAGACACCTAAAGACCCTGATGAAGTCCAGTGCACAACATCCATGTGGCAGAAGCTTGTACGGGCTGCACCCCCATCACATGCCAGCACGCTGGCAGCAATAAATTGGGATGACAGGATGGGGCCAACAGTGGATGCTGTGTCCAGCCAGCTTCAGAAATATGAAGAAAATCTCTCTGCCCCAGTACGGGCCTGCATTTCAGCCATGGAGAAACTGTCCCAATGGTTAGAAGAACACATAATTTCCTCCTCACCTAGATGGAGGAATCTTTCAGCCATTAAGTGCCAGAATTCTCCAGCTCAAGCAAGGGAGTACCCAGGATGCACACCACGGGGCACCCTGTGGTTTTATTTGCATGACCACAGGGAAGATATGAGGAAGTGGGACGGTGAACCGACCTCGGCCCGAGCTGCTCAGGTACGTGAACTGCGAAGAAATACATCAGCAAGAAAAGGGTCCCCTAGGAGAATTGCTGCCCCAGTTTCTGTTGGGCAGTCCCCCAGAGGCAGTAGAAGGGCTAGTGTTACTCCTGACCCTGACGAAGAGACCTCTGCTTCACATTTCCAAGAATTAATTGACAGATGCTCCAACCAGGACTAGAGGGGCCCTGCCTCTGGCCAGGTAGAGGAGAGGGACAACCAGATTTACTGGACTGTGTGGATCCGATGGCCTGGCACACCAGAACCGCAGAAATATAAAGTTCTAGTGGACACCGGCGCACAGTGCACCCTAATGCCATCAGGCCACCAAGGGGCAGAACTCATCTGTATCTCTGGAGTGACAGGGGGATCCCAAGAGCTAACTGTATTGGAAGCTGAAGTGAATCTAACTGGGAATGAATGGCAAAAGCACCCCATCGTGACTGGCCCAGAGGCTCCATGCATCCTTGAAATATACTCAGGAGAGGGTACTTCAAGGATCCAAAAGGGTACTGGTGGGCTTTTGGCATAGCTGCTTTAGAGACAGAGGACATTAAACAGTTGTCTACCTTGCCTGGTCTCTCGGAGGACCCTTCTGTTGTGGGGTTGCTGAGGGTCAAAGAACAGCAGGTGCCAGTCACTACTACAACTGTGCACCAGCAGCAATATCACACCAACCGAGACTCCCTGATTCCCATCCATAGGCTAATTCGTCAACTGGAGAGCCAAGGAGTGATCAGCAAGACCCACTCACCCTTTCACAGTCCCATATGGCCAGTGCGAAAGTCTAATGGTGAGTGGAGACTAACAGTGGACTATCGGGGCCTGAACGAAGTCACGCCACCACTGAGTGCTGCAGTGCCAGACATGCTAGAACTCCAGTATAAACTAGAGTCAAAGGCAGCCAAGTGGTATGCCACAACTGATATCGCTAATGTATTTTTCTCCATCCCTCTAGCAGCAGAGTGCAGGCCACAGTTTGCTTTCACTTGGAAGGGCATCCAGTGCACTTGGAATCGACTGCCCCAGGGATGGAAACACAGCCCTACCATTTGCCATGGACTGATCCAGTGTGCACTGGAGCAGGGGGAAGCTCCTGAACACCTGCAGTGCATCGATGACATCACTGTGTGGGGTGACTCAGCAGAGGAAGTTTTGAGAAAGGGAAGAAAATAATCCAAATATTCCTGAAAGCTGCTTTTGCTATTAAACAGTCGTGGTTAATGGAGTCAAATCTAGTTGGAGGCCAGTCACTAGTGGAGTCCCCCAGGGCTCAGCACTAGGGCCAGTTCTCTTTAATATCTTTATCGATGACCTGGATGAGGGGATCGAGTGTACCCTCAGTAAGTTTGCAGAGGACACCAAGTTAGGTGTGTGTGTTGATCTGCTCGAGGGAAGGAAGGCTTTGCAGGAGGATCTGTATAGGCTGGACAGATGGGCTGAGGCCAACTGTATGATGTTCAACAAGGCCAAGTGCCAAGTCCTGCACCTGGGGCACAACAACCCCAAGCAGAGCTACAGGCTGGGAGATGAGTGGTTGGAAAGCTGCCTGGCCGAGAAGGACCTGGGAGTACTGGTCGATAGGCAGCTGAATATGAGCCAGCAGTGTGCTCAGGTGGCCAAGAAGGCCAACAGCATCCTGGCTTGTATAAGAAGCAGTGTGGCCAGCAGGACTAGGGAAGTGATTGTCCCCCTGTACTCGGCTCTGGTGAGGCCGCACCTTGAGTACTGTGTTCAGTTTTGGGCCCCTCGCTACAAGAAGGACATGGAGGTGCTCGAGAGAGTCCAGAGAAGGGCAACGAAGCTGGTGAGGGGGTCTGGAGAACAAGTCTTATGAGGAGCAGCTGAGGGAGCCAGGGTTGTTTAGCCTGGAGAAGAGGAGGCTCAGGGGAGACCTCATCGCTCTCTATAGGTACCTTAAAGGAGGCTGTAGAGAGGTGGGGATTGGTCTATTCTCCCACGTGCGCAGTGACAGGACGAGGGGGAATGGGCTAAAGTTGCACCAGGGGAGGTTTTGGTTGGATATTAGGAAAAACTTCTTTACCGAAAGGGCTGTTAGGCATTGGAATGGTGTTGTGGTTTAACCCAGCTGGCAGCTAAACACCACACAGCCGTTCGCTCACCCTCCCCCCTCCCTCTCTGGGATGGGGGAGAGAAACGGGAAAGTGAAGCCGGTGAGTTGAGATAAAGACAGTTTATTAAGACAGGAATATAATAATATAAGGAATATAAGGAATATAATAATAACAATAATAATAATAATAGTGATAATGATAATAGTATTAACAGTAATAATGTGTAAGAAAACAAGTGATGCACAATGCAATTGCTCACCACCCGCTGACCGATGCCCAGCCTATTCCCGAGCAGCCGGCCCCCCCACCCCGGCCAGCCACCCCTATATATTGTTTAGCATGACGTCAGATGGTATGGAATACCCCTTTGGCCAGTTTGGGTCAGCTGTCCTGGGTCTGTCCCCTCCCAGCTCCTGCTGCACCCCCAGCCTGCTCGCTGGCAGGACAGAGCGAGAAGCTGGGAAGTCCTTGGCCTGGTGTAAACACTGCTCTGCAACAATTAAAACATCAGCATGTTATCAGCGCTCTTCTCATCCTAATCCAAAACATAGCACCCTACCAGCTACTATGAGCTACTTAACTCTGTCCTAACTGGAACCAGGACAAATGGGCTGCCCAGGGAGGTGGTTGAGTCACCATCCCTGGAGGTCTTTAAAAGACGTTTAGATGTAGAGCTTAGTGATATGGTTTAGTGGAGGACTTGTTAGTGTTAGGGCAGAGGTTGGACCAGGTGATCTTGGAGGTCTCTTCCAACCTAGATGATTCTGTGATTCTCTGATTTTGTGAGAGTACAGTCAAGGGACCTGCACAAGAGATCCATTTTTTAGGAATAAAATGGCAGCATGGACATTGCCACATTCCAATGGATGTGATCAACAAAATAACTACTATGTCTCCACCAACTAGCGAAAAAGAAACACAAGCTTTCCTAGGCCTTGTGGAATTTTGGAGAATGCATGTTCCAGGCTATAGTCCGCTTGTGAGTCCTCTATATCGAGTGACTTGAAAGAGGAACTATTTTGTGTGGGACCCCGGGCAACAACAGGCCTTTGAACAAATCAAACAAGAAATAGCAAGTACTGTAGCCCTTGGGCCTGTCCATAACAGACCACCTGTGCAAAAGGTACTTTATACTGCAGCTGGGGAGCATGGCCTCACCTGGAGCCTCTGGCAGAAAACCCTAGGAGAAACTCGAGGTTGACCTCTGGGGTTCTGGAGCCAGGGCTATCGAGGATCAGAAGCCAATTACACCCCAACTGAAAAGGAGATAATAACAGCGTATGAGGGTGTTCTAGCTGCTTCAGAAGTTTTTGGTATAGAAGCACAACTCCTCCTGGCCCCACAGCTACCTGTATTACATTGGATGTTCAAAGGGAAAATTCCCACTACACACCATGCAACTGATGCTACATGGAGTAAGTGGGTAGCATTAATTACACAGCAGGCTCGAATGGGGAAATGCAGCCGCCAAGGAATCCTGGAAGAGATCATGGTCTGGCTGGAGGGCAGGGATTTCGGAGTACTGACAGAAGAATTAACTCGTGCTGAAGAGGCACCACCATATAATGAGTTGCCAGAAAACAGAAAGCAGTATGTGTTGTTCACTGATGGATCCTGCCGTGTGGTAGGGAGCCATCAGAAGTGGAAAGCTGCTGTGTGGAGTGCATCACGAGTCGTGGAGGCCATGGAAGGGGAAGGCGAGTCGAGTCAGTATGCAGAAGTGAAAGCCATACAACTGGCCCTAGAAATTGCTGAAAGAAAAGTGGCCAGTACTGAATCTCTACACTGACTCATGGATGGTGGTAAATGCTCTGTGGGGGTGGCTGCAGCAATGGAAACAGAGCAACTGGCAGCGCAGAGGTGAACCTATCTGGGTTGCTACCCTGTGGCAAGATATTGCTGCCCGGGTAGAAAACCTGGCTGTAAAGGTACTTCATGTAGATGCCCACATGCCCAAGAGCCGCGCTACTGAAGAACATCAGAATAACAAAGAGGTGGATTGAGCTTCGAAAACTGAAGTGGCTCAGGTGGACCTGGACTGGGGACGTAAGGGTGAGCTGTTTGTAGCTCGATGGGCCCATGAAACATCAGGACATCTGGGGAGGGATGCCACATACAGATGGGCTCGTGATGGAGGGGTGGACCTGACCATTGAGGCCATGACACAGGTCAACCATGAGTGTGAAACTTGCGCTGCAGTCAAACGAGCCATGAGGGTAAAGTCTCCCTGGAATAGGGGGAGGTGGGTTGGATTTCGATATGGTGAGGCCTGGCAAATTGACTATATTGGACCACTCCCACAAACCTGCCAAGGCAAACATTATATACTCACCATGGTAGAAGCAACTACTGGGTGGCTGGAAACATACCCCGTAAACCATGCCACAGCCCGAAACTCTATCTTGGGTCTGGAAAGGCAAGTGCTGTGGCGACATGGTACACCAGAGAGAATTGAGTCTGACAATGGGAGTCACTTCCGAAACAATCTTGTCACCTCCTGGGCCAAGAGGCATGGTATTGAGTGGGTGTATCACATCCCTTATCACCCACAAGCCTCTGGGAAGGTTGAGAGGTACAATGGACTGTTAAAGACTATGTTAGGAGCGTTGGGTGCTGGGACATGGAAACAATGGGACATAAATCTACCAGAAGCCACTTGGCTAGTTAACAGCAGAGGGTCTGACAGCTGTCCTGGTCCTGCTTGAAACAAAACCCCTACACACGGTGAAAGGAGCTAAAGTCCCTGTAGTGCATGTAGGGAAGTGGATGGGGAAGGCGGTGTGGGTTGCTCCTGCCATGGGAAAAGGCAAACTCCCTTGTGGGATTGTCTTCGCCCAAGGACCAGGGTACACCTGGTGGATAATGCAAAAGGGTGAGGATATCACGTGCATGCCTCAAGGAGATTTAACCTTGGGAGAAAATAATCTGTAATCTAAGTTATGTGTTGTAGGAAGACACTGCAGAACCAATGACAGGTCAACTTCGCAAGGAACCGGGCAAGTGCAGCAGTGACTTGAGCTAAGCTGGTGCTGGCGTCCAGAAAACCAACTCCGCCTGCCCTGAACGACCATTTTGGCAGATGAAGCTGAAACCATCAACAGTTCTTATGAACATTTTGGGGAGAGGCCTATAGAATGAAAAGAAGTACAGACCTATAAATCTCTTAATGGACAGGGACCAGTAGTGATGAGAGTATCTATATACTAAAGTATGTGGGACCTGAGAGTGACACAAATGTTATGGAATAAGGGGTGGAGGTTGTGCTGGGTCTGGCTGGGATGGAGTTAACTTTCCCTGCAGCAGCCCATACAGTGCGGTGCTTTGCACTTGTAGCTAGAACAGCACTGGTATCACTCCAGTGTTGTGTCTATTGCTGCACAATACTGGCACCGGATCAGGACTCCCTCCAAGCCCTTAAGAGGCAGCAGGCTGGGGATGGGTAAGTGATGGGGAGGGGACATCACCAGGGCAGCTGACCTAAACCGACCAAAAGGATATTCCATGCCATATGATGTCACACTCAGCAATAAAAGGTGGGAAAGGGGAAGGAGGGGGGGGGCTCTCGTGGAAGCATCTGTCCTCCCGAATAACCGCTACGCCTATTGAGGCCTTGCTTCCCAGGACGTGGCTGAACATTGCTCATTGATGGGAAGTAGAGAGTAACTGCTTTTCTCTCTCTGTGCTTCTGTGCAGCCTTTGCTTTTTTTTTTTCTTTCTCTTTCTTTTTTTTTCCCCTCTCCCTTTTCCCTTTAATTAAATCATCCTTATCTCAAACCTTGAGCTCTTTGTGTCATATTTTCTCCCCCTTCCTCTTTGAGGAGGGGGAGTGAGAGAGCGGCCGTGGTAGAACTTGGCTGCCCACCTGAGTAAAACCACCACAGTACCAAAACCAAAAGACCTCTCTGAATTATTCAAAGTCCTCCAGGGCCTGGATGAGAATCCATCTGCTTTAAAAAAAAAAAGCCAGAAAATGGACAGATTTAGACCCAGATGAGCAGGTGAATGATTGACTGTTTTCTATGCTGTTCATAGGGCAATCTGCCCCAGACATTAGGAAAAAGCTGCAAAAGATAGAGAAGGAGGATGGAAGAATGTCAATATCACGGCTGATCGACAAAGGCTATAAGGTTTATAACAAGCAGGAAGCAAAGAAAGACAGGGAAAGAATGAAAGTACAGGCATCACTGATAGCAGTGGCTGTGAGAGATGGAGGTAGAAGTAAGAGCGAACGAGAGGAATTTTCAGGGAGGCAAGGCCGAGAACAGGCAAGGGAGGTGCAGCGAAAAACTCACTTGGGCCTCAACCAGTGTGCTATCTGCAAGAAGGAGGGGCACTGGAAGAAAGAATGTCCGCTGAGGAAGAAAAAGAAAACAGTAGGCAGTGAGAAACAAGAGCAGGCTTTGGTTATGCTAGAAGACAGACTCAAGGAGACTGGGGGATAAATTTCTGATTTCCCCAGCAGATCCCCTGGTTCCAGTGAAGCTGGGGGGGGAAATAATTTATTTTCTTTTAGATAGCGGAGCAACTCATTCAGTAATAACAGATTGCAAAGGACCCTTAAGTAAAACAAAAGTTCTAATTACCGGAGCGACTGGGAAATGGACTTTAAGACCCTTTTTACAGGCTATGTATTGTGAGATCGGAGGAAAGGTTTTGACACAGCAGTTCTTATATATGCTTGAATGTCCTGAAGTAAGAAATAGATGCTTAAGGGTTAACTGTAGAACTATAGTAGATCTAGACAAGTCACCCAATGCTGATTTTGCAAGTTTTAGCTAACACAGAAGTGCATCATAAATCAGCCATAAGGACAGGACTGAGGTAGGGAATATCAACGGGAGACCCTAAAAGGGAAGAAAAGACTTCATACCAGCAAGATAAGGGAAGAAAAGACTTCAAACACACAGATAATAGAACCAGCAAGAACTGGCTTGGACTGCTGAAGTTTGTAAATGAGAGGAAGGGTCAAAAGTCTGACAGCAAGGAAGACTTCTGGCCTTCATCAAAAGACCACCAGAGTACGCTGGACGACTGCCCAAGGGCTCTGGTATGCATGCGAATAGGGGCGGGAACCTATGTTAATGATTCTTCGGATACCTAATGAATATGCAAGAGACTTACGGGGGGGGGGGGGGGCAGGAAGTGAAATGAATAAGTATATATCCCATCAATATAAGCACCCTGGTAGTAACCCTTGGTGCACAAGCTAGGAGGAGCGATCCCCCTTGCACCCAGTGCTGCAATAAACATACCTGCTTTATAACTGTGCTCGAGCTGTAAAGTTTGTTTCCATGCGTCAGTCCTCTCCCTTTGTTGGGAAGAGATCTGCTGTGCAAACTACATGCACAGGTAACCCTCTCCACAAACGGGATAACAGTTAAAATTCCATCTGAGAATGCATGGAAGGCACAAATTTGTTTATTGACAGAACCAAAGGCAGAGGAAAGGCTACAGATCTCTGAAGAGGTGTTGAATGCAGTGACTCCTTTTGTATGGGCAGGATAGCCTGAAGCGCTTTTCTATTGGACCGAAAATGCAAACTATAGCAAACCAAATAGTGCAAAAATGTCCTATATGCTGTGCTAACAACCCCAAGATTCAGCCAAAACTGCCACCAGGGGAGACAAGAAAAGGAATGAAACCTGGGGAGTATTGGCAAGTGGACCTTTCTGAATTGCCTAGACAAGGACTACTATATCGATATCTTCTAGTACTGATGGACACATTCACTGGATGGCCAGAGGCTTTCCCCTTCCGAACTAATAAAGCTAGGGAAGTCGTAAAGGCTTTATTGAAAGAAATAATCCCATGCTTTGGAATACCAGAGGGACTTTCCTCAGACAATGGACCTCATTTTATATCACAAGTAGTTCAAGAAATATCAAGGGCATTACAGATTAAGTGGGATTTACATACTGCTTGGAGACCACAATTGAGTGGGTAGGTAGAAAGAATGAATCAAACACTAAAAAGACAGTTGACTAAAATTTGCCAGGAAGCTCAGCTAAAGTGGCCAGAAGCCCTACAAATAGCTCTGAATTAGGATAGTCCCCAGAGTTAAAGAAAAAGTTAGCCCGTTTGAATTATTATATGGCAAACCATATCCAGTAAGTGAATTGGTGACAGAAGGGAGTCAAATGCATGTCGGGGGGGGGGAGGGTTGGGTCAGACAATATTTGCTGTCTTTGTCTGCCATGTTGTCCTCTCTCCATAGATATGTACAGGAGTGATTACCAAATCCATTGAATGTTCTGGTACACCCATTCCGATCTGGACATCAGGTGCTGATTCGAACCTGGAAAGACGAGCCTCTAAAGGAAGAGTGGAAAGGACCTTACACTATCTTGCTCCACACCTACACTGCAATCAAGGTGGAAGGGATCAAATCGTGGATTCATTACACTCGTGTGAAGGCAGCACCACCACCAGAAGAGGAGAAGCAAGACCTACCATCAAAAGAAGCAAAAGAGACCTTGTGGCAAGTAGAACCGACTGAGGACTTGAAATTGCTGTTTAAAAGGACAAAATGATTTCTGTTCTAATTATAATTTCTTTAACAGGGTCGACTTACAGTTCCAATGCTTGGACACAGAACTCTATAATTCAGTTAGCTTTAAACTTAACCTGCTTTGCAAACACATCATTTTGTTGGGTATGTACACATGTACCTGCCTCAGCACGAGGGAACTCCTATCTATGCTGTACCACTCACTGTAAACAAGACAGACGTATGGCAGTTAGCAAACTCAAGCAATGCTAGTATTTCTCCTCCACTACAGTCTCCCTCTATCCCTGTGTACCCTATCGAGAGAGAAAATCTATCATGTGTATACTCAATTAATAGAAGTAAGGAGAATGTGGCCCAGGGATCGTATGTGGGTTCCTGGAATCTAATTGGACAATGTAAAATGATGATTGTAGTTGAAACCACCAATTACACTATCATAAAAAAATTATGGAAGCAGAAGTGGACCTATCGGCCTCCACTGGTGGATATCCCTGGGAGGAGTACATTGGCTATGTGGTCCACGAGCATGTAAAGCACTTCCTCCTGGATGGTATGGGACTTGTGCCCTAGGAGCTGTAGTTCCAGATGTTAGACTCCATAAACTTGCAGACATAAGGGGTTGGCTAAGATCACAGGCCATCTTTATGTCACTTCAGGAGAAACGAGGAATTTATAATCCCCTTTCAAACAGAAATACCTGGTTTCATGCTTTGTGGAGGGCATTAATCCCTGCATTGGGAGTAATAGAACTCGAGAGAGCAATAGTAAATATTTCTGCAACTTTAGAAATCATAAGCAATGCCACTACTGATGCTCTTGGTCGAATACAAACAGAAATAGAACAAGTATCCCAAATAGCCTTAGAAAACCATCTTGCTTTAGATGGGCTACTTGCAGCCCAGGGAGGTGTTTGTGCTGCGATAAACTGCAGCTGCTGAGTCTATGTAAATGAGAGGAAGCAAATTCAAACAGACATTAACCAAATCTGGCAAGCATCCCACTTGTTTCACCAAATATCTCAGGACGCAACACTTGGTAGTGGACCAGGTTTTTCCTGGCTGTGGTCATGGTTGCCAGATTTTGTATGGTTTAGGACAACTGTTTTTAATTATTATGATAATTGTAGCGATGGTATTGATATGTAGTTGTGTTCTGCGATGCATGCCTACTTGTTTGAATTCATATAGTGCTTTATTCAGCAAGCGCAAACCTCACCAAGTGATGTTAGTGAAACGAGATATAGATAATATAGAGTATTTCTTCAAATTAATAGAAATGGACAAGAACTATGCAGTGAGAACTATGAAGCCTAAAAGTGAGGTTCATAGTCTCAAGGGGGGGGGGGAAATTGTAGTCCCAAAGCTGGGAAAAAACAAGGAAACCTTGAAGAAAATAGGGAGGCCTGTAGCTTGTGTAGTCTTTCTATAGCTTGTGTAGTCTTTTACCTGAGAAAATAAGGAAAGAGAGAGACAGGTAGCCTTGAGCTAGCAGAAGCAAGGAAGATAAGGGATAAAAGGTAAAAAACAAGAAGGAGAAAAACAGCTCCAGACTGACCTATAGTAACCTTTTGCTCATTAGGGGTCATTAACATATTTAAAACCGCACCCATCAAAATGCTAATGTATGCTAAAGTTGAATTTGGTGTCCCATTTCCACCCCCCGTTCCTGTGTAATGTGCAAACTCAGTAGAGATGTTAGGTGAGCTGTAATAGCCAATCAAAAGTAGCCAAAGAGATAGTTTTCACAAGTTTGCTGTGTATAAATGACAGTGATTCGAGTCAGAGGTGTGCTTGCTTTGTGAAAGACTGCTAAGCACCTGACTCTGCAGAGTTATATAATTAATTATTTAATTAAAAGACCTTTGTGTGGATACCAACTCTGTGTGCTTATTGGCGCGGTGCACCGGGCACGAACCTACGGACAACAGGGCTACAGCTCCTTGGATACCCTGATAAATCTGCCACTATCTACACCATCCTAATTTATATCATCTTTTGCTTTGCAATACTATTTCCACTTCAATTTGTTTGCCACTTTGACTTGCGGAAAATGGACTCCACAATCAGTAAGATTGTAAAGTAGGTATGTTTATTCAGCACTGGATGGCACGGGGGTAGTCCCACCAAAGTTGTGCAAACAATTCGCTCGCTTGCATTCCCTTTTATCCCCTAAAATATTACATATGCATTAAGTTTCACAACACATCTATGCATATTCATTTCCTAGCTCTGCCTAGCCCTGCTTCGTATGCTAATTATCTTATCAGTCCTTCTGCGCTTGCGTAGTACTCTCTGGTGGTCGTCTGGGTGGTCGTCGGGATGAAGTAAGACGTCTTCATCAGAGTTGAACTTTTCACCTCGTCTCCCTGCGCATGCTCTCTGAGCCCTTGGTCACAGTCTGAACCATAAGGTTGGTTTGATATGGTTCTCGGTGTCCGAGGGGCTCCTGTTATCTCAAGGCCTTGCAAGTTTGGCATTATTTATCTTGCCCTTTTACAAACAGTCCTCTTTATCTCTGAGCCCTTGGTCACAGTCCAAACCATAAGGTTGGTTTGATCCGGTTCTCGGGGTCCCAGGGTGTTGTGGTTTAACCCGGCTGGCAGCTAAACACCACACAGCCGTTCGCTCACCCTCCCCCCTCCCTCTCTGGGATGGGGGAGAGAAACGGGAAAGTGAAGCCGGTGAGTTGAGATAAAGACAGTTTATTAAGACAGGAATATAATAATAACAATAATAATAATAGTGATAATGATAATAGTATTAATAATAATAATGTGTAAGAAAACAAGTGATGCACAATGCAATTGCTCACCACCCGCTGACCGATGCCCAGCCTATCCCCGAGCAGCCGGCCCCCCACCCCGGCCAGCCACCCCTATATATTGTTTAGCATGACGTCAGATGGTATGGAATACCCCTTTGGCCAGTTTGGGTCAGCTGTCCTGGGTCTGTCCCCTCCCAGCTCCTGCTGCACCCCCAGCCTGCTCGCTGGCAGGACAGAGCGAGAAGCCGAAAAGTCCTTGGCCTGGTGTAAACACTGCTCTGCAACAATTAAAACATCGGCATGTTATCAGCGCTCTTCTCATCCTAATCCAAAACACAACACCCTACCAGCTACTATGAGGAAAATTAACTCTGTCCTAACTGGAACCAGGACACAGGGGCTCCTGTTATCTCGAGGCCTAAGCGCAGCACAGGCACAGTACATCACAAACGTAGCACATATTGAGCAATGAGTGTTGTCTACATATTCATTCTTAATCAATCGCCCTCTAATTTCTAACCCCATGTCTCAACTTGACACGAGGGGTTGCTCCCATTATGCAAGTAAGTGTTTAGCCCTGGTATTGCAGGAAAGGGCAGAGCAGGCTGGAAGTAAGCATGCTGGTGAATCCCTTCAACTGTGTGCCTCTGTCACACTGTCAAGAACAAATAAAAGGAGAGAATCTGGCAGCTCCACGGAATTCAATGATCTGTTAAGACTCTTAACAAAATATAATAGAAATGCATAATGCAAAGCTCTTTTCCTTTCTGTCTGTGCTGAATGGCTAGCACATAGATACAAGAAGGCAAATTTAGGAGAAGATAACCCATTGCCCTGGATTTTGTATAAAGTTAAAATCTTATCTTAAACATTCCCTATAGTGTGTTCTAAAACCCTCGAGAGTGGTCCTGCTCTTGTTGTTTAGGAAAACCAAATACAAAATAAGCTAACCAAACTGTGTCCATCTAAGGGTTGCTCAATAAGCTGCAGAAGACGCTTAATGTATCAAAGGATGAAGCACGTTGGAGTGAGGGTTAGGCTTTTAAATATCCTTAAAAATGAGAGCTGAAGTGCCTGGTTAGTTCGGTAGTTTTGAAGCTCAGCTTCACCGGAAGTCAGTTGTACTAGCAAGAATTTCTGTTTCGTGTGTCTGTACATACATATATATGTATTTATGCACTGTCACACATACAGATGTGTCCTTGAACCAGCTGCAGCAGAGGAAACAAGAGCGAGCTGTATAACCGGGACATTATAACGTTATAATCTGCTGATTTCCCTGTGGCTGAGGGGATGATGGATCCTCTGTGCTCATTGGTAGCATTCTGGAGGCTATGTCCCCAGTGATCACACCAGTTTTCCTCCTGGATGAACAGTCTCTGAACCAAGCAGCACTGTCAACTGCTGGAAAATGGTTCTTCGTGCTGGCAGGCAATCACAGGCAAGCAGGCTACTTTCTTTTTCACCAGCAAGAGAGGGCATTTCAGAGGAAATCACTATGCATAACACAGGACAAAATATTTTCCCATTGTACTGGGATGAATCTAGAGCAGGGAAACTGCACTTAGGATATGAAAAAAAGGGAAATAACAACATGGGGCTGTCTGCAGTGCAGTAAAGGAAACAAAACACACCAGAAATATGTTTCCTGCATGTACTGAATGCTTTAAAACATGATGCTTTTCCTTTCAAAAACACTGGCATTACAAGCCCTTATTTTTTCTGAGTTGAGTAATACATTCCAGGCTTCATAGGACACTTTGCTGCAGCTGAGATGGCATTCAGCTGTGGTTACTATGACAAACAGAGAAGAACTGGCATGTGGCAGGCTTGGATGAATATGCAATCACATTTTGTGAGAAAAATATTTGTAAAAATGAATCAGATACTGCCTTGCTCAGTGGTCTATGGTACTGAAAACGAACAATGTTTACAAACATTTTATGGGTCAGTATAAAAATACACTGCATTTGACTTTGTAAATTTATAGGATGATTTTCAGCTTTGTTTTCTTTAGACAAAGCTTCCTTTATTGGTTATTTATTTTCATTCACCATGGAAAATGTCTTCAGGCTCACCAAAGATGAGAAGACAATACAATATTTTATTAATATTCCTTATTATTTTATCTTTTTTCTCCAAGATGAAGAATGTACTGTTATTCCCAGAACTTGATTAGAAAAGCAAACCAGTCTCCGCACGGTAACCCTGAATCAAGTGTGAGGAACACTCTGTAGCCAATAACATAGGCTCAGGCGAGGATCTCAGTGAAGT
The DNA here is from genome assembly GCF_964211835.1 of Anser anser. NCBI lineage: Eukaryota > Metazoa > Chordata > Aves > Anseriformes > Anatidae > Anser > Anser anser. The sequence continues at coordinate 384,276 of NW_028154228.1, read as the reverse complement.
AGTAATTATTCGTGATTGCAATGGCGGGCGACCCACAAGCAGGAGCGCACCTACTACTTCCATAACACTGTTTATATACTTTTTTTTCTCGAGGACCGGGACCCTCCCCTGTTTCCCCATTGACTGGGTAATCCAGGTTCACAATCTATCCGGTGCTTCACAGACAATACATGGCTTTCAGTTGCCGGCCTATTATCTTTCAAATTTCTTTTGACTTTTACAGTCTTTGAGGTGGTAATGTTTCTTACACAGTGATTTCTGCCTAATTGCTCTAAGGATTCTGGTTGTCTGCATTTTACAAGGTTGTCTGTTAAGCTTTCTTATCACTGCAAGCATATCTCAATACCACATTCCTTCCCTCTAAACAATGGAACTCTGTGCAAAAACAACATTTTTATTCCCACAATTCCCCCCTTTTCTTCTTTATAAATTGTTGATTTTTGCAGAACTTTTCTCTAAGGTGTAATTTGGTAGATATCTTCCTCTTCTTCACTTTCTTTGCTTTCCATCTCCTCTAATATCATCATCTTATCTGAGTAGGGTGGTGGATCCATGGTCATTTGTTTCAATAGTGCAGTTCCAATTAACCACTGTACTAGTCCTTTTACACAGGGGATAATGCAACAACCAAGGCTGTCAAAACTCCTGCTACTATGATCAAGGATGTAAATATTGTGAGAAACACTCCGTAGCCAATAACTTAGGCTCAGGCGAGGATCTCAGTGAAGTAGCAATTATTCATAATTGCAATGGTGGACGCCCCACAAGCAGGAGCGCACCTACTGGTTCCAAAACACAGTTTATATACTTTTTTTCTCGAGGACCAGGACCCTCCCCTGTTTCCCCATTGACTGGGGAATCCAGGTTCACAATCTATCTGATGCTTCCCAGACAATGCAAGGCCTTTAGTTGCCGGCCTGTTAAATTTCAAGTTTCTTTTGACTTTTTTACTGTTTGAAATGGTAACATTTCTCCACTTATCTGACTTGACTTAACACCGTGATTTTCACCTAATTGTTCTAAGGAGTCTGGTTGTCTGCATTTTACGAGGTCACCTGCTGAGCTTTCTTATCACTGCAAGCATATCTCAATACCCCATTCCTTACCTTTAAACAATGTAACTCTGCAAAAACAACATTTTTATTCCCACAATATGGACACTACCATCCCTTTCCATTTACCAAACCACGATTCCAACCATCCTGTGATGGAGGTGTCTGTCCCTAATTTTTCTGCCAATTCACTGGCAAAGGTGGTAAGCCCTTGCAATGCTCTAGTTACTGTGCCATCCAGGGCAGTATTGTTGGGTATAAAAGTGCAGTATTGTTGGGTATAAAAGTGCAACCAATGGTTGCTCAGTATCACACACACACACACCTCCTTTTTCCGCAAGCATCATATCTAATGTTATTCTGTTTTCCCAAGCCATTTGCTGGTGGCATCTAGTTCACAGATTCACAGATTTCTCTAGGTTGGAAGAGACCTCAAGATCATCGAGTCCAACCTCCGACCTAACACTAAGTACTCCACTAAACCATATCCCTAAGCTCTACATCTAAACGTCTTTTAAAGACCTCCAGGGATGGTGACTCCACCACCTCCCTGGGCAGCCCGTTCCAATGCTTAATAACCCTTTCGGTAAAGAAGTACTTCCTAACATCCAACCTAAAACTCCCCTGTCGCAACTTTAGCCCATTCCCCCTCGTCCTGTCACTAGGCACGTGGGAGAATAGACCAACCCCCACCTCTCTACAGCCTCCTTTCAGGTAACTGTAGAGAGCGATGAGGTCGCCCCTGAGCCTCCTCTTCTCCAGGCTGAACAAGCCCAGCTCCCTCAGCCGCTCCTCGTAAGACTTGTTCTCCAGACCCCTCACAAGCTTGGTCGCCCTTCTCTGGACTCGCTCGAGCACGTCCATGTCCTTCCTGTAGCGAGGGGCCCAAAACTGAACACAGTATTCGAGGTGCGGCCTCACCAGAGCCGAGTACAGGGGCACAATCACTTCCCTCGACCTGCTGGCCACACTGCTTCTTATACAGGCCAGGATGCCGTTGGCCCTCTTGGCCACCTGAGCACACTGCTGGCTCATATTCAGCCGACTATCCACCAATACTCCCAGGTCCTTCTCGGCCAGGCAGCTTTCCAGCCACTCATCTCCCAGCCTGTAGCTCTGCTTGGGGTTGTTGCAGCCCAGGTGCAGGACCCGGCACTTGGCCTTGTTGAACTTCATGCAGTTGACCTCAGCCCATCGCTCCAGCCTATCCAGATCCTCCTGCAGAGCCTTCCTGCCCTCGAGCAGATCGACACACGCACTTAGCTTGGTGTCATCTGCAAACTTACTGAGGGTGCACTGGACGCCCTCATCCAGATCATCAATAAAGATATTAAAGAGGACCGGCCCCAGTACCGAGCCCTGGGGGACTCCACTAGTGACCGGCCTCCAACCAGATTTGACTCCATTCACCACAACTCTCTGGGCCCGGCCATCCAGACAGTTTCTAACCCAGCGAAGCGTACGCCAGTCCAAGCCCCGAGCAGCCAGTTTCTTGAGGAGAATGTTGTGGGGAACGGTGTCAAAAGCCTTACTGAGGTCAAGGTAGACCACGTCCACAGCCTTTCCCTCATCCACCAAGCGCGTCACTTGGTCATAGAAGGAGATCAGGTTCGTCAAGCAGGACCTGCCTTTCATAAACCCATGCTGACTGGGCCTGATCGCCTGGTTGCCCTGCAAGTGCCGCGTGATGACCCTCAAGATAATCTGCTCCATGAGCTTCCCCGGCACTGAGGTCAAACTGACAGGCCTATAGTTCCCCGGGTCTGCCCTCCGGCCCTTCTTATAGATGGGCGTCACATTGGCTAGCCGCCAGTCAACCGGGACCTCCCCCGATAGCCAGGACTGCCGATAAATGATGGAAAGCGGCTCGGCCAGCTCCTCCGCCAGTTCTCTCAGTACCCTTGGGTGGATCCCATCCGGCCCCATCGACTTGCGCACATCCAAGCTCCGTAGCAGGTCGCCAACCATTTCCTCATGGATAGCGAAGGCCACATCCTGCTCCCCATCCCCTTCCACCAGCATCCCCTTCCAGTTGTTCAGCAGTTCCTCTTATCGCATCCCTTTTATAGTTTATGAATCTCTGCTGATTATAATAGATATAATTAATCCAATCCACATTCTTATTGATTGTTACCCACCAGAACGGTGACTCAAACCCTGCAGCAATTTGATTCCTGGCTTCCTGTTCATCGGGAACTCCTCTAAGCACCCCAAGAGAATCTATATAGACTCTGTCATCAAATGATACTCCTAAGCTTCTTTTACTTCTTCTGGGTATTTGTGATGTTTCTCTTTCAAATGCCAGGGTGAAGGGTATAGCTAATTGAACAAGTGCACAAGTGCCTCCCCAGTTAGATGGTAGGGTGGACCGTAAGATCTTCCCTCCACAATACCACCAGAGATCTGCCCTGGGGATCTCAAGTCTTGAGCAGTTTCCCATCAAGTCCTCGGTAGCATTCAAGGTCCTCGTGCACAAGACAAATTCTCCCAGATGCCGGGTAGCACTCACACCTTGCTGTGAGAGGCAAGCTGTATGGTTACCTATAGCTGTGGAGAATACAGGGGGAGCCCTGATTTTGCTATCATGCAAGGAAGGGAATAGCAAAGAGAGAGACTTACAGGCCTCATTTCCCCAGGCAGTCTTTTCTTGGTACAATGCAATCATACATCGCATCCCCTGGGAATCCTTGGTCCACCGGAACGGGAAGGGCACTATCTGGGCAATCGGTCATCCCGAGGCACAAGCATAGCAATTGCTATGGTTGAGACTCTGGACAGTATATTTGACCCATTCTATCCAGGCATTCATATCCCCATACCCTGTTTCAATCTCAAATGTTTGAACTGCCGCATTTCAAAGAGGGCCTCCTGTTTTCTCTCCTGTTTTCTCCTTGAGTTTCTCCCTTTCTCTGATGGCAATAGAGGATCGTTTCCATACAGCTATTCTCAGTCTGGCTGTTGGGTCTCTCCCAGTTATTTGTTCTCTCTGCTCAATTGTCTCTGGGAATTTAAATCTACACAAGCTAACACCTCACAAGCATCAACCGTGACGGATTGCGGTACATAACCCTCTGTCACATTCACCCATATTTTGACGGGGCATCCTGTCTTACTATTATCTGATCATGCCTTTTTCAAGTTGCCAATTGACCGAGGCTTTCCTTGAGGCCTACAATCACTAAAAACAAAATTAATAATTGATTTTTCCCTTTCATTATTTTTAAAATTTAGGTTTCCAAATAATTATCAATACAAAGAATAAGATATACACTACTACTATAACAAACCCCCCTTGGGAGCACTTCACTTCACTATAGGTCTGTCCTTTCTCTCAATCACAAGTCACACTCATTAGTTACCTGTGAAAATAAAAGGTTAGTTTACAATTGCAAGCTCTTATCCCGCTCAGATTCCACTATGAGATTTTTCTCTTTGATTTCAGCTTCCAACAAGTCTTCTGTAGGAACAGCTTCCCAGGTACTAGGGTCGACGGATGCCTTCACTCGAGTATAGTGAGTCCAACCTTTTTCTGCAGTTCCTATGGCTGTTTCAGTGGTTAGTAGTACTTGGAATGGTCCTTCCCATTCAGGCCGGAGTTTTGATTCTCTCCAGGTTCGAATCAGGATCCAATTTCCCACGGGTCCTGAGAGATGACAAAGAAGAGGACAACCCCAGAATACAGTTCTTAAGAAAACTCTCTTGTTTCGAATTGTGGTATCTCATCCCTTCTGCCCAGATAGGGTAATCCGAACAGCATCTCATACGGTGAAATTTCTTGGTGCTGTTTGAACCTGTAGGAGTGCTAAAGGTAAACATTTTAACCAAGGAAGTTGGGTTTCTAACACTAATTTAGTTAATTGCTGCTTTAATGTCCGGTTCATTCCCTCTACCTTCCCAGAAGAGGAGGGGTGCCAGGGGGTGTGAGAATCCCACTCAATCTCTAAGGCCTGCCTTAACCCTTGCAGTACTTGTGAAGTGAAATGACTTCCTTGATCTGAATCAGTGTTTTCAGCTATCCCATATCTAGGGACTATTTGCTCCAGTGATACCTTAGCCACCGTGTTTGCAGTGGCAGATACAGAGGGGAGAGCTTACACCCATCCAGTCACGTGGTCAACTAGGACAAACAAGTACTTAAGTCTCCCTGCTTTAGTTAACTCAGTAAAGTCTACCTGTATACTTTGTCGAATCTCTGGCTCCCGTCCCCCTCTAGGTGAGTTACGAATGACCTTTTTATTTGCTTTTTGACATATGGTACATCCTCTGCATATTTGCTTCACTGAAGTGTATATTCCTACACAGACATACATTCTTAGCACAACATCACACATTGCTTGCACCTCCCAATGACTCTCTTGATGTAAAACGATTAATATTTGCCTCATTGGTGCTTTATTCAGCATTTCTCTCCCATCAGGGAATATCCATATTCCCTCAGACTTCATGGCTCCTGATTCCTTAAAGAAATCTCTCTTAAAACCTTTTAGTTTTTTCTTAGTTTTCAACAATTCCACGAATCCTCTCTGGATTTGTTCTCCGTTTTCCCTCAGACATTAGATGCCTTAAATACCTGACTTCTCTTTCTACGTATAGTAATTTATTTTTCAATACTCCCAAGCCCTGCTTTCCCAGAAAGTTGAATAGCTTGTTAGTAGCTTTCTTCACAACTGTTTTCTCCTGTCCTGACAATAAATGATCATCCACATTTTGTAACAGAAATTCCTCCTCGGGAGGTTGGAATTGCTCCAAAATCTGTTCTAGAACTTTGCCCAAATTAATCGGTGGCCCTGTAAACCCCTGAGGTGAAACTGTCCATGTGTATTGTTGCTTCCGCCCCCATTTCAGAGTCTTTCCAGTCAGAGGTGAATATACCTTTGCTCTCAGGGCCTGAGAGCACTCCATTAATAACACTGTTATTCCAGTCTAACAATTTACTATTTGAATGCCCAATTTCATCATCAAATCCCTTCCCAACAAGTTAGTCCCTGCCTCGGGTACATACAATAATTGCCCAGAGATCATTTTATCCCCTAGTCTCAGCTTGGTATCCCCCAAAGGTGGCACTGTTATCCCAGCCCCTTCTACCCCCATCACTTTTTAGGGTTTCATTAGTTAATTTAATCCCTGATACTTTACAGGCCAGTAATGACCTAGCTGCCCCAGTGTATTGGGGTCGATGGCAAGGTTTGGGGGGGGCTGCAGTATCAGCCCCCCACGAGGAGAATCCAGAAGCCTCCCCGTGGCAGATAAGGGACAATTTCATCCGGCCCCAAAAGGGGCCCACCACTGCCCAGAGCCAAGCCATGAGCAACACAGTCCCTGCCTCTGTGGGAGCACATCCATGAAAACAAACAAACAAACAAAAACCTGCTGCTCAACAGCAGCTGGGAGAGCGAGGAGTGAGAAACCTCCCCGCAGTCACCAAAGTCAGCACAGAAGGAGGGGGTGGAGGTGCTCCAGGCGCCGGAGCCGAAACCCCCTGCGGCCTGTGGAGAGGCCCCTGGTGGAGCAGGCTGCCCCCCCGTCCCCCCCTCTTCTCGATACTTAGGAAATTGACCAAACACCACAGCAAATATACCAAAACTTCTAGACTGTTTCTTAGATAATGCCTACATCCTCTTTCCCTGCTCATTCAACTTTCCCAACTCATTCAAAAAACAGCTCTGTCAAACATTACATACCACACCTTTAACACCTTCAATAACCCTTTTTAACACTTCTTGTCATCTTTCTCCAGCCTGTACTTTCCCATTTTCCTTCTCTCCTCCTATTCAAAGGCTGTCCCTGATCTTTCCTTGTCTGCCATTCCTCCATCTCTCTTCCTCTCCTTTCCATCCTGGCCCTGACTCCCCCTGAAGATTTTCTTCCTCTTTCTCTAACCCTCTGCCTGACTACCTGCTACACTGTCAGTACCATTAGTTTCACTCTCTGCTTTCCTTCTCATCTCCCCTCCTGACACACACCTTCAGGGCCTCCCGCAGGAGGGCCCCCCCCAGTGACTGTTCACTACATCCCCCCACCTTCTGGAGCATTTTCTGGGTATCTTGCCAGGCTTTAATCACAAAATGAACTTTCAAGAGCCCTTCGGATACCGGGTCCTCAGGATTCATCCCCAAGTACTTTCTCATTCTGACCCCAAGTCTCTCATATGATTTCTGTGTTGCACACTAATATTATTCCAGCCAGGATCAGCAAGTGGTTATTTCTGCCCTGCCGGTATTACCCCTGGTCCTGGAGGATGAGCTCTTTCCCATTTTTGTATAGCAGTTCTCCTCCTGATCATTCCCATTTCTTTCCCTGTAAACAACATACTTATATACATAATTCCCCCCCCCCAAGAGTATAAGTTAAGTCCTAGGAACTGGTCTAATAGATCAGCTAGCCTGTTGGGGTCCTCAATTAAAGACTTCATCTCCTTAAAACTCCTAACCTCTCTGCTGGTAAGGAGGGGGGGAAGTTCACTTAAGAGGATACACAGTTAGTGTTAGTACTGTTAGTATCAGGGAAGGCAAAATTCTCAGTACCTCTCCTACCTTGTTCTAATTCTTGCCAGAGCCTAGAGTACGCTCTTCTCTAGGGACAGTGTTAATTGCAGTCCCTGTCTCCCTTCCTGGAGCGACTGCTGCTGCCACCGGTGCAATATTAGGATTATAGGGAGCATAACTTGGCTCCTCCTCCGGACAAAAAAAAGGAATCTTATTGTTTACACATAAATTTCAAGCCTGAATTTTCATCAGGCCCGTATTTTGGCCAAAATACTGCTGTTTCCTTAATTGGTTCTTTTGTCCAGACTGATACACAATATTTAACCATTTTTTTTCTTTTATCATCTCCTCTAATTTTGAGATTATTTTTCCAATTTCTTATAATTCTTCAGGAAGAACTTTCGGTAGGCACTCCCCCAGGGATATCTCCCTGTCCCCTGGAACTCATATTTCCCATTTTTCCTAGCCCTTGTCAGTGTGCTGCTACAGAAATTGGCCTCCTGCAGGGTACCACACACTAACGTTCCGATTCTGGAAAATGGCTGTGTACTCCCAAGCACTTCCCCGTGCAAGGGGTACCGCACACCTATGAGTTTACCAGATTCCCTGGTGTACTTCCAAGCACTTCCCCGTGCAAGGATTACTGTACACCAAATTTCCCTGGTGTACTGCCAAGCACTTCCCAGTGCAAGGGCTTACCATACACCAAATTTCCTGAGACTCTTCCTTTCTCTCCCTTATCTCACGCTTCGTCCGTCTCCGGCTGCGCCCCTCATGGAGCTACAGAACCGCGGATCAGGACTCCACACTCGCTTCATACAAAAGTACGTCTCAATCACACATCACACATCACACAGAGTCTCACCCGACCCCCAAGGCAATACTTAATATTTCTTACCTTGGTCTGTGCACAGAGTTACCGGATCAATTCTTAAACCCGGAGTGCCTACCTTCTTCCCTTCCCCACTACTTCACGGATCCTGCCTCTTTAATCAGTCTCGGGCCCTCTGTCAGCTCTCCGCAGAACCGCCACCGTCGATGCACAGGACCGCTGAAATCAGCGGGGCATGCCTTCCTGCTGCTGCGGCGGTGGGGCTCCCCAATAGGTGACTGGATCCCGGACGAGCCCCCAAATTGTGAGAAACACTCCATAGCCAATAACATAGGCTCAGGCGAGGATCTCAGTGAAGTAGTAATTTATTCGCGATTGCAATGGCGGGCACCCCACAAGCAGGAGCGCGCCTACTAGTTCCAAAACCCAGTTAATATACTTTTTGATGACAGGACCCTCCCCTGTTTCCCCACTAGAGTGGGGAATCCAGGTTCACAATCTATCTGATGCTTCACAGACAATGCCTGGCCTTCAGTTGCCGGCCTGTTTTTGAGAGGGTAATGTTTTATCCCCTTATCTGGCTTGACTTAACATAGTGATTTTCACCTGATTGCTCTAAGGAGTCTGGTTGTCTGCATTTTACGAGGTCACCTGCTGAGCTTTCTTATCACTGTAAGCATATCTCAATACCACATTCCTTCCTTCTAAACAATGTAACACTGCAAAAACAACATTTCTATTCCCACACAGAGATCTGCCCTGGGGATCTCAAGTCTTGAGCAGTTTCCCATCAAGTCCTTCACAGCATTCAAGGTCCTCCTGCACAAGACAAAATCTCCCAGATGCCGGGTAGCACTCACACCCTGCCGTGGGAGGCAAGCTGTATGATTACCTATAGCTGTAGAGAATGCAGGGGGAACCCTGATATTGCTATCATGCAAGGAAGGGAACAGCAAAGAGAGAGACTTACAGGCCTCATTTCCCCAGGCAGTCTTTTCTTGGTACAATTCAATCATACATCGCATCCCCTGGGAATCCTTGGTCCACCGGAACGGGAAGGGCACTATCTGGGCAATCGGTCATCCCGAGGCACAAGCATAGCAATTGCCATGGTTGAGACTCTGGACAGTATATTTGACCCATTCTATCCAGGCATTCACATCCCCATACCCTGTTTCAATCTCAAATGTTTGAACTGCCACATTTCAAAGAGGGCCTCCTGTTTTCCCTCCTGTTTTCTCCTTGAGTTTCTCCCTTTCTCTGATGGCAATAGAGGATCGGTTCCATACAGCCATTTTCAATCTGGCTGTTGGGTCTCTCCCAGTTATTTGTTCTCTCTGCTCAATTGTCGTTGGGAATTTAAATCTACACAAGCTAACACCTCACAAGCATCAACCGTGACGGATTGCGGTACATAACCCTCTGTCACATTCACCCATATTTTGACGGGGTATCCTGTCTTACTATTATCTGGTCGTGCCTTTTTCAATTTGCCAATTGACCGAGGCTTTCTCTGAGGCCTACAATCACTAAAAATAAAACGAATAATTGATTTTTCCCTGTCATTATTTTTAAATCTTAGGTTTCCAAATAATTATCAATACAAAGAATAAGATGTACGCTACTACTATAACCCCCCTTGGGAGCACTTCACTTCACTATAGGTCTGTCCTTTCTCTCAATCACAAGTCACACTCATTAGTTACCTGTGAAAATAAAAGGTTAGTTTACAATTGTAAGCTTTTATGCTGCTCAGAGTCCATTATGAGGTTTTTCTTTTTGATTTTAACTTCCAACAAGTCTTCTGTAGGAACAGCTTCCCAGGTACTAGGGTCGACAGGTGCTTTCACTCGAGTATAGTGAGTCCAACATTTTTCTGCAGTTCTTACGGCTGTTTCAGTGGCTAGTAATACTTGGAACGGTCCTTTCCATTCATGCCGGAGTTTTGATTCTCTCCAGGTTCGAATCAGGATCCAATTTCCTGGTTGATGGTGGTGAATGGGGAATGCCAAAGGTGGGGTTTGAGCCAATAGCCCACGGGTCCTGAGAGATGACAAAGAAGAGGACATCCCCAGAATACAGTTCTTAAGAAAACTCTCTTGTTTCGAATTGTGGTATCTCATCCCTTCTGCCCGGATAGGGCAATCCGAACAGCATCTCATATGGTGAAATTTCTTGGTGCTGTTTGAACCTGTAGGAGTGCTAAAGGTAAACATTTTAACCAGGGAAGTTGGGTTTCTAACACTAATTTAGTTAATTGCTGCTTTAATGTCCGGTTCATTCCCTCTACCTTCCCAGAAGAGGAGGGGTGCCAGGGGGTGTGAGAATCCCACTCAATCTCTAAGGCCTGCCTTAACCCTTGCAGTACTTGTGAAGTGAAATGACTTCCTTGATCTGAATCAGTGTTTTCAGCTATCCCATATCTAGGGACTATTTGCTCCAGTGATACCTTAGCCACCGTGTTTGCAGTGGCAGATACAGAGGGGAGAGCTTACACCCATCCAGTCACGTGGTCAATTAGGACAAACAAGTACTTAAGTCTCCCTGCTTTAGTTAACTCAGTAAAGTCTACCTGTATACTTTGTCGAATCTCTGGCTCCCGTCCCCCTCTAGGTGAGTTACGAATGACCTTTTTATTTGCCTTTTGACATATGGTACATCCTCTGCATATTTGCTTCACTGAAGTGTATATTCCTACACAGACATACTTTCTTAGCACAACATCACACATTGCTTGCACCTCCCAATGACTCTCTTGATGTAAAACGATTAATATTTGCCTCATTGGTGCTTTATTCAGCATTTCTCTCCCATCAGGGAATATCCATATTCCCTCAGACTTCATGGCTCCTGATTCCTTAAAGAAATCTCTCTTAAAACCTTTTAGTTTTTTCTTAGTTTTCAACAATTCCACGAATCCTCTCTGGATTTGTTCTCCGTTTTCCCTCAGACATTAGATGCCTTAAATACCTGACTTCTCTTTCTACGTATAGTAATTTATTTTTCAATACTCCCAAGCCCTGCTGTCCTGGTTCCAGTTAGGACAGAGTTAATTTTCCCTCATAGTAGCTGGTAGGGTGCTATGTTTTGGATTAGGGTGAGAAGAGCGCTGATAACATGCTGATGTTTTAATTGTTGCAGAGCAGTGTTTACACCAGGCCAAGGACTTTTCGGCTTCTCGCTCTGTCCTGCCAGCGAGCAGACTGGGGGTGCAGCAGGAGCTGGGAGGGGACAGACCCAGGACAGCTGACCCAAAGTGGCCAAAGGGGTATTCCATACCATCTGACGTCATGCTAAACAATATATAGGGGTGGCTGGCCGGGGTGGGGGGCCGGCTGCTCGGGGATAGGCTGGGCATCGGTCAGCGGGTGGTGAGCAATTGCATTGTGCATCACTTGTTTTCTTACACATTATTATTATTAATACTATTATCATTATCACTATTATTATTATTGTTATTATTATATTCCTGTCTTAATAAACTGTCTTTATCTCAACTCACCGGCTTCACTTTCCCGTTTCTCTCCCCCATCCCAGAGAGGGAGGGGGGAGGGTGAGCGAACGGCTGTGTGGTGTTTAGCTGCCAGCTGGGTTAAACCACAACAGCCCTTTTGGCGCCCAACGTGGGGCTCGAAGGGTTGAGATATCGACAAATTTGACCAGAGTGTGTTAAACTAAAATTGGTATAAGTATTGGACCTGCTTAATAGTTGCTAGTCACGATGTTGATTGCCTTAATCTCCAGACTGCTGTACCTGTATTCCAAATTGAGTTTTATAGTGCGTTACTTTCTGTATGTGCTCCCTGTTGCACTGTTTATCCTTTTCGGGCCCTGGTTTAAGATTGTTATGGTACTGTGCGGTGTAACAATGGCTTATGAAATGATGAAATATCTGGTCACGACTCTAACCTGGTATTTGTACTCAGCACTGACGTCGACTCTATACTTTGGAAACCATATCTCGGAAACTATTAGCAATTACACCTATTGCCTGTTTTCGTCAGGGAGCCAATCTGTGAAGGGGACAGGGGAAGACATGTTTCCCTACCTGTTCACTCTCCCTTTCTCCTTCACCACCACCCTCTTATCCCCCGAGCTAGTTACGGTGGTTCTCCGAGATGTTGAATATCCTTGGGATACTCAGACCAGCCTGCTCTTGTTGTTATGTCTCCTGAATGCGCTTCAGATTTTGTGGAGGGTTATACAACTACTTAGGAATCTCATCCGGAGATCTGTCTTGAGGCGGGATAGTTGCGAGTGGCAGGGAGTGTGGGAGGATATGGGCAGGTTTCTAGAGCAGTGGTCACCTCCAGTGTTTTGGACATTCACCCCTGAACAACTGCAAAACCCTAAAAAGCTGGCAGAATGCTTGAAAAAAAGGTGTCATGACTCTGGCAGTTCCAAGGTGACACAAATCACGGTAGCGTGCAGGGGTCTGGCTTGTGCCTATCGAGCTGCAATTGATGCTACTAGCAACCTAGCTCCAGCTCCAGCTCCTGCAGCCCCTCCAGTTCCAGCTCCTGCAGCCGCTCTAGTTCCAGCTCCTGCAGCCGCTCCAGCTCCTGCAGCCGCTCCAGCTCCAGCTCCTGCAGCCGCTCCAGCTCCTGCAGCCGCTCCAGCTCCTGCAGCCGCTCCAGCTCCAGCTCCTGCAGCCGCTCCAGCTCCTGCAGCCGCTCCAGCTCCTGCAGCCGCTCCAGTTCCAGCTCCTGCAGCCGCTCCAGCCCCTGCAGCCGCTCCAGCTCCAGCTCCAGCTCCTGGAGCCGCTCCAGCCCCTGCAGCTGCTCCAGCTAAAGCTCCTGCAGCCGCTCCAGCTCCTGCAGCCGCTCCAGCTCCAGCTCCCGCAGCCGCTCCAGTTCCAGCTCCTGCAGCCGCTCCAGCTCCAGCTCCTGCAGCTGCTCCAGCTCCAGCCCCTGCAGCTGCTCCAGCTCCAGCTCCTGCAGCCGCTCCAGCTCCTGCAGCCGCTCCAGCTCCCGCAGCCGCTCCAGCCCCTGCAGCAGCTCCAGCTCCTGCAGCTGCTCCCACTCCTGTGTCTGGGTCAGAGAAACGAGCTGTAGCAGTGCAAGTTGACCCCGCAGAGGGTATTCCAACCCCTGTGGCAGACCCTGTGTCTGGGTCAGAGAAACGAGCTGTAGCAGTGCAAGTTGACCCCGCAGAGGGTATTCCAACCCCTGTGGCAGACCCTGTGGCTGGGTCAGAGAAACGAGCTGTAGCAGTGCAAGTTGCCCCTGTAGACAAGGTGAAAAAATGGTATAGAGGCTCAGGTCGTTTAGAACGCAGACAGTCTTCTGCTAAGTCTGGGCATAGTGAAGACGAGGCTGGGCCATCAAAGGTGCAGGAGACTGAAGATGGGGATGGGGATGTCGAAAAAACAACAGTAACTACCCGGACTCTATACCAGCGTGAGCTACGAGATGTGCGAAAAGATTTCGGTCGCTGTATAGGCGAGCAGCTTGTCACCTGGCTGCTCCGGTGCTGGGACACGGGAGCCAATTATATGGAATTAGAGGGCAAGGAAGCCAGGCGGCTGGGATCCCTTGCTAGGGACGCATGCATTGACAAAGCAATTGGAGATGGAGCACGATCTCGCAGCCTCTGGAGGCATCTCCTGTCAGCTGTGCAGGAAAGGTATCCCTTCAAGGAAGAACTTGTATGTCTACCAGGCAAATGGACCACCATGGAGAAGGGAATTCAGTACCTGAGGGAATTGGCCGTACGGGAAGTAATTTATAAGGACCTAGACGACGCACAAACATCCGCAGATCCAGATGCAGTCCGGTGTACACTACCCATGTGGCGGAAGTTTGTACGGAGTGCACCATCATCATATGCCAGCTCATTGGCAATACTAGCCTGGAAAGCGGAGGAGAATCCCACAGTGAATGAAGTGACTAAAATACTCCGGCAGTACGAAGGAAATCTCTCCTCTTCCCTACAGGCCTGTGTCTCGGCTGTGGAGAAACTCTCTGAAGAGGTCCACCAACTTAAAGAGAATTTATCTTCCCCTTCACCTGAACGAACCAGTGTCCACCAGCTAAAAGAGAATGCTTTGGAGAAACTTTCTGAAAAGATCCACCAACTTGAAGAGAGATTATTTTCCTCCCCACCTGTACAAACCAGTGTCTAGGCTATTAGGGGTAAACGTTCATCTGTGCAAGGAAGACAATATGGTGGGCACACACACCGCGCCACCCTGTGGTTTTACCTACGTGACCATGGAGAGGACATGAGAAAATGGGATGGAAAATCTACTGCGACCCTAGAGGCACGGGTACGTGAATTGCAAAGGAAAACAATTGGGAAAAAGGAGTTCTCTGAAAAGTTTGCTGCTCCAACTTCCAGCAGGCAGTCCTTTAAACACAGAAACGAAGATTCTGACCAGGACTAGAGGGGCCCTGCCTCCAGCCAGGGGGAGGAAAGGGACAATCGAGTTTATTGGACTGTGTGGATTCGATGGCCTGGCACGTCAGACGCACAGAAGTATAAGGCTTTGGTAGACACCGGTGCACAATGTACTCTAATGCCATCAAGCTATAAAGGGCCAGAGCCCATCTGTATTTATGGTGTGACGGGGGGATCCCAGCAGTTAACTGTATTGGAGGCTGAAGTGAGTCTAACCGGCAATGAGTGGCAAAAGCACCGTATTGTGACTGGCCCAGATGCTCCGTGCATCCTTGGCATAGACTATCTTAGAAGAGGATATTTCAAGGACCCAAAAGGGTTCCGCTGGGCTTTTGGCATAGCTGCTTTGGAGACAGAGGACATTAAACAGTTGTCTACCTTGCCTGGTCTCTCAGAGGACCCTTCTGTTGTGGGGTTGCTGAGGGTTGAAGAACAGCAAGTGCCGATCGCTACCACAACTGTGCACCGGCGGCAATATCGCACCAACCGAGACTCCCTGAGTCCCATCCATAAGCTAATTCGTCAACTGGAGAGCCAAGGAGTGATCAGCAAGACTCATTCACCTTTTAATAGTCCCATATGGCCAGTGCGAAAGTCTAATGGTGAGTGGAGACTAACAGTGGACTATCGTGGCCTGAACGAAGTCACGCCACCACTGAGTGCTGCAGTGCCGGACATGCTAGAACTCCAGTATGAACTGGAATCAAAGGCAGCCAAGTGGTATGCCACAACTGATATCGCTAATGCATTTTTCTCCATCCCTCTAGCAGCAGAGTGCAGGCCACAGTTTGCTTTCACTTGGAGGGGAGTCCAATATACTTGGAATCGGCTGCCCCAGGGGTGGAAACATAGCCCTACCATTTGCCATGGACTGATCCAGTCTGCGCTGGAGCAGGGGGAAGCTCCTGAACACCTGCAGTACATCGATGACATCATTGTGTGGGGTGACACTGCAGGAGAAGTTTTCGAGAAAGGGAAGAAAATAGTCCAAATCCTTCTGAAGGCCGGTTTTGCCATAAAACAGAATAAAGTTAAAGGACCTGCACGAGAGATCCACTTTTTAGGAATAAAATGGCAAGATGGACGTCGTCAAATCCCAATGGATGTGATCAACAAACTAACAGCTATGTCTCCACCAACTAGCCAAAAAGAAACACAAACTTTCCTAGGTGTCGTGGGGTTTTGGAGAATGCATATTCCAAATTACAGTCTGATTGTAAACCCGCTCTACCAAGTAACCCGTAAGAAGAATGCTTTTGAATGGGGCCCTGAGCAACGACAAGCCTTTGAACAAATTAAGCAGGAAATAGTTCATGCAGTAGCCCTCGGGCCAGTCCGAACAGGACCAGATGTAAAGAATGTGCTCTACACCGCAGCTGGAGAGAATGGTCCCACCTGGAGCCTCTGGCAGAAAGAAGCTGGGGAAACTCGACGTCGACCCCTGGGGTTTTGGAGTCGGGGATACAGAGGATCTGAGGCCCGCTACACTCGAAACGAAAAGAAGATATTGGCAGCATATAAAGGAGTTCGATCTGCTTCGGAAGTGGTCGGTACTGAAGCGCAGCTCCTCCTGGCACCCCGACTGCCGGTACTAGGCTGGATGTTCAAAGGAAGGGTCCCCTCTACACATCATGCAACTGATGCTACATGGAGCAAGTGGGTTGCACTGATTACTCAGCGGGCTCGAATAGGAAACCCCAGTCGCCCAGGAATCTTGGAGGTGATTATGGACTGGCCAGAAGGCAAATACTTTGGGATATCATCAGAGGAGGAGGTGGTTCGTGCTGAAGAAGCCCCACTGTACAATAAGCTACCGGAAAATGAGAAGAAATATGCCTTGTTCACTGACGGGTCCTGTCGTATTGTGGGAAAGCATCGGAGATGGAAAGCTGCTGTATGGAGTCCTACACGACGAGTTGCAGAAGCTGCTGAGGGAGAAGGTGAATCGAGTCAGTTTGCAGAAGTGAAAGCCATTCAGCTGGCTTTAGATATTGCTGAACGAGAAAAGTGGCCAGTTCTCTATCTCTATACTGATTCATGGATGGTAGCAAATGCCCTGTGGGGGTGGTTACAGCAATGGAAGCAGAACAACTGGCAGCGTAGGGGCAAGCCCATCTGGGCTGTGGCATTGTGGCAAGATATTGCTGCCCGGGTAGAGAACCTGGTTGTAAAGGTACGCCATGTAGATGCTCATGTGCCCAAGAATCGGGCTACTGAAGAACATCAAAACAACCAGCAGGTGGATCAGGCTGCTAAGATTGAAGTGGCTCAGGTGGACCTGGACTGGCAACATAAAGGTGAATTATTTATAGCCCGATGGGCCCATGACACCTCAGGCCATCAAGGTAGAGATGTAACCTACAGATGGGCTCGTGATCGAGGGGTGGACCTGACCATGGACACTATAGCACAGGTTATTCATGACTGTGAAACATGTGCTGCAATCAAGCAAGCCAAACGGTCAAAACCTCTTTGGTATGGAGGACGATGGCTGAAATATAAATATGGAGAGGCCTGGCAGATTGATTACATCACACTCCCTCAAACCTGCAACGGCAAGCGCCACGTACTTACAATGGTGGAAGCAACCACCGGATGGCTGGAAACATATCCGGTGCCCCATGCCACCGCCCGGAACACTCTCCTGGGCCTTGAAAAGCAAGTCCTATGGCGACATGGCACCCCAGAGAGAATTGAGTCAGACAACGGGACTCATTTCCGAAACAACCTTATAGACACTTGGGCCAAAGAACATGGTATTGAGTGGGTGTATCACATCCCCTATCATGCACCAGCCTCTGGAAAAGTTGAACAATACAATGGACTGTTGAAGACTACACTGAAAGCAATGGGTGCTGGGACATTCAAAAATTGGGATACACATTTGGCAAAGGCCACCTGGTTAGTCAATACCAGGGGATCTGCCAACCGAGCTGGACCTGCCCAATCAAACCTGTTACGCACTGTAGAAGGGGATAAAGTTCCTGTAGTGCACGTAAGAAACCTGCTGGGTAAAACAGTCTGGGCTACTCCTGCCTCAGGAAAAGGCAAACCCATTCGTGGAATTGCTTTTGCTCAGGGACCTGGATGCACTTGGTGGGTAATGCAAAAGAATGGGGAGGTCCGGTGTGTACCTCAAGGGGATTTGATACTGGGTGAGAATAGCCCATGAGTTGAATTGTAGTATGTTAATTATTATATAATACTGTATGTCATCACTACCATGATTGCTATATATCATAGATGAAAATGGTGATTAATTAGAATGTATTGGAAAGAGTGTAACCTGAGCATAAATGACATAAATGGTATGGAATAGGGGTGGATATCTGTCCTGGTTCCAGTTAGGACAGAGTTAATTTTCCCTCCTAGTAGCTGGTAGGGTGCTATGTTTTGGATTAGGGTGAGAAGAGCGCTGATAACATGCTGATGTTTTAATTGTTGCAGAGCAGTGTTTACACCAGGCCAAGGACTTTTCAGCTTCTTGCTCTGTCCTGCCAGCGAGCAGGCTGGGGGTGCAGCAGGAGCTGGGAGGGGACAGACACAGGACAGCTGACCCAAACTGGCCAAAGGGGTATTCCATACCATCTGACGTCATGCTAAACAATATATAGGGGTGGATGGCCGGGGTGGGGGGCCGGCTGCTCGGGGATAGGCTGGGCATCGGTCAGCGGGTGGTGAGCAATTGCATTGTGCATCACTTGTTTTCTTACACATTATTATTATTAATACTATTATCATTATCACTATTATTGTTATTATTATATTCCTGTCTTAATAAACTGTCTTTATCTCAACTCACCGGCTTCACTTTCCCGTTTCTCTCCCCCATCCCAGAGAGGGAGGGGGGAGGGTGAGCGAACGGCTGTGTGGTGTTTAGCTGCCAGCCGGGTTAAACCACAACACCTGCTTTCCCAGAAAGTTGAATAGCTTGTTAGTAGCTTTCTTCACAACTGTTTTCTCCTGTCCTGACAATAAATGATCATCCACATATTTGTAACAGTAATACCTCCTCGGGAGGTTGGAATTGCTCCAAAATCTGTTCTAGAACTTGCCCAAATAAATTGGTGGCCCTGTAAACCCCTGAGGTGAAACTGTCCATCTGTATTGTTGCTACCGCCCCCATTTAAGGGTCTTTCCAGTCAGAGGTGAATATATCTTTGCTCTCAGGGCCTGAGAGCACTCCATTAATAACACTGTTATTCCAGTCTAACAATTTACTATTTGAATGCCCAATTTCATCATCAAATCCCTTCCCAACAAGTTAATCCCTGCCTTGGGTACATACAATAATTGCCCAGAGATCATTTTATCCCCTAGTCTCAGCTTGGTATCCCCCAAAGGTGGCACTGTTATCCCAGCCCCTTCTACCCCCATCACTTTTAGGGTTTCATTAGTTAATTTAATCCCTGATACTTTACAGGCCAGTAATGACCTAGCTGCCCCAGTGTATTGGGGTCGAATGCAAGGTTCTGGGGGGGGTGGCTGCAGTGGCAGCCCCCACGAGGAGAATCCAGAAGCCTCCCCGTGGCAGATAAGGGACAATTTCATCCGGCCCCAAAGGGTCCCACTGCTGCCCAGAGCCAAGCGATGAGCAACACAGTCCCTGCCTCTGTGAGAGCACATCCACGAAAACAAACAAACAAACAAATGAAAACCTGCTGCTCAACAGCAGCTGGGAGAGTGAGGCACGAGAAACCTCCCCGCAGACACCAAAGTCAGCACAGAAGGCGAGGGAGGCACTCCAGGTGCCAGAGCCGAAGCCCCCCCTGCGGCCTGTGGAGAGGCCCCTGTGTGGGTATAGAAATGTTGTTTTTGCAGTGTTACATTGTTTAGAGGGAAGGAATGTGGTATTGAGATATGCTTGCAGTGATAAGAAAGCTCAGCAGGTGACCTCGTAAAATGCAGACAACCAGAATCCTTAGAATAATTAGGTGAAAATCACAGTCAAGTCAGATAAGTGAGGAAAACATTACCACCTCAAACAGTAAAAAAAAGTCAAAAGAAACTTGAAATTTAACAGGCCAGCAAGTGAAGGCCAGGCATTGTCTGTGAAGCATCAGATAGATTGTGAACCTGGATTACCCACTCAGTGGGGAAACAGGGGAGGGTCCTGTCATCAAAAAGTATATAAACTGGGTTTTGGAACTAGTAGGCGCGCTCCTGCTTGTGGGGTGCCCGCCATTGCAATCGCGAATAAATTACTACTTCACTGAGATCCTCGCCTGAGCCTAAGTTATTGGCTATGGAGTGTTTCTCACAATTTGGGGGCTCGTCCGGGATCCAGTCACCTATTGGGGAGCCCCACCGCCGCAGCAGCAGGAAGGCATGCCCCGCTGATTTCAGCGGTCCTGTGCATCGACGGTGGCGGTTCTGCGGAGAGCTGACAGAGGGCCCGAGGCTGATTAAAGAGGCAGGATCCGTGAAGTAGTGGGGAAAGGAAGAAGGTAGGCACTCCGGGTTTGAAGAATTGATCTGGTAACTGTGCACAGACCAAGGTAAGAAATATTAAGTATTGCCTAGGGGGTCGGGTGAGACTCTGTGTGATGTGTGATTGAGACGTACTTTTGTACGAAGCGAGTGTGGAGTCCTGATCCGCGGTTCTGTAGCTCCGTGAGGGGCGCAGCCGGAGACGGACGAAGCGTGAGATAAGGGAGAGAAAGGAAGAGTCTCGGGAAATTTGGTGAGCCCTTTTGGTAAATTTGGTAATTTTGGTAAGCCCTTGCACGGGGAAGTGCTTGGAAGTACACCAGGGAATCTGATAAACTCATAGGTGTGCGGTACCCCTTGCACGGGGAAGTGCTTGGGAGTACACCCCCATTTTCCAGAATCGGAATGTTAGTGTGTGGTACCCTGCAGGAGGCCAATTTCTGTAGCAGCACACTGACAAGGGCTAGGAAAAATGGGAAATATGAGTTCCAGGGGACAGGGAGATATCCCTGGGGGAGTGCCTACCGACTGTCCTTTAGGAAGGATGCTGAGAAATTGGAAGAATAACCCCCAAACTAAGGAAAAAGATAGGAAGAAAATGGTTAAATATTGTGTATCAGTCTGGACAAAAGAACCAATTAAAGGAACTGCAGTATTTTGGCCAAAATACGGGTCTGACAAAGATTGGGTATGTCAGGCCTTAAATTTGTATGTTAATAACAAATTTCCATTTTCGGAAGAAGAATCGGAGTATGCAGCTTGTTGGATACAAGGAACAAATTTTGTTTTGAGCAAAAATCAGAATAAAGAGGGAAAGAAAGAGGAAGAGACAAGTGATTGTGAGAAACACTCCGTAGCCAATAACTTAGGCTCAGGCGAGGATCTCAGTGAAGTAGTAATTTATTCGCGATTGCAATGGCGGGCGCCCCACAAGCAGGAGAGCGCACCTACTAGTTCCAAAAACACAGTTTATATACTTTTTGATGACAGGACCCTCCCCTGTTTCCCCACTGGAGTGGGTAATCCAGGTTCACAATCTATCTGATGCTTCACAGACAATGCCTGGCCTTCAGTTTCCGGCCTGTTTTTGAGGTGGTAATGTTTTATCCCCTTATCTGGCTTGACTTAACATAGTGATTTTCACCTGATTGCTCTAAGGAGTCTGGTTGTCTGCATTTTAGGAGGTCACCTGCTGAGCTTTCTTATCACTGTAAGCATATCTCAATACCACATTCCTTCCTTCTATACAATGTAACACTGCAAAAACAACATTTCTATTCCCACATGATAAATGGGACCTCTTAGATAACTTACCTCCTCCTTATAACCCCCAAGCTGCAGCAGCGGCTGCTGTAGCAGTTTCTCCGAGAGAAGAGACAGGAACTATAGATAACATTAGCTCTGGGAACAGGAGGTACCCCAGACTTGTAAAAGAATTGGAACAATGTAAGAAAGACCTTGAGAATGTTCCACTCCCTGGTACTAATACTACTAACACTATTGAAGCTGCTATGTATCCTCTCCATGAAGTGCCACTGGGACCTGGACAGATAGGGTATGTAAATGCCCCCCTTTCTAGCAGAGAAGTGCGAAATTTTAAAAAGGAAATGAAATCTCTGATTGAGGACCCCATTGGATTTGCAGAACAGTTAGATCAGTTTTTGGGACCCAATCTATATTGCTGGGGAGAAATGATGGCAATTGTGAATCTGCTATTCTCAGGGGAAGAACAAGGAATGATTCGAAGAGCAGCAATGCGGGAATGGGAAAAGGCTCATCCTCCAGGAGATGGGGTGATTCCAGCAGAGCAAAAATTTCCAAATGTGGACCCTAATTGGAACAACAATAATGTGCAGCATAGGTTTAACATGAGAGACTTGAGAGAAATGGTAATTGGAGGAATTAGAGAAGCAGTACCTAAGTCTCAGAAATTTATTAAAGCATTTGAGGTTCAGCAGAGTAAAGATGAAACTCCAAGTGATTTCTTGGAAAGGCTCAGGGGACAGGATGCGAAAGTATTCAGGAATGAATCCTGATGACCCTGTAGCGCAGGGGCTTTTGAAGATTAATTTTGTGATGAAAGCATGGCCGAACATACAAAGGAAACTTCAGAAATTGGAGGGGTGGAATGAACAGCCGTTAGAAAAACTTTTGAGGGAAGCCCAGAAAGTGTAGGTTAGAAGGGAAGATGAGAAGCAGAAACAAAAGGCGAAAATGATGATCTCCATGGTGAATCAAGTGGTGGGGCAGAGAATGGGGAACTGACGGGAAAAGAAGTTTCAAGAAAGACAAGGATTGGGATGTAATCAAGAAGGAAAAGGGAATAGGAATGTGAAATCAAAGTGGCCACTTCCTCCTCAGCCACAGCAGGTGGCAGGCATATGCACAGAAAACAAATTATATCTCAAATTATTGGAGGAAGAACCCAATATACTGAACTGGACTAAAGAGGAAAAAGAAGCAATGGAAAAATTAAAAAAAGATCTATTACGGCACCAACCTTAGCACTTCCTGCCTTAAAGAAATCATTTTATCTTTTTATAACTGTAAGAGAGGGTGCTGCTTTGGGGGTGTGTACTGGGTCGGGCTGGGATGTTAACTTTCCCTGCAGCAGCCCATACAGTGCTGTGCTCTGCACTAGTAGCTAAAACAGCAGTGGTATCACACCAGTGTTTTGTCTGCTGCTGAGCAGTGCTGGCACAGCATCAGGACTCTCTCTAACCCTCCTAGGGGTGGGCAAAGATGTGAGAAAAGAAACATCACCAGGGCAGCTGACCTAAACCAACCAAAGGGATATTCCATACCATATGATGTCACACTCAGCAATAAAAGGTGGAAAAAGGAGGAAGAGGGGAGGGGTGGGCTCTCGTTGCAAAAACGTCTGTCCTCCCAAACACCAGCTATGTGTGTTGAGGCCCTGCTTCAAGGACGTGGTCAAGCATCGCTCATTTGTGGGAAGTAGAGAGTAATTTCTTTCCTCTGCACTTCCACACAGCCTTTACTTGTTTTGTTTAGTTTTTTCCCTTTCCCCCTCCCTTTTCCCCTTTCCCTTTTTTTCCCCCCTTTAGTTAAATTAATTGCTTAGTTAAATTGTTTAGTTAAACTGTTTAATTAATAATAATCTTTCCTTAATTATTATTTATTTTTTCCTTTAATTAAATCATCCTTATCTCAACCTGTGAGTTGTTCTTTCCTTTACTTCTTCCCCTCCTCATCTAAGGAGGGGGAGTGAGAGAGCGGTTGTGGTGTTCAGCTGCCTAGCATGGTAAAACCACTACAGGGTGTTAACCCAAGCATGGGGAGATAAGAAGAAACCTGTAGCATATTTGTCTAAATTATTAGACCCCCGTATCCTGGGGATGGCCAGAATGCATTCAGGCAATAGCAGCAACTGCCTTATTAGTAGAAGAGAGCAGGAAATTGACCTTTGGAGGACAACTGATTGTTGTTACCCCTCACCAAGTGAAGACTATTCTCACTCAGAAAGCAGGAAGGTGGCTGACAGACTCCAGAATACTAAAATATGAAGCTATACTAATTGAAAAGGATGATTTAACTATAACTACAGAACCTGTTTTGAATCCTGCCTCCTTCTTGTCAAAGGGAATTGAAGATCCAATAGATATGGAACGTAACTGCTTAGATCTAATACATTACCAGACAAGGATAAGATTATATTTACAAGAGGTGCCCTTAGAGGAAGGGGAAATATTGTTCATAGATGGATCTTCTAGGGTGGTACAAGGGAGGAGATGTAATGGTTATGCCATCATTGAAGGAACAGATGGGAATGTTGAAGAAATGGGAAAACTGCCTAGTAATTGGTCAGCCCAAACTTGTGAATTATATGCATTAAATCAAGCATTAAAGTTGTTAAAAGGGAAACAGGGAACTATATATACTGACTCACGATATGCATATGGGGTGGTACATGTAATGGGTAAGATGTATTTGTTCATTGTATAAAGAAATAAAAAAAAAAAAAAGAAAAGGGATAAGATGGTTATAAAATAGATAGTATTTTACATGAGGTTGGGACAGAGCTTCCTGATCATAATAGAACCTTGATATATGATGACAAAGTTGGGGAGGGGGGGGATTTGCTAACTATCTGTAAGGAATTTGGGAATCTGCGAGGGAGATAAGGTTGCACAATGTTGCCTCAATGAAGGGGAGGCTTATTAGGCAGATAACAAGAAGGGGGGGTGTTGGGTAAACATCCTTGAACAGGTACAAAGACTCTGTGAAATACCCCATCGCAAGACATCCTGTCTGCTACTTCACTCCCCCCACCCAAACATTAGCACAACGCGTGAGCACCAAAGAGAGGAAGCAGCCCCCCCCCCCCCCCCTTTGGACTGCATAGCCGCAGCTGGTTCAACAAGCCCGGACAAGCTGGAACTCGGATACTATAAAACAGCACCCCCGGAGAAGGAAAATTGTGCGCCGCTGCGGAGTCGGAACTCCCCGGCCGCCCAGCGCTGTTTTGCTTCTGCTTGCTTACTTAATTAATTAATAAATTCTGTGATTAATAACATTTATTAACAGACCGACTTCGTATGCGAGTCTGTTCATAACAATTTGGTGCCGTGACTCGGATAGGCAATTTGATTGAGGACTCCCCTTTGGGGGTGGCGCCCCGCCGATTTTGGCGGCCCTCGAAGCAGGAAGTCTCATTCAGGCCTTCACCGACGAACCTCAAAAATTAAGCAGAAGCAAATAAAGCCGGCAAACCCTTAGCAATCTTTGTGCACGAAGACCGAACGAAGACCCATGGGGTGGGTAAGTATAGGCCGGTGATCCGTTCGGTAAGGGTGGGGAATCCCGGAGTACGGCTTCTGAGACGGCCAATCGCGGCCGAAGCGAGTGCGGACCCCTCGGTAGTGCGGTTCCCACATCCCGCGAGGGACTGGGCCACGAAAAGGGGGAAGTGTGTGTGTGTGTGAGTGAAGGTACTCCGGAAGATGGGACAGAAGAAAAGTAAGCCTTCTGGTCCCATGGGTGGGGGAAATAGCGGTAGGAATATTCCTCCTATTCCCCCGGATAGCCCGCTGGGGCTAATGATTAAGAATTGGAGTAATTCCCCTTCTAGGCGGGGAAAAAGTAAAGTAAAAATGATTCATTATTGTGTAGAGATCTGGGGTAATAAGCCCATAAAGGGGGACAGTGTGTTTTGGCCCCTTTTCGGTTCCTTTGAGGATTGGATATGTCAGGCTCTAAATATTTATGTTAATTCAAAGGAACCATTTAGTTTAAGAGGGAAGCGAATACGCACATTTATGGATAAATTTTGAAACTGGGACCCAGTTATACCCTCTAAAAGAAAAAGGAGGGAAGGGAAAGAAGAGAGATTTGGAAGTCCCAGTTGCGCCACCTCCCTACGTGCCCTCTTTGCCAACAGCACCCTCTGCTGCCGAATCTGAGGATTCGGATGACAGTGCCTTGGTCCAAGGGAGACGAGGGCCAGTAACTAGAAGCCAGACTCGTCGCGCTAAAGAAGGGTTGTACCCCTTGCGGGAGATTGCAATGGGGGGACCTCAACCAGGGATGGGATATGTAGCCGTCCCCATTAATTCAGGGGACGTTAGAGACTTTAAAAAGGAGATGGGAAGTCTCTTAGAAGACCCGTTAGGAGTAGCCGAACAGGTAGATCAGTTTTTAGGGCCAAACATTTATACTTGGGAAGAATTACAATCTATTTTGGGAATATTATTTACATCAGAAGAGAGAGGAATGATAAGGAGAGCAGGTATGCGAATTTGGGACCAGCAACATCAGCAAGGTCCTGCTGCTGATATTAAGTGGCCAATGCAGACACCTAACTGGAATAACCAGGATCCAATACACAGGGGCCACATGCAGGATCTAAGAACAATCATAATACAAGGAATTAGAGAATCTGTGCCCAGAGGACAGAATATAAATAAAGCATTCAGTGAACAACAGAAAAAGGATGAAACTCCAACAGAATGGTTGGAGAGACTTCGTAAAAGTCTGCAATTATACAGTGGGTTAGACCCAGGTACCCCGTTAGGGGAAGCATTACTTAAGACACAGTTTGTGGCTAAGTCTTGGATCGATATCAGAAAGAAATTGGAAAAAATAGAGGATTGGCAAGATAGAGGTCTGGACGAATTATTAAGGGAAGCACAAAAGGTGTATGTTCGTAGGGAAGATGAGAAGGAAAAGAAGCAAGTGCGAATGATGGTGGCAGCGGTGCGAGAAGGATCCAGAAGGGCTGGCAATGAACAAAGATGGAGGAATGAAGGGTTTACTAGAAGGAATAGGAAAGAGAAAAAGGGTGCCCAGGAAAGAAGAGATGTGACCTGTTTTTACTGTAATAAGAAGGGTCACATGAAAAGGGAGTGCCGACAGAGGAAAGAGGATGAGAAAATGTTTAGAAATGAATAGGGGTGTCAGGGGCTCTATTTGCTGGGGACCCAAAGGAACAGTGAGCCCTTGATAAAGTTACGAGTGGGCCCCCAGCGCGAGGAAATCGAATTCCTCATAGACACGGGAGCTGAAAGATCAACTGTCCAGACATTACCTTTAGGATGTAGAACTTCAAAGGATAGAATACAGGTAATAGGAGCAAAAGGGGAGCCTTTTGGGGTCCCCGTTATAAAAGAGGTACCGATTGAATTGGGATCAAAAAAGGGTACGGGGCATCTGCTTCTTGTGCCAGAAGCCGAATATAACTTATTAGGTAGAGATTTGATAATAGAATTAGGCATAGGACTAGAGGTAGTAGAAAAGAAACTGGAAATAAAGCTGTGTCTTCTTCGGGTAGAGGATGAGAAAGAGATAGACCCCGAGGTTTGGTATACCTCGGAGAGCGTTGGAAGGTTAAACATTAAACCATTTAAGGTAACTATCAAAGAGCCAGAAGTACCAATCAGGATAAAACAATACCCCTTGTCTGAAGAGGGTAGAAAGGGTCTGAAGGAAGACATACAACGATTATTACAACAGGGGTTGTTAGAACCCTGTATGTCTCCTTTCAACACCCCTATATTACCAGTTAAAAGAAAGGATGGTAAATACCGATTGGTACATGATTTGAGAGAAATTAATAAGAGAACTATAACCAGATTCCCCGTGGTAGCAAACCCACATACCTTATTGAGCCAATTAAGCCCAGAGGACAAGTGGTACAGTGTAATAGATTTAAAGGATGCTTTCTGGGCCTGTCCTCTTGATGAGGACAGTAGGAATTATTTTGCCTTTGAATGGGAGGATCCCGATACTCACAGGAAACAGCAACTAAGGTGGACAGTGTTACCTCAGGGGTTTACAGAATCTCCAAACTTGTTTGGCCAGGCCCTGGAGCAAATTCTAGAGGATTACGATAGAATGCCAGGGACCAAAATGATCCAATATGTAGATGACTTATTAATAGCGGGGAAAGATGAGAAAATCGTACGACAGGCAAGTATAAACTTGCTGAATTTTTTGGGCTCACGGGGACTAAAGTTTTCAAAAGCAAAATTACAATTCGTGGAGGAAGAAGTAAAGTATTTAGGCCATTTATTAAGCAAAGGAACAAAGAAATTAGACCCTGAAAGAGTTAGAGGTATTTTAGAACTCAGGGCACCAGAGACGAAAAAACAAATCAGGCAGTTGCTAGGATTGACAGGGTACTGCAGACAGTGGATAGAGGATTACAGCGGGAAGGTAAAATTTTTATACAACAAATTGAGTAACGAGGGCCATCTTAAATGGACAAAAGAGGATGAGGAACGACTGATGCTCCTAAAAGAAGAACTCGTGAATCCACCGGTTTTAAGCTTTCCCGAATTAAAGAAGCCCTTTTTCCTGTTTGTTAATACTACAGAAGGAACTGCGTATGGAGTACTGGCACAAGAATGGGCAGGATGTAAAAAGCCTGTGGCCTATTTGTCAAAATTGCTAGATCCAGTCACTAGAGGCTGGCCAAACTGTTTACAAGCAATTGCAGCAGCGGCCTTATTGGTTGAGGAGGCACAAAAGATTACCTTTGGAGGAGAAATTAGAGTAATATCTCCCCACAACATTCGCGGAGTGTTGCAGCAAAAAGCAGACAAATGGATCACCGACGCAAGGCTGTTGAGATACGAGGGGATATTGATCTCTTCCCCAAGATTGACTCTAGAAACTGCGCCAGTACAAAACCCTGCGCAATTTCTCTACGGAGAAACAAATGGCCATCTAGAACATGATTGTCTCAGCAACATCGAAGAACATACGAGATTAAGACCGGACTTAGAAGATACCGAATTGACTCATGGGGAACAGATATATGTGGATGGATCCTCTAGGGTAATAGAAGGGAAAAGAAAATCGGGGTATGCCCTGATAGATGGGAAAACATTTAGAGTCATAGAATCAGGACCCCTCAGTCCGAGTTGGTCAGCTCAGGCTTGTGAATTATATGCAATGTTAAGGGCTTTGAAATTATTGAAAGATAGAAGCGGAACCATCTATACGGATTCAAAATATGTTTATGGGGTAATACACACCTTTGGAAAAATTTGGGAAGAGAGGGGACTTATAAACTCCCAGGGGAAAGGACTAGTTCATCAAGAATTGATTGTTAGGGTTTTACAAGCGATTAGGGAGCCAAAAGAGATAGCGGTGGTACATGTAAAAGGCCACCAGCGTGGACTGACCCCGCAAATAAGGGGAAACAATCTTGCTGATCAAGAGGCAAAGCGGGTAGCCCTCATGACTAACTATGTAATAACAAAAAGGGCGGATTGCCCAACTTGTGGAGAGGATTTAAAGAGGGAACCTTGTTATGGGTGTTGGAAGAATTGGGGGATGGATGGAGTAGAATGTAATTGTTCAAAGGAAGAGAGCCCTCCTTACAAAAATTGTTTCAAACATGGCTTGCAAATGTCTTTGATAGGAGGGACTTTCTTCTCCCCCTTGTTGTGTTTTACTGTGCAAGAAAAAGGGAAAATGATACAAATGGGAATTAAGGAAAATAAGGAAGGGAGATGGTTGCTACCTGATGGGAGAGAGGTATTGCCTAAATCAGTAGCTGTGAGGGTGCTACGGAGATACCATGATCAATCCCACTGGGGAGTACAGGCCCTAGTGGACCAATTTGCATACAAGTATATGTGTATTGGAATATATGATATAGCAAAGACAATAGTTAATGGATGTATAACTTGCCGAAGGGTAAATGCCAAAAACATAAGGAAAAGGATTATGGGAGGAAGGGAATTGGCCCATCGACCCTTCGCAAAAATTCAATTGGACTTTACGGAACTCCCCAGAGTAGGGAGATATAAATATTTGCTCGTGATAGTAGATCATTTGACTAACTTTGTCGAGGCATTCCCTACGGCAAGGGCAACGGCACAAACAGTAGTAAAAATTTTACTGGAGAACATAATCCCTCGATACGGAGTTATTGAAATGATAGATTCTGATAGAGGGCCTCACTTTGTGTCAAAGGTTATACAAGAAATTATGAGAAACTTAGGAATCAAGTGGGAATACCACACTCCTTGGCACCCTGAGAGCTCGGGAAAAGTAGAACGAATGAATGGGGAAATTAAGAAACAACTTACTAAATTGATGATAGAAACTAAAACCTCATGGATAAAATGCTTACCTCTTGCTTTGCTAAACCTGCGTACGAAACCCCGAACTGATCTGGGGTTGTCACCATTTGAAATGCTATATGGGATGCCCTATGACTTAGAGATACCCGTCGATCACCCCCACATTCAAGATGAGAGTTTGAAGTCTTATTTAGTACAGTTAGGGAACAGAAGGAGGGAATTGCAGAAAAGGGGTCTGGTTATACAACGCCCTCCTCTGGATATGGCAATACACAATATACAGCCTGGGGACCAGGTCTTGATTAAAACTTGGAAAGAAACTGCATTGACCCCACGTTGGGAAGGTCCCTATATTGTTTTGCTAACTACAGAGACTGCTGTCCGGACTGCTGAACGGGGATGGACGCACGCCAGCCGAGTTAAAGGGCCAATACAGAACGACAGGTGGAAAGTGACTTCCGGCTCTGAGGACTTAAAGCTGACTCTGCGACGAACTCGGTAGGCATTACTGGGAAGGGGTGGAGGCTCCATGGTCCCTGAAGAATACTACTGCTGCCGAGAAGAATCATAACCCCGTAGGTGGTAGCACCCCATCTGACGGGCGAGGCAGAGTGGTAAAACAAGTGGGAATGGACCTTCACTACCCCCTGTGGTGCTTGGGGTTATTCGCGATGGTCATGCCACCCACCGCTGGTCAACACCACCCGCATCAGCCTTTCTTGTGGAGCTTGATAAGACTTTTCGATACTACGGTCGTACAGCAGATTGTTACGCCAGGGGCTCCCAGCTTTAAGACTGATCTCTGCAACCTCACAACGACTTTGGAGCTATGTAACAATCAGTCAGATTTCTACTTATGCCCAGCTTCTAACCCAGGGAAAAGCTACTGTAATTCCCCAGCACAGTATTACTGCGCTTATTGGGGTTGCGAAACTATAGCCACAGCATGGAATCCAGGCGGGGGAAAAGATAAATATTTAACTGTCCAATTTGGGCCTCAGGGTTGCAGTAATCGGAACACGGTTGAGGCAGTCTATCACCGTGGAACAGGGACCGTACAAAAAGGGAATTGCGCGTTTTTGTGGGTTAACGTAACTAATCCGATGGATCCGGGGTGGATCCTTGGAAGGACTTGGGGAATAAGGTATTATGAGAAAGGAGCTGATAGAGGGGAAATAATTTTAATAAAGAAGGAAGAACCGCCTAAAACACCTCGAAAGGTAGGCCCCCTCTCACATTTGGAAAACAAAGGGACGTCTCGCCCCACGACAACTAAATTGACCCCCACGCGGCCTGGTAATAATAAGATGACGTCCATTCCCACTCCTACTCCCACTGCGATAGGAAGAAATAGGGATGATTCTTCCTTAAGTAGAATGTGGAAAATTATTGAAGCCAGCTATCAACTCCTTAATCAAACAAACCCGGAAATTACAAAAAAATGCTGGTTATGTGTCAGTGCCCAGCCTCCATATTACGAGGCAATAGGGGATATGGGTGCACTCGAATACTCGAATGAATCAAACCCCAGCAAATGTAACTGGGGGCAGGAAATCGGGATCACTCTGTTAGCGTAGCAACCACATAACCACCAAGTGATTATATGAAGGTGCTTTATTCAGCGCTGGAAGCCGGGGCAGGTGCCCAAATCTGGCTTCAAGTCCCGTTACTTCCCAGCCGTTATTTATACATACAATATTGCGTCAGGTATACATATTCATTACAGGTTGCAACATCAGCCTCGCTTTTCATTCTAATTAGCTCCCCTCCCCTTTGCACATGCGTGGCGCACTCTGGTGGTCGTCCAGGTGGTCGTCCAGATGAAGTAAGGAGTCTTCCTCTCCACTAAACTCTTTCACCTTTCTCACTCGACGCATGCTCCCTCCGCTCCTTGGTTCTGCTTCAACTCATTTCATCATCTCCAGGCCCTTATCCAAGGTCAGGTTGTACCTATTCCCTCCCAGGGTTCCCCTTCAACGATTCCTTTAAATGTTCAATGTACTCCCTAGGTTTCCAGTATACATAGATTACTTGATAATGTAAGTACATTTAATAATATTTAATTATACCGTATGATCCATCACCTGAGAAACATTAATAGAACATCCATTCGATTCTCCCCAACACTAACATTTCCCCCCTTTGAAAATACTTCACTCATACCAAGAGCAAGTATTTTCATTACTATTAAAACATAATTATATACATCCTGTTTACCGGTAACATGCATATTCGGGTTCGGTTCAGGAGACTCATAAGGTTTTCCATACATGATTTCATAGGGACTTACTGACATCCCACTTCTTGGCTTTATTCTAATTCTTAGCAAAGCTATCGGTAAGGCCTGTGGCCACTGTATCTTAGCCTCCTGACAGATTTTGCTTAATTGTCCTTTTAAAGTTTGGTTCATCCTCTCTACTTGACCACTAGATTGAGGCCTCCATGGGGTATGTAAGTTCCAGGTAATTCCTAGTAACCTACTAACCTCTTTAACCACATTGGCAATGAAATGTGGTCCCCTGTCTGAAGAAATACCCAATGGTACACCAAATCTAGGGACTATTTCCCATAGTAACCATTTTACCGTTTCTTTAGCTTGGTTGGTTCGACAGGGAAGGGCCTCTGGCCATCCTGAAAAAGTATCAACCCCTACCAATAGGTATTTATAACCTCTTGCTTTAGGCAGTTCCACGAAATCTATTTGCCGGTAATCTCCAGGCTCTATTCCAGCTCTAGTTCTCCCCATCTCAGCATGTTTCCTTGCTACCGGGTTATTCTTTAAGCAAAGCTCACATTTTGACATTACTGACTTTGCCATTGTTAACATGTGTACCGAGATGACACCTCGTTTCAAATAGGTCACCATTGCTCCTGCACCCCAGTGACATTCATTATGTTTTATTTGTAAGATTTCTCGCATTACTATAGGAGGCACTATAAGTTGTCCTGTCGCAGTCACATACCGGCCGTCAGGATTCTTCTGGGCCTTCATCAAATTTGCAAGTCTCTCATCTTCTGCTGAATACTTTGGGTTTTTAGGTAATTTGAAACAAGAGAGGCCTACCTTCGATGGAATTAGAGCCATTACTTTCCGTACTTCACGCGCGACCTTCCGGGCCGTCAAATCTGCCAATCTGTTACCTTCTGCAATCTCTGACATCCCTCCTTGATGAGCTTTACAATGCATTATGGCCACCTGTTGGGGTTTCTGTACAGCTGTTATTAATTTCAATATTTCTTCCTGATATTTTATATTAGTCCCTTGTGAGGATAGCATTCCCCTTTCTTTCCATAATGCCCCATGTACGTGGACTACCCCGAATGCATATTTTGAATCTGTCCAAATATTCACATTCTTACCCTCGCTTAGTTCCAGGGCTCGCGTCAGGGCGACTATTTCTGCTCGTTGGGCTGAAGTCCCCGGAGGTAGGGAATTTGCCTCAATCACTACCTTTGATGTAGTTACCGTGTATCCTGCATAACGAGTCCCATTTTCCACAAAGCTGCTTCCATCCGTGAAAAGTTCCCAATCCGGTCTCCCCAGAGGCTGATCCTTTAAGTCTGTTCTGCTGGCATAGGTATGTTCGATGATCTCCACGCAATCATGACTGAGGTCTCCTTCCTCCGCAGTTGTTCCTAGAAACACTGCTGGGCTCAATAGGTTAGTAGTTCTTAAGATTCATTCGGCTGGGCGATAGCCAATGGCCCCCCTTTTGCCTGTATTAAAAGGACTGTGGCTGCCACGGCCCTTAAACACGAGGGCCATCCGGCGCTTACCGCATCCAATTGTTTAGAAAAATACCCCACAGGTCTTTTCCAGCTCCCAAGTCGCTGGGTCAGTACTCCTAATGCCAATCGTTGTCTCTCATGCACAAACAGCTGAAAGTCCTTTGATAAGTCCGGCAAGCCCAAGGCAGGCGCCTTTATCAGGGCTTCTTTTAATTTCTTAAAGGCCTCTTGTTGTGGCTTTCCCCAGGTAAATGTACAGGCCTTTTGGGTTTCATAGAGGGGCTTTGCTATGAGTCCATAGTCCATTACCCACAGTCTACACCACCCGGCCATACCTAGGAAAGCCCGTAGTTCGTGCAGATTTCGTGGCTCGGGGATTTCACAAATAGCTTGTATTCGGTTAACTCCCAATTTTCTTTGTCCTTGAGAAATTTCACATCCCAAATAAATTACTGTTGTGCACGCGATTTGTGCCTTTTGTTTAGAAACCTTGTACCCATTTAGTCCCAATTGATTCAAAATATCAATAGTTACCTGAATACATTCTGACTCTCCTTCGGTAGCTATTAATATATCGTCCACATATTGTAGCAGCAAGTATCGGTCCTTTGGTACCTGAATCTGTTCTTGGTTAATCCCGTCTTCTATTTCTTTAGCTAGTTGACTGCCGAAGAGGGTCGGGCTATTCTTGAATCCTTGAGGCAACCTTGTCCAGGTTAGTTGCATCTTTCGTCCGTTCCGTGGATTTTCCCATTCAAAAGCAAAAAGCTTTCTACTTTCCTTGTCAATGGGTATGCAGAAGAAGGCGTCTTTTAAATCAATTACCGTAAACCACTTATATTTCTCTTTTACAGATGTTAACAATGTATAAGGATTAGCCACCACTGGGTGAATATCTTTTGTTATTTCGTTTATTGCCCTAAGGTCCTGCACTAGCCTGTATTCCCCATTAGGTTTCTTTACTGGGAAAATTGGGGTATTATATTCAGATTTGCATTCCTCCAGAATGTGGTAGCTAAGAAATTTATCTATAATCTTTACTATCCCTAGCCTAGCTTCTAGCTTCAACGGGTACTGTTTAATCCGTACCGGTCGGGCCCCTTCCTTAAGTTCAATTTTTACTGGCTGGGCTAGTTTTGATTTTCCAGGCTATTTCCAACAGCCTATCCAAATTTCTCAAATCTGCACCTTCTAACTTTTGCAATTTCTTCCTAATATCCTCTTGGGCTTGTCCCAAGAAAATGAGTGCTAATTGAGCTTTAGCTTGCTCAGTCTCTACGTCTAAATCTGTATATTTCTTAGCAGTTTCTTTCAATCTCTCTAAAAAGGCGGAAGGTGATTCCGCTTTTTCTTGCCTGACATTATACAATTTTGACCAATTTATGGTCCGGGGCATGGCATTCTGTACCCCGACTTGTACCCAATCTTGATATCTCTTCAGCCTCCTTATTCCATCCCCCGTGTTATAATCCCATTGGGGATCCTCAGTGGGGAAGTTTTGATCTAGATTTCCAAGCACTAATCCATTTCATATATCTTCTCGGGCTCTCTCTCTGGCTGCCCGCAATACCATGTCTTTTTCTGTCGAGTCCATCAAAGTATCCAGGATCACCTGGAGATCATCCCAATCGGGATTTTGGGTTTTAATTATCATTTTCATTACCCTGGCTACTTTATCTGGGTTTTCCCTGTAGGTGCCAGCTGCTTGCTTCCATATCATTAAATCCCCAGCTGAAAAAGGCACCTTAACATATACCGGTCCTTCTGTCCCCACTCCTTGCCTGAGGGGAGCGATTATTTTCCCTCCCTGTTCGTTTATAGTTTCTCCTGCCCTTCGCTGTTGCCGGGTCCTATGTGACACGGGGAGACTAAAATCGGGGATTCTCCATCACTACTGCTATCTTCCTTTTCTCTTTTCCCTCCCTGTCCTGGCTCTTCCGGCGGAGCCAACGGCGCAACTTCCAGATCAATATTTCCATTATTCATTTCCCATAATACTTATTATTCTCTATTGCCTGATGCTGTATACAGCGTCCCTCCTTAGTACATGCACAACAACGTTCCTCAGTTTAAACTTCAAGCACCATTATTCCACAAGCATGCTGCCATTCAGGCTTTCGGCGCAAATAAAAGAATAATTCCACATACGGCAGTTCATCATATTCTCCTTCCCACTTACAAAATAGCATTATTGTAAAATTGTATTATATTGCAATGTTCCATTCTCAGGCCAAGTTTCTTGGTCCTCTAGTTTATACTGTGGCCACCAAATATTACAATAATCAATCAGCTTTCCTTTCCGCATTTCTTGACCAAAACCTCCCTCTTTCCAGTGTGCTAGCAAACACCCCAGCGGGGATGTCCGCGGGATAGGTACATCTTTTCCCAGAATTTCTTTAATCTTTTTCATTTTGAGCTTATGATACGGACCCAAAAGCTGCCGGAGCAGCAACACACTCTCCCGAAAGCTGCCGGAGCAGCAACACACTCTTCCGAAAGCTGCCGGAGCAGCAACACACTCTCCCGAAAGCTGCCGGAGCAGCCACACACTCTCCCGAAAGCTGCCGGAGCAGCAACACACTCTCCCGAAAGCTGCCGGAGCAGCAACACACTCTCCCGAAAGCTGCCAGAGCAGCAACACACTCTCCCGAAAGCTGCCGGAGCAGCAACAGCACACTTTCCGGAAGCTGCCGGAGCAGCAGCGTGCTTTCCCAAAAGCTGCTGGAGCAGCAACACACTCTCCCGAAAGCTGCCGGAGCAGCAACACACTCTCCCGAAAGCTGCCGGAGCAGCAACACACTCTCCCGAAAGCTGCCGGAGCAGCAACACACTCTCCCGAAAGCTGCCGGAGCAGCAACACACTCTTCCGAAAGCTGCCAGAGCAGCAACACACTCTCCCGAAAGCTGCCGGAGCAGCAACAGCACACTTTCCGGAAGCTGCCGGAGCAGCAGCGTGCTTTCCCAAAAGCTGCCGGAGCAGCAGCGTGCTTTCCCAAAAGCTGCCGGAGCAGCAGCAGCACGCTTTTTACATACCAATAATACCAGGTGCTGACCCTTCAGCACAAACCAATACAATTACCAATGCCGAACCTGCAGAGCTTTCGCTCTGTCTAACGGACGGCGCCTAGGCTTACCCCGGGAGCCCCCTGCCCAACCGAGCGTGGCTTTCGCCGCGTCTGACCGGCAGGCTTTCCCAACCAAATCGGTACCGAATACCCAAAGTTGAAAGCACCTTTGCTTACCACTCCAGTGGTACGTCGTGAGCAGCGGAGGTCGGTCGTGGTCGACTGCTCCCCGAGAATCCCTCGGTGCCGGCTGGAGCGAAACCGAGACACGATCCGCCTCAGCAGTGCCCACGCTGTCCCATCTGGGTCGCCAAAATGTTAGCGTAGCAACCACATAACCACCAAGTGATTATATGAAGGTGCTTTATTCAGCGCTGGAAGCCGGGGCAGGTGCCCAAATCTGGCTTCAAGTCCCGTTACTTCCCAGCCGTTATTTATACATACAATATTGCGTCAGGTATACATATTCATTACAGGTTGCAACATCAGCCTCGCTTTTCATTCTAATTAGCTCCCCTCCCCTTTGCACATGCGTGGCGCACTCTGGTGGTCGTCCAGGTGGTCGTCCAGATGAAGTAAGGAGTCTTCCTCTCCACTAAACTCTTTCACCTTTCTCACTCGACGCATGCTCCCTCCGCTCCTTGGTTCTGCTTCAACTCATTTCATCATCTCCAGGCCCTTATCCAAGGTCAGGTTGTACCTATTCCCTCCCAGGGTTCCCCTTCAACGATTCCTTTAAATGTTCAATGTACTCCCTAGGTTTCCAGTATACATAGATTACTTGATAATGTAAGTACATTTAATAATATTTAATTATACCGTATGATCCATCACCTGAGAAACATTAATAGAACATCCATTCGATTCTCCCCAACACTAACAACTCTAACACAGGTGACAGGGAAAGGTAGGTGTATAGGAACAGTCCCAAGAGGAAAAAGAGATTTATGCAGTATTACAGAAGATAGAAAACAACCCTCTAATTGGTTGATTCCGGCTAATAATACTCGATGGGTATGTTCGTCTTTAGGGGTAACTCCGTGTCTGTCTTTAAAATTGTTTAATTCGTCCCGCGACTTCTGTGTACAGGTAGTAATTATACCAAGAATTCTGTACCATTCTGAAGAGTATATATACATGCAACACACAATACCACAATTTAATCTAAAAAGGAGGGAACCGGTAACAGCTGTTACCCTAGCCACTTTAATGATTTTAGGGGCCGCGGGAGCTGGAACGGGGATTGCATCCCTAGTTAAACAAAGTCAAGAATTTACCTCTTTACGAGTTGCTGTGGATGAGGACTTGGCTCGCATAGAGCAATCGATAACGGCCCTAGAAAAGTCAGTCAGGTCATTATCTGAAGTAGTGCTCCAAAATCGCAGAGGACTGGACTTGATATTCTTACAACAAGGAGGACTTTGCGCAGCCCTGCGAGAAGAGTGTTGCGTATATGCTGACCATACAGGAGTAGTAAGGGACACTATGACAAAACTCCGAGAAGGATTAGAGAAACGAAAAAGGGAACACGAAGCTCGCCAGAGTTGGTATGAATCTTGGTTTAATTACTCACCTTGGCTTACAACATTATTATCTACTATTGCTGGACCATTATTGTTGCTAATATTTGTGTTGACTTTTGGCCCATGTATCTTTAACCGGGTAATTGCTATTGTAAAAAGTCGACTGGAGGCTGCACATTTGATGCTTATACGTGCTAAGTATGAAACTGTAGATCAGGAAGAAGATACTGAAACCTTGATGATGTGTAAAAAAGCTTTGGAAGAATTTAATGAACAAAATAAGTAGCCTAAAAGAAAAAGGAGGGATTGTAATGGGTAAGATGTATTTGTTCATTGTATAAAGAAATAAAAAAAAAAAAAAAGAAAAGGGATAAGATGGTTATAAAATAGATAGTATTTTACATGAGGTTGGGACAGAGCTTCCTGATCATAATAGAACCTTGATATATGATGACAAAGTTGGGGAGGGGGGGGATTTGCTAACTATCTGTAAGGAATTTGGGAATCTGCGAGGGAGATAAGGTTGCACAATGTTGCCTCAATGAAGGGGAGGCTTATTAGGCAGATAACAAGAAGGGGGGGTGTTGGATAAACATCCTTGAACAGGTACAAAGACTCTGTGAAATACCCCATCGCAAGACATCCTGTCTGCTACTTCACTCCCCCCACCCAAACATTAGCACAACGCGTGAGCACCAAAGAGAGGAAGCAGACCCCCCCCCCCCTTTGGACTGCATAGCCGCAGCTGGTTCAACAAGCCCGGACAAGCTGGAACTCGGATACTATAAAACAGCACCCCCGGAGAAGGAAAATTGTGCGCCGCTGCGGAGTCGGAACTCCCCGGCCGCCCAGCGCTGTTTTGCTTCTGCTTGCTTACTTAATTAATTAATAAATTCTGTGATTAATAACATTTATTAACAGACCGACTTCGTATGCGAGTCTGTTCATAACAGTACATACATTTGGAAAAATTTGGGAAGAAAGGGGCTTAGTAAACAGCAAGGGAAAGGAATTGGTCCATGAAGAATTAATTAGACAGATTTTGGAAAATCTGTTACTACCAGAAGAGATTGCTGTGGTGCATGTGAAAGGACATCAAAAAGGAAATTCCCTAGTTGAATGGGGAAACAGAATTGCAGATGAAAAGGCTAAAGAATCAGCTTTGCAATTGGAAGTAGAAGCAAAGCTGCTTCTTGTACCTGCAATAAAACCTCCACCTGAAAAGCAAATATTCAGTGAAAAGGAGATAGAAATCTTTAGGGAATTAGGAGCGAAGGAGTCCAAAGGACGGTGGATTCTCCCTGATGGGAGAGAAATGGTAAATAAACAAATAATGAGGGAAATTTTAGCTGTTCTACATCAAGGAAGCCACTGGGGAGTCCAGGCAATGTGTGACACTGTATTAAGAAAATATATATGTATAGGCACGTATACTGTAGCTAAGCAGGTGTGTAATAGTTGCATAACATGCCAACGAGTAAATAAGAAGGCTCTGTGGAAACAATCTCTGGGTGGACGGGAGCCAGGGCTTCGACCTTTTCAGAGCATCCAAGTAGATTTTACTGAATTACCTAAAGTAGGTAGATTTAAGTGCTTGCTAGTATTAATTGACCATTTGTCAGGACGGGTAGAAGCTTTTCCTTCAGTATCAGCAACAGCTAGTGTGGTGATAAAGATAATCCTGGAACAAATAATCCCTAGATATGGGGTTGTTGAAAATATAGACTCAGATCAAGGAAGTCATTTTACTTCATCTATTTTACAAGGATTAATGAGAACCTTGGGAATAAAATGGGAGTTTCATACTCCATAGCATCCTTCCTCATCGGGGAAAGTGGAGCGAATGAATCAGACATTAAAGCAGCATCTGTCAAAACTGGTTTTAGAGACTAAGCTTCCCTGGACAAAATGTTTACCTTTAGAATGCCTTAGAATTCGAACTGCTTCTAGAAAAGATGTAGGAGTTTCACCATATGAGATGTTGTTTGGGCTACTGTACCTGGGTAGAAACGGTGAGATACCTACTTTTGAAACTGAAGATATTTTTCTCAAAGATTATGTACTTGGATTATCTCCTTCCTTAGCATCTCTGAGGGTTCGTGGACTGTTGGCTCAAGTCCCACCTTTGGAATTCCCAGTTGTTGTGGTTTAACCCGGCTGGCAGCTAAACACCACACAGCCGTTCGCTCACCCTCCCCCCTCCCTCTCTGGGATGGGGGAGAGAAACAGGAAAGTGAAGCCGGTGAGTTGAGATAAAGACAGTTTATTAAGACAGGAATATAATAATAACAATAACAATAATAATAGTGATAATGATAATAGTATTAATAATAATAATGTGTAAGAAAACAAGTGATGCACAATGCAATTGCTCACCACCCGCTGACCGATGCCCAGCCTATCCCCGAGCAGCCCGCCCCCCACCCCGGCCAGCCACCCCTATATATTGTTTAGCATGACGTCAGATGGTATGGAATACCCCTTTGGCCAGTTTGGGTCAGCTGTCCTGGGTCTGTCCCCTCCCAGCTCCTGCTGCACCCCCAGCCTGCTCGCTGGCAGGACAGAGCGAGAAGCCGAAAAGTCCTTGGCCTGGTGTAAACACTGCTCTGCAACAATTAAAACATCAGCATGTTATCAGCGCTCTTCTCATCCTAATCCAAAACATAGCACCCTACCAGCTACTATGAGGAAAAATTAACTCTGTCCTAACTGGAACCAGGACACCAGTACATTCATTCCATGCAGGAAATTGGGTCCTGATATGCACCTGGAGAGAGTCAAAACTCCGGCCTGAATGGGAAGGACCATTCCAAGTACTACTAACCACTGAAACAGCCATAGGAACTGCGGAAAAAAGTTGGACTCACTATACTCAAGTGAAGGCATCCATCCACCCTAGTACCTGGGAAGTTGTTCCTACAGAAGACTTGCTGAAAGTTAAAATCAAAAAGGAAAATTTTGTAATAGACTCTGAACGGGATAAAAGCTTACAACTGTAAACTAACCTTTTCTTTCACAGGTAACTAATGAGTGTAACTTGTGAGGACAGACCTATAGCGAACTGAAGTGCTCTCAAGGGGTTTTTGTTATAGTAGTAGTGTACATCTTACTCTTTGTGTTGATAATTATTTGGAAATCTAAGGTTTAAAAATAATGCCAGGGAAAAATCAATTATTAATTTTGTTTCTGGTAATTGTAGGCCTCAGAGAAGGCCTTGGTCAACTGGAAACTTGGAAAAGATTTGACCAGATGATAGCAAAGACAGGGTATCCTGTCAAAATATGGGTGAATGTGACAGAGAGTTATGAACCACAATCCATCACATTTGATGCTTGTGAGGTGTTAACTTGTGGAGATTTAAATGCCCAATGACAATTGAGCAGAGAGCACAAATATCTCTGTCCTGAACCTAAGACTAGCAGTATGTTTGAAGGACCCCCTTGCCCAACATGGACTGACGTATGGTGGATGACCAATCATAAAGGGTGGTCACATACATCCACCTCAAGTGTTTACTTCATGAGGTTAAAGAAACAAATTAACATATTTAAAGGAACTGTTCAGCCCAATTGTCAGCATCTACGATGTAATCCAATAACTATAACAATTAGTCAGGCTGATTACATTACTAACCGTACTTATGGTCTCGGAGCAGATGTAACTGGGCGAGACCCAACAGCCAGATTGAGAATAGCTGTAAGGGAACGATACTCTCTTGCCACCAGAGAAAGGGAGAAACTCAAGGAGAAAACAGGAGGGAAAACAGGAGAACGTCTTCAAAATGCGGCAGTTGTCACAGTTAAAGAAATAAAAGATCTTAGGCAAACATTTGAGATTGAAACAGGGTATGGGGATGTGAATGCCTGGATAGAATGGGTCAAATATAATGTCCAGAGTCTCAACCATAGCAATTGCTATGCTTGTGCCTCGGGATGACCGATTGCCCAGATAGTGCCCTTCCCGTTCCGGTGGACCAAGGATTCCCAGGGGATGCGATGTATGATTGAATTGTACCAAGAAAAGACTGCCTGGGGAAATGAGGCCTGTAAGTCTCTCTCTTTGCTGTTCCCTTCCTTGCATGATAGCAATATCAGGGTTCCCCCTGCATTCTCTACAGCTATAGGTAACCATACAGCTTGCCTCCCACGGCAGGGTGTGAGTGCTACTGTTAGCGTAGCAACCACATAACCACCAAGTGATTATATGAAGGTGCTTTATTCAGTGCTGGAAGCCGGGGCAGGTGCCCAAATCTGGCTTCAAGTCCCGTTACTTCCCAGCCGTTATTTATACATACAATATTGCGTCAGGTATACATATTCATTACAGGTTGCAACATCAGCCTCGCTTTTCATTCTAATTAGCTCCCCTCCCCTTTGCACATGCGTGGCGCACTCTGGTGGTCGTCCAGGTGGTCGTCCAGATGAAGTAAGGAGTCTTCCTCTCCGCTGAACTCTTTCACCTTTCTCACTCGATGCATGCTCCCTCCGCTCCTTGGTTCTGCTTCAACTCATTTCATCATCTCCAGGCCCTTATCCAAGGTCAGGTTGTACCTATTCCCTCCCGGGGTTCCCCTCCAACGATTCTTTTGATTGTTCAATGTACTCCCTAAGTTTCCAGTGTACATAGATTACTTGATAATGTAAGTACATTTAATGATATTTAATTATACTGTATGTCCCGTCACCTAAGAGACATTAGTAAAACATCCATTCGATTCTCCCCAACACTAACACTACCCGGCATCTGGGAGAATTTGCCTTGTGCACGAGGACCTTGAATGCTGTGAAGGACTTGATGGGAAACTGCTCAAGACTTGAGATCCCCAGGGCAGATCTCTGGTGGTACTGTGAAGGGAAGATCTTACGGTCCGCCCTACCATCTAACTGGGGAGGCACTTGTACACTTGTTCAATTAGCTATACCCTTCACCCTGGCATTTAGAAGAGAAACATCACAACTACCCAGAAGAAGTAAAAGAAGCTTAGGAATATCATTTGATGACAGAGTCTACATAGATTCTATTGGGGTGCCTAGAGGAGTTCCCGATGAACAGGAAGCCAGGAATCAAATTGCTGCAGGGTTTGAGTCACTGTTCTGGTGGGTAACAATCAATAAGAATGTGGATTGGATTGCTTATATTTATTATAATCAGCAGAGATTCATAAATTATTCAAGGAATGCGATAAGAGGAATCGCTGAACAACTAGATGCCACCAGCAAAATGGCTTGGGAAAACAGAATAGCATTACATATGATGCTCATGGAGAAAGGCGGTGTGTGTGTGGTGCTGTGCAACCATTGTTGTACTTTTATCCCTAACAATACTGCCCTGGATGGCACAGTAACTAGAGCATTGCAAGGGCTTACCACCTTTGCCAGTGAATTGGCAGAAAAATTAGAGACAGACACCTCCATCACAGGATGGTTGGAATCGTGGTTTGGTAAATGGAAAGGGATGGTAATGTCCATATTTACACCCTTGATCGTAGTAGCAGGAGTTTTGACAGCCATTGGTTGTTGCATTATCCCCTGTGTAAGGGGACTTGTCCAACGGTTAATTGAAACTGCACTATTGAAACAAATGACCATGGATCCACCACCCTACTCAGATAAGATGATGATATTAGAGGAAATGGAAAGCAAAGAAAGTGAAGAAGAGGAAGATATCTACCAAATTACACCTTACAGAAAAATTTTGCAAAAATCAACAATTTATAAAAAGAGAAAAGGGGGGAATTGTGGGAATAAAAATGTTGTTTTTGCAGAGTTACATTGTTTAGAGGGTAGGAATGTGGTATTGAGATATGCTTGCAGTGATAAGAAAGCTTAGCAGGTGACCTCGTAAAATGCAGACAACCAGAATCCTTAGAGCAATTAGGTGAAAATCACAGTGTTAAGTCAAGTCAGATAAGTGAGGAAAACATTACCACCTCAAACAGTAAAAAAAAGTCAAAAGAAACTTGAAATTTAACAGGCCGGCAACTGAAGGCCTTGCATTGTCTGTGAAGCATCAGATAGATTGTGAACCTGGATTCCCCACTCTAGTGGGGAAACAGGGGAGGGTCCTGTCATCAAAAAGTATATAAACTGTTTTTTGGAACTAGCAGGCGCGCTCTCCTGCTTGTGGGGCGCCCGCCATTGCAATTGCGAATAAATTACTACTTCACTGAGATCCTCGCCTGAGCCTAAGTTATTGGCTATGGAGTGTTTCTCACACCTGGTGGAGCAGGCTGTCCCCCCCCGCCCCCTCCCGTCCCTCCCTGATACTTGGGAAACTGACCAAACACCACAGCAAATATACCAAAACTTCTAGACTGTTACTTAGATAATGCCTACATCCTCTTTCCCTGCTCATTCAACTTCAAACTGCTCTGTCAAACACTGCATACCACACCTTTAACACCTTCAATAATCCTTGTTAACACTTCTTAATCAGGGGCCAACTTAATTCCACAACTTTTTCCCACCAGGATGCTGAAACAGCATATCAGTATAACATATTTCATCCCATTTTCCTCCTCCTTCTTCCGCTCCGGATATTCCTATTTGAAGTGGCCAGCCTGGCTGGAATGGGTAAAGCCTTGTTTGTTCATTAAATGTTGCTGATAGGGGGGTTTCACTGGTTGAATGCTTATACCCCCAATATCCTGTTGAAGGAAAAAACCAAGTATGGGAACTTCCTGTTAAGTTAACAATTGCAATAGAAACCAGCTCCAAATATGGGCAAAATGGCATTCCTCCTTGCATGGGAACACACACACCGCAGCAAAGTCACGACCCCAACGCAGAGGAAGACGACGATCTTCATCCGCATGACCACCAGAGGACTGATGAAGACCCCCCAGCAACAGGCCGCGCAGTCGTA
Source organism: Anser anser (assembly GCF_964211835.1). NCBI lineage: Eukaryota > Metazoa > Chordata > Aves > Anseriformes > Anatidae > Anser > Anser anser. The sequence goes on along the minus strand of NW_028154228.1, from coordinate 339,343 downwards.
GAAGACACCAGGAGGTGCTACTAAACCCGGAACTACTAGGCTATAAATCAAGACTCTGGCGGGCTTAGTTGTGCGCCGTTGGCGGAGCAGGAGACTCCCTGGCTGCCCAGCTCTGTTTTACTTATCGCTGCTTGCTGAATTGCTCAAATAAATAGAAATTCGATCTACCTTACCCACTATGTGTCGGGAATGATTTCTACCAAAACTAATTTATAACAAATTGGTGCCGTGACTCGGATAGTGGTAGCTTGGCTGGATCCCTCCCAGGGGAGGCTCACCCCGCTGATTCTGTGGTCCCTGTCTGGAGGTCCCCAAGCCAACGCACCCCTACCGACGAACCTAAAGTTCCAGCAATAAGTAAATAAATAACTGCTAACCCCTTAATCTTTGTGCACGAAGCTCCGAACGAAGACTCAGGAGTGAGTAAGTATAGGCCGGTTATCCGTTCGGTTGGGGTTGGGAAGCCCAGAGTATGCCTGTGTGAGACGTCCAATCGAGGACGAAGTGAGTGCGGACTCCCTGGTAGTGCGGTTCCCACCTCCCGCGAGGGACTGGGCCACGAACGGGAGGTGAAGACCGTGTGTGTGTGTGAAGGCACTCTGGAAGATGGGACAGAAGAGGAGCAAGTCTTCTGGTCCCATGGGTGGGTCAGAACCCAAGGCTAGGTTGCCCCCGATACCACCGGAGAGCCCGTTAGGGTTAACGATTAAACATCGGAACGATTACGTCTCTATGCGGGGTAAGGATAAAGTTAAGATGATACATATTGTATGGAAGTCTGGGGTGAGGAGAGTGAGTATGCACACTTATGGATAGGATCTGAGACCCGAGCCAACTTATACCCATTAAGAGAAAAAAGGGGGGGGAAAAAGAATGAACGGAATGAGGAAGAAGTCCCACTTTCACCCACCCTTATATACCCCCTTCTCTGCAACCTCCAGCCCCCCCACCCCCCGGCTCCGGGCTACCATAGTGACTCTGATTCGGCCACGGACACCCCTCGGGGAACTAGACGGGTAACTAGGAGCCAAACTAGATATCGAGAGGGTGAGGGTAGACTATATCCCCTAAGAGAGGTTGCAACGGGAGGGTCCCAACCTGGTATGGGATACGTCTCCATCCCCCTAAATACAGGAGACGTCAGAGAATTCAAGAAGGAAATGGGAAATCTCTTAGAAGATCCTCTTGGAGTCTCTGAGCGAGTAGACCAGTTCTTGGGGCCTAATGTTTACACCTGGGAAGAACTCCAGGACATTTTAGGTATATTGTTCACTGTAGAAGAAAGGAATATGATCTGGAGGGCTGGAATGCGAATCTGGGACCGGCAACATCAGCAGGGTCCTGCGGGAGATCTTAAATGGCCCCTACAGAGGCCTAACTGGAATAACCAAAATGAACAAGATAGGGGTCATATGCAGGATTTAAGGACTATTATTGTACAAGGTATAAGGGAGTCAGTCCCTAGAGGACAAAATATAAATAAGGCCTTTAGTGAACATCAGAAGAAGGATGAAACTCCCACAGAATGGCTGGAGAGATTAAGGAAGAACCTCCAGCTTTATTCGGGACTGGACCCCGGTACACCAGTGGGACAGGCCCTGTTAAAAACGCAATTTGTGGCAAAATCATGGGGGGGATATCAGGCAGAAATTAGAAAAATGAGAGGATTGGCAGGATAGAGGGATGGATGAACTGCTGAGAGAAGCTCAGAAGGTATATGTGCGAAGAAGAGATTCATAAAAGGCAGGCCAGGATTCTAGTGGCAGCGGTCGGGGAAGGACAAAAAGGGCCCTCCCCCCCTCGCCCGAAGGGTGTTCCGCTACCACGAAAAAGACCTCCGAGGAGCCAGAGTGATCAGAGAGATCTAAGACAGATAGAATGTTTTTATTGCCAAAAGAAGGGACGCATGAAAAAGGACTGCAGAAAACACTTACAAGATGAGCGAGTGTTTAAAGAAGATTAGGGGAGTCAGGGCCTCCATCTACTGGGGACTTCTGGTATAACGGAGTCCTTGATAAAATTGAAGTTAGGTCCCCAGCATCAAGAAGTGGAGTTCCTTGTGGACTCTGGGGCAGAAAGATCGACTGTCCAAATGGTACCCCGGGGATGTCAACCTTCCTCGGAGAAATTACAGGTGATAGGAGCAAAAGGAGAGCCCTTCAGGGTCTCAATAATAAAGGGGGTGAAAATAGAGACCCCAGCCCAAAGTTGCACAGGATCCTTCTAATTAGTACCAGAAGCTGAATATAACCTGTTGGGAAGAGACTTAATGGTTAAGCTAAAAATTAATTTGGAGGTGAAAAATAAAGGAATTGAGGTTAAATTATACGCCCTCACTGTAGAGGACGAGGCAAAAATAAACCCTGAGGTGTGGTATTCTCCCAAATCAGTAGGCCGTTTAGATATTAGTCCCTTTGAAGTCACTATCAGGAATCCCGAGACTCCTATCAGGGTAAAACAATACCCAATGTCTCAAGAAGGCAGGGAGGGGCTGCAACCAGTAATCGAGAGGCTACTACAACAGGGATTACTGGAGCCTTGCATGTCACCTCATAACACTCCTATATTACCTATCAAGAAATCTGATGGCTCTTATCGGCTAGTCCAAGACTTGAGGGAGGTCAACAAAAGAACAATAACCAGCTTTCCTGTAGTAGCTAACCCACATACCTTGCTAAGCCAACTGTCCCCAGCGCAGAAATGGTATAGTGTCATAGACCTAAAAGATGCGTTTTGGGCATGTCCTTTAAAAGGGGAATGCAGGGATTATTTCACCTTTGAGTGGGAAGATCCCACAACCCATCGGAAACAACAATTAAGATGGACCGTGCTTCCCCAAGGATTCACGGAATCACCAAATCTATTCGGTCGGGCATTAGAACGAGTATTAGAGAACTATGAACCAAATCCCGAAATAACTTTAGTCCAATATGTGGATGATTTGCTGTTAGCAGGAGAGAGTCAGGAGGCAGTCAGGGGAGAAAGTATCAAGTTACTAAACCTCTTGAGCTTAAAGGGACTAAAAGTATCAGAGTCAAAATTACAGTTCACGGAGGAAGAGGTGAAATATTTAGGACACTGGCTAAGTAAGGGCACAAAGAAACTAGACCCCGAACGAGTGAATGGGATTTTGTCACTACAAGCGCCAAAAAGCAAAAGACAAGTTAGGCAGCTGCTGGGGTTGTTAGGATATTGTCGACAATGGATTGAAAATTATAGTAGCAAGGTGAAGTTTTTGTATCAGAAAGTGGTTGGGGAAGGATTAATGAAATGGAGCCAAAGCGATGAGCAAAGCCTGATAGACTTAAAAATGGATTTAGTGAATGCTCCTGTGTTAAATTTACCCGATGCGAAGAGACCCTTTAATCTGTTTATCAACATAAAGGAGGGGACAGCGTTCGGTGTCTTAACTCAAGACTGGGCAGGGAAAAAGAAACCCGTGGGATATATTTCTAAACTTTTGGACCCCGTGAGTAGGGGATGGCCCCCCTGTCTCCAGGCAGTGGTCGTGGCTGCGCTCTTGGTGGAAGAAACGCGTAAAATCACCTTTGGGGGCGAACTGAGGGCATTGTCACCTCACAATATAAGGGGGATCCTGCAGCAAAGTGAGTAGTACAACGCCCCCCCCTCTAGAGATGGCCATACGCAGGATCAAACCAGGAGACCAGCTTCTGATAAAATCCTGGAAAGAGACCTCTTTAACTCCTTGTTGGGAAGGACCCTACCTTGTTCTACTTACCACAGACACAGCTGTCTGGACAGCCGAGAAAGGATGGACTCACGCTAGCCGAGTTAAAGGACCAATACCGGAGGAATGGTGGAGAGTGGTCAGCCGACCCGGAGACTTGAGGCTGACCATGCGAAAAGGGACTGAAGAGTGAATTCGTAATCGTATGATCGGTAAACCTCTCTAAGGAATAATAGGTTCACTGTAAACGAAACTGGGAAGTAGGGGAAGGGAAATTCTTTAATGTACCCAGACCCATGCATCAGAAGGGTAACGTGCCTAAGGAGGAGTGAGTAACTGGGACTGGGAGTGGCTGGAACAGGGAAATCGGTACCTAGGCCCCTGAAGATTACCCTTGCTGCCGTGAAGAAAGTGAACCCCGCTGCTTGAAGCAACCAAGTAGGCGGGCGAGGCAGAGGGGTACAACAGTGGGGAGAGTTATTTGGTACCCACCCCTATTGGAGATGATGGAGTCCGGCCGAATAAACCGCCCTAGTACCCACCATAACTCGAAGCCGCCTCCCCAGAATTATAAAAGGACGTTGCCCTTCTGGTGTATGTTGGCGCTACCTCTCCTATTGAATATCCCCTGTCCGGCTCGGGCTGACCAGGGATATTCGCACCAGCCCTTTAAGTGGAGTTTAATTAGGTGGGAGGACCAAGTTATCATTAACCAAGTAACTACGGCGGGTGCGCCAAGATTTCTCACATCCCTTGGTCAACTGGCACCCACAAGCCCGTGTCTGAACCAAATAGGTTTCTACCTCTGCCCCAGCTCGAACCCAGGAAGGGGCCCTGTGGAAATTGATGCAAGTAAGCTACCAGCCGTTAAATGCTACGTACCCTCACCTGACTGAGCGGTGCTGGCTCTGTTATGGGGTAAGGCCGCCCTTTTACGAAGCTGTGGGGGTCAATGAGAAGGCCCGACGGGTAAGTGGAGCCAATCCCTCACAATGTACGTGGGGGAAAGAGGGTCAGGGCATAACGCTGACCCAAGTGACTGGGAAGGGGAGATGTGTGGGACAAGTCCCACCCGATAAAATGCACTTGTGTGCAAATCAAACTAACATCGGAAATATAAAGAAACCAGCGGAATGGTTATTACCAGCGAAGGATGCTAGGTGGATATGCTCAAAGATAGGAGTTACCCCTTGTCTATCCTTGTTCAATGGGTCTTCAGAATTCTGTGTTCAAGTAATAATCATCCCAAAGATACTCTACCACCCAGAGAGTTTCATGTATGACAATCAGATCAATCAAGAACACCATTTGACAAAACGGGAACCAATTTCCACACTGACAGTGGCTACCCTAATGGTTTTGGGGGGGAGGTGCAGGGGTAGGCACAGGAGTTCCTTCACTAATCAAACAGGGAAGAGAGTTCACCTCTCTAAGAGCAGCTGTGGATGAAGATTTAGCCAGAATTGAGAAATCTATCAGTGCTTTAGAAAAATCTATAAGGTCGTTATCCGAAGGGGTATTACAGAATCACAGAGGACTAGATTTATTGTACAACAAGGGGGATTGTGCACCATTCTCAGGGAGGAATGCTGTGTATATGCTGATCATACTGGAATTGTGAGGGATACCATGACCAAACTTAGAGAAGGATTGGAAAGGAGAAAAAGAGAGCGGGAGGCCCAGCAAAGTTGGTATGAGTCCTGGTTTAATTGCTCTCCATGGCTCACCACTCTGTTGTCAACAATAGCTGGCCCACTGATTTTATTAACCCTAGGACTAACGTTTGGTCCTTGTATCCTTAACAAAGTCATAGCTATTGTTAAAGGTAGATTGGAGGCTGCTCATCTGATGCTTATGAGGACAAAGTACAAATCGATAAATGATAGACCCATACTAGAGGAAACATTAATCCTGAGTCAATTAGAACTGAATAGATTTAATGAACAAAATGATACAGAGAAAAAGGGGGGATTGTAATGGGTAAAGCCTTGTTTGTTCATTAAATATTGCTGATGGGAGGTTTTCAACGGTTGAATGCTTATACCCCCAATATCCTGTTGAAGGAAAAAACCAAGTATGGGAACTTCCTGTTAAGTTAACAATTGCAATAGAAACCAGCTCCAAATACGGGCAAAATGGCATTCCCCCTCGCATGAGAACTCACATATCACAGCAAAGTCATGACCCCAACGCAGAGGAAGACGATGATCTTCATCCCCACAACCACCAGAGGACTGACGAAGACCCCCTAGCAACAGGCCGCGCAGTCGTAGAAGACACCGGGATGTTCCACTAAACCCGGAACTACTAGGCTATAAATCGAGACTCTGGCGGGCTTAGTTGTGTGCCGTTGGCAGAGCAGGAGACTCCCCGGGCGCCCAGCGCTGTTTTACTTATCGCTGCTTGCTGAAATGCTCAAATAAATTGAAATTCGATCTACCTTACCCACGATGTGTCGGGAATGATTTCTACCAGAACTAATTTATAACAGGGGGCACTGGTTATCACCCAGCCGGATGATGAAATATCAGGCAATACTAACTGAACAAGGTGACGTAACCTTGAAAACGACTAACCTGTTAAATCCAGCAGTATTTCTAGGAACTGTTCCAGAAGAAGGACCGTTGGAACACAATTGTGTGGAAATAATCGAACATACACCAGCCGCGAAGATTTGAAGGCTGTACCCCTTGAAAGGTATTCAGTGGGAATACCACACTCCGTGGCACCCACAAAGCTCAGGGAAAGTAGAAAGGATGAATCAAACAATAAAACAACAATTGGCTAAGTTAATGATCGAGGCACAGCTGCCCTGGACGAAATGCTTACCATTGGCACTTTTAAACATAAGAACTAAACCACACAGTGAGACTGGATTATCATCATATGAAATGTTATATGGTACGCCTTATTCTCAAGGGATGCCCCTAGGGAACAATGTAGTTGAGGATCATAGTATCCAGAAATATATAATTACCATTGGAAGGAGATTACAGGAGCTAAGAGAAATTGGGATGATGACTCAAACACCACCTTTAGGATTTGCTATTCATAAGATACAACCAGGAGACAAGGTCTTAATAAAAACCTGGAGAGAAGAATCATTGAACCCCCGATGGGAGGGACCGTACCTTGTTTTACTTACTACTGAAACAGCTGTGAGAACAGCAGAAAGGGGTTGGACCCACGCATCCAGAATAAAAGGACCAATAACTACCGAAGCCTGGAGGGTTGAGTCCGCTCCTAGGGAACTGAAACTGAGACTAAAGAGGAACTGATATCCCAACAATGAGGTTCTGCATGAATTAAGGACACTGGATAAAGAGGACAAGGCTGCAGGGAGGAAAGGGAGAAGGCAAGACCGGGGTAGGACCCTCCACTGCGGCGTGTATGGTCTACCGAGGGAGGCAACCCCTATGGGTATTGACCGCCGAGTGAGAGTGCCTCGACCGGACTTCTCCCGCGCTAAGATCAGGTTGTCCTGAGAAAAATAACATGAGAACCTTTTAAACCCATAATAAAATTGTGATTAGTTTTTCCAGGAGCTGGATCACCCCGAAGGGCTGAATGGTAACACAAGCTCTGAAAGCGGGCCCAACCCCATGACTGAAGGCGTTTCCCACACTCTCAAGATTGGATGGCGAAAAAGGATAAGGAATGCTATACTTCCTGGTATTGTTTTTACAGGGGCAATTGGGTCATGGGCAGGAATGGAGGAATAACTTTTTCACTTTGGGGGAGGAAGTGGCCAAGGCCTTTAACCTTAGTAACTGCTGGATTTGTGGAGGACCGGGGGGGGAACTGAAAGTTGGCCCTGGGTAGCAGGCCCGGTCGAACCCAAGTGGTGGGTCAGTAATTTGAGCAAAGTTCATAATGGGACGCAATTTTGGAAAGAGGAAGGAGGCCCATGGCAGTTGCACTCATCAGCTCGGGGTGTATACTGCTTGAACAGAACAGGAACAGTGGCGGTGGGAAAAAGCATTTGCAATTGGACTCTGTCCCCCGGATATGATTGTACCGATCCTGGATGTAGTCCTATAAACTGTACAGCACGTAGTGGGAAATGGAACGCCACACATGTTCAGCTGAGAAACGGGACTTGGCTGAAATGCTCATATAGAGAATTTTTTGGATCCGGATGTGAAACTGTGGCAAGAGCACAAGCGGGGGGACAATTCGATGGTCAAATCTTGAGCTGTCAGCGTGATAACACCACTAAGGAACAGCATGTGGTGCGGGTCTATCGTTGGAAATGGCAGGATGAGAATGGGAGGCGAGTGTTCTTTAAACATTTCTGGTCAGCTTATAATATGACAGGCCGCCAAAGAGAACTGAATTGTGACTGTAAGTGGAAACCCAACGTGGGAGCTTGGAAGCATGCATATACGAGTACAAACGGGGCAGACATTGTAACAGGACCACTCGGTAACAAGGACACTCTGTATTATCACGCCCCAAAGGGTAAAGAGGGATGGGATGGTCCTTTTCCAAAAGGGACGTGGGCCCTAAAGGGACATTACTGGGTGTGTGGCAAACATGCTTACAAGAGGCTACCCGGAAACTGGTCGGGAATATGCTATATGGGGTACATAAGACCCTTGTTCTTTTTATTGTCACAAACACAAGGAAATCATTTAGGAATAAGATTATATGATGACCTGAACAGAATGAAACGATCTATTGATACTTCCTTAGCCGGGGGTAGTGCCCAAAAATGGGGAAAGGATGAATGGCCTCCTGAAAGAATCATACAGCATTATGGGCGAGCTACCTGGAACCCGAATGAGTTGGTATCAGGAGCCCGAGAACCTATTTATAATTTGAACCGAATAATTAGGTTGCAGGCTATCCTCGAAGTTGTAACCAATCAAACAGCGACGGCCTTGGATCTTTTGGCTGATCAATCCACTCAGATGAGGAATGCTATCTTTCAACATAGAATGGTCTTAGACTATTTACTAGCAGAAGAAGGGGGAGTGTGTGGAAAACTGAACGATTCTAATTGTTGTTTGCAAACTGATGATAATGGAAAAGTGGTTAAACAGATAACAAAGGAAATTAGGAAGTGAGCCCACGTCCCAGTACAAACCTGGAAGGGTATGGATTGGGATTTCTTTTTGTGGTTGCCCGGTGGACCATGGGTTAAAAGGATGCTATTTTTATTTTTATGTGGTGTAATGACGTTATTGTTTATACCTTGTATGATACCTTGCTTTACGTTGTTGGTACGGCAAATAATAAATAGCACCCAATTTGTGATGACTTCGGTAGAGAAAAAAGGTGATGTGTCAATAATGATGCTTAAGAAATGGACTCCCCGAGAACTGACTGATGAAATCCAACTGTTACTAACAAAGGTTGAAGAAGAGACACGAACTGATGATCTTAAAAAGAAGGTGAGGGATTTTAAGGAATGGTCCGGCAATTCGTGCCACTAAGGGATTTGAAGGGTTAACATTGAGGCCTGGGTTTAGGTGATAAGAGAACAAAGGGATTTCTTTAGAGGAAAACTGCTGACTCTGCACGGACATGCAGTAACTTCCGACACCCGGCCAAGAGACCACCAGATAAGGAGGAAGAATATGAGCCTCCCATCCGAGCGGCCCCCGAGAGACTACCAGAGACTGATAAGCAGGCGCCCCTGGGAGGACTTCAGAGTCGGGAAACCAATTATAATAACCCTGCCTCTTTTAGAAGTAGTAATAAATATGTATTAGCCTAGGAGTATAAAAATTAGCCGTCTTACGTAACGGGTGTGCGTCCTGGTGGAGCAGAGACTCCCGGCGCACCCAGCGCTGTTTGCTTGCCTCTATTCGTTTAATAAATTGTAAACTTTGATTGTTATCCTATTTGGGACTCAGCCATTTATAACAGCCGTGTGTTTCCCCGAGACCTCTGCCTGGGTAGCCACATCTGTGACTGTGGCTGGAGAGGCTGCAAGAGATGCGGAGGCCATGATTTTCTGCCTGGTGGATACCATGGCTGGGCTCTTCATGAGCAGGTTACAACCACCGTTGGGAAAGACCGTTGGAAAATTGCGGTGAGGGCGCCCTCCCTGCTTGCCCTGCCCTGCAAACTGCTGCTCCACGCCCTGTTTGCCCGTCCTGTTCACCGTGCTCCTGGTCGCTTGCGTTCCCTAGGGGCTGCCTTTGTAGGGCCGGGGAGGGGGTGCTGCTGGCTCCGCCCACACCTCATCAGCCTCCCTCACGAGGGCTGCTGGGCCCTGGCGGCTCCCTCGGCTGCCTCGAGTGGCCTCGATGCCAGAAAAAAAGCCCTGCCCGCCTCGGTCCCCCCGCTTCGCTGCAGAACGCGTCTGCCCCAGAGCTGATCACCTCGCCGATCGCCTCCGCGGTTTCCCTTTTGTTTATAGTTTGCTGTTATCATAGGTGACCTCAGTGGGTGAAAAAAATGAGTTTTTCTTTCAAGGGTTGTGTTGCAAAGTTGTATGTAGGAAGTGCTACAGGCCTTGGTGTCCTGCCAGTTCAGACTGCTTTCTCTTGGATGGGAAATCCTACTTTTTATTCCCAGAGAGCTGCTTTAACACAAACATTTTTTTTTTTTTTTTATAAATCCGAGAGTCTGAATTATATCCTTGTGGTTAGGAAAAAAAGACATTTTACTAGAGAAGGCACTTGTTATGACCTTAGTTAAAATGCCGACTGCAATAAAAAGTATTTTCAAGTGTCATTTATATATTAAGCAAGATTTAAAGAGACATTCACAAATATCTGTCTCTGCTTGCCTAAATTGCCTTTTATTCTCAGAAATAACGAGGTAAAATGTAGCTTGTCTCTTTCAGACTAATGGCCTGATTTTTGTGATCAACACACATTCAGTGAGAGTTTTTTCAAGTAAGCATGATAAGCTCAGGCTCTAAAATCAGACCTGATTATACCCTAGGCATTTTTCTAGCTTCCCTGCACTGCAGAATCTGGATTGTGACCAGCAAGCTTCACAACAGTTTCCTCCATATTTTCCAAGAAGTTCACAAGGTGTCCTCATTCCTCATTTCCGAGGAGGGTGGGTGGGAGGGAAATGGATGATATCCAAGGGAAGTGTGGGGATCCCAGAAGTGCATCTACAGAGAGAACAGATTGTTTCCCCATCAGCCCCACCAAGGCCATAGACAAAAATAAGTATTAAGGTTTGTTTGCTCCCCTTCTATTGAAAGCAGTCCCCCCCGCCCTTTTTTTTTTTTTTTAATGGTGCTAATGGGCAAGTCATTGCTCCAGGAGTCTCTGGTGTTTCTCAGGAGTCTCTTCATACTTTGTTCTGAGCCTGAAGCAGAAGAAAGACAGTTTTAAATCTGTGAACTCCTTTTTGTTTGTTTGTTTTTTGTTGTTTTAAAGACTGTGGTGGTTTTACCCTGCTAGGCAGCTGAACTCCACCACAACCGCTCTCTCACTCCCTCTCCTTAGATGAGGAGGGGAAGAAGCAAAGGAAAGAACAACTCACGGGTTGAGATAAGGATAATTTAATTAAAGGGAAAAAAATAATTATTAAGGAAAGATTATTATTAATTAAACAATTTAACTAAAGGGAAAAAAGGGAAAGGGGAAAAGGGAGGGGGAAAGGGAAAAAAACAAAACAAAACAAGTAAGGAGTGTGTGGAAGTGCAGAGGAAAGAAATTACTCTCTACTTCCCACAAATGAGCGATGCTTGACCACGTCCTTGAAGCAGGGCCTCAACGCACGTAGCCGGTGTTTGAGAGGAGGACAGACGTTTTTGCAACGAGAGCCTACCCCTCCCCTCTTGCTCCTTTTTCCACCTTTTATTGCTGAGTGTGACATCATATGGTATGGAATATCCCTTTGGTTGGTTTAGGTCAGCTGCCCTGGTGATGTTTCTTTCTCACCTTTTTTTTGCCCACCCCCTAGGAGGGTTAGAGAGAGTCCTGATGCTGTGCCAGCACTGCTCAGCAGCAGACACAACATTGGTGTGATACCACTGCTGTTCTAGCTACAAGTGCAGAGCACAGCACTGTATGGGCTGCTGCAGGGAAAGTTAACATCCCAGCCAGACCCAGTACAAAGACCTCTGCTATTTAGTAATATTATATTGGATTAATATTGAATTGGTGAGGATGCTAAGCAACCTGCCTTCTAACAGCATTATCTGCAGACTAAACAAACCTAATGTCAAGCTATACTTAATTCCTCAGAAGAAAACAAACAAACAACAACACTCCTCACTCATAAGCAGGAAGTCAATTTTGGTTTGGAAGAAAGAAATTCTCATAGTTCAAGGTCATGGCTCTATAACGAGACATCCCTTCCTACACATGCTCCTCAATGCTGGAGTTCACGTTTACCTTTGACCTTTCAAGCCATTTATAAGAAAGATCTTCCTGTGATTCCCTCTGACAGTTATTCACCCAAAATCCCAGCTGAATTCAAGGTCTGTTCTGTGTTTTCACAATGGCCATTGTAGGCAGTACTATGCACTCAGTTGCATACAGGGCACTTCTAATCTTTTGAGGAATTTTATAATTAGAAATGACTTGATCTCAGAGAACAGGCTTGGGAGTGGATATGCCTCTAATTAGCTGAAATCCTCCTCCTTTCCTCTTTCACACATAAGGCAATTTTTGTTTATGTTTCCTCACACTGAGAGAGCAGATGAGCAAAACCCCTTTGTGTTAGATAGTAGGATTTTTAGCCATTCATCCTCAAGGGCTTAATGAAAAATTGAAGGCTCAAGGAGTCTGGCACACAGGCACTGCCACGGCACATTGCAGAAGTCTGATGTCAGGTCAAAATGTTTGCAAAGCTCTGGAGAGAAGGGGGACTCATTCCTGGCTGAAGCTAAACTGATCTAGTTTGGTACTTAAAAAGGCAGAATATACAGCTCCTACATTTTTGATCTCAAACTGTGTTGGGTTTATCTGTATTTTCAGCTCTTAGTCTATGTGCTAAAAATCATAGAAAAAGTAGGTTGTATGGTATCAAATTGTAGCTGCTGAATGTATATATTCCATTATTAAAAAAAAAAAAAAAAACACAAAGGGAATAAAAAGAAGAGAAAAGAGCCAAAACACAGAGGCAGAAAGAAACTGATTTTTTGTAACAAGTGCTAGAGAAAGTAGTAGTAAATATTGCAATTGAGGCAAGCGGGGTGCTTTTGAAAGTGTTATATAAATGTGTAATAACAAAGAGCTATTGAAATTAGGAAGAACAAGCTGGACAGGAAGAAGGCAGACGTTTTCTGATGAAGCATGCTTTCTAACTCCAATTTCTCCTGGCCCCATAGATAGGAGACTTGAGTTGCCTTCATACCACTAAATAAAACAGGTCAAGCGCTGTGCTCCAGCCCTGTGATCACTGCAGATGGAATCCATCCCTGTGTCACTTGGCTCTGTGTCTCTCTGGGTCCCGCATAGGGTCTTTCCAGCCTTAAACTCGGTTGTCTGTTTTTCCCCTCCATCTCCAAGCGTCTGACCTAGAGTGAGGGCTGTGTTAGAGGCCACTGGTGGGTACTCACATTGCATGAGCCCACAGGCATGCATGCATCGTAGGCAGTGTGAGGTCATCCAGGGTGCTTGAGAGCACTGAGTCCTCTGGGAGGGTGCTGGGGGACTGTGTCAAGCGGAGGGAGCCGCATAAGGAGTATTTTAACCCAGACTCTCATCCCAGAGGGGACAGTTGGGCTGAGACATGCTGACAGAGAACCAGCCCAGGTGATCAGCAGTCCAGCACTAAGCTCGCTCACTGACCCTGCCTTATCACAGAATCACAGAATCACAGAATCGTCTAGGTTGGAAGAGACCTCCAAGATCATCCAGTCCAACCTCTGTCCTAACACTAACAAGACCTCCACTAAACCATATCACTAAGCTCTACATCTAAACGTCTTTTAAAGACCTCCAGGGATGGCAACTCAACCACCTCCCTGGGCAGCCCATTCCAATGCCTAACAACCCTTTCGGTAAAGAAGTTCTTCCTAACATCCAACCTAAACCTCCCCTGGTGCAACTTTAGCCCATTCCCCTTCGTCCTGTGGGCACGTGGGAGAATAGACCAACCCCCACCTCTCTACAGCCTCCTTTAAGGTACCTATAGAGAGCGATGAGGTCGCCCCTGAGCCTCCTCTTCTCCAGTCTGAACAATCCCAGCTCCCTCAGCCGCTCCTCGTAAGACTTGTTCTCCAGACCCCCTCACCAGCCTCGTCGCCCTTCTCTGGACTCTCTCGAGCACCTCCATGTCCTTCTTGTAGCGAGGGGCCCAAAACTGAACACAGTACTCAAGGTGCGGCCTCACCAGAGCCGAGTACAGGGGGGCAATCACTTCCCTAGACCTGCTGGCCACACTGCTTCTTATACAAGCCAGGATGCTGGTGGCCTTCTTGGCCACCTGAGCACACTGCTGGCTCATATTCAGCCGACTATCAACCAGTACTCCTAGGTCCTTCTCGGCCAGGCAGCTTTCTAACCACTCATCTCCCAGCCTGTAGCTCTGCTTGGGGTTGTTGCGCCCCAGGTGCAGGACCCGGCACTTGGCCTTGTTGAACTTCATACAGTTGGCCTCAGCCCATCGCTCCAGCCTATCCAGATCCTCCTGCAGAGCCTTCCTTCCCTCGAGCAGATCGACACACGCACCTAACTTGGTGTCCTCTGCAAACTTACTGAGGGTGCACTCGATCCCCTCATCCAGGCCATCGATAAAGATATTAAAGAGGACTGGCCCCAGCACTGAGCCCTGGGGGACTCCACTAGTAACCGGCCTCCAACTGGATTTGGCTCCATTCACCACAACTCTTTGGGCCCGGCCATCCAGACAGTTTTTAACCCAACAAAGCGTCCGCCAGTCCAAGCCACGAGCAGCCAGTTTCTTGAGGAGAATGTTGTGGGAAACGGTGTCAAAAGCCTTACTGAAGTCAAGGTAGACCACATCCACAGCCTTCCCCTCATCCACCAAGCGCGTCACTTGGTCATAGAAGGAGATCAGGTTCGTCAAGCAGGACTTGCATTTCATAAACCCATGCTGACTGGGCCTGATCGCCTGGTTGCCCTGTAAGTGCCGCGTGATGACACTCAAGATAATCTGCTCCATGAGCTTCCCTGGCACTGAGGTCAAGCTAACAGGCCTATAGTTCCCCGGGTCTACCCTCCAGCCCTTCTTGTAGATGGGCGTCACGTTTGCTAGCCGCCAGTCGACTGGGACCTCCCCTGATAGCCAGGACTGCCGATAAATAATGGAAAGCGGCTTGGCCAGCTCCTCCGCCAGTTCGCTCAGTACCCTCGAGTGGATCCCATCCGGCCCCATCGACTTGCGTACATCCAAGTGCTGTAGCAGGTCGCCAACCATTTCCTCGTGGATAGTGAGGGCCACATCCTGTTCCCCATCCCCTTCCACCAGCTCAGGGTACCGGGTATCCAGAGAACAACTGGTCTTGCCGCTAAAGACTGAGGCAAAGAAGGCATTGAGCACCTCAGCCTTTTCCTCATCTTTTGTAACTAAGTTTCCCCCCCCGCATCCAATAAAGGATGGAGATTCTCCTTAGTCCTCCTTTTTGTGTTTATGGATTTATAAAAACTTTTTCTGTTATCTTTAACGGCAGTAGCCAGATTGATCTCCAGATGACCTTTGGCCTTTCTAATTTTGTCCCTGCACAGCCTCGCAACATCCTTATAGTCCTCTTGAGTAGCCCGCCCTCTTTTCCAAAGATTATAAACCCTCCTTTTTCTCCGAAGCTCGAGCCACAACCCTCCGTTCAGCCAGGCCGGTCTAGTTCCGTGTCGGCTCGTCTTTGGGCACGTGGGGACAGACCGCTCCTGAGCCATTAAGATTTCCTTCTTGAGGAGCGCCCAGCCTTCCTGGACTCCTTTGCCCTTCAGAACCTCCTCCCAAGGGACTCTGCCAACCAGTGTCCTGAACAGCTCAAAGTCAGCCCTCCGGAAGTCCAAGACAGCGGTTTTACTGGTCCCCTTCCTGACTTCGCCAAGAATAGAGAACTGAACCATTTCGTGGTCACTCGGCCCAAGACAGCTCTCGACCACCACATCTCCCACCAGTCCATCACTGTTTGTGAACAGAAGGTCTAGCGGGGCTCGTCCCCTGGTAGGTTCACTAACCAGCTGCGTCAGGAAGCTGTCTTCCATGCTCTCCAGAAACCTCTTAGACTGCTTCCTCTGGGCTGCGTTGTGCTTCCAGGATATGTCTGGGAAGTTGAAGTCCCTCATGAGAACAAGCGCTGACGATCTCGCGGCTTCTGCCAGCTGCCTGTAGAACTCCTCATCTGTCTCCTCATCCTGGTTCGGCGGTATATAACAGACCCCCACCAGGATGCTTGCCTTGTTGGCCTTCCCGCTGATCCTAACCCATAGGGACTCAACCTTATCATTCCCAGCCTCCAGTTCCTCAACATCAAAACACTCTCTAATATAGAGAGCCACACCACCACCCCTTCTGTGCTGCCTGTCCCTTCTGAAGAGCCTATAGCCAGACATTGCAGCACTCCAGTCATGAGAGTGGTCCCACCACGTTTCCGTGATGGCAACTGTTGTGGTTTAACCCGGCTGGCAGCTAAACACCACACAGCCGTTCGCTCACCCTCCCCCCTCCCTCTCTGGGATGGGGGAGAGAAACGGGAAAGTGAAGCCGGTGAGTTGAGATAAAGACGGTTTATTAAGACAGGAATATAATAATAACAATAATAATAATAATAGTGATAATGATAATAGTATTAATAATAATAATGTGTAAGAAAACAAGTGATGCACAATGCAATTGCTCACCACCCGCTGACCGATGCCCAGCCTATCCCCGAGCAGCCCGCCCCCCACCCCGGCCAGCCACCCCTATATATTGTTTAGCATGACGTCAGATGGTATGGAATACCCCTTTGGCCAGTTTGGGTCAGCTGTCCTGGGTCTGTCCCCTCCCAGCTCCTGCTGCACCCCCAGCCTGCTCGCTGGCAGGACAGAGCGAGAAGCCGAAAAGTCCTTGGCCTGGTGTAAACACTGCTCTGCAACAATTAAAACATCAGCATGTTATCAGCGCTCTTCTCATCCTAATCCAAAACATAGCACCCTACCAGCCAGTTGTTCTGCTTCCATTGCTGTAACCACCCCCAACTGAAGTCTCTTACGAGGTACTGAATGAGTTTGTAAGAAGCGGTCCATTATTGCGACACACATGTACAGTGTTTCCTGCAGAAGCTGGAATTTTGAGTGGACCTGGACAAGCCAGTCAACTAAAATTGCACGCATACGCCCATTGACTGTCTTCCCATCAAGGTAACGTGGGCGCACCGACTGCTGCAGCTCAAGCTGTCTCAGATACAGATAGATGTCTTTTACATAGTCACTACAGAGCTGGGGATTCCCACAGTCCTCGGCATCAATGTCTTCTACGTTGTTGAGCAACACATCAGAGAAGGCTTGGCACAAATCCTCTTCTTGCATAGATACATCCATAGGGACAGGAGACAGAACCTTTGGAACAGTAGTTTCTTTGAGCACTTGTTTCACAGCAGCTGGAGGATTAGGCGGTATAATTGTATTCGTCATCTTACTGGGCTTTACGGATGATTTGAAGCAGTCTGTTTTCTTAGTTACACATGTTCCTCTTGTTGTAACTTTGTTTCCTATTTCTTCCAAAGCAGCCCTTTTAGCAGTCACTTGGCTTTTGGCTTTACCATTAAGTTCAGTCACAGCATTCTCCAACCCCCTGGCAACCTCGCCGTTGAGCAGCCTGCATTTTAGGATTTTGCAGTTGTTCAGGGGTGAATGTCCAAAACACTGGAGGTGACCACTGCTCTAGAAACCTGCCCATATCCTCCCACACTCCCTGCCACTCGCAACTATCCCGCCTCAAGACAGATCTCCGGATGAGATTCCTAAGTAGTTGTTTAACCCACAACAAAACCTGAAGCGCATTCAGGAGACATAACAACAAGAGCAGGCTGGTCTGAGTATCCCAAGGATATTCAACATCTCGGAGAACCACCGTAACTAGCTCGGGGGATAAGAGGGTGGTGAAGGAGAAAGGGAGAGTGAACAGGTAGGGAAACATGTCTTCCCCTGTCCCCTTCACAGATTGGCTCCCTAACGAAAACAGGCAATAGGTGTAATTGCTAATAGTTTCCGAGATATGGTTTCCAAAGTATAGAGTCGACGTCAATGCTGAGTACAAATACCAGGTTAGTCTCTTGACCAGAAATTTCATCATTTCATAAGCCATTGTTACACCGCACAGTACCATAACAATCTTAAACCAGGGCCCGGAAAGGATAAACAGTGCAACAGGGAGCACATACAGAAAGTAACGCACTATAAAACTCAATTTGGAAAACAGGCACAGCAGACTGGAGATTAAGGCAATCAACATCGTGACTAGCAACTATTAAGCAGGTCCAATACTTATACCAATTTTAGTTTAACACACTCTGGTCAAATTTGTCGATATCTCAACCCTTCGAGCCCCACGTTGGGCGCCAAAAGGACTGTTGTGGTTTAACCCGGCTGGCAGCTAAACACCACACAGCCGTTCGCTCACCCTCCCCCCTCCCTCTCTGGGATGGGGGAGAGAAACGGGAAAGTGAAGCCGGTGAGTTGAGATAAAGACAGTTTATTAAGACAGGAATATAATAATAACAATAATAATAATAATAGTGATAATGATAATAGTATTAATAATAATAATGTGTAAGAAAACGAGTGATGCACAATGCAATTGCTCACCACCCGCTGACCGATGCCCAGCCTATCCCCGAGCAGCCCGCCCCCCACCCCGGCCAGCCACCCCTATATATTGTTTAGCATGACGTCAGATGGTATGGAATACCCCTTTGGCCACTTTGGGTCAGCTGTCCTGGGTCTGTCCCCTCCCAGCTCCTGCTGCACCCCCAGCCTGCTCGCTGGCAGGACAGAGCGAGAAGCCGAAAAGTCCTTGGCCTGGTGTAAACACTGCTCTGCAACAATTAAAACATCAGCATGTTATCAGCGCTCTTCTCATCCTAATCCAAAACATAGCACCCTACCAGCTACTATGAGGAAAAATTAACTCTGTCCTAACTGGAACCAGGACAGCAACCAAGTCATAGCCTTCCCGCTGCACGATGGCTTCCAGCTCCTCTTGTTTGTTACCCATGCTGCGTGCGTTAGTGTAGATGCACTTCAGTTGGGCCATTGCCTTCTTTCCCGGCTTTGCCATTGTTCCCCCTGGTACAGCTCCAACAAGCCTAATTTCAGCCCCATCCCCCCTCTTTCCTAGTTTAAAGCCCTCTCAACGAGCCCTGCCAGCTCCTGGGCTGGGATCTGTTTTCCCCTTAGAGATAGGGACCCGTCTGCGGTCACCAGGCCGGGTGCCGAGTAAAGCGCCCCGTGGTCAAAAAAAAACAAAATTTCTGTGTTGGCAACAGCCTCTGAGCCACGTGTTAATCAGGTGGGCTTTCCGTGTCCTCTCGGTACCCCTCCCTGCCACTGCAGGGATAGACGAAAACACCACCTGTACTCCCGCTCCATCCACTAACCGTCCCAGTCCCCTAAAGTCCCGTTTGATAGCCTTCAGGCTTCTCTCTTCAATATCATCACTGCCAGCCTGGACTATCAAAAGAGGGTAGTAGTCAGAGGGGCGAACCAGGTTGGGAAGCTTCCTGGCAACATCCCTGGCCCCAGGGAGGCAGCAGACTTCCCTCCGGGTAGGGTCAGGTCGACAAATAGGGCCCTCTGTTCCCCGGAGAAGGGAGTCGCCTACAACGATCACCCTTCTATCTTTCTTGGTGGAGGCACTCTTGAGGCGTGGAGTCGGCTTCCTCACCCTAGGTATCCTCCTGGGTAGACTTTCTACCTCGTCCTCACCCACCGGTCTCTCAAGCTCCAGGGCCTCAAATCTGTTACGTAAGGGCACCTGGGAAGGTGGGGCTGGGGGGGGGGGGGGGGGGCATCGCCTGCGAGGTCGAGCAGGGACCTGTCTCCATTCCTCCTCAACTCCTAGGTCGCCTCCCTCTGCCCGACAGCGACAGGGCAGGGGGTCCACCCCCATTTGGGGCGTCTCACCCTGGTACCTCTCCTTCAGGTTCCTGCAGGGAGTCGCTCCACCAGTCTATCTCCCGCTCACACTCCCTGATAGCCCTCAACCTATCCACTTCCTCTTTGAGTTCTGCCACCAGGTGGACCAGGTCATCCACCTGCTCGCACCTCACACACACGGTGCCTCTGCCTCCCTCAGATGGCAGCAACAGGCTCAGGCAGTCCCTGCACCCAGAGACCTGAACTGCCGCATTGTTGAGCAGGCGGTCAGTCTGGGTGGGTACAGACTTTCTAGAGAGAGCGCTCTGCCTGGTGAAGACCATTGCTGCCTAGCTAGCGGTCGACAGCCGTTAAAGGTGTTGTTCTTATGGGCGGGGGGAGACTCTGCCCCCTCCGCCCTCCCTGCTCGCCCTGCCTGCGCGAACTGCCACTCAAACTGCCAAGCCCCACCCTTCTGACGTGCCACGCCCTGTTTGCCCGCCCTGGTCGCCGCGCTCCTGGTCGCTCGCGCTCCCTAGGGGCTGCTTTTGAACGGCCGGGGAGGGGGCGCTGCTGGCTCCGCCTACGCCTCGTCAGCCTCCCTCGTGGGGGCTGCCGGGTCCTGGCGGCTTCCTCGAGCGGCCTCGATGTCGGAAAAAAAGCCCTGCCTGTCCCGATCCCCCGCTCCGCTGCAGAACGCGTCTGCCCCGGAGCCGATCGCCTTGGCAAGAGCAATACAGGCTTATTTAGCAATACAGGCACAGCATCAGTGTCTCTTAATTGCAGAAAATGCCACCAGTCATTTTACTGTATGTCAAAAAAATCCCTCAGTCAGTGAATTGCAACATGTTTTTTTTGGCAGTCAGTCATGACAATTCAGCATGGGGTTCTTGCTGTTGCATTTGGTTCTTGCTGATGCATTTGTGTTTGTCAGCAACAGAGGCTTGGCAGATTAAGGGAAAAGTCCTGTCTCATCTACCCCACTGTCTTCATGTGGGGCCTGTCCCAGCAGGCCTGAAACTTTTAGTAGGAATTTTCCTCCTGCCTCCCGTAAGGCTGGGTGCATCACAGAATCACAGAATGGTTGAGGTTGGAAGGGACCTCTGAAAATCATCTAGTCCAACCTCCCTGCCAAGCAGGATCACCTAAAGCATGTTGCGCAGGATGGCATCCAGGCGGGTTTTGAATATCTCCAGAGAAGGAGACTCCACAGCCTCTCTGGGCAATCTGTTCCAGTGCTCTGTCACCCTCACAGTAAAGAAGTGCCCCCTCATATTGAGCTGGAACCTCCTGTGCTTCAGTTTGTGCCCGTTGCCTCTCGTCCTCTCGCTGGGCACAACTGAAAAGAGACTGGCTCCATCCTCTCGACACCCTCCCCTGAGATATTTAAACACATTGATGAGGTCTCCCCTCAGTCTTCTCTTTTCCAGGCTAAACAGGCCCAGTTCTCAAACCCTGTCCTTGTACGACAGGTGCTCCAGTCCTCTAATCATCTTAGTAGCCCTCCTCTGAACTCGCTCCAGTAGTTCTATGTCCTTCTTGTACTGGGGAGCCCAGAACTGGACACAATACTCCAGGTGTGGCCTCACCAGGGCTGAGTAGAGGGGGAGGATCACCTCCCTTGACCTGCTGGTAATCACCTCCTGTTCCTGTGTCTTTCTTGTCCAAGAACTATGTGTTTTGCTAGTCTCACATGAGTAAAACCACAGCAGAAACATAGGTTTTGTTACCAGAGTAGAGCTGGATAAGCATGAACTTAATCTGCGATCAGCCTTCGTTAGCAAGATGTTCTTTCCGTGCAGCGCTGCTCTAGGTGAGAGCTGTCCTGTCTGCCATCAAGCAGATCCAGTGAGCATTCAGTTCATGTGCCTTGCAGTGTGAATTAAAAAAGTATAATTTTCAGCTGATCGAGACATGATATAATTCCTGCTGTCATCATTTATCAAGGTGCTTCTTTACATGCAAAGAGAATACTTTGCTGAATGATATAGGAAAGTTATAAGCAAATGTTGATGCATTTTGGTCTATGCATCTCCTTGTTACCTTTGGCATGAAAATTATTCCAAGAGTGGGGATGGAGGCAGGGAGATGAAGTGCCTTCCTTTGCACAACTGCACTGACTGCAGTGCTCTCTGATAATGAGGGATGTTTCAGAGATGGTATCATAAATGGTATAGAATAAGGGCTGGATACTGTCCTGGTTTTGTCCACCAGAGAACTGACGAAGACCCCCTAGCAACAGGCCGCGCAGTCGTAGAAGACACCAGGAGGTGCCACTAAACCTGGAACTACTAGGTGCCACTAAACCTGGAACTACTAGGATAATCGAGACTCTGGCGGGCTTAGGTGCGCGCCGTTGGCGGAACAGGAGTCTCCCCGGCCTCCCAGCGCTGTTTTACTTATCGCTGCTTGCTGAAATGCTCAAATAAATTGAAATTCGATCTACCTTACCCACGATGTGTCGGGAATGATTTCTACCAGAACTAATTTATAACACGTGAGATGCAGCATCGCTGCGAAGCGAGTGCGGAGTTCCAATCCGCAGTTCCATATTCTCCACGAGGGGAACGGCCGGAGGCAAACGAAGCTCATGACAGATTGAAAGGAAGTGCAGTTTTATCCAAGTGTTGACTGGTGGTGCCTAGTATATGGGCCCGGCGGTGCATCTTGTAATCCTATTTTGTTCTTAAATGTTTTGAGTTTGACAAGGAGGAAGGTGGGAGCATTATCTAAGTAACAGTTTAGAAGATTTGGTGTATTCACTGTGGTGTTTGGTTGGTTTCCCAAGTATTGGAGGGGGGCGGGGCGCCTGACTGATTATCAAAGCTGTAGAACAGAGAGTCACTTAGTCACTTCTTTGGTGGTTCGGGCTTGAGTCCTGGGAATTTGGTAAGAAGGGGGAGAGCGAATTTATTTAGGCCTCAATACCTTTTTAAACCCCCATATTGACGGATACATAGGAGTGATTCCTTGTTTTGTGTGGGCTTACTAACAAAGTGCGTGAGAAAAAATTGGCATTCGGCTTGGGTCCTGTTGAAATGTAAATGTTGTGAAAAAGATGGCATTGTTTGTTTAGAAGACGGAGGGCTGAGTGCTTCAGGTGTTTTCCTAGGTTTTCCTAGGTTTTGTCTAGGATAGAGTTAATTTTCCTCCTAGTAGCTGGTAGGGTGCTGTGTTTGGGATTTAGGATGAGAATAATGTTGATATCACGCTGATGTTTTAATTGTTGCAGAGCAGTGCTTACACTAAGCCAAGGACTTTTCAGCTTCTCACACTGTCTTGCTGTGGGAACAAAAATGTTGTTTTTGCACAGAGTTACAATGTTTAGAGGGAAGGAATGTGTTATTGAGATATGTTTGCAGTGATAAGAAAGCTTAACAGACAATGCAGACAACCAGACTCAGTGCAATTAGGCGAAAATCATGGTATCAAGTCAAGTCAGATAAGGGAAGAAACATTACCACCTCAAAGACTGTAAAAATCAAAAGAAATTTGAAAAATAACAGGCCGGCAACTGAAAGCCATGTATTGTCTGTGAAGCATGGGATAGGTTGTGAACCTGGACTACACAGTCAATGGGGAAACAGGGGGGGGTCCCGGTCCTCGAGAAAAAAAATATATAAACGGTGTTATGTAACTAGTAGGCACGCTCCTGCTTGTGAGACGCCCGCCACTGCAATCGCAAATAAAATTGCTACTTCACTGAGATCCTCACCTGAGCCTGTGTTATTGGCTACAGAGTGTTTCTCACACTGCCAGCGGGCAGGCTGGGAATGCAGCAGGAACTGGGAGGGGACAGATCCAGGACAGCTGACCCAAACTGGCCAAAGGGGTATTCCATACCATCTGACGTCATGCTAAACAATATATAGGGGTGGCTGGCCGGGGTGGGGCGCCGGCTGCTCGGGGATAGGCTGGGCATCGGTCAGCGGAAGGTGAGCAATAGCGTTATGCATCGCTTGTTTTGTATACACTATTACTAGTAGTACTATTATCATCATTATTATTATTTTCCTTTTCTGTCCTAATAAACTGTCTTTATCTCAACCCACAAGCTTTCATTTTTTTCCTGATTTTCTCCCCTATCCCAGAAAATGAGGGGGGAGGGTGAGCGAACGGCTGTGTGGTGCTTAGCTGCTGGCCGGGTTAAACCACAACAATAGTGCTGGCAAATGCTTGTCAAAAGCCCAAGTCTGATAGTGCTGGAAATGAATTGCAGTTTACCCACAAACAAATGAGGCACTGGAGGTCAGGCATATTGCAGTCCTGAGGGGCTCTGTAGGGTAAAGCCTGACAGCTCCTCCTGTCCTCTCAAATGCCACTCAGAGGTGCTAATTGCTTTCTGTGGTTCACTGAGATTGGGACAGTGACTGCAAAATGAAGGCAAACAAATCCATGGTGCAGTCACTGCTGCATCACCAAGCCACAAAAATGTGAAAAATGAGTGCTCTTCTCTGGCTCCTATGTGAAATTCTGTGTGGGAAGATTCCTCAGTACCACCACAGGCCAGAGTGGCTTTTCATTATGCATAAAACCCCCTTTCATTCAAGAGTGAGAATGCCTTAAGTCTCCTGTGAAGAAGGGCAACTGGCTAGTATAAAATTTGGTGAAGCACAGATCACTTTACAGAGACTACAGCTCTGGATCTGTTTCTAAGTGGTTATAGGACATTATCAATGATCTTTGGTTATCTCTGTCGGTATACAGTAAAATTTGCAGATAAGGATAGTGATGTATAATTATGTTATGCAGGTGTGTTTGCCCTTAAATACCCACTAGACCCCGTTTCATTTTCTTCCTCCCTCAGCTTAAGTGCTGATAAGGAGTCCAAATTGGTGTTTTGAGAGATGTTGAGGGAGATCTCTGCAATCACAGTTGGTTTGAACTCTAAATTGAAAATTCATTTCTTCTTCTCCATAGAGTGACTTTATTTATGTAACTACTGCCAGGCACTGGTTAGTCTTAGCCAGACCTGTAAAATGTAACCACACCTCTCCAGGAGCCTGGGAAAACTAAAAAGCCAGATCTAGACATCTAAAAATGTGTGATTTCTTCCTTACTAGCAAGCAATGAGTTTAAATAAGTAGTTTACATTAACAGTGCTTTCCAGGGTTGAGGCAGGGTAAGAGAAAGGGAAATATAATGACAAATACAGTTGGCAAAGATTAATGAAAGTTTACTACACCCACAGCATATAGCTCTGGTTTTGTGTCTGTGTCTAGATGTGGCTGGGGACCATGATCTGAGATACTGCACAATCGAGACCGATGTGTCTCAGTTAGACTCATTTGAATCTCCAGGTAGGAGCAAAAAATTATTAATAATCTATCAGTTTTGAAGAAATGTTGAGAGCTCTGTTCCCATCTCCTTCAAAATTACTTCAGATATGCACATTCAACACTGAATACCTGAGAGGAAGATTTCTTTTTTGTCCACTGATGCAGAACATCTTATTATAAGAGATTTATGCTGGTTGATAAGGCTTATTCTCATTGTCAGAAAGAGTCTGACAGATTCCTCCCCTGAGAATGCAGTTATCTTCTCACCCTCAAAAGTAAGCTTTGCAAAATTTGACTAAAATGCAGAGAAGCAAAGTCCAGAGTTAAGTTTTGTACATAATCAGACTTTTAAAAAGAAGCTGACAGGATGTGGATTGTAGTAGATGACTACTGACAGTCACTGTTCAGAAATAATTCAGCCATTACAGCTGAGTAGCAGAGGTAGTACACTCGCACTCCCTGTAGATACTTCAAGGAGGAGCTGTTGGTATTAAATGAGATTTTATTTAAAGGCAGCTGGGTTGTAATTGCCAAAAAGTTAGAGACAAACAGATCAGTGGTAAGCAGTTTCAGAGTAAAGCACACTTAAACCTGAATGCTCAGTTAAAGCCTGATGATCTTCAGACCCAATAAGCAGCAGAAAGGACTCAGTGAACTACAGGGTTTAACTACAGCCACTTCTTTTGACAGAGCTGAACATCATCAGCATTAAAACCTCCTACCAGTGAATACTCCAGGGAAGGGGCACAGAAGGCAAAATTAAACCAATGTGATGCCAGATCCTGGGAACCACCACTACCATGTCCATATCACAAGGGAAGGGACAAGTTTGAGCCCCAAATCTTTGCCGTACACTACTGTTTGCAGGTCCAGGCAGTGGAGGGGATTAATTTGGATTAGCAAGCTAGTTCATAGAATTTAGTTTTTAGTATTTAAAATCTTGAATTATGACTATAGGAAGGGAAGAAGCAGGGAATCATGCTTTTGAGGAGTCCTGACATGCTGGGTGGAACTGGCTGTTGTGTTATGCTATGGGATGCTGACCAAAGGACTGTGGTATCCCAAAACACTCAGGTTTCTGTGGGACTCTTTGGCTCTGGCTGGGCACAGCAGAGCTTCCCATCGCTTTTAAATCTTGTAAACTTCCCTACATTTATGTGATTTTAAACAGATTTTGTCTCAGTAAATCAGCATGAGCATGACCAGTTTTACATTTCTTGTACCCACTAAGATCTTGTTCTGTCACAAAACAGAAAATATGGTTTGAGGCTTCTCATTATTAGCAAGCCTCTCGTAGAAGCCAGTGCAAATGATTATGTGGGATCATACAAACCCACCAGCTAAATGGCATCCAGACTGCAGAGTGAGGTTACTCCCCTCAGATATTTATATTCATTGATGAGGTCTCCCCTCAGTCTTCTCTTTTCCAAGATAAACAGGTCCAGTTCTCAAACCCTGTCCTTGTACGACAGGTGCTCCAGTCCTCTAATCATCTTAGTAGCCCTCCTCTGAACTCGCTCCAGTAGTTCTATGTCCCTCTTGTACTGGGGAGCCCAGAACTGGACACAATACTCCAGGTGTGGCCTCACCAGGGCTGAGTAGAGGGGGAGGATCACCTCCCTTGACCTGCTGGCAACACTCTTCCGAATGCAGCCCAGGAAACCATTGGCCTTCTTGGCCACAAGGGCACATTGCTGACTCATGGTCAGCCTGCTGTCCACCAGGACTCCCAGGCGTCTCTCTGCAGAGCTGCTCTCCAGCAGGTCAGCCCTCAGCCTGTACTGGTGCTTGGGGTTATTCCTCCCTAGGTGCAGGACCCTGCGCTTGCCCCTGTTGAACTTCATGAGGTTCCTCTTGGCCCAATCCTCCAGCCTGTCGAGGTCCCTCTGAATGGCAGCACAGCCCTCTGGGGTATCAGCCACTCCTCCAAGCTTCGTGTCTTCAGCAAACTTACTGAGGGTGCACTCCATTCAATCATCCAGATTGCTGATGAATAAGTTGAACAACACTGGACCTAGTACTGATCCCTGGGGGAGCACCTCTAGCTACAGGCCTCCAACTAGACTCTGCACCGCTAAGCACAATTCTCTGAGCTCTGCCATCCAGCCAAGTGCCAGTCCACCTCACTGTCCACTTATCTAGGCCGCACTTCCTGAGCTTGTCTATGAGGATGTTAAGGGAAACAGTGTTAAAAGCCTTGCTTAAGTCCAGGTAGACAACATCCACTTATCTCCCCTCATCTACCCAGCTAGTCATCTCATCATAGAAGGATAGCAGATTGGTCAAACATGATTTCCTCTTGGTGAATCCATGCTGACTATTCCTGATCACCTTCTTATCCTCCACATGCTTGGAGATGACCTCCAGGATGAGCTGTTCCATCACCTTTCCAGGGACAGAGGTGAGGCTGACTGGCCTGTAGTTGCCTGGGTCCTCCTTCTTGCCCTTTTTGAAGACTGGCGTGACACTGGCTTTCTTCCAATCCTCAGGCACCTCTCCTGTTCTCCATGACCTTTCAAAGATGATGGAGAGTGTCCTAGCAATAACATCAGCCAGCTCCCTCAGCACCTGTGGGTGCATTCCATTGGGGCCCATGGATTTGTGGATGTCAAGTTTGCTTAGATGAGCTCTGACCTGATCCTCTTCGACCAAGGGAAAGTCCTAATTTTGCCGGACTTCCTCTCTTGTCTCCAGGGTCTGAGATCCCTGAGGGCTGATCTTAGCAGTAAAGACTGAAGCAAAAAAGGTTTCTCCGTATCCTTTGTCACCAGGGCACCCGCCCCATTCAGCAGCAAGCCAACATTTTCCCCAGTCTTCCTTTTTCTACTTATGTATTTGAAGATGATGCCTGAATACTGACCAACTGTCTTGGACTCCCCTTCCTTCTAGGGCCCTAACCCATTGAATTCTTCCAAGTAGATCCCTGAAGAGGACAAAGTCTGCTCTCCTGAAGTCCAGGGTCGCAATCCTACTTTTTGCCCTGCTTCCTCCTCTCAAGATCCTGAACTCCACCATGAACTCCGTGGTCACTGCAGCCAAGGCCACCCCCTACCCTCACATCTCCAACTAGTCTTTACTCATTCGTTAGTACAAGGTCCAGCAGCACACCTCCCCTTGTTGGCTTCTCCACCACCTGTGCCAAAAAGTTGTCATCAATGCACTGCAGGAACCTCCTGGACTGTTTGTGCCTAGCTGTGTGGTCTTCCCAGCAGATATCAGGGTGGTTGAAGTCCCCCATGAGAACCAGGGCTTGTGACTGAGAGGCTACTTGGAGCTGTCTGAAGAGGGCTTCATCCACCTCCTCTTCCTGATCAGGTGGCCTGTAGCAAACACCCACAACAGTGTCAGCCATGGTAGCCTGCCCTTTAGTCCTTACCCATAAGCTCTCAACTCGCTCTTTTGTGAGAAACACTCTGTAGCCAATAACATAGGCCCAGGCGAGGATCTCAGTGAAGTAGCAATTTTATTCGCGATTGCAATGGCGGGCGTCCCACAAGCAGGAGCGCACCTACTAGTTCCATAACACAGTTTATATACTTTTTTTCTTGAGGACCGGGACCCTCCCCTGTTTCCCCATTGACTGGGGAATCCAGGTTCAAAATCTATCTGGTGCTTCACAGACAATACATGGCTTTCAGTTGCAGGCCTGTTATAAGTCAAATTTCTCTTGCCTTTTATACTCTTTGAGGTGGTAATGTTTCTTACACAGTGATTTCCGCCTAATTGCTCTAAGGATTCTGGTTGTCTGCATTTTACAAGGTTGTCTGTTAAGCTTTCTTATCACTGCAAGCACATCTCAATACCACATTCCTTCCCTCTAAACAATGCATCTCTGTGCAAAAACAACATTTTTATTCCCACATTTTGTTCACCCCTGGGCAGAGCTCCACGCATTCCAGTTGCTCTCTCACATAACGAGCAACTCTACCACCTTGCCTTCCTGGCCAGTCTTTTCTAAAAAGCATGTAGCCTTCCATGACAGCATTCCAGTCATGCGAGCTATCCCACCATGTCTCTGTGATTGCAATGACATCATAGCCTTGCGACCGCATGCAGATCTCCAGTTCTTCCTGTAGAAGAAGGTCTTCATGTAGACCTTCCTGTGAAGGTCTTGGAGCCATGTATTGATCAGCTGGGTTTGCCTGTTTCTTTCAGTAATGATCCCCACTACTGGAAGGATGGAGGAAAGCACTACCTGTGCACCTGATCCTTCAACCAGTCGCCCCCAAGCCCTAAAGTCCCTTTTGATCACTCTTGGGCTTCTTTTTGCCACATTGTCACTGCCAACTTGAAAAACCAATAAAGGGTAATAATCAGAGGGACATATCAGGCAAGTGACTCTCTGAGCAATGTCTTTTACCCATGCCCCAGGGAGACAGCAGACTTCCCTATGGGTCAGGTCTGGATAACAAATCGGGCCTTCTGTTCCTTTCAGAAGGGAGTTCCCTATGACTATAACCCTTCTTTTTTTTTTTTTTCAGCAAAGATTCCCAACTTGGTACTGATCACTTAATGCCATACCATGGACGTGCGACAAAGAAGTCAGCATGGCTATCCGGTATAACATTCTCCAGTTCCAGATTAGTATAATTACAGAAAATACAAGACTTATACCAACTAAGATCAATATGACTATGATCGGGTGACACAATGTATTGAGAATGTCATTTGCCGTTGGTGACCACCCGATGAGTGTACCCCACCAGTGATGACCAGCATCTGTTTATATTGTATTGTTAGACTTGCTCAACTGGTGGGATACCACTGGTGCCAAATATAAAAATCACACTCGACAATTCTAACAAAGTTACAAATACAAAAGTTAGAATTATTTTTGCTAGGGAGAGTTATATTCTCCTTATCTACTTCTACAAAAGCACAAGCAGTTCTTAAACACACACAGCCTTGACCAATATATAAACACAGTCTTTTGACTAGTATTTGGATGAATTTCAAAGTGGCAAACACCTTGCTCAGTGTCAAGACATACATCCTGAGCGTCAATTGTGCTGCTTTCACAGATAAATCCTTGTTGTTCCCGGGTAACACATGATTCCAGATTTAGAGTCTGCCACTTCCCACTCCCCATCCGTGACCATGTTCTATGCTCCAAAGGATAGAGCACTGTCTCCTCATGGTTTAATCCTAGTGCAATGATGGGGTGGATAACGTAAACTGTGGCATTACGTATAGTAAGCACAAAGGCAGGAGCTATGTTAACAATGGCTCCTATTAGGTAAATGGCTCCTAAATAGGTAAAATTTACCAGAGTCCACCAAGATTGGAACTTCCTCTTAAAATCATTGGCATTGTCCCAAGCAGCCTTTCGGACTTCAACCGGGAAAATGCCTTCATTTACTTCCCTAATGATAATTGCAGTGCAGGTAGTAAGGAGCACCTGGTATGGTCCTTCCCACTGTGGTTTCAAAGTTTTCTCTGCAAGAGACTTGACATATACATAATCTCTAGGTTGTATGTCATGCACCGGTCCATCCAGCTCTCTACTCTGAGTTCCAGCTACTTATTTCTCTATTTTTCTGAGTTGTTTACTCAAAGCTACCAAATAGGTAGACAACGTCTCCTCCCCAACCTGGGTAGACATTCCTTTCTGAATTCCATATGGTCTCCCATAAAGCATTTCAAAAGGACTTAATTTTTAATCCGCAGCAATGCTAGCGGGGGAGCTTGGGGCCAGGGCAAGTTAGCTTCTTGCCCTAACCGTACAATTTGTTGTTTGATCAAATGGTTCATTTTCTCCACTTGGCCACTCGATTGAGGGTGGTATGGAGTGTGGAGTTCCCAATCTATGCCCAAATGCCGACTAATTTGCTGTAGTATTTTTGAAATAAAGTGTGGGCCCCGGTCTGAGGACATGGTGGCTGGAACTCCGAAGCGTGGTATTATTTCTTGTAGCAATATCTTGGTTACTTCTCGGGCTTTGGCAGTTCTAGTGGGTACCGCCTCTGGCCAACCTGAAAAAGTATCCGGTAATACCAACAAATATCGATACCCCCCTTTTCTTGGAAGTTCAGAAAAGTCAATCTGCCATTGTTGTCCAGGCCCATGGCCTTTCCCGATCTGGCCCAATTTCGGTTTGGGGGTATTTTGGGGGTTTGTCTGGAGGCAGAGGTCACATTGTCGGGTTACTTGTGTGACAGTAGCATACAAATTCCTAGCTGTACTTTTCCCAATCAGATAGTTATATAGGGAATTTATTCCCCAATGAGTTTTCTGGTGTTCTTCTCTTACTAGTGACCATAGCAAATTAGAGGGGATGACTAATTTCCCTTTCCCTTCTTCGGTAATAGCCCATCCCTCTTGGTTATACTCTCCCTTTTGACTTTCGATTAGTTTTCTGTCCTTTTTGTTATATACAGGCTTACCTTCAAGGGGAATCTGCCCGTCTGGGATTAGGGCTCCTTCAGTTGCTACCTCACCTTTTGCTGCTTCTTTTGCCTCTCTGTCCGCCAGACTGTTTCCTTCCTCCAATTCTGAGCTCACCTTCTGGTGTGCCTTATGGTGTGCATGATTGCTACCTTTTCAGGCAGCTGAACTGCTTCCAATAATCGCATTATTTCTTTTGCATGTTTGATGTTTTTCCCTTGCGAGTTCAACAGTCCTCTTTCTTTCCAGATGGCTCCATGTGCATGTACAACCCCAAATGCATATCTTGAGTCTGTATAGATGTTTATTTTCTTTCCTTTTGCTATTTCTAAGGCACGGGTCAGAGCAATTATCTCTGCCTTTTGTGCAGAGGTATCTGTTGGCAAAGGTCCAGATTCTATTACCTCTTTGCAAGTGGTAACTGCATACCCAGCATGTCGTTTTCCACTGATGGCGTAGCTGCTCCCATCAGTGAACCAGATTTCCAAATCATCAAAAGGAGTTTACAGCTGGAGTAGGTAGCTTTGATGGTCTCCAGGCAGTCGTGGTGTACTGGCTCCACTTTGGTTTTCACTGAGGAAAGAAGCTGGGTTGACAACGTTAGTTACCACTATTTCTACATCATCTACAGTGATAGCTTGGTATTTCAGGAACCTTTGTGGGGAAAGTCAGTGACCACCTTTCACTTCCAGCACTGCGGACACTGTGTGAGACACTAGCACAGTTATTTTCTGGTCCGAGGTGAACTTGCATGCTTCCTCGATATTTAGCACCACTGCTGCAATGGCTCTGAGGCATCCCGGCCATCCCTTGGCGGTGGCATCCAGCTGCTTAGAAAAATAAGCAACTGCACTTCAATATGGGCCCAGGTCCTGTGCTAGTATTCCCAGGGCAATCTCCTGTTTCTCATGGGAGAAGAGGAAGAATGGCTTATTCACATCTGGAAGTCCCAGAGCTGGAGCTGACATGAGAGCCTTCTTTAGTTGGTCAAAGGCTCGGGTGGCCTCCTTTGTCTATTGGAGGTCCCTGTTCCCATTTGCAATGAGCGCATACAGCGGTTTTACAAGCAATCCGTAACTATAGATACACAATCTGCACCACCCTGTCATTCCCAAAAAGGTTCGCAGTTCTTTTATTGTCTCAGGTTTCGGGGTTTGACATAGTGCTTCTTTACGATCTTGCCCCAAGGTCCGTTGTCCGGCACTAACCTCATAACCCAAGTAGATCACCTTCTGCTTTACCACCTGAGCCTTCTTCTTTGATACCCTGTACCCCTGGAGTCCCAGAAAGTTTAGGAGGCTTACCATACAGGCCACACATGCTTCTTCTGTCTGGGTGGCTATTAGGAGGTCATCTACGTACTGCAATAGCCTTCCTTCTCCTGGTGGGGCTTCCCAGGTCTCCAAGTCCTTTGCAAGTTGTTCTCCGAACAAGGTGGGCGAGCTCTTAAAGCCCTGAGGCAACCTTGTTGTCCTGGTTTCAGTTAGGACAGAATTAACTTTCCTCCTAGTAGCTGGTAGGGTGCTATGTTTTGGATTAGGATGAGAAGAGTGTTGATAACATGCTGATGTTTTAATTGTTGCAGAGCAGTGCTTACACCAAGCCAAGGACTTTTCAGCTTCTCGCTCTGTATCACAGTATCACAGTATCACAGTATCACAGATTTCTAGGTTGGAAGAGACCTCAAGATCATCGAGTCCAACCTCCGACCTAACACTAAGTACTCCACTAAACCATATCGCTAAGCTCTACATCTAAACGTCTTTTAAAGACCTCCAGGGATGGTGACTCCACCACCTCCCTGGGCAGCCCGTTCCAATGCTTTATAACCCTTTCGGTAAAGAAGTACTTCCTAACATCCAACCTAAAACTCCCCTGTCGCAACTTTCGCCCATTCCCCTTCGTCCTGTGGGCACATGGGAGAATAGACCAACCCCCACCTCTTTACAGCCTCCTTTAAGGTACCTATAGAGAGCGATAAGGTCGCCCCTGAGCCTCCTCTTCTCCAGGCTGAACAAGCCCAGCTCCCTCAGCCGCTCCTCGTAAGACTTGTTCTCCAGACCCCTCACCAGCTTGGTCGCCCTTCTCTGGACTCGCTCGAGCACCTCCATGTCCTTCCTGTAGCGAGGGGCCCAAAACTGAACACAGTACTCGAGGTGCGGCCTCACCAGAGCCGAGTACAGGGGCACAATCACTTCCCTAGACCTGCTGGCCACACTGCTTCTTATACAGGCCAGGATGCTGTTGGCCTTCTAGGCCACCTGGGCACACTGCTGGCTCATATTCAGCCGACTATCAACCAATACTCCCAGGTCCTTCTCGGCCAGGCAGCTTTCCAGCCACTCATCTCCCAGCCTGTAGCTCTGCTTGGGGTTGTTGCGCCCCAGGTGCAGGACCCGGCACTTGGCCTTGTTGAACTTCATACAGTTGACCTCAGCCCATCGCTCCAGCCTATCCAGATCCTCCTGCAGAGCCTTCCTGCCCTCGAGCAGATCGACACACGCACTTAGCTTGGTGTCATCTGCAAACTTACTGAGGGTGCACTGGACGCCCTCATCCAGGTCATCGATAAAGATATTAAAGAGGACCGGCCCCAGTACCGAGCCCTGGGGGACTCCACTAGTGACCGGCCTCCAACCAGATTTGACTCCATTCACCACAACTCTCTGGGCCCGGCTATCCAGCCAGTTTCTAACCCAGCGAAGCGTACGCCAGTCCAAGCCCCGAGCAGCCAATTTCTTGAGGAGAATGTTGTGGGGAATGGTGTCAAAAGCCTTACTGAGGTCAAGGTAAACCACATCCACAGCCTTTCCCTCATCCACCAAGCACGTCACTTGGTCATAGAAGGAGATCAACTGTCCTGCCAGCAAGCAGGCTAGGGGTGCAGCAGGAGCTGGGAGGGGACAGACCCATGACAGCTGACCCAAACTGGCCAAAGGGGTATTCCATACCATCTGACGTCATGCTAAACAATATATAGGGGTGGCTGGCCGGGGTGGGGGGGGCCGGCTGCTTGGGGATAGACTGGGCATCGGTCAGCGGGTGGTGAGCAATTGCATTGTGCATCACTTGTTTTCTTACACATTATTATTATTAATACTATTATCATTATCACTATTATTATTATTATTGTTATTATTATATTCCTGTCTTAATAAACTGTCTTTATCTCAACTCACCGGCTTCACTTTCCCGTTTCTCTCCCCCATCCCAGAGAGGGAGGGGGGAGGGTGAGCGAACGGCTGTGTGGTGCTTAGCTGCCGGCCGGGTTAAACCACAACAGTCCTTTTGGCGCCCAACGTGGGGTTCGAAGGGTTGAGACAACGACAGATTTGACCAGAGTGTGTTAAACTAAAATTGGTATAAATATTAGACCTGCTTATTAGTTGCTAGTCACAATGTCGATTGCCTTAATCTCAAGTCTGCTGTGCCTGTTTTCCAAATTGAGTTTTATAGCACGTTACTTTCTGTATGTGCTCCCTGTCGCGCTGTTTATTGTTTCCGGGCCCTGGTTTAAGATTGTTATGGTACTGTGCGGTGTAACAATGGCTTATGAAATGATGAAATTTCTGGTCAAGAGACTAACCTGGTATTTGTACTCAGCACTGTCGTCGACTCTATACTTTGGAAACCATATCTCGGAAACTATTAGCAATTACACCTATTGCCTGTTTTCGTCAGGGAGCCAATCTGTGGAGGGGACAGGGGGAGATATTTTTTCCTACCTGTTCACTCTCCCTTTCTCCTTCACCACCCTCTTATCCCCCGAGCTAGTTACGGTGGTTCTCCGAGATGTTGAATATCCTTGGGATACTCAGACCAGCATGTTCTTGTTGTTATGTCTCCTGAATGCGCTTCAGGTTTTGTTGAGGGTTAAACAACTACTTAGGAATCTCATCCGGAGATCTGCCTTGAGGCGGGATAGTTGCGAGTGGCAGGGAGTGTGGGAGGATATGGGCAGGTTTCTAGAGCAGTGGTCACCTCCAGTGCTTTAGAAATTCACCCCTGAACAACTGCAAAATCCTAAAAAGCTGGCAGAATGCTTGAAAAAAAGGTGTCATGACTCTGGCAGTTCCAAAGTGACACAAATCACTGTAGCGTGCTGGGGTCTGGCTTGTGCCTATCGAGCTGCAATTGATGCTAATATCAACCTAATGACAGCTCCTGCAGCCGCTCCAGCTCCTGCAGCTGCTCCCACTCCTGTGGCTGGGTCAGAGAAACGAGCTGTAGCAGTGCAAGTTGCCCCTGCAGAGGGTATTCCAAGCCCTGTGGCAGACCCTGTGGCTGGGTCAAAGAAACGAGCTGTAGCAGTGCAAGTTGACCCCGCAGAGGGTATTCCAACCCCTGTGGCAGACCCTGTGGCTGGGTCAGAGAAACGAGCTGTAGCAGTGCAAGTTGACCCCGCAGAGGGTATTCCAACCCCTGTGGCAGACCCTGTGGCTGGGTCAGAGAAACGAGCTGTAGCAGTGCAAGTTGCCCCTGTAGACAAGGTGAAAAATGGTATAGAGACTCAGGTCGTTTAGAACGCAGACAGTCTTCTGCTAGGTCTAGGTATAGAGAAGACGAGGCTGGGCCATCAGAGGTGCAGGAGGATGAAGATGAGGATGAGGATATCTAAAAATCAACAGTAACTACCCGAACCCTATACCAGTGTGAGCTACGAGATGTGCGAAAAGATTTTGGTCGCTGTATAGGTGAGCAGCTTGTCACCTGGCTGCTC
This sequence comes from Anser anser, assembly GCF_964211835.1. NCBI lineage: Eukaryota > Metazoa > Chordata > Aves > Anseriformes > Anatidae > Anser > Anser anser. The sequence goes on along the minus strand of NW_028154228.1, from coordinate 303,322 downwards.
CGGTGCTGGGTCACCAGCATTGTGTGGAATTAGAGGGCAGGGAAGCCAGGCGGCTGGGATCCCTTGCTAGAGACGCAGGCATTAACAAAGAAATTGGAGATGGAGCACGATCTCACAGCCTCTGGAGGCGTCTCCTGTCATCTGTGCAGGACAGGTATCCCTTCAAGGAAGAACTTGTATGTCTACCAGGCAAATGGACCACCATGGAGAAGGGAATCCAGTACCTGAGGGAATTAGCCGTACAGGAGGTAATTTATAAGGACCTAGACGACGCACAAATATCCACAGATCCAGATGAAGTCCAGTGTACACGACCCATGTGGTGGAAGTTTGTACGTAGTGCACCATCATCATATGCCAGCTCATTGGCAATAATGGCCTGGAAAGAGAATGAGGAACCCACAGTGGATGAAGTGGCTAAACAACTCCGTCAGTATGAAGAAAGTCTCTCCTCTTCCCTACAGGCCTGCGTCTCGGCTGTGGAGAAACTCTCTGAAGAGTTCCACCAACTTAAAGAGAGATTATTTTCCTCCCCACCTGTATAAACCAGTGTCTCAGCTATTAGGAGTAAAGGTTCATCTATGCAAGGAAGACAATATGGTGGGCACACACACTGCGCCACCCTGTGGTTTTACCTACGTGACCATGGAGAGGACATGAGAAAATGGGATGGAAAATCTACTGCGACCCTAGAGGCACGGGTACGTGAATTGCAAAAGAAAACAATTGGGAAAAAGGGGTTTTTCCCAAAACTCTGAAAAGTTTGCTGCTCCAACTTCCAGCAGGCAGTCCTTTAAACACAGAAATGAAGATTCTGACCAGGATTAGAGGGGCCCTGCCTCCAGCCAGGGGGAGGAAAGGGGCAATCGAGTTTATTGGACTGTGTGGATTCGATGGCCTGGCACATCAGACGCACAGAAGTATAAGGCTTTGGTAGACACCGGTGCACAATGTACTCTAATGCCATCAAGCTATAAAGGGCCAGAGCCCATCTGTATCTATGGGGTGACGGGGGGATCCCATGCAGTTAACTGTATTGGAGGCTGAAGTGAGTCTAACCGGGAATGAGGGGCAAAAGCACCGTACTGTGACTGGCCCGGATGCTCCGTGCATCCTTGGCATAGACGATCTTAGAAGAGGATATTTCAAGGATCCAAAAGGGTTCTGCTGGGCTTTTGGCATAGCTGCCTTAGAGACAGAGGACATTAAACAGTTGTCTACCTTGCCCGGTCTCTCGGAGGACCCTTCTGTTGTGGGGTCGCTGAGGGTTGAAGAACAGCAAGTGCCAATCGCTACCACAACTGTGCACCGGCGGCAATATCGCACCAACCGAGACTCCCTGATTCCCATCCATAAGCTAATTCGTCAACTGGAGAGCCAAGGAGTGATCAGCAAGACTCATTCACCTTTTAATAGTCCCATATGGCCAGTGCAAAAGTCTAATGGTGAGTGGAGACTAACAGTGGACTATCGTGGCCTGAACGAAGTATACCGTGTCCATGGTCTTGATGCAAACATGACTAAGGAAAGAGGCTGGGTTTACAGAATTAGTGATGAAAAACTTTAGGAAGTCCATTATACCCATTCCTTTTCTTCTTCAGTAGCTATCATTTGCATGTTGCAACAGTGTCCCCTTTTCCCGAAGGGGTCTTTCAAGCTTCAAGATGACAGGCTAGTTGTTTCCCGAATATGGTGCGGCTATTCTTGAACCCCTGTGGTAACACAGTCCAAGTAAGCTGAGTTTTTCGTCCTCTATTAGGATTTTCCCATTCAAAGGCAAAGAGTTTCTGGCTTTCAGTCACCATGGGCAGGCAGAAAAAGGCATCCTTTAAATCTAGTACTGTGAACCAAACTTGTCTGTTTTCTAATTTTGTCAAAAGGTTATTGCCATTTTTCCTTGTTCAAAAGAAATATTTGCATCCAATTTTTCCAGCAAGTCCCATCCTAACAAGGACCCTGGCAAATTGGGTAAGTACAAAAATTGATGAATTCCAATTATTTTTCCCAATTTAAATTAAAAGCATTGCAAATAAAAACGCCTTTTCCTGTTTCCATGACAGTTGTCTCGGACCCATCATGATCCCTCTCCCCCGAGGGCTCACACCTGTGATTTTGAGATCTCAGCCTCGGGTTGAGGCGGAACTACTAATATTCCTACATGCTCTTTCCCTGCTCATTCAACTTCAAACAGCTTTGTCAAATACTGCATGTCACACCTTTAACACCTTCAACAACCCTTTTAACACTGCCTTTATCTTTCTCCAGACTGTACTTTTCTAATGCCAACACCAAAGGCTCAGTCAGGGGCCAACTTAATTCCATACCTTTTCCCTCCAAGATGCTGAAACAACATATCAGTATACAACATTTCATCCTATTTTCCTTCTCTCCTCAAAAACAACATTAATTGCAAGACACTGTTACAGTCGATTGATCCATAAAGTGGCCATTCAGCTTATATAGTGGCCACCATTGATTGCAATACTTAGTGAAAGTCCTCTTGCTTTCTGTGCCCCCATTTCTAACAATATCCTTCCAATGTGCCAATATGCACCCAACGAGGCTTTCTTTTGGAAACATCTTTGTTTTGGATATTACCCATTTCCTTGATTTCCCGTTCCCTTTTATTTATTTATTTATTTATTTATTTATTTATTACTATTCCTTATTAGTTACTGTCCCTTGTTTCAATTTCCATGCAAACTTTTTATTGCAGGTTTTTACTATCTTTTCCTAATCTTCTTCCCAAATGTCCCAGTTCTCTGGGATTAAACTCTTCTTTCCACATACAAACTTTACTATTTCAGATTCTTAATGAGCCCCATTCCAATCATAAATCCATAGAACTTCAGGAAAACACCTGAAGCACTCAGCCCTCCGTCTTCTAAACAAACAATGCCATCTTTTTCACAACATTTACATTTCAACAGGACCCAAGCCGAATGCCAATTTTTTCTCACGCACTTTGTTAGTAAGCCCACACAAAACAAGGAATCACTCCTATGTATCCGTCAATATGGGGGTTTAAAAAGGTATTGAGGCCTAAATAAATTCGCTCTCCCCCTTCTTACCAAATTCCCAGGACTCAAGCCCGAACCACCAAAGAAGTGACTAAGTGACTCTCTGTTCTACAGCTTTGATAATCAGTCAGGCGCCCCGCCCCCCTCCAATACTTGGGAAACCAACCAAACACCACAGTGAATACACCAAATCTTCTAAACTGTTACTTAGATAATGCTCCCACCTTCCTCCTTGTCAAACTCAAAACATTTAAGAACAAAATAGGATTACAAGATGCACCGCCGGGCCCATATACTAGGCACCACCAGTCAACACTTGGATAAAACTGCACTTCCTTTCAATCTGTCATGAGCTTCGTTTGCCTCCGGCCGTTCCCCTCGTGGAGAATATGGAACTGCGGATTGGAACTCCGCACTCGCTTCGCAGCGATGCTGCATCTCACGTGTTATAAATTAGTTCTGGTAGAAATCATTCCCGACACATCGTGGGTAAGGTAGATCGAATTTCAATTTATTTGAGCATTTCAGCAAGCAGCGATAAGTAAAACAGCGCTGGGAGGCCGGGGAGACTCCTGTTCCGCCAACGGCGCGCACCTAAGCCCGCCAGAGTCTCGATTATCCTAGTAGTTCCAGGTTTAGTGGCACCTAGTAGTTCCAGGTTTAGTGGCACCTCCTGGTGTCTTCTACGACTGCGCGGCCTGTTGCTAGGGGGTCTTCGTCAGTTCTCTGGTGGACAAAACCAGGACAGTATCCAGCCCTTATTCTATACCATTTATGATACCATCTCTGAAACATCCCTCATTATCAGAGAGCACTGCAGTCAGTGCAGTTGTGCAAAGGAAGGCACTTCATCTCCCTGCCTCCATCCCCACTCTTGGAATAATTTTCATGCCAAAGGTAACAAGGAGATGCATAGACCAAAATGCATCAACATTTGCTTATAACTTTCCTATATCATTCAGCAAAGTATTCTCTTTGCATGTAAAGAAGCACCTTGATAAATGATGACAGCAGGAATTATATCATGTCTCGATCAGCTGAAAATTATACTTTTTTAATTCACACTGCAAGGCACATGAACTGAATGCTCACTGGATCTGCTTGATGGCAGACAGGACAGCTCTCACCTAGAGCAGCGCTGCACGGAAAGAACATCTTGCTAACGAAGGCTGATCGCAGATTAAGTTCATGCTTATCCAGCTCTACTCTGGTAACAAAACCTATGTTTCTGCTGTGGTTTTACTCATGTGAGACTAGCAAAACACATAGTTCTTGGACAAGAAAGACACAGGAACAGGAGGTGATTACCAGCAGGTCAAGGGAGGTGATCCTCCCCCTCTACTCAGCCCTGGTGAGGCCACACCTGGAGTATTGTGTCCAGTTCTGGGCTCCCCAGTACAAGAAGGACATAGAACTACTGGAGCGAGTTCAGAGGAGGGCTACTAAGATGATTAGAGGACTGGAGCACCTGTCGTACAAGGACAGGGTTTGAGAACTGGGCCTGTTTAGCCTGGAAAAGAGAAGACTGAGGGGAGACCTCATCAATGTGTTTAAATATCTCAGGGGAGGGTGTCGAGAGGATGGAGCCAGTCTCTTTTCAGTTGTGCCCAGCGAGAGGACGAGAGGCAACGGGCACAAACTGAAGCACAGGAGGTTCCAGCTCAATATGAGGGGGCACTTCTTTACTGTGAGGGTGACAGAGCACTGGAACAGATTGCCCAGAGAGGCTGTGGAGTCTCCTTCTCTGGAGATATTCAAAACCCGCCTGGATGCCATCCTGCGCAACATGCTTTAGGTGATCCTGCTTGGCAGGGAGGTTGGACTAGATGATTTTCAGAGGTCCCTTCCAACCTCAACCATTCTGTGATTCTGTGATGCACCCAGCCTTACGGGAGGCAGGAGGAAAATTCCTACTAAAAGTTTCAGGCCTGCTGGGACAGGCCCCACATGAAGACAGTGGGGTAGATGAGACAGGACTTTTCCCTTAATCTGCCAAGCCTCTGTTGCTGACAAACACAAATGCATCAGCAAGAACCAAATGCAACAGCAAGAACCCCATGCTGAATTGTCATGACTGACTGCCAAAAAAAACATGTTGCAATTCACTGACTGAGGGATTTTTTTGACATACAGTAAAATGACTGGTGGCATTTTCTGCAATTAAGAGACACTGATGCTGTGCCTGTATTGCTAAATAAGCCTGTATTGCTCTTGCCAAGGCGATCGGCTCCGGGGCAGACGCGTTCTGCAGCGGAGCGGGGGATCGGGACAGGCAGGGCTTTTTTTCCGACATCGAGGCCGCTCGAGGAAGCCGCCAGGACCCGGCAGCCCCCGCGAGGGAGGCTGACGAGGCGTAGGCGGAGCCAGCAGCGCCCCCTCCCCGGCCGTTCAAAAGCAGCCCCTAGGGAGCGCGAGCGACCAGGAGCGCGGCGACCAGGGCGGGCAAACAGGGCGTGGCACGTCAGAAGGGTGGGGCTTGGCAGTTTGAGTGGCAGTTCGCGCAGGCAGGGCGAGCAGGGAGGGCGGAGGGGGCAGAGTCTCCCCCCGCCCATAAGAACAACACCTTTAACGGCTGTCGACCGCTAGCTAGGCAGCAATGGTCTTCACCAGGCAGAGCGCTCTCTCTAGAAAGTCTGTACCCACCCAGACTGACCGCCTGCTCAACAATGCGGCAGTTCAGGTCTCTGGGTGCAGGGACTGCCTGAGCCTGTTGCTGCCATCTGAGGGAGGCAGAGGCACCGTGTGTGTGAGGTGCGAGCAGGTGGATGACCTGGTCCACCTGGTGGCAGAACTCAAAGAGGAAGTGGATAGGTTGAGGGCTATCAGGGAGTGTGAGCGGGAGATAGACTGGTGGAGCGACTCCCTGCAGGAACCTGAAGGAGAGGTACCAGGGTGAGACGCCCCAAATGGGGGTGGACCCCCTGCCCTGTCGCTGTCGGGCAGAGGGAGGCGACCTAGGAGTTGAGGAGGAATGGAGACAGGTCCCTGCTCGACCTCGCAGGCGATGCCCCCCCCCCCCCCCCCCAGCCCCACCTTCCCAGGTGCCCTTACGTAACAGATTTGAGGCCCTGGAGCTTGAGAGACCGGTGGGTGAGGACGAGGTAGAAAGTCTACCCAGGAGGATACCTAGGGTGAGGAAGCCGACTCCACGCCTCAAGAGTGCCTCCACCAAGAAAGATAGAAGGGTGATCGTTGTAGGCGACTCCCTTCTCCGGGGAACAGAGGGCCCTATTTGTCGACCTGACCCTACCCGGAGGGAAGTCTGCTGCCTCCCTGGGGCCAGGGATGTTGCCAGGAAGCTTCCCAACCTGGTTCGCCCCTCTGACTACTACCCTCTTTTGATAGTCCAGGCTGGCAGTGATGATATTGAAGAGAGAAGCCTGAAGGCTATCAAACGGGACTTTAGGGGACTGGGACGGTTAGTGGATGGAGCGGGAGTACAGGTGGTGTTTTCGTCTATCCCTGCAGTGGCAGGGAGGGGTACCGAGAGGACACGGAAAGCCCACCTGATTAACACGTGGCTCAGAGGCTGTTGCCAACACAGAAATTTTGTTTTTTTTTGACCACGGGGCGCTTTACTCGGCACCCGGCCTGGTGACCGCAGACGGGTCCCTATCTCTAAGGGGAAAACAGATCCCAGCCCAGGAGCTGGCAGGGCTCGTTGAGAGGGCTTTAAACTAGGAAAGAGGGGGGATGGGGCTGAAATTAGGCTTGTTGGAGCTGTACCAGGGGGAACAATGGCAAAGCCGGGAAAGAAGGCAATGGCCCAACTGAAGTGCATCTACACTAACGCACGCAGCATGGGTAACAAACAAGAGGAGCTGGAAGCCATCGTGCAGCGGGAAGGCTATGACTTGGTTGCTGTCCTGGTTCCAGTTAGGACAGAGTTAATTTTTCCTCATAGTAGCTGGTAGGGTGCTATGTTTTGGATTAGGATGAGAAGAGCGCTGATAACATGCTGATGTTTTAATTGTTGCAGAGCAGTGTTTACACCAGGCCAAGGACTTTTCGGCTTCTCGCTCTGTCCTGCCAGCGAGCAGGCTGGGGGTGCAGCAGGAGCTGGGAGGGGACAGACCCAGGACAGCTGACCCAAAGTGGCCAAAGGGGTATTCCATACCATCTGACGTCATGCTAAACAATATATAGGGGTGGCTGGCCGGGGTGGGGGGCGGGCTGCTCGGGGATAGGCTGGGCATCGGTCAGCGGGTGGTGAGCAATTGCATTGTGCATCACTCGTTTTCTTACACATTATTATTATTAATACTATTATCATTATCACTATTATTATTATTGTTATTATTATATTCCTGTCTTAATAAACTGTCTTTATCTCAACTCACCGGCTTCACTTTCCCGTTTCTCTCCCCCATCCCAGAGAGGGAGGGGGGAGGGTGAGCGAACGGCTGTGTGGTGTTTAGCTGCCAGCCGGGTTAAACCACAACAGTCCTTTTGGCGCCCAACGTGGGGCTCGAAGGGTTGAGATATCGACAAATTTGACCAGAGTGTGTTAAACTAAAATTGGTATAAGTATTGGACCTGCTTAATAGTTGCTAGTCACGATGTTGATTGCCTTAATCTCCAGTCTGCTGTGCCTGTTTTCCAAATTGAGTTTTATAGTGCGTTACTTTCTGTATGTGCTCCCTGTTGCACTGTTTATCCTTTCCGGGCCCTGGTTTAAGATTGTTATGGTACTGTGCGGTGTAACAATGGCTTATGAAATGATGAAATTTCTGGTCAAGAGACTAACCTGGTATTTGTACTCAGCATTGACGTCGACTCTATACTTTGGAAACCATATCTCGGAAACTATTAGCAATTACACCTATTGCCTGTTTTCGTTAGGGAGCCAATCTGTGAAGGGGACAGGGGAAGACATGTTTCCCTACCTGTTCACTCTCCCTTTCTCCTTCACCACCCTCTTATCCCCCGAGCTAGTTACGGTGGTTCTCCGAGATGTTGAATATCCTTGGGATACTCAGACCAGCCTGCTCTTGTTGTTATGTCTCCTGAATGCGCTTCAGGTTTTGTTGTGGGTTAAACAACTACTTAGGAATCTCATCCGGAGATCTGTCTTGAGGCGGGATAGTTGCGAGTGGCAGGGAGTGTGGGAGGATATGGGCAGGTTTCTAGAGCAGTGGTCACCTCCAGTGTTTTGGACATTCACCCCTGAACAACTGCAAAATCCTAAAATGCAGGCTGCTCAACGGCGAGGTTGCCAGGGGGTTGGAGAATGCTGTGACTGAACTTAATGGTAAAGCCAAAAGCCAAGTGACTGCTAAAAGGGCTGCTTTGGAAGAAATAGGAAACAAAGTTACAACAAGAGGAACATGTGTAACTAAGAAAACAGACTGCTTCAAATCATCCGTAAAGCCCAGTAAGATGACGAATACAATTATACCGCCTAATCCTCCAGCTGCTGTGAAACAAGTGCTCAAAGAAACTACTGTTCCAAAGGTTCTGTCTCCTGTCCCTATGGATGTATCTATGCAAGAAGAGGATTTGTGCCAAGCCTTCTCTGATGTGTTGCTCAACAACGTAGAAGACATTGATGCCGAGGACTGTGGGAATCCCCAGCTCTGTAGTGACTATGTAAAAGACATCTATCTGTATCTGAGACAGCTTGAGCTGCAGCAGTCGGTGCGCCCACGTTACCTTGATGGGAAGACAGTCAATGGGCGTATGCGTGCAATTTTAGTTGACTGGCTTGTCCAGGTCCACTCAAAATTCCAGCTTCTGCAGGAAACACTGTACATGTGTGTCGCAATAATGGACCGCTTCTTACAAACTCATTCAGTACCTCGTAAGAGACTTCAGTTGGGGGTGGTTACAGCAATGGAAGCAGAACAACTGGCTGGTAGGGTGCTATGTTTTGGATTAGGATGAGAAGAGCGCTGATAACATGCTGATGTTTTAATTGTTGCAGAGCAGTGTTTACACCAGGCCAAGGACTTTTCGGCTTCTCGCTCTGTCCTGCCAGCGAGCAGGCTGGGGGTGCAGCAGGAGCTGGGAGGGGACAGACCCAGGACAGCTGACCCAAAGTGGCCAAAGGGGTATTCCATACCATCTGACGTCATGCTAAACAATATATAGGGGTGGCTGGCCGGGGTGGGGGGCGGGCTGCTCGGGGATAGGCTGGGCATCGGTCAGCGGGTGGTGAGCAATTGCATTGTGCATCACTTGTTTTCTTACACATTATTATTATTAATACTATTATCATTATCACTATTATTATTATTATTGTTATTATTATATTCCTGTCTTAATAAACCGTCTTTATCTCAACTCACCGGCTTCACTTTCCCGTTTCTCTCCCCCATCCCAGAGAGGGAGGGGGGAGGGTGAGCGAACGGCTGTGTGGTGTTTAGCTGCCAGCCGGGTTAAACCACAACAGTTGCCATCACGGAAACGTGGTGGGACCACTCTCATGACTGGAGTGCTGCAATGTCTGGCTATAGGCTCTTCAGAAGGGACAGGCAGCACAGAAGGGGTGGTGGTGTGGCTCTCTATATTAGAGAGTGTTTTGATGTTGAGGAACTGGAGGCTGGGAATGATAAGGTTGAGTCCCTATGGGTTAGGATCAGCGGGAAGGCCAACAAGGCAAGCATCCTGGTGGGGGTCTGTTATATACCGCCGAACCAGGATGAGGAGACAGATGAGGAGTTCTACAGGCAGCTGGCAGAAGCCGCGAGATCGTCAGCGCTTGTTCTCATGAGGGACTTCAACTTCCCAGACATATCCTGGAAGCACAACGCAGCCCAGAGGAAGCAGTCTAAGAGGTTTCTGGAGAGCATGGAAGACAGCTTCCTGACGCAGCTGGTTAGTGAACCTACCAGGGGACGAGCCCCGCTAGACCTTCTGTTCACAAACAGTGATGGACTGGTGGGAGATGTGGTGGTCGAGAGCTGTCTTGGGCCGAGTGACCACGAAATGGTTCAGTTCTCTATTCTTGGCGAAGTCAGGAAGGGGACCAGTAAAACCGCTGTCTTGGACTTCCGGAGGGCTGACTTTGAGCTGTTCAGGACACTGGTTGGCAGAGTCCCTTGGGAGGAGGTTCTGAAGGGCAAAGGAGTCCAGGAAGGCTGGGCGCTCCTCAAGAAGGAAATCTTAATGGCTCAGGAGCGGTCTGTCCCCACGTGCCCAAAGACGAGCCGACACGGAACTAGACCGGCCTGGCTGAACGGAGGGTTGTGGCTCGAGCTTCGGAGAAAAAGGAGGGTTTATAATCTTTGGAAAAGAGGGCGGGCTACTCAAGAGGACTATAAGGATGTTGCGAGGCTGTGCAGGGACAAAATTAGAAAGGCCAAAGGTCATCTGGAGATCAATCTGGCTACTGCCGTTAAAGATAACAGAAAAAGTTTTTATAAATCCATAAACACAAAAAGGAGGACTAAGGAGAATCTCCATCCTTTATTGGATGCGGGGGGGGAAACTTAGTTACAAAAGATGAGGAAAAGGCTGAGGTGCTCAATGCCTTCTTTGCCTCAGTCTTTAGCGGCAAGACCAGTTGTTCTCTGGATACCCGGTACCCTGAGCTGGTGGAAGGGGATGGGGAACAGGATGTGGCCCTCACTATCCACGAGGAAATGGTTGGCGACCTGCTACAGCACTTGGATGTACGCAAGTCGATGGGGCCGGATGGGATCCACTCGAGGGTACTGAGCGAACTGGCGGAGGAGCTGGCCAAGCCGCTTTCCATTATTTATCGGCAGTCCTGGCTATCAGGGGAGGTCCCAGTCGACTGGCGGCTAGCAAACGTGACGCCCATCTACAAGAAGGGCTGGAGGGTAGACCCGGGGAACTATAGGCCTGTTAGCTTGACCTCAGTGCCAGGGAAGCTCATGGAGCAGATTATCTTGAGTGTCATCACGCGGCACTTACAGGGCAACCAGGCGATCAGGCCCAGTCAGCATGGGTTTATGAAATGCAAGTCCTGCTTGACGAACCTGATCTCCTTCTATGACCAAGTGACGCGCTTGGTGGATGAGGGGAAGGCTGTGGATGTGGTCTACCTTGACTTCAGTAAGGCTTTTGACACCGTTTCCCACAACATTCTCCTCAAGAAACTGGCTGCTCGTGGCTTGGACTGGCGGACGCTTTGTTGGGTTAAAAACTGTCTGGATGGCCGGGCCCAAAGAGTTGTGGTGAATGGAGCCAAATCCAGTTGGAGGCCGGTTACTAGTGGAGTCCCCCAGGGCTCAGTGCTGGGGCCAGTCCTCTTTAATATCTTTATCGATGGCCTGGATGAGGGGATCGAGTGCACCCTCAGTAAGTTTGCAGAGGACACCAAGTTAGGTGCGTGTGTCGATCTGCTCGAGGGAAGGAAGGCTCTGCAGGAGGATCTGGATAGGCTGGAGCGATGGGCTGAGGCCAACTGTATGAAGTTCAACAAGGCCAAGTGCCGGGTCCTGCACCTGGGGCGCAACAACCCCAAGCAGAGCTACAGGCTGGGAGATGAGTGGTTAGAAAGCTGCCTGGCCGAGAAGGACCTAGGAGTACTGGTTGATAGTCGGCTGAATATGAGCCAGCAGTGTGCTCAGGTGGCCAAGAAGGCCAGCAGCATCCTGGCTTGTATAAGAAGCAGTGTGGCCAGCAGGTCTAGGGAAGTGATTGCCCCCCTGTACTCGGCTCTGGTGAGGCCGCACCTTGAGTACTGTGTTCAGTTTTGGGCCCCTCGCTACAAGAAGGACATGGAGGTGCTCGAGAGAGTCCAGAGAAGGGCGACGAGGCTGGTGAGGGGGTCTGGAGAACAAGTCTTACGAGGAGCGGCTGAGGGAGCTGGGATTGTTCAGACTGGAGAAGAGGAGGCTCAGGGGCGACCTCATCGCTCTCTATAGGTACCTTAAAGGAGGCTGTAGAGAGGTGGGGGTTGGTCTATTCTCCCACGTGCCCACAGGACGAAGGGGAATGGGCTAAAGTTGCACCAGGGGAGGTTTAGGTTGGATGTTAGGAAGAACTTCTTTACCGAAAGGGTTGTTAGGCATTGGAATGGGCTGCCCAGGGAGGTGGTTGAGTTGCCATCCCTGGAGGTCTTTAAAAGACGTTTAGATGTAGAGCTTAGTGATATGGTTTAGTGGAGGTCTTGTTAGTGTTAGGACAGAGGTTGGACTGGATGATCTTGGAGGTCTCTTCCAACCTAGACGATTCTGTGATTCTGTGATTCTGTGATAAGGCAGGGTCAGTGAGCGAGCTTAGTGCTGGACTGCTGATCACCTGGGCTGGTTCTCTGTCAGCATGTCTCAGCCCAACTGTCCCCTCTGGGATGAGAGTCTGGGTTAAAATACTCCTTATGCGGCTCCCTCCGCTTGACACAGTCCCCCAGCACCCTCCCAGAGGACTCAGTGCTCTCAAGCACCCTGGATGACCTCACACTGCCTACGATGCATGCATGCCTGTGGGCTCATGCAATGTGAGTACCCACCAGTGGCCTCTAACACAGCCCTCACTCTAGGTCAGACGCTTGGAGATGGAGGGGAAAAACAGACAACCGAGTTTAAGGCTGGAAAGACCCTATGCGGGACCCAGAGAGACACAGAGCCAAGTGACACAGGGATGGATTCCATCTGCAGTGATCACAGGGCTGGAGCACAGCGCTTGACCTGTTTTATTTAGTGGTATGAAGGCAACTCAAGTCTCCTATCTATGGGGCCAGGAGAAATTGGAGTTAGAAAGCATGCTTCATCAGAAAACGTCTGCCTTCTTCCTGTCCAGCTTGTTCTTCCTAATTTCAATAGCTCTTTGTTATTACACATTTATATAACACTTTCAAAAGCACCCCGCTTGCCTCAATTGCAATATTTACTACTACTTTCTCTAGCACTTGTTACAAAAAATCAGTTTCTTTCTGCCTCTGTGTTTTGGCTCTTTTCTCTTCTTTTTATTCCCTTTGTGTTTTTTTTTTTTTTTTTAATAATGGAATATATACATTCAGCAGCTACAATTTGATACCATACAACCTACTTTTTCTATGATTTTTAGCACATAGACTAAGAGCTGAAAATACAGATAAACCCAACACAGTTTGAGATCAAAAATGTAGGAGCTGTATATTCTGCCTTTTTAAGTACCAAACTAGATCAGTTTAGCTTCAGCCAGGAATGAGTCCCCCTTCTCTCCAGAGCTTTGCAAACATTTTGACCTGACATCAGACTTCTGCAATGTGCCGTGGCAGTGCCTGTGTGCCAGACTCCTTGAGCCTTCAATTTTTCATTAAGCCCTTGAGGATGAATGGCTAAAAATCCTACTATCTAACACAAAGGGGTTTTGCTCATCTGCTCTCTCAGTGTGAGGAAACATAAACAAAAATTGCCTTATGTGTGAAAGAGGAAAGGAGGAGGATTTCAGCTAATTAGAGGCATATCCACTCCCAAGCCTGTTCTCTGAGATCAAGTCATTTCTAATTATAAAATTCCTCAAAAGATTAGAAGTGCCCTGTATGCAACTGAGTGCATAGTACTGCCTACAATGGCCATTGTGAAAACACAGAACAGACCTTGAATTCAGCTGGGATTTTGGGTGAATAACTGTCAGAGGGAATCACAGGAAGATCTTTCTTATAAATGGCTTGAAAGGTCAAAGGTAAACGTGAACTCCAGCATTGAGGAGCATGTGTAGGAAGGGATGTCTCGTTATAGAGCCATGACCTTGAACTATGAGAATTTCTTTCTTCCAAACCAAAATTGACTTCCTGCTTATGAGTGAGGAGTGTTGTTGTTTGTTTGTTTTCTTCTGAGGAATTAAGTATAGCTTGACATTAGGTTTGTTTAGTCTGCAGATAATGCTGTTAGAAGGCAGGTTGCTTAGCATCCTCACCAATTCAATATTAATCCAATATAATATTACTAAATAGCAGAGGTCTTTGTACTGGGTCTGGCTGGGATGTTAACTTTCCCTGCAGCAGCCCATACAGTGCTGTGCTCTGCACTTGTAGCTAGAACAGCAGTGGTATCACACCAATGTTGTGTCTGCTGCTGAGCAGTGCTGGCACAGCATCAGGACTCTCTCTAACCCTCCTAGGGGGTGGGCAAAAAAAAGGTGAGAAAGAAACATCACCAGGGCAGCTGACCTAAACCAACCAAAGGGATATTCCATACCATATGATGTCACACTCAGCAATAAAAGGTGGAAAAAGGAGCAAGAGGGGAGGGGTAGGCTCTCGTTGCAAAAACGTCTGTCCTCCTCTCAAACACCGGCTACGTGCGTTGAGGCCCTGCTTCAAGGACGTGGTCAAGCATCGCTCATTTGTGGGAAGTAGAGAGTAATTTCTTTCCTCTGCACTTCCACACACTCCTTACTTGTTTTGTTTTGTTTTTTTCCCTTTCCCCCTCCCTTTTCCCCTTTCCCTTTTTTCCCTTTAGTTAAATTGTTTAATTAATAATAATCTTTCCTTAATAATTATTTTTTTCCCTTTAATTAAATTATCCTTATCTCAACCCGTGAGTTGTTCTTTCCTTTGCTTCTTCCCCTCCTCATCTAAGGAGAGGGAGTGAGAGAGCGGTTGTGGTGGAGTTCAGCTGCCTAGCAGGGTAAAACCACCACAGTCTTTAAAACAACAAAAAACAAACAAACAAAAAGGAGTTCACAGATTTAAAACTGTCTTTCTTCTGCTTCAGGCTCAGAACAAAGTATGAAGAGACTCCTGAGAAACACCAGAGACTCCTGGAGCAATGACTTGCCCATTAGCACCATTAAAAAAAAAAAAAAAGGGCGGGGGGGACTGCTTTCAATAGAAGGGGAGCAAACAAACCTTAATACTTATTTTTGTCTATGGCCTTGGTGGGGCTGATGGGGAAACAATCTGTTCTCTCTGTAGATGCACTTCTGGGATCCCCACACTTCCCTTGGATATCATCCATTTCCCTCCCACCCACCCTCCTCGGAAATGAGGAATGAGGACACCTTGTGAACTTCTTGGAAAATATGGAGGAAACTGTTGTGAAGCTTGCTGGTCACAATCCAGATTCTGCAGTGCAGGGAAGCTAGAAAAATGCCTAGGGTATAATCAGGTCTGATTTTAGAGCCTGAGCTTATCATGCTTACTTGAAAAAACTCTCACTGAATGTGTGTTGATCACAAAAATCAGGCCATTAGTCTGAAAGAGACAAGCTACATTTTACCTCGTTATTTCTGAGAATAAAAGGCAATTTAGGCAAGCAGAGACAGATATTTGTGAATGTCTCTTTAAATCTTGCTTAATATATAAATGACACTTGAAAATACTTTTTATTGCAGTCGGCATTTTAACTAAGGTCATAACAAGTGTCTTCTCTAGTAAAATGTCTTTTTTTCCTAACCACAAGGATATAATTCAGACTCTCGGATTTATAAAAAAAAAAAAAAAATGTTTGTGTTAAAGCAGCTCTCTGGGAATAAAAAGTAGGATTTCCCATCCAAGAGAAAGCAGTCTGAACTGGCAGGACACCAAGGCCTGTAGCACTTCCTACATACAACTTTGCAACACAACCCTTGAAAGAAAAACTCATTTTTTTCACCCACTGAGGTCACCTATGATAACAGCAAACTATAAACAAAAGGGAAACCGCGGAGGCGATCGGCGAGGTGATCAGCTCTGGGGCAGACGCGTTCTGCAGCGAAGCGGGGGGACCGAGGCGGGCAGGGCTTTTTTTCTGGCATCGAGGCCACTCGAGGCAGCCGAGGGAGCCGCCAGGGCCCAGCAGCCCTCGTGAGGGAGGCTGATGAGGTGTGGGCGGAGCCAGCAGCACCCCCTCCCCGGCCCTACAAAGGCAGCCCCTAGGGAACGCAAGCGACCAGGAGCACGGTGAACAGGACGGGCAAACAGGGCGTGGAGCAGCAGTTTGCAGGGCAGGGCAAGCAGGGAGGGCGCCCTCACCGCAATTTTCCAACGGTCTTTCCCAACGGTGGTTGTAACCTGCTCATGAAGAGCCCAGCCATGGTATCCACCAGGCAGAAAATCATGGCCTCCGCATCTCTTGCAGCCTCTCCAGCCACAGTCACAGATGTGGCTACCCAGGCAGAGGTCTCGGGGAAACACACGGCTGTTATAAATGGCTGAGTCCCAAATAGGATAACAATCAAAGTTTACAATTTATTAAACGAATAGAGGCAAGCAAACAGCGCTGGGTGCGCCGGGAGTCTCTGCTCCACCAGGACGCACACCCGTTACGTAAGACGGCTAATTTTTATACTCCTAGGCTAATACATATTTATTACTACTTCTAAAAGAGGCAGGGTTATTATAATTGGTTTCCCGACTCTGAAGTCCTCCCAGGGGCGCCTGCTTATCAGTCTCTGGTAGTCTCTCGGGGGCCGCTCGGATGGGAGGCTCATATTCTTCCTCCTTATCTGGTGGTCTCTTGGCCGGGTGTCGGAAGTTACTGCATGTCCGTGCAGAGTCAGCAGTTTTCCTCTAAAGAAATCCCTTTGTTCTCTTATCACCTAAACCCAGGCCTCAATGTTAACCCTTCAAATCCCTTAGTGGCACGAATTGCCGGACCATTCCTTAAAATCCCTCACCTTCTTTTTAAGATCATCAGTTCGTGTCTCTTCTTCAACCTTTGTTAGTAACAGTTGGATTTCATCAGTCAGTTCTCGGGGAGTCCATTTCTTAAGCATCATTATTGACACATCACCTTTTTTCTCTACCGAAGTCATCACAAATTGGGTGCTATTTATTATTTGCCGTACCAACAACGTAAAGCAAGGTATCATACAAGGTATAAACAATAACGTCATTACACCACATAAAAATAAAAATAGCATCCTTTTAACCCATGGTCCACCGGGCAACCACAAAAAGAAATCCCAATCCATACCCTTCCAGGTTTGTACTGGGACGTGGGCTAAGTTCCTAATTTCCTTTGTTATCTGTTTAACCACTTTTCCATTATCATCAATTTGTAAACAACAATTAGAATCGTTCAGTTTTCCACACACTCCCCCTTCTTCTGCTAGTAAATAGTCTAAGACCATTCTATGTTGAAAGATAGCATTCCTCATCTGAGTGGATTGATCAGCCAAAAGATCCAAGGCCGTCGCTGTTTGATTGGTTACAACTTCGAGGATAGCCTGCAACCTAATTATTCGGTTCAAATTATAAATAGGTTCTCGGGCTCCTGATACCAACTCATTCGGGTTCCAGGTAGCTCGCCCATAATGCTGTATGATT
Organism: Anser anser; assembly: GCF_964211835.1. Taxonomy (NCBI): domain Eukaryota; kingdom Metazoa; phylum Chordata; class Aves; order Anseriformes; family Anatidae; genus Anser; species Anser anser. The sequence continues at coordinate 286,159 of NW_028154228.1, read as the reverse complement.
CTTTCAGGAGGCCATTCATCCTTTCCCCATTTTTGGGCACTACCCCCGGCTAAGGAAGTATCAATAGATCGTTTCATTCTGTTCAGGTCATCATATAATCTTATTCCTAAATGATTTCCTTGTGTTTGTGACAATAAAAAGAACAAGGGTCTTATGTACCCCATATAGCATATTCCCGACCAGTTTCCGGGTAGCCTCTTGTAAGCATGTTTGCCACACACCCAGTAATGTCCCTTTAGGGCCCACGTCCCTTTTGGAAAAGGACCATCCCATCCCTCTTTACCCTTTGGGGCGTGATAATACAGAGTGTCCTTGTTACCGAGTGGTCCTGTTACAATGTCTGCCCCGTTTGTACTCGTATATGCATGCTTCCAAGCTCCCACGTTGGGTTTCCACTTACAGTCACAATTCAGTTCTCTTTGGCGGCCTGTCATATTATAAGCTGACCAGAAATGTTTAAAGAACACTCGCCTCCCATTCTCATCCTGCCATTTCCAACGATAGACCCGCACCACATGCTGTTCCTTAGTGGTGTTATCACGCTGACAGCTCAAGATTTGACCATCGAATTGTCCCCCCGCTTGTGCTCTTGCCACAGTTTCACATCCGGATCCAAAAAATTCTCTATATGAGCATTTCAGCCAAGTCCCGTTTCTCAGCTGAACATGTGTGGCGTTCCATTTCCCACTACGTGCTGTACAGTTTATAGGACTACATCCAGGATCGGTACAATCATATCCGGGGGACAGAGTCCAATTGCAAATGCTTTTTCCCACCGCCACTGTTCCTGTTCTGTTCAAGCAGTATACACCCCGAGCTGATGAGTGCAACTGCCATGGGCCTCCTTCCTCTTTCCAAAATTGCGTCCCATTATGAACTTTGCTCAAATTACTGACCCACCACTTGGGTTCGACCGGGCCTGCTACCCAGGGCCAACTTTCAGTTCCCCCCCCGGTCCTCCACAAATCCAGCAGTTACTAAGGTTAAAGGCCTTGGCCACTTCCTCCCCCAAAGTGAAAAAGTTATTCCTCCATTCCTGCCCATGACCCAATTGCCCCTGTAAAAACAATACCAGGAAGTATAGCATTCCTTATCCTTTTTCGCCATCCAATCTTGAGAGTGTGGGAAACGCCTTCAGTCATGGGGTTGGGCCCGCTTTCAGAGCTTGTGTTACCATTCAGCCCTTCGGGGTGATCCAGCTCCTGGAAAAACTAATCACAATTTTATTATGGGTTTAAAAGGTTCTCATGTTATTTTTCTCAGGACAACCTGATCTTAGCGCGGGAGAAGTCCGGTCGAGGCACTCTCACTCGGCGGTCAATACCCATAGGGGTTGCCTCCCTCGGTAGACCATACACGCCGCAGTGGAGGGTCCTACCCCGGTCTTGCCTTCTCCCTTTCCTCCCTGCAGCCTTGTCCTCTTTATCCAGTGTCCTTAATTCATGCAGAACCTCATTGTTGGGATATCAGTTCCTCTTTAGTCTCAGTTTCAGTTCCCTAGGAGCGGACTCAACCCTCCAGGCTTCGGTAGTTATTGGTCCTTTTATTCTGGATGCGTGGGTCCAACCCCTTTCTGCTGTTCTCACAGCTGTTTCAGTAGTAAGTAAAACAAGGTACGGTCCCTCCCATCGGGGGTTCAATGATTCTTCTCTCCAGGTTTTTATTAAGACCTTGTCTCCTGGTTGTATCTTATGAATAGCAAATCCTAAAGGTGGTGTTTGAGTCATCATCCCAATTTCTCTTAGCTCCTGTAATCTCCTTCCAATGGTAATTATATATTTCTGGATACTATGATCCTCAACTACATTGTTCCCTAGGGGCATCCCTTGAGAATAAGGCGTACCATATAACATTTCATATGATGATAATCCAGTCTCACTGTGTGGTTTAGTTCTTATGTTTAAAAGTGCCAATGGTAAGCATTTCGTCCAGGGCAGCTGTGCCTCGATCATTAACTTAGCCAATTGTTGTTTTATTGTTTGATTCATCCTTTCTACTTTCCCTGAGCTTTGTGGGTGCCACGGAGTGTGGTATTCCCACTGAATACCTTTCAAGGGGTACAGCCTTCAAATCTTCGCGGCTGGCGTATGTTCGATTATTTCCACACAATTGTGTTCCAACGGTCCTTCTTCTGGAACAGTTCCTAGAAATACTGCTGGATTTAACAGGTTAGTCGTTTTCAAGGTTACGTCACCTTGTTCAGTTAGTATTGCCTGATATTTCATCATCCGGCTGGGTGATAACCAGTGCCCCCTGTTATAAATTAGTTCTGGTAGAAATCATTCCCGACACATCGTGGGTAAGGTAGATCGAATTTCTATTTATTTGAGCATTTCAGCAAGCAGCGATAAGTAAAACAGCGCTGGGCGCCCGGGGAGTCTCCTGCTCTGCCAACAGCGCACACCTAAGCCCGCCAGAGTCTTGATTTATAGCCTAGTAGTTCCGGGTTTAGTAGCACCTCCTGGTGTCTTCTACGACTGCGCGGCCTGTTGCTAGGGGGTCTTCGTCAGTCCTCTGGTGGTTGTGGAGATGAAGATCGTAGTCTTCCTCTGCGTTGGGGTCATGACTTTGCTGCAGTGTGTGTGTTCCCATGCGAGGGGGAATGCCATTTTGCCCATATTTGGAGCTGGTTTCTATTGCAACCGTTAACTTAACAGGAAGTTCCCATACTTGGTTTTTTCCTTCAACAGGATATTGGGGGTATAAGCAGTCAACCGTTGAAACCTCCCATCAGCAACATTTAATGAACAAACAAGGCTTTACCCATTACATCACTCACAGCACAATCACACAATCACACAAAGAGGTCCCTTGCACTTCTCGTTCATACCACAAGAATATATCACTTAAAACAATAACCAAAGTTGTTTGTATCGTCTCTGGCCATGTTCCTCGTGGAGTAACTCACTTCACAACAATACTTTGTGTCAAACACATATACTTACACAAATGCTTTCAACATGAGATACCCAGACATCCACAAATAAGACATACAATTTTTAACGCTCCAATTAATATCCCTCCAGCAGCTGCAAACATTACCCAGTGTCCTGGTTTCTGTTAGGACAGAGTTAATTTTCCTCCTAGTAGCTGGTAGGGTGATATGTTTTGGATTAGGATGAAAAGAGCGCTGATAACATGCTGATGTTTTAATTGTTGCAGAGCAGTGCTTACACCAAGCCAAGGACTTTTCGGCTTCTCGCTCTGTCCTGCCAGCGAGCAGGCTAGGGGTGCAGCAGGAGCTGGGAGGGGACAGACCCAGGACAGCTGACCCAAACTGGCCAAAGGGGTATTCCATACCATCTGACGTCATGCTAAACAATATATAGGGGTGGCTGGCCGGGGTGGGGGGCGAGCTGCTCGGGGATAGGCTGGGCATCGGTCAGCGGGTGGTGAGCAATTGCATTGTGCATCACTTGTCTCGTACACATTAGTAGTAGTAGTACTATTATCATTATCATTATTTTCCTTTCTTTTCTGTCCTAATAAACTGTCTATATCTCAACCCACAGGCTTCATTTCTTTCTGATTCTCTCCCCCATCCCAGAGAGGGAAGGGGGAGGGTGAGTGAATGGCTGTGTGGTGCTTAGCTGCCAGACGGGTTAAACCACAACAGTTTTAGATATAATTTATTATACTGTATCTTTATGCAATATATATATATAATATATATATTATATATTATATATATTATATATGTACACACTATATATATTATACTATATCCTTATTTATCATTATCCATTTTAGTTTTCAAGAAACAGTAACTCAGGAATTTAGCTAAATGACCAATTTTCTGTTACAGCTCAGAGATGACTTATTTTTGGCCTACATGCTTGTAAACAGAGATGAATTTATTATGATGAGAATATAAGAATGACCTGTATAGACCAACCTTCTCTTCAGCCTACTCTAGTTTTCAGAAGCTTGTGATTATGAACTTTTTGAGTTGAAGACTGTATCGATGAAGTTACCTGCTATTAATTTATCTGATCTGTCTTTTCTTAATTGACAGAGGATTCTAACAGTTAAACAAAAGGGGGTAGTAAGTTCTAGTCCTGACTTTTCATCTTTGTGAGTTATTAGGCAATTTGCAAAAACACAGAATTTTTGAGGTTGGAAAGGACCTCTGGAGGTCATCTAATCCAACTTGCTGGTTCAAAGCAGAGTCAACTAGAGGAGGTTATTCAGGACCATGTCCAGTCAGCCAGTTAGGGTTTGAATATCTCTGATGACGGAGACTTAATATCTTTGGTAAACCTGTTCACCCTCACAGTAAAAAACAAAAATAAATTTGCATGTTCAGGCAGAAATTCACTTTTCATTTTGTGCCCATTGCCTCTTGTTCTGTCACTGGGCACCACTGAGAAGAATCTAGCTGCATCTTCTTTATTCCTCCCAGTCAGGAATTTATGCACATTGATAATATTCACCTGAGCCTTCTCTGATCCAGGCTGAACAACCCCAGCTCTCTCAACCTCTTATATAATGGATATTGCAGTCCCTTAAACAGCTGTATGACTGGACTTGCGCCATCTATGTATGTCTCTTTTTGGGAAGCCCAGAACTGGGCTCAGCACTCCAGAAATGCTTTCACCACAGTTGAGCAGGATAACCTCCTGCAACCTGCAGACAAGGCTCTTCCTAATGCATCCCAGGATGCTGTTGGTCTTCATTGCTGTAAATGTGCATTGCTGGCTCCTGTTCAACTTGTCGTCCACCAGGATGCCCAGGTCTTTCTCTATGAACCTGCTTTCAAGACAGTTAGCCCACAGCCTGTACTGATTTATGGTGTTACCTCTTCCCTAATGCAGGACTTTGCATTTCCCTTAGGTGAACTTCATGAGATTCCTGTCAGCCCTTTTCTCCAACCTGTCGAGGTCCCTCTGAATGGTGACACAACCCTCTGGCCATTCCTCCCTCTTTTGTAGCATGTGCAAATCTGCTGAGGGTTCACTCTGTCCCATTGTCCTGGTCCTTAACAAGGATGTTAAACAGTATCAACCTTGGGATATACCACTAATCACTGGCTTACAGCTGGATTTCATGCTGCTGATTGTAACTTTCTGAGCCTGACAGTTCAGCCACTTTTCAGGCCAACTAACTGTCCACTTATCTAGCCCATACTTTATCAGTTTGCCTATGAGGTTGTTACGGTAGAGAGTATCAAAAGTCTTGCTAAAGTTGTAATATGCAACATCTACTGCGCTCCATCCATCAGTCTAGTCATCTCAATGTAAGATGATCAAGCATAGAATCACAGAATCATAGAATGGCTTGGATTGGAAGGGAAAGATCATCTAGTTCCAACCCCCCTGCCATAGGCAGCGATGCCAACCACTAGATCAGGTTGGCCAAAGCCCCATCCAGCCTGGCCTTGAACACCTCCTGGGATGGGGCATCCACAGCTCCTCTGGGCAACCTGTTCCAGTGCCTCACTACCCTTATAGTGAAGAATTTCCTCCTAATGTCTAGTCTGAATCTATCCTCTTTTAGTTCAAGACCGTTCCCCCTTGTCCTATCATTATCTACCTGAGTAAAGAGTCCTTCTCCATCTTTTTTATAAGACCCCTTTAAGTACTGAAAGGCCACAATGAGGTCTCCCTGGAGCCTTCTCTTCTATAGGCTGAACATCCCCAGCTCTCTCAGCCTTTCTTCATAGGAGAGGTGCTCCAGCCCTCTGATCATCTTTGTAGTCCTCCTCTGGACCCGTTCTAACAGGTCCACATCTTTCTTGTGCTGGGGGCCCCGAACCTGGATGCAGTCCTCCAGGTGGGACCTCATGAGGGCAGAGGAGAAGGGGGAAAATCACCTCCCTAAACCTGTTGGACTTGCCTCTGTTAATGCAGCCCAGGATGTAGTGGGCCTTCTGGTCTGCAAGTGCGCACTGCTGGCTCACGTTGAGCCTTTCGTCCACCAGAACCCCCAAGTCCTTCTCTGCAGGGCTGCTCTCAATGAGTTCTCCCAGTCTGTACTCATGCCTGGGATTGCCCCAACCCAGGTGCAGCACCTTGCACTATGACTTGTTGAAACTCATGCGGTTTACATGGGCCCACTTCTCCAGCCTGTCCAGATCCCTTTGAATGGCATCCCTTCCTTTTGTTGTATCAGCTGCACCACTCAGCTTGGTGTCATCGAATTCATGCTGATGTCTGCCAGTCACCTTCTTGTCCTTCATGTATTTCAGAATGGTTTCCAGAATTATTTGCTACTTCACCTTACCAGGGACCGAGTTGAGTCTGGCCAGCCTGTAGCTCTCCAGACCCTTCTTCTTGCCATTCTTGAAGACATTTGACATTTTCTTTCTTCTGTTTCTGAGGAACCTCCCCTGATCACCATAAGTTTTCAAAAGTCATTGAGAATGGCCTTACAGTGACTTTGACCACCTGAGAAACTCAATGAAGCTAGAGATGATCTCACCTTCCAGACAAGAAGTCTGTAGACAAGAAGTTGATGCAGGTATTTGGGCAGCAGCATTTTGGAAGTTTGGAAAGCCTATGTAATTCTGGATGCAGCTCAAAATCATGGCCAATACTAGTACTTTGGAAAACCTCTCAGGGAATTGTGGTTCAGCTACCAGAAGCATTGCTTCTATCTCCCTCCTTCTAACTTAACTTAATTTCTACAAGAAATGGCAGAGAGACTCTGTGGATCAAGTGAGAAGCTGTATAATGTGGAAAGGTACAAACTGGAAATCAGGATACCATGGTATCCATGGTCAGCCAACCATTTCCTAGTTGTAGTCTTTCCAGATGTTATTGCTGCTTAGCTACTACACAGTATCTGGCCATGTGAACAGTTCTAATAGAACTGAATCTGGTTTATTTTGAAATAGTATGGGCAAAGGAGTGTTTACTCTATCTCATCTAAATATTAGAATCATGGGAGAATGGCATCTCATCTTCCACAAATGAACTGTGTGACTAACCCACTCCTGAGCCCTGATTCTCTCAGGATACAATGTAAGAAAGGTTGTTTCACAAGTTTTTGCACAATATTGTTAAATACAGAGTGACTGGAAATGTTGTTCTTCCTCTATTACCACCATGAAGAAGCAAAAAAGCCAGAAAAAGGAGGTAGAAGCTGTGAAATTCAGAGCTTGGAGCTTTTTCTGTGGAGGTGGAAAACTACTGACTTGTCAGCATTATTCCATTGAGTGGTTGTGTCACAAATTACAGCAGGACAGTGGGGATCTTCTCTGAAGGAATCTGTGATCTCTGAGCAAAATTTGTCCTTCCCATGCTGATTTGTGGCATGGTGTAAATTATAGCCTTACCAAGAAATCATGTGATCCTATTACTTTGGCCTTTTTCTATTTTTTTCTCCTTTCAGCAGCTGCTGACTGTTTTGTGTTTTCATATTAATTGTAACACTTCTGATATGAGGCTCCGTTATTGCTCACAGATGTGTATGAGGGTGTCATCTTAGACCCTAAGAAAGACTTTCTGCTCAGAAATCAAACTTATTTTAATGTGTAATCTCTACTTACATAAACATGTTCTGGAGCAAGACTTAATAACAGATGTTTTGAAAAGTCACTGGAAGCTGGTCTTCTTCTGCATTATTTTTAATGACTTCAAGCTTAATTTTAAAAACAGAACTAAAGCAGTGTTAAAGCATTCATCTAGCAAAAAGAAATTCAGATGAAAGGGAGTTGCCTTTCAAGATTCCTTAGACTTAAAACTAATCTGATCCAGTTTAATGCTGTATATTGAAATGGACATACTATAGCCTTATTTTCTTAACTGTAGTTTCCATCTCCCTCTTTTTTGTCTTCATTTTTCCTCCTTGTAGGCAGAAGACAAAACTCCAGAGGAGTCTATCTATACTGTCTGTGGCTGCAGTGTAATCCAAGACTGGACATCATGAGGTTCTATATGAGCTGGAGTTTCTCCAGTAGCAACAGATGAAGCTGGGCATGCTTTTGATTACTTACTGGAGAAGCAGCCCCACAGCTGTGTAAGACCTTGCAGCCCTGAACAGAAGCTCAGACACAAAACCTGGGTTTCCCAGTTTCTCAGTCCTGCAGATTTGAGTCACTGTGTTATCTCATAGAATCATAGAATCACAGAATCACTTAGGTTGAAAAAGGCTTCCAAGATCATCAAGTACAACTGTTAACCTAGCACTGCCAAGTCTACCATTAAACCATGTCCCCAAGCACCACATCTACACGTCTGTTGAAGACTTCCAGGGATGGTGACTCTACTTCTCTGGGCAGCCTGTTCTAATGCTGCACAACCCTTTCAGTGAAGAATTTTTTCCTAATATCCACCCTAAACCTTGCCTGGTGCAACTTGAGGCCATTTCCTCTTATTCTATCCCTTGTTGCTTGGGATAAGACACCGACCTCCACCCTGCTATAACCTCCTTTGAGGCAGTTGTAGAGAGTGATAAGGTCTCCCTAAGCCTCCTTTTCTCCAAGCTATACAACCCTAGCTCCCTCAGCTGCTCCTCATAAGACTTGCTCTCTAGGCCCTTCACCAACTTTGTTGCCCTTCTTTGGAAACACTCCAGCGCCTTGATGTCCTTCTTGTAGTGAGGGGCCCAAAACTGAACACAGTGTTCAAGGTGCGGCCTCACCAGAGCCGAGTACAGGGAGACAATCACTTCCCTAGTCCTGCTGGCCACACTGCTTCTTATACAAGCCAGGATGCTGTTGGCCTTCTTGGCCACCTGAGCACACTGCTGGCTCTTGTTCAGCTGGCTATTGACCAATACCCCCGAGCACAGTCTGTGTAGTTGACTTAAGTTTATAGAGCATGTTTCCATTAGTGTTATCGTTTTAATTGTCAGTTAATTTTTCTGTATACATATACTATATGGGACAAGATTGATTTATTCATGCTAATGTAAGAGTAAACCATTAACCATTTCATTTGCAGTATGGTTAACTGTGGTATTCATGGAAGCTCCTCTGATTATTTTTGATGAGGTCTTTAAGTACATGTAATACTGAAAACACATTCCCATTCATTAGGACACATATAAGATGTTAAGCCCAACATGTCAAATAGCATCTAGAAAAATTCCATTAACATTAAGCATATTTACTTCTTAGCATTAAGCTTGGTCAATTTGAACATTACTGCATTGTAGTATAAGAGGCATCTTGTTTGCTTTTATTTACCTTCTCAGTAGTAAATGTACTTTGGTTAACCACAATGGCAAACTTAGGCAAGACATTTGTGTCAACAGATCCTTCTTCTCAACAAAGTAATATTCTTAGTTTCTAGGGCAGCAGACTCGATTCTGAGTAATAAGGTGTTTATAAGTCTTGTTGTAAATCTGAAACCATAAACATGTCTACTTTTCTATTAAACCTGCTGCTGTGTTTGGGACACAATAAGTTCTCTTTTAAATTTGATGGTAGCAAGCATGTTGGTTTTCCAGTTTTGATTGCTGTTGATTTAACAGCTGCTAGCACCTCCTGCCAAGCTTTTGACCAAAGTCATGCTCCTTGGTGATGTCATTAACAATGCCTAGAATTGAGAAGTTGATGGTTCCTGCTGGGAGACAGTGAAAGGTTTCATGCCTCCCTTGTTGTGTTGTAGATGCATTTGGGAACACCAGTAAGAAACAAGTCCTTCTCCACAGCTGACCTATATTTAGTCATTTTTTGATAATAGATTCAACAAACATTTGGGCCAGGAGAAGTTTTAATCAGGACATTTATTTTCATTTTATAATGCAGTCTTTCAAACACACCTTGACTAATGTTAGCAATTAAATGATTCCTGGAATATGTCTTGCATTCTTAGCTGCTGTAAGGTTGTGAGAAACACTCCGTAGCCAATAACTTAGGCTCAGGCGAGGATCTCAGTGAAGTAGTAATTTATTCGCGATTGCAGTGGTGGGCGTCCCACAAGCAGGAGCGCACCTACTGGTTCCAAAACACAGTTTATATACTTTATGATGACAGGACCCTCTCCTGTTTCCCCACTGAGTGGGTAATCCAGGTTCACAATCTATCTGATGCTTCACAGACAATGCAAGGCCTTCAGTTGCCGGCCTGTTAAATTTCAAATTTCTTTTGACTTTTTTACTGTTTGAAGTGGTAATGTTTTCCTCACTTATCTGACTTGACTTAACACCGTGAGGTGTTACCTTAAGGTGTAATTTGGTAGATATCTTCCTCTTCTTCACCTTCTTTGCTTTCCATCTCCTCTAATATCATCACCTTATCTGAGTAAGGTGGTGGCTCCATGGTCATTTGTTTCAATAGTGCAGTTTCAATTAACCACTGTACTAGTCCTCTTACACAGGGGATAATGCAACAACCAACGGCTGTCAAAACTCCTGCTACTATGATCAAGGATGTAAATATGCCTAATTTTTCTGCCTATTCACTGGCAAGGGTGGTAAACCCTTGCAATGCTCTAGTTACTATGCCATCCAGGGCAGTATGCTCAGTATCACACACACACACCTCCTTTCTCCACAAGCATCATATCTAATGTTATTCTGTTTTCCTAAGCCATTTTGCTGGTGGCACCTAGTTGTTCAGCAGTTCCTCTTATCGCATCCCTTGTATAATTTATGAATCTCTGCTGATTATAATAAATATAAGTAATCCAATCCACATTCTTATTGATTGTTACCCACCAGAACAATGATGACTCAAACCCTGCAGCAATTTGATTCCTGGCTTCCTGTTCATCGGGAACTCCTCTAGGCACCCCAATAGAATCTATGTAGACTCTATCATCGAATGATATTCCTAAGCCTCTTTTACTTCTTCTGGGTATTTGTGATGTTTCTCTTCCAAATGCCAGGGTGAAGGGTATAGCTAAGTGAACAAGTGCACAAGTGCCTCCCCAGTTAGATGGTAGGGTGGACCGTAAGATCTTCCCTTCACAGTACCACCAGAGATCTGCCCTGGGGATCTCAAGTCTTGAGCAGTTTCCCATCAAGTCCTTCACAGCATTCAAGGTCCTCGTGCACAAGACAAATTCTCCCAGATGCCGGGTAGCACTCACACCCTGCCGTGAGAGGCAAGCTGTATGGTTACCTATAGCTGTAGAGAATGCAGGGGGAACCCTGATATTGCTATCATGCAAGGAAGGGAACAGCAAAGAGAGAGACTTACAGGCCTCATTTCCCCAGGCAGTCTTTTCTTGGTACAATGCAATCATACATCGCATCCCCTGGGAATCCTTGGTCCACCTGAACGGGAAGGGCACTATCTGGGCAATCAGTCATCCCGAGGCACAAGCATAGCAATTGCTATGGTTGAGACTCTGGACAGTATATTTGACCCATTCTATCCAGGCATTCACATCCCCATACCCTGTTTCAATCTCAAATGTTTGAACTGCCGCATTTCAAAGAGGGCCTCCTGTTTTCTCTCCTGTTTTCTCCTTGAGTTTCTCCCTTTCTCTGATGGCAATAGAGTATTGTTTCCATTTAGCTATTCTCAATCTGGCTGTTGGGTCTCTACCAGTTATTTGTTCTCTCTGCTCAATTGTCTCTGGGCATTTAAATCTCCACAAGCTAACACCTCATGAGCATCAACCATGACAGATTGTGGTACATAACCCTCTGTCACATTCACCCATATTTTGACGGGGTATCCTGTCTTACTATTATCTGGTCGTGCCTTTTCCAAGTTGCCAATTGACCGAGGCTTTCTCTGAGGCCTACAATCACTAAAAATAAAAATAATAATTGATTTTTCCCTGTGATTATTTTTAAATCTTAGGTTTCCAAATAATTATCAATACAAAGAATAAGATGTACGCTACTACTATAACCCCCCTTGGGAGCACTTCACTTCACTATAGGTCTGTCCTTTCTCTCAATCACAAGTCACACTCATTAGTTGCCTGTGAAAATAAAAGGTTAGTTTACAATTGTAAGCTTTTATCCTGCTCAGAGTCCATTATGAGGTTTTTCTTTTTGATTTTAACTTCCAACAAGTCTTCTGTAGGAACAGCTTCCCAGGTACTAGGGTCGACAGGTGCTTTCACTCGAGTATAGTAAGTCCAACATTTTTCCGCAGTTCTTACGGCTGTTTCAGTGGCTAGTAGTACTTGGAACGGTCCTTCCCATTCAGGCCGGAGTTTTGATTCTCTCCAGGTTCGAATCAGGACCCAATTTCCTGGTTGATGGTGGTGAATGGGGAATACCAAAGGTGGGGTTTGAGCCAATAGCCCACGGGTCCTGAGAGATGACAAAGAAGAGGACATCCCCAGAATACAGTTCTTAAGAAAACTCTCTTGTTTCGAATCGTGGTATCTCATCCCTTCTGCCCGAATAGGGCAATCTGAACAGCATCTCCTTTCTTGGTGCTGTTTGAACCTGGAGGAGTGCTAAAGGTAAGCATTTTAACCAAGGAAGTTGGGTTTCTAACACTAATTTAGTTAATTGCTGCTTTAATGTCCGGTTCATTCCCTCTACCTTCCCAGAAGAGGAGGGGTGCCAGGGGGTGTGAGAATCCCACTCAATCTCTAAGGCCTGCCTTAACCCTTGCAGTACTTGTGAAGTGAAATGACTTCCTTGATCTGAATCAGTGTTTTCAGCTATCCCATATCTAGGGACTATTTGCTCCAGTGATACCTTAGCCACCGTGTTTGCAGTGGCAGATACAGAGGGGAGAGCTTACACCCATCCAGTCACGTGGTCAATTAGGACAAACAAGTACTTAAGTCTCCCTGCTTTAGTTAACTTAGTAAAGTCTACCTGTACACTTTGGAAAGGTCGAATCCCTGGCTCCCGTCCCCTTCTAGGTGGGTTACGGATGACCTTTTTATTTACCTTTTGACATATGGTACATCCTCTGCATATTTGCTTCACTGAAGTGTATATTCCTACACAGACATACATTCTTAGCACAACATCACACATTGCTTGCACCTCCCAATGACTATCTTGATGTAAAACATCATATTTGCCTCATTGGTGCTTTATTCAGCATTTCTCTCCCATCAGAGAATATCCATTTTCCCTCAGACTTCGTGGCTCCTGATTCCTTAAAAAAATCTTTCTCTTAAAACTTTTTAGTTCTTTCTTAGTTTTCAACAGTTCCCTGAATCCTCTCTGGATTTGTTCTCCGTTTTCCCTCAGACATTAGATGCCTTAAATACCTGACTTCTCTTTCTACATATTGTAATTTATTTTTCAATACTCCCAAGCCCTGCTTTCCCAGAAAGTTGAATAGCTTGTTAGTAGCTTTCTTCACAACTGTTTTCTCCTGTCCTGACAATAAATGATCATCCACATATTTGTAACAGTAATACCTCCTCGGGAGGTTGGAATTGCTCCAAAATCTGTTCTAGAACTTGCCCAAATAAATTGGTGGCCCTGTAAACCCCTGAGGTGAAACTGTCCATCTGTATTGTTGCTTCTGCCCCCATTTCAGGGTCTTTCCAGTCAGAGGTGAATATATCTTTGCTCTCAGGGCCTGAGAGCACTCCATTAATAACACTGTTATTCCAGTCTAACAATTTACTATTTGAATGCCCAATTTCATCATCAAATCCCTTCCCAACAAGTTAGTCCCTGCCTTGGGTACATACAATAATTGCCCAGAGATCATTTTATCCCCTAGTCTCAGCTTGGTATCCCCCAAAGGTGGCACTGTTATCCCAGCCCCTTCTACCCCCATCACTTTTTAGGGTTTCGTTAGTTAATTTAATCCCTGATACTTTACAGGCCAGTAATGACCTAGCTGCCCCAGTGTATTGGTTTCGATGGCAAGGTTCGGGGGGGGGGCAGCTGCAGTGGCAGCCCCCATGAGGAGAATCCAGAAGCCTCCCTGTGGCAGATAAGGGACAATTTCATCCTGCCCCAAAGGGGCCCACCGCTGCCCAGAGCCAAGCCATGAGCAACACAGTCCGTGCCTCTGTGAGAGCACATCCACGAAAACAAACAAACAAAAAAAGAAAAACCTGCTGCTCAACAGCAGCTGGGAGAGCAAGGAGCGAGAAATCTTCCCGCAGACACCAAAGTCAGAACAAAAGGAAGGGGTGGAGGCGCTCCAGGCGCCGGAGCCGAAGTCCCCTGAGGCCTGTGGAGAAGCCCCTGGTGGAGCAGGCTGCCCCCCCGTCCCCCCCCCCCTTCTCGATACTTGGGAAACTGACCAAACACCACAGCAAATATACCAAAACTTCTAGACTGTTATTTAGATAATGCCTACATCCTCTTTCCCTGCTCATTCAACTTTCCCAGCTGTCCTGGTTTCAGTTAGGACAGAGTTAATTTTCCTCCTAGTAGCTGGTAGGGTGCTATGTTTTGGATTAGGATGAGAAGAGCGCTGATAACATGCTGATGTTTTAATTGTTGCAGAGCAGTGCTTACACCAAGCCAAGGACTTTTCAGCTTCTCGCTCTGTCCTGCCAGCAGGCAGGCTAGGGGTGCAGCAGGAGCTGGGAGGGGACAGACCCAGGACAGCTGACCCAAAGTGGCCAAAGGGGTATTCCATACCATATGCTGAACAATTAATATGGGGTGGGGGGGCCGGCTGCTCGGGGATAGGCTGGGCATCGGTCATCGGGTGGTGAGCAATTGCATTGTGCGTCACTTGTTTGTACACATTATATTATTATTATTATTATTATTATTATTATTTTCCTTTCTTTCCTGTCCTAATAAACTGTCTTTATCTCAACCCACAGGCTTTCATTTCTTTCTAATTCTCTCTCCCCATCTGAGAGAGAGAGAGGGGAGGGTAAGTGAACGGCTGTGTGGTGCTTAGCTGCTGGCCGGGTTAAAACAAAACAAAAAGAAAACTTCTCAGCAAAGTACAGGAGAGAAGCACATTCTTTGTGAATTTTGCCCACTTCTGGCCCTTTTGCACAAATTACAGGGAATAGGGCCTTTTGGAAGGGCCTGCAAAGGTCTTCAGTTTGCAGGACATATGTGAGTTTTAGGCCTTTGACTTGAAGTTTTAATGCAAGAACAGCGCCCAGGCTCTGTGCTGTCTCAACAGTCTCACAACCTCATCTTCTAGATCATGAACCTGGGTGCTTTTCCTAAAGAGAAATCCCTTGGGACCAAGCAGGGTTTTTCAGCCAGCAGCTACTTCAAAGCTCTTCCAAAAGAGGACATTTGTGCATTGAAGATCTACATCAGTCACATCCCAGTTGTTCCTGCAGGGCAGCAGACAAAAAATGATTTCTCATTGGGGTTGGTCCTTACTAACTATTTATAAGTGTAGAACAGAAGAGTGCTCATCTGCCACAATGCTATCAGATCGCTTTGCAAGATCTTCTCTACTTTCAGATTCATAGGCAGCATTTCAAAGATAGGTGGCAAAGATTGCCAATATTGAAGCACAAGTGTAAACAACCACTAAAATAAATAAATAATAGCAGAGCAAAGAAGGTTTTGCAGCTGCAGACAGCTATCGCCTTTTCCTCTTCTTTAGAGATTTTTGCACTCTCCCAAAGCATCAGGTTCCTCTAACTCTTCTGCACATCCCGGGCCCAAAAAGTACCAATGTGCAGAGCAGTCCTCCTCCAAGGGCCAGTGTATTTGTGAGCCTCAGGTCTTATTGGGTGCTTATGTGTGACTGGTTGAGAGAGGCAAGTACACGGATGTGTTGATGTACATAGGAGTTACTTTCATTTACCATTCAGACGGCTGCTAGAACAAGAATTGTTTCACTTGAAAATGTATTTTTGTGCTGATCTAAACAAATTGAAAACATTTTCATTTGTTTTTCATGAGCAGCACAGATGTTATTTGGCAACTTCCATACAAAACACCATAGATAAAAACCGTAACAGCACAACAGAAATGGATGAAGTCTACTTTTTCAGCAGAACCAAAGATCTCCAAAGCTTTATATAGTCTTTTCCAGGAAATGAGGGGAGATTAAATGAGGTTGGGGTCTCTGTGTTTGTGTAGTTTCATTCATCTCACATGGAAACAAAAGAAAAATCCCTGAAGATTTTGTTCTCATGCTGGAAACTCCATTAGGCAGGAAAGTACATTCTTTTAAATCCACTGAACATTTTAAGTTTATTCGGTTGTACTGCATATGTACTTTCCCCAGATGTAAATCAGTAATGGAAAAGCTAATATCAGAGTTTGCAATGAATGTGTAGCCTGCATGAAAATTGTAGCACAGAAACTTCCAATTTTTGATGGCTAAAGGCTGTAATCCTTATACAAAATACTTTTCCACAAGGATTTCAAGAGTTCACACATATAAATCACGATATTTTTTCACCCAGAGCCTACATTGCACATTATCAGCCACAAATTAATTTTGGAACGAAATGGCCTCTGCTACCTTCTTTTCTACTTCCTGCCTACACGCCTGTACTCTCGATAAACCTACAGACAGATAACATGTCAGTTAAACTGAAGACAGTAATCATGTGCTACATGGTTGAAGGCCAGCCCTTTCTCAAGCATTATCACTTGAGAACATTCAATTTCATTAGCCTTAACTACATCCTCATCATATCTCACTAAATAATTCATTTAAATTTTCAGCCTCTCTGGCATTTAAGCCTTTGAATACAGACAAATAATGTTTCCTTTTAGATATCTCATAGCCAAGCTATGTATATATTTAGCTGTTTTATCTTTCCTCATAAATTTGGCCCTTTAATAATTGTTTTGCTGTTCTCTGAATCATTTCCAGTTTGGCACAATCATTCTTATAGCAAGTTGCTTAAACCTGAATGTATTTTTTAAGGTATGGACTCAGCAGAACCATATGACCAGGTTTCTTCACCATAACCTAATGCCCCACATTAAAAACTGTAATTAATTTTTTCTTCCTACCATATTGCACTAAAAAGTCATGTCAAATGTTTTATCTGTGTCTTTTTCAAAGCTGTTTTCCATATCTCTCCGTTTCTGTATTTCATTCTATATGCTTCTTTTGTCCTCATTTGGCAGTAATTATTTTCCCAGAAGTGTTTACATGTATGTTTCTAGTTAGAAGAATGGTGGTTTAAGATACTAGTAAAAGATTAGAGACATCTGGGCTTGTTTTCCTACTTTATGGAAAAGGAGGCTAGTATGACATTTTTTCACTAAATAGTGCTGTGAGCTTAAGTGCATTTCAGCACTGCAAAACACCTATATGTACTGATATTGGTGTTGTTTAAATGCCATAAAGTCCCTTATTTGTTGCAATGTTTTCAATTTCAGTAAATATTTGAATAGCATTTTCTGTCCTTTGCAGTGTTTACCCTTCCCAATTTATCTGGGATTTCATGGAATATACTCCTAGGTACCTGCCAAATATCTGCGTAAGTTTAGCATGATTTTGGATTGGTCGATACATAAAAGGGCATGCTGAAAAAAGAAAAGAATTTCCCAAATGTCTCTATAGTGTTTGAACAACTGTTTCTGCAATTAAACATTTCTGAGAAATGCAGAGTCACTAGCAACTGGTAGTGTTCTTGTGCAAGGCAGTAAAATTACTCACATTGTCTCATAGCTTGCTGGTATTTACAGCTGTATCTATTAGCCTTTAAAATGGCTACAGTGGGTGGGCTCGTTGTTCCTGGTAGCAATTATCAAACCATTAATGCTGGCTTCCCAGTATATCAACCTGGATGTCCTGGTTCCAGTTAGGACAGAGTTAATTTTCCTCCTAGTAGCTGGTAGGGTGCTATGTTTTGGATTAGGATGAGAAGAGCGCTGATAACATGCTGATGTTTTAATTGTTGCAGAGCAGTGTTTACACCAGGCCAAGGACTTTTCAGCTTCTCGCTCTGTCCTGCCAGCGAGCAGGCTGGGGGTGCAGCAGGAGCTGGGAGGGGACAGACCCAGGAAAGCTGACCCAAACTGGCCAAAGGGGTATTCCATACCATCTGACGTCATGCTAAATAATATATAGGGGTGGCTGGCCGGGGTGGGGGGCCGGCTGCTCGGGGATAGGCTGGGCATCGGTCAGCGGGTGGTGAGCAATTGCATTGTGCATCACTTGTTTTCTTACACATTATTATTATTAATACTATTATCATTATCACTATTATTATTATTGTTATTATTATATTCCTGTCTTAATAAACTGTCTTTATCTCAACTCACCGGCTTCACTTTCCCGTTTCTCTCCCCCATCCCAGCGAGGGAGGGGGGAGGGTGAGCGAACGGCTGTGTGGTGTTTAGCTGCCAGCCGGGTTAAACCACAACACTGGAAAATGCCCCTGCTATTTATTTAGCAGATAAAATCCTGTCTAAATCTGTTGGCTGATATGTACAGTATGTGTGTCTGTGTATAGGGCTATGAGGCTGAGAATTGGCTATCAACATTCAAAAATCATTATAAGAAAAAATGTCTTCTGATATTTTGAGGAAGATAATCTGTCAGTCAGACATTTAAGCCCATCTACAGGCAGGACTTCTAGTTACATAGGTGTTTACCTATTTCTTTAAATAAAAGCTCAGAATGGCCTATCACAGAATCACAGAATCACAGGATCACAGGATGGTTTGGGTTGGAAGAGACCTTAAAGACTATCTAGTTCCAACCCCCTGCTGTAGGCAGGGGCACCTCCTACTGTATCAGGTTGCTGAAAGCCCCATCCAACCTGGCCTTGAACTCTTCCAGAGATGGGGCATCCACAGCTTCTCTGGGCAGCCTGTTCCAGTGCCTCACCACCCTCATACACATACTTTGAAGAGTGATCTCAAAAGAAAAAAATAAAATGCTGCAAAACTTATCATAAAACCATAAAAAGAGATACTATTGACCTCTAAGAAGTCTTTTCATTTTCAATACTGATTATTAATCCTTCCCAAGATGAGTTTTGCTGCTGCCTGAAATGAAATCTGCAGGCTCATGTAGATTTTCTTAGGAAAAAGACGACAATTTACTGTACTGAGGAAGGACCATGCTTTTTTTTTTCTTTTATTTTTTTCCCATTATAAGAACCAGCTTGTTCACTGCTGAAAATTATGCATCCATGTCTTCAGTAAATAGGTCTTACTCCATAAATTGTTTGCAAAGATTTCATAATCAGCATCTGAAATTTGAAATGCCTGCTGCAGTGGTTTGTTGCAGGGTTGTGAGATATTTTTCCTGCTGTTATACTGGACTATTCAGCTATGAACATGCCACTGCATGAGTCCGAAGTGGCATATTTGAATGTAAAATGTCACTGTCTTTGTTTATGTTATCAAATTCAGCATCAGTTACTGTTTCCACAGTTGAGCTTAAATGTTTTCTTTACCTGTGTTTAGGCTAGTAAAACAATTTGTATGCGTGAAATGATTTAAGTGCATCTTAATTTTCCATCTCTCCCAGCTAGCAGACTCTGGGGATCTGCTGGTGATGATATGTGAGTAAAAGGTTACCTTGAGCCTCGGAGTAAGATACATATACACACATTCTGCTAAATGTACTTTGGGACCCTACTCTAGTGAACTACTGATTTCCATTTTTAAGACCCTGAAAATGAAACTTGTCGTATGACTTTTACGGGAGTTAATCAAAAATGCTGGACTTAACATGCACCTAACTTTCAATAGCCATAAAACAGCCTTCACTAAACTTTTCAGGATGTTGCGATATTTAATGTCTGCTGGTGCATATGTTAAAGAAACATCCTGAGGACACAGATAATGTGATGAATAAGAATCTGTCACTGTGTTGAAATTCAATGGAAAAATCTCTACTATATTCTTAGCATTTTTTTCTTTTATTATCTGTGAGCTTACACTGAGAATGTCTCTGTGAGCTCTTTCAAACCAGCATTCACTGGCACAATTGAACAAGGTTTTAATTTGCTCAGAAATTAGGTTGGCAATTGTCAAATAAAGAGACTCTTACCTGCCTGAACCAATCCCTGGTTTTAACACATGGCACTGGCTGTTGCTTCATTTGGAAACATTGCAAATACTATGTTTTGTAACTGATAGCCTAATTACTGTCTAGTGATTAGAGTTTGGCATAATAAACTGTCTTTTGGATTGCTTTAGTTGTTAATGCTTTGCATGAACATTTCATATCTTAACACCATAAAATGGCAAGCTAAATTAATTCATAGACATGAATGGACCTGAAAAGTTTAACCTTGACCAAATTTTTCCAGCTTGCTTTCCATTCCCAGAAACTCTCTCTTGTTACAGCACATGCACATACTTTCAAAAAAAAAAAAAGTTATATCACCAATGTCACTGAAATATAAATGTCTGTGCACACGGTGCATGACAGGTTTTGTGTAGGCAGAAGCCTCCTCCTCCTCCCCTCTGGCCTTATAATGCTTTTTTGTTTCAAATTGTATAGCTCTTTCAGCAGTTACAGATGTGCCAAGAGTCCGGCTTTGGCTGGGGTAGGTTTTCTTTGTATTGGTTACAGAGGTCCCTGCCAATGTCTCGGCTCTGCTGGCTACGGAGGGATGATCTCTGAGCACAGCAGCACCTCTCTTGGCTGTTTGTTGCTCCTGTTGCTTGGGCCTTACTTGTGGCCTCAGACGTACAGGCCTGCTGCTTCTCGCTGCTCCCACATCTCAGCATTGCTGGTGCATGCAGGAGCAGATGTAGGTGCTTGCAGAGGAGGAGAGCAAACAGCAAGGGACAGAGCAGAGGCTGCCCCAAAACGAGAAGAGCCAGACTGCCAGAGGTCCCAGTGAATGCATGTTGGCAGAGGCAGATGCATGAAGAGTCCACAGCCAAAAGGAAAGGCAAGGTGAATTCAGTGAAGAGAAGAGGATTATAAACCCTCTGGGATCATCAAGGTTAGAGAATGGGTCCTGTGACATTTTGCATGGGATGAAGGGCTTTGTCACCAAGAACGATGATTTGCTGCCAGCCCTTTAGGATGGTGGTGGACTGGAGAAAACCTGTGTTAAAAATCACTTTGCAGCCAGTGTGCTCAACCCCAGCATTCACCCACAAACTATTTTATTTCTGGATTATCCCAGAAAACTCAATAAGATAGATTTTGTTGAGGTCATCAGCTCAGAAGCACAAGATTGGGAGCAGAAGGGACAATGATTGCTCGGAGCTACTCATGAAGAAAGGCCTCCTACGACTACATCTGGACTGTTCTGCAGTGCTGGAAAGAAAGGGACAGGCCTAAAATGTTCCCTCCTGTCTATGTTATGTCCTGGTGAATCTGGTCTCCAGGGGTTGGTGCAACAGCCAAAGGACTGTCTTCTGGCTAAGTCCCTTAAGAGACAATTATACTACCAGCAAACCAAAGTAGAAACCATTGTCCCAGGATATATTACTACATTATCTAATTAACTAATACCATAATATTAATTAGGCTGGACACAGCTATACCATGATTGTGAAGAGCTCCGTGTAGCTACGTAACCACTACTCACACCAAACATGAAGGCTTGGCAGTCAGTGTTCACCCATTTAGACACCTCAATTTCAGGAGAGGCTGATCAGGACATTTGATCCCACCAGGTGGGCATCAACAGGTTTGGAGTTGGGCCATTTGTTTGATAATAGGCTGATATATATGCAAAACCATTTCTTTTTCAAACTGTCATTGGACTTTCAATCAATCGGTGAGCTTCTAACCAAAGACTCCATCTCCCTGTGACTTTCTGACACAAGAAATCAAGTTCAGGGAAATTATTCTGCTCTCTGGCAAAATTGTGAGGGAATGATTTGGCCTTGTTGCTGCAGGAATTGGTCATCTTTTCACACAGCTCTAAGGACTTGCCAGGCTGAGCCTCCAAAGCTGACAGCACAAGAGGACGGAACAGGTAGACTGATTTTTGGCTCACTGTTGTGTTTTCATCTTTCTCAAATGTTGTAAAATTGTAACACCAACAGCTAATTTTCAGAACCTGAACCTTTGCCCTAGTTTTTTGGGGCTGAACCATTCTGACATCTGTCTCTAGGGAGTGTTTGTGTGGTGTAAAAATGATCCAGGCTGCCAAAACATCAAAAAGCAAACAGCAATAAAGGTTGGGTTATTTTTGTTTGCTTTGTTCAACATGCTTCATAAAAAGAGAGCTAGCTAGGTAATGAAATGATATATAAACCTGTTACATGAATTCCTACATAAATATAAAATCCAAGTTCAGTCTGCAGAGTGTCTGGAAGGGAATTAAAGCATTATTAAATCATGATTATTTGGACAACTTTGCATTCTTCCTGAGAATGCTAACAAATCATAAAAGAGTTGTGCATTTTAGCACAGATGATTAATGCTAGCAGAAATGTGGTCTGTCTTCACCATTACTATTGCTCATCTTTAAGTTTGGAAACAAGAAAAATGACCTGTTCTAAATATTGCTTGTCTTATATGTCCTGAAATCTGTGACGGGCAGTAATCATGCCACCAGGCAGAACCAAGGCTGCCAGGGGATTCAAAGCATGCTGACGGTAGGTCTGGCAAAGTAGAGAGGTTTTCAGATGCTGAATGGATATGGACAAGGAAGAGATCATCACTCCCCTATCAGGGGTAAGGAGGGAATAGGGAATGGTGAGATTTTCCCTGAGGTATGGCAACAGAGGTGAAACTAAGCATTGCCCCTCTGTGCAGTTTAAATTTCCTCTCAATTAGAATCACAAGCTTCAGGTAACCAAACAGAAAGCTAAAATGAAATAATCTACAGAGAATGGCTCACAAATATATTCTAAAAATTGTTTAGCAAAGCCTTTGGCAATCATTTGAAAAATAATGCACACATTCAAAGGAAATTAGGATCTGTTTGTGATGGGTCACACAGACTGGTATTTTTTGTATTTTTGTTCACAGGCAATGGTGTGACATGCTAACTAACATGGAACAGTTACACCTCTTTTCTATAGCTTCTTCCCCCAGTTTCCACCCCAAGGAATATTCCACCCATCAAATAAGCATAGTTTTTTTATATCAAAGAGCATTATACAAACACAATTATTTGCCTTTTAGCCATAACTCAATCAAGAATCACTCCAAGCTATCCCCATCACATATCATATTTTTTTCCACTTAAATTACCTTTTGGGGTGGGTGCAAGAGATTAACATCCACCTTAAAAGTCAAGAAAATTTAATTATTCTTGAAACAGTTCATTACACCTATGTGTCTTCAGTTTAGCAACCAAATGCCAGTATATTTCAATATTTACCCCTACAGATAGATGAGGTGGCATCCAGAAGAGCTGTAATTTTGGGAAGTTGGGTTTTATTTTTTATTTTTTTTGCCTCCATTATTTATTGCTGCAAAAACTAATAGCAGGGAAAAAAAAGAAAAAAAGAAAAAAAAGTCTATGAAATCTCACTGGAAGTCATTCCTGGGGCATAGACTTTGAAAAGATGGGTCAGTGGTTTTCAAATAAACCAACCAATGCAGACATTAAAGAAGAATCTTGTGCCCTACTGAAGCAGTCCTATGGGAGACTATTAGGCTAAGTACTTGAGAACTCCTGGGAACTAGCCAGTACCTCTTTCCTAAAGATCTTTATGTTCACCTCCTCCTCTGTATGTGCAGATACTGTGAAGATGGATGATCACACATAGCCTGAACCCAGTAGGCAGAGAGAGTCATTCAAATCAGTCCTCTTGTCTGGCCTTCATGATTAAGTGATGGAAAAGGAAAAGCTCTGAACTTCAGGCTACTGGTACAGGTTGTACTGGCAAAACAGCACTGTGCAAAGCCGTTCAGTGATATGTGCAAAATGAATCAGTATGGAGGACAAAAACATACTTCACTGTAAAACACTAGACTGCTCAGAGCATTAATTAGCAGCTTAGTTGGCAACTTCTGTTAAAATTTCAAGAATTAAAGAAATATTCTGGGCTGGGTTCTGAGCTTGGTAACAGCAATGTAAATTGTATTAAAGCACTTAATAAAGTATTTACAACAGAAAATCTGTGCATTTGATTGATACAGATGCTACATATATTGCTTTCTTATCACCATGGCCTTTAATCACAAAAAATGTCTGGGCCACACTGATTTGAGGAAACTTTCACTCTCTCTGTAGTTTTTATGTAGGTAATTATTGTGGTTTAAGTGCTAAAATGCACATAGTTGAAAAAAATTATCCATAGTGTTAGCCAAGAAAAACTTGGCAAGCACTCTAATTTCATAGACCTGGAAAGTTATAAAGCACCTTTATTTTATTAAATAAGTAAGGCTAGATAGAAGATGTCAGTCAACAACAAAATTTCAATTAGACTTACTTAGGTAGAACTTTATTTTATTATTATTATTTTTAAAGGAATATTTGCTCCAAATTTTGAACTAAAATAGAATCATAGAATCATAGAATATCCCGAGTTGACATCGCAGGCGAGCCTCCTCCCTGCTCACCTCGCCTCCCCAGGTGCCCTTACACAATAGGCTTGAGGCCCTGGAGCTTGAGAGACAAATTGGTGAGGATGTGGGGGAAGGTCCACACAGGAGGTTGTCTAGGGCAAGGAAGTCAAGTCCATGCCTGAAGACTTCCTCCACCAAGAAGGAAAGAAGGGTAATGGTCGTAGGCAACTCCCTTCTGAGGGGAACAGAGGGCCCCATTTGTCAGCCAGACCCTACCCGTAGGGAAGTCTGCTGCCTCCCTGGGGCCCGGGTCAGGGACATTACCAGGAAACTTCCTGGCCTGGTTCGCCCCTCCGATTATTATCCCTTAGTGATAATTCAGGCTGGCAGAGACAAAATTGCTGAGAGAAGCCTGAAGGCTATCAAAAGGGACTTCAGGGGATTGGGGCGGTTACTGGATGGAGTGGGAGCGCAGGTGGTGTTTTCCTCTATCCCTTCAGGGGCAGGGAGGGATACTGAGCAGACCTGGAAGGACCAGCTGATTAATACATGGCTGAAAGGCTGGTGCCATTGCAGGAATTTGTTTTTTTTTTTTTTGATCATGAGGAGATATACTCAGCACCTGGCCTGATGGCTGCAGGTGGGTCCTACCTGTCTCAAAGGGGGAAAGGAATCCTAGCCCAGGAGCTGGCAGGGCTCGTAGAAAGGGCTTTAAACTAGGTATGAAGGGGGAAGGAGATGAAATGATGCTCGATAGAGATGAGCCTGGGGGAGCAGTCCCAGGGTTAGGGGTGAGGGCAATGGCACAACTGAAGTGCATCTACACCAATGCACGCAGCATGGGCAACAAACAGGATGAGCTGGAAATCATTGTGTGGCAGGCAAACTATGACTTAGTCGCCATCACTGAAACATGGTGGGACCACTCCCATGACTGGAGTGCTGCAATGGATGGCTACAAGCTCTTCAGAAGGGACGGGCAACTAAGGAGGGGCGGTGGCATGGCTCTCTATATTAGAGAGTGTTTCGATGTTGTTGAGCTCGGGGTTGGGAATGATAAGGTAGAGTCCCTGTGGATAAGGATCGGGGGTTGGCCAACAAGACAGACATCCTGGTGGGGGTCTGTAATAGACCGCCAAACAAAGATGAAGAGACGGATGAGGCGTTCTATAAGCAGATGGTGGAAGTCGCGCAATCGCCAGCACTTGTTCTCAAGGGGGACTTTAACTTACTGGGCATATGCTAGAAATACAGTACAGCCCTGAGGAAGCAGTCTAGGAGGTTCCTGGAGTAGGTGGAAGACAGCTTCCTGACTCAGCTGGTTAGTGAGCCTACCAGGGGGTGCCCTGCTAGACCTGCTGTTCACGAACAGAGAAGGACTGGTGGGACATGTGGTGGTCAGGAGCTGTCTTGGGCAGAGCGACCACAAAATGGTAGAGTTCTCTATTCTTGGTGAAGTCAAGAGGGGGGGGTCATTAAAACTGCTACCTTGGACTTCTGGAGGGCAAACTTTGAATTGTTCAGGACACTGGTAGGGACGGTCCCTTGGGAGTCAGTCCTGAAGGGAAGAGGGTTCTGGAAAGGCTGGATGCTTCTCAAGAAGGAAGTCTTAAAGGAGAAGGAACAGGCTGTCCCCACGTGCCGTAAGATGAGCTGGCAGGAAAAAAGACCGGTATGGTTGAACAGGGAACTTTTGCTGAGTGTCCAGGAGAAAAAAGAGAGATCATGTGTGGTGGAAGAAGGGATAGGCAACTCGGGGAGAGTACAAGGAAGTTGCCAACACATTCAGAGAAAAAATCAGGAAGGCTAAAGCCCAGCACGAGCTCAACCTGGCCACTATGGTTAAGGATAACAAAAAATGTTTTTATAAATATATTAATAGCAAGAGGAGGGGCAAGGAGGATCTCCATCCTTTACTGGAGGCAGGGGGGAACATCACAACTGAGGTTAAGGAAAAGGCTGAGGTTCTTAATGCCTTCTTTATATGTGTCTTTACTAGCCAGACCACTTATCTTCGCAGTACTCAGCCTCCCGACTTGGAAGTCTGGGATGGGGAGCAGAAGAAACCCCCCACAGTTCAGGTGAAAACAGTTCATAGAATATCCCGAGTTGGAAGGTACCCATAAGGATCATCGAGTCCAACTCCTGGCACCACACAGGTCTAATAAAAAAATTCACACCATATGGCTAAGTGCACAGTCCAAAAGCTTCTTAAACTCCAACAGGCTTGGTGCCATGACTGCATCCCTGGGGAGCCCGTTCCAGTGCACGACAACCCTCTCAGTGAAGAACCTCTTCCTGATGTCCAGCCTGAACCTCCCCTGTCGCAGCTTGACAACATTCCCTCGAGTCATTAAAGAGAATAGACTGGTGCCTGCCCCTCCACTCCCCCTTGTGAGGAAGCTGTAGACTGCGATGAGGTCTCCCCTCAGCCTCCTCTTTTCCAGGCTGAACAGGCCTAGTGACCTCAGACGCTCCTCATATGTCTTCCCCTCTAGGCCCCTCACCATCTTCCTCGCCCTCCTCTGGACACTCTCCAACAGTTTCACATCCTTTTTGTACTGTGGTGCCCAGAACTGCACACAGTACTCGAGGTGAGGCTGCACCAGCGCAGAGTAGAGTGGGACAATCACTTCCCTTGACCGACTAGCAATGTCGTGCCTGATGCACCCCAGGATACGGTTGGCCCTCCTGGCTGCCAGGGCACACTGCTGGCTCATATTCAACTTGCTATCAACCAAAACCCCCAGATCCCTCTCTGCGGGGCTGCTCTCCAACGTCTCGTCGCCCAGTCTGTACGTGTAACCAGGGTTGCCCTGTCCCAGGTGCAGGACCTGGCACCTGCTCTTGTTAAACTTCATGCGGTTGGTGATCGCCCAGCTCTCCATTCTGTCCAGATCTCTCTGCAAGGCCTTTCCACCCTGAAAAGAGTTAACAACTCCTCCCAGTTTAGCATCATCAGCAAATTTGCTCAAAACACCTTCTAGTCCTACATCCAAAGCATTTATAAAAGCATTGAAAAGAACGGATCCTAAAATGGAGCCCTGGGGGATCCCACTGGTGACTGGCCGCCAGCCTGTTGTGGCCCCGTTTACCACAACCCTTTGAGCCCTACCCATCAGACAACTGTTCACCCATCATGTGAAGTTTTTTGTCTAGCTGTATGCTGGACATTTTGTCCAGTAGGAACCTATGGGAAATTGTGTCAAAAGCTTGACTGAAATCCAAAAAGAGATCTGCTGCTCCGCCTGGACTGTCATAAGTCTATGAGGCCAGATGGGATCCACTGGAGAGTGCTGAGGGAGTTGGGGATGTGATTTCTGGGCCACTTTCCATCATCTGTCAGTGGTCGTGGTCAGCCGGAGAGGTCCCGGATGACTGGAGAATTGCTCATGTGACATCCATCTATAAGAAGGGTCATAAGGAGGACCCAGGGAACTACAAGCCTGTCAGCCTGACCTTGGTGCCAGGAAAGGTGATGGAACAGGTCATCTTGAATGCAGTCATGCAGCATATGCAGGACAATCAGGGGATCAGGCCCAGCCAGCACGGGTTCATAAAAGGCAAGTCCTGCCTGACCAACCTCATCTCCTTTTATGACTGGGTGACCCACCTGGTAGATGAGGGAAAGGCTGTTGACATAGTCTACCTAGACTTCAGCAAGGCCTTTGACATGGTCTCCCACAGTATTCTCCTGGAGAAGCTTGGCTTGGACAGGTACAGTCTTTGCTGGGCTAAAAATTGTCTGTTGGCTATTATGCAATGCTTTCTGGCCTGCAAGGACATTCTATGGCCGGGCTCAGAGATTAGTGGTGAATGGAGTGAATTCCAGCTTGTTGTGGTTTAACCCGGCTGGCAGCTAAACACCACACAGCCGTTCGCTCACCCTCCCCCCTCCCTCTCTGGGATGGGGGAGAGAAATGGGAAAGTGAAGCCTGTGAGTTGAGATAAAGACAGTTTATTAAGACAGGAATATAATAATAAAAATAATAATAATAGTGATAACGATAATAGTATTAATAATAATAATGTGTATGAAACAAGTGATGCACAATGCAATTGCTCGCCACCCGCTGACCGATGCCCAGCCTATCCCCGAGCAGCCGGCCCCCCACCCCGGCCAGCCACCCCTATATATTGTTTAGCATGACGTCAGATGGTATGGAATACCCCTTTGGCCAGTTTGGGTCAGCTGTCCTGGGTCTGTCCCCTCCCAGCTCCTGCTGCACCCCTAGCCTGCTCGCTGGCAGGACAGAGCGAGAAGCTGAAAAGTCCTTGGCCTGGTGTAAACACTGCTCTGCAACAATTAAAACATCAGCATGTTATCAGCGCTCTTCTCATCCTAATCCAAAACATAGCACCCTACCAGCTACTAGGAGGAAAAATTAACTCTGTCCTAACTGGAACCAGGACAGATATCCACCCCTTATTCCATACCATTTATGTCCTTCTCAGGTTACACTCTTTCCAATACCTTGTAATTAATCACCATTTTCATCTGTGATATATAGCAATCATGGTAGTGATGACATACAGTATTATATAATAATTAACATAATACAATTCAACTCATGGGCTATTCTCACCCAGTATCAAATCCCCTTGAGGTACACACCGGACTTCCCCATTCTTTTGCATTACCCACCAAGTGCATCCAGGTCCCTGAGCAAAAGCAATTCCACAAATTGGTTTGCCTTTTCCTGAGGCAGGAGTAGCCCAGACTGTTTTACCCAGCATGTTTCTTACGTGCACTACAGGAACTTTATCCCCTTCTACAGTGCGTAACAGGTTTGATTGGGCAGGTCCAGCTCGGTTGGCAGATCCCCTAGTATTGACTAACCAGGTGGCCTTTGCCAAATGCGTATCCCAATTTTTGAATGTCCCAGCACCCATTGCTTTCAGTGTAGTCTTCAACAGTCCATTGTATCGTTCAACTTTTCCAGAGGCTGGTGCATGATAGGGGATGTGATACACCCACTCAATACCATGTTCTTTGGCCCAAGTGTCTATAAGGTTGTTTCGGAAATGAGTCCCGTTGTCTGACTCAATTCTCTCTGGGGTGCCATGTCGCCATAGGACTTGCTTTTCAAGGCCCAGGATAGTGTTCTGGGCGGTGGCATGGGGCACAGGATATGTTTCCAGCCATCCGGTGGTTGCTTCCACCATTGTAAGTACGTGGCGCTTGCCGTTGCGGGTTTGAGGGAGTGTGATGTAATCAATCTGCCAGGCCTCTCCATATTTATATTTCAGCCATCGTCCTCCATACCAAAGAGGCTTTGACCATTTGGCTTGGTTGATTGCAGCACATGTTTCACAATCATGAATAACCTGTGCTATAGTGTCCATGGTCAGGTCCACCCCTCGATCACGAGCCCATCTGTATGTTGCATCTCTACCTTGATGGCCTGAGGTGTCATGGGCCCATCGGGCTATAAATAATTCACCTTTATGTTGCCAGTCCAGGTCCACCTGAGCCACTTCAATCTTAGCAGCCTGATCCAACTGCTGGTTGTTTTGATGTTCTTCAGTAGCCCGATTCTTGGGCACATGAGCATCTACATGGCGTACCTTTACAACCAGGTTCTCTACCCGGGCAGCAATATCTTGCCACAATGCCGCAGCCCAGATGGGCTTGCCCCTGCGCTGCCAGTTGTTCTGCTTCCATTGCTGTAACCACCCCCACAGGGCATTTGCTACCATCCATGAATCAGTATAGAGATAGAGAACTGGCCACTTTTCTTGTTCAGCAATATCTAAAGACAGCTGAATGGCTTTCACTTCTGCAAACTGACTCGATTCACCTTCTCCCTCAGCAGCTTCTGCAACTCGTCGTGTAGGACTCCATACAGCAGCTTTCCATCTCCGATGCTTTCCCACAATACGACAGGACCCGTCAGTGAACAGGGCATATTTCTTCTCATTTTCTGGTAGCTTGTTGTACAGTGGGGCTTCTTCAGCACGGACCACCTCCTCCTCTGGTGATATCCCAAAGTATTTGCCTTCTGGCCAGTCCACAATCACTTCCAAGACTCCTGGGCGACTGGGGTTTCCTATTCGAGCCCGCTGAGTAATCAGTGCAACCCACTTGCTCCATGTAGCATCAGTTGCATGATGTGTAGAGGGGACCCTTCCTTTGAACATCCAGCCTAGTACCGGCAGTCGGGGTGCGAGGAGGAGCTGCGCTTCAGTACCGACCACTTCCGAAGCAGATCGAACTCCTTCATATGCTGCCAATATCTCCTTTTCAGTTGGAGTATAGCGGGCCTCAGATCCTCTGCATCCCCGACTCCAAAACCCCAGGGGTCAACCTCGAGTTTCCCCAGGTTCTTTCTGCCAGAGGCTCCAGGTGGGGCCATTCTCCCCGGCTGCAGTGTAGAGCACATTCTTTACATCTGGTCCTGTTCGGACTGGCCCGAGGGCTACTGCATGAACTATTTCCTGCTTAATTTGTTCAAAGGCTTGTCGTTGCTCAGGGCCCCATTCAAAAGCATTCTTCTTACGGGTTACTTGGTAGAGCGGATTTACAATCAGACTGTAGTTTGGAATATGCATTCTCCAAAACCCCACGACACCTAGGAAAGTTTGTGTTTCTTTTTTGCTAGTTGGTGGAGACATAGCTGTTATTTTGTTGATCACATCCATTGGGATTTGACGACGTCCATCTTGCCATTTTATTCCTAAAAACTGGATCTCTCGTGCAGGTCCTTTAACTTTATTCTGTTTTATGGCAAAACCGACCTTCAGAAGGATTTGGACTATTTTCTTCCCATTCTCGAAAACTTCTCCTGCAGTGTCACCCCACACAATGATGTCATCGATGTACTGCAGGTGTTCAGGAGCTTCCCCCTGCTCCAGCGCAGACTGGATCAGTCCATGGCCAATGGTAGGGCTGTGTGGACACCCCTGGGGCAGCCGATTCCAAGTATATTGGACTCCCCTCCAAGTGAAAGCAAACTGTGGCCTGCACTCTGCTGCTAGAGGGATGGAGAAAAATGCATTAGCGATGTCATTTGTGGCATACCACTTGGCTGCCTTTGATTCCAGTTCATACTGGAGTTCTAGCATGGCCGGCACTGCAGCACTCAGTGGTGGCGTGACTTCGTTCAGGCCACGATAGTCCACTGTTAGTCTCCACTCACCATTAGACTTGTGCACTGGCCATATGGGACTATTAAAAGGTGAATGAGTCTTGCTGATCACTCCTTGGCTCTCCAGTTGACGAATTAGCTTATGGATGGGAATCAGGGAGTCTCGGTTGGTGCGATATTGCCACCGGTGCACTGTTGTGGTAGCGATCGGCACTTGCTGTTCTTCAACCCTCAGCAACCCCACAACAGAAGGGTCCTCTGAGAGACCGGGCAAGGTAGACAACTGTTTAATGTCCTCTGTCTCCAAGGCAGCTATGCCAAAAGCCCAGCGGAAACCTTTTGGATCCTTGAAATATCCTCTTCTAAGATAGTCTATGCCAAGGATGCACGGAGCATCCGGGCCAGTCACAGTACGGTGCTTTTGCCCCTCATTGCCGGTTAGACTCACTTCAGTCTCCAATACAGTTAACTGCTGGGATCCCCCTGTCACCCCATAAATACAGATGGGCTCTGGCCCTTTATAGCTTGATGGTATTAGAGTACATTGTGCACCGGTGTCTACTAAAGCCTTATACTTCTGTGCGTCTGACGTGCCAGGCCATCAAATCCACACAGTCCAATAAACTCAATTGTCCCTTTCCTCCCCCTGGCTGGAGGCAGGGCCCCTCTAATCCTGGTCAGAATCTTCATTTCTGTGTTTAAAGGACTGCCTGCTGGAAGTTGGAGCAGCAAACTTTTCAGAGAACCCCTTTTTCCCAATTGTTTTCTTTTGCAACTCACGTACCCGTGCCTTGGCAAGCACTTTAATTTCATAGACCTGGAAAGTTATAAAGCACCTTTATTTTCTTAAATAAGTAAGGCTAGATAGAAGATGTCAGTCAACAACAAAATTTCAATTAGACTTACTTAGGTAGAACTTTATTTTATTATTATTATTTTTAAAGGAATATTTGCTCCAAATTTTGAACTAAAATAGAATCATAGAATCATAGAATATCCCGAGTTGGAAGGTACCCATAAGGATCCTCGAGTCCAACTCCTGGCACCACACAGGTCTAATAAAAAAATTCACACCATATGACTAAGTGCACAGTCCAAAAGCTTCTTAAACTCCAACAGGCTTGGTGCCATGACTGCATCCCTGGGGAGCCTGTTCCAGTGCACGACAACCCTCTCAGTGAAGAACCTCTTCCTGATGTCCAGCCTGAACCTCCCCTGTCGCAGCTTGACAACATTACCGTGGGTCCTATCACTGGCCACTAAAGAGAATAAATTGGCACCTGCCCCTCCAATCCCCCTTGTGAGGAAGTCGTAGACCGCGATGAGGTCTCCCCTCAGCCTCCTCTTTTCCAGGTGTGGTGGTTTTACTCAGGTGGGCGGCCGAGCTCCACCACAACCGCTCTCTCACTCCCCCTCCTCCAAGAGGAATGGGGAGAAAATACGATGAAAAGGGCTCAAGGGTTGAGATAAGGACAGGGAGATCGCGCAGTAATAATCGTGACGGGCAAAACAGACTCAGCATACGGAGACAGTCAGATTTATTGCCTATTACTAACAAGCTAGAGAAGTGAGAAACAAAGGAAAGAAACCAAAAGCACCTTCCCCCCCATCCACCCTCTTCCACCTCCTCCCCCTGAGCGGCACAGGGGAACGGGGAAATGGGGGTTATGGTCAGTCTATAGCGCTTCTTCGCCGCCGCTCCTTCTCGGTCACTCTCGGCCCCTATGCCGTGGGGTCCCTCCCACGGGATGCAGTCCTTGCTGAACTGATCCGACGTGGGCTGCCCACAGGCAGCAGCTCTTCAAGAACTGCTCCAGATATGGGTCCGTACCATGGGGTCCATCTGTCAGGAGCGAAATGCTCCAACCTGGATCCCCCACGGGCAGCAGCTTCTGCCAGGTCACCTGCTCCTGCATGGTCTCTCCACGGGCTACAGGTCCGGCCCGAAATCTGCTCCGGCAGGGGTCTTCCACAGGCCGCAGCCTCCGTCGGTGCAGGTCACCTGCTCCACCGTGGTCTCCTCCACGGGCTGCAGCATGGAACCCTGCTCCACCGTGGTACTCCATGGGCTGCAGGGGGACAGCCTGCTTCACCATGGTCCTTACCACAGGCCGCAGGGGACTTCTGCTCTGGCGCCTGGATTACCTCTCCCCCTCCTTCTTCACTGACCTTGGCGCCTGCAAGGCTGTTCCTCACTCCTCTCACTCTCCCAGCTGCTGTTTGGCACAACGGTTTTTTTTTTTTTTTTTTTTTTCCCTGTCTTAAATATGCTCTCACAGAGGTGCAAAAAAACATCACTTATTGGCTCAGCTCTGGTCAGCAGTGGGGCCCTTACCAAACATGGGGCAGCTTCTAGATCCTTCTCACAGAAGCCACCCCTATGGCCCCCTGCTACCAAAACCTTCCCAAACCCAAACCCCCAGATCCCTCTCTGCGGGGCTGCTCTCCAACGTCTTGTCGCCCAGTCTGTACGTATAGCCAGGGTTGCCCCGTCCCAGGTGCAGGACCTGGCACCTGCTCTTGTTAAACTTCATGCGGTTGGTGATTGCCCAGCTCTCCAATCTGTCCAGATCTCTCTGCAAGGCCTTTCCACCCTCAACAGAGTTAACAACTCCTCCCAGTTTAGCATCATCAGCATATTTGCTCAAAACACCTTCTAGTCCGACAGCCAAATTATTTATATAAACATTGAAGAGGACTGGCCCTAAAATGGAGCCTTGAGGGACCCCACTAGTGACTGTCCGCCAGCCTGACGTGGCCCCATTTACCACAACCCTTTGAGCCCTGCCCGTCAGCGAATTGCTCACCCATCGTATGATGTTTTTGTTTAGTTGTATGCTGGACATTTTGTCCAGTAGAATCCTATGGGAAACCGTGTCAAAAGCTTTACTGAAATCCAGAAAGATCACATCAGCTGGTTTCCCTTGGTCAACTAGATGGGTGATCTTAACATAAAAGGAAATAAAGTTAGTCAAACAGGACCTACCCTTCGTGAACCCATGTTGGCTGGAACCAATGACTTCATTGTCCCCCAGGTGCGCTTCAGTAACTTCAAGGATAATCTTCTCCATGATTTTACCAGGCACTGATGTGAGACTGACAGGCCTGTAGTTGCCAGGGTCTTCTTTCTTGCCCTTGATTTACTCTGACAAAGCTCTAACCTAACTATAATGAAAACACCACAAGTCTTTGTGGATATGTTTTATCACCTCAGGTACTCTAAAATGTGATCCTCTACTGCCTGACACCAAATACAGCCATATACACCAGTGCAAATCAAACAGGCATCGTTTTACATCCATGCTACGCCATTTACATGACTAAACCAGGCAGAAAGCAGTAGAGAATCAGGTTTTCAGTGACTGTTAATCAGAAGAGAGAGGTCAGGTACTCAGCCAGAGTATAAATTCCCCTCAACATACCTAACAATAATTAATATGTAACAGATTAACACACCTCCATTTATCTTTTCTCTCTTCCTATTTAGGGATGCAAGGAATGTTTCAACCTGTTGTGATTTTCTAAACATGCACTGTTCACCAAAAGATTTACTGTCAAGTGTCTATTTTTTCAGTATAACAATACAGTAACTAAACAATTGCAAATTTGATTAGGAGAATAGAATGGCTATTGAATCACCGAAAGAGGTCACTACAGAGAGCTGCAACATCCTTGCCTACACAACAACTTGGCTTCTGGATCTGACAGGAGACATTAATTGGAACAGACATCTTCCTGGTCAAAGAAGCCAAAACTGGATTAGTAGAAGTAGGTACAAAAACTTGCTGAAACTCAGAATTCCTATGGGATTTTTAACGGGAAACACTCATATTTTACTTTTCCATCTGCTTCAGAGTTTGGATTTTTGACATTTCCTGCAATGTTCCTCCTCAAGAAACTTTTTTAGGAAATTTTGAAACAACATTAATGAAGAACTGTGTTTGGATGAGGGTGGTATCCAGGCTCTTTTTATCCAGGCTCTCTGTTTTATTATGTTAGATACTCACATACAGGCAATTCTGCTACCTTTTCAGTGGAAATGCCAAGGAAAAGAAAATATTCTCCACAAAAAGTTCCCTGCAGTCATATCAGGGTGTCTCTAACAACCCATGCAATAAGAAATCCTCTGATCACCTCAGCCTTATCCTTTTCTAAGCACATGAAGTCGCCTGTGCAGTTGTGGCTGGCAGACTGAATGCTGCAGGAAACAGCATCTCCATCTCATTGGATTTCTGGTGGGTCACCTACTCAGAGCAGGCTATAGAATGAGGTGCCCAGGCAATTAGATATCTAGATGTCAGCAGTTAAATTAATATCATTAATGCAATTAGAGTTCTGATCATCAAAGCCTGCAAAAGTGAGTTATAAATCTTCAGTCCTGCAGTAGATGATGGTGGAAATATAGAATCATAGCATCATTTAGATTGGAAAAGACCTTTAAGATCACCAAGCCCAACCATCAACCTAACACTGCCAGGTTCACCACTAAACCACGTCCCTAAGTGCCACACTACATCCATACGGATGGACTGTACTCTGTGATGCTGCATTCACTTCAGAGAGGAGCCTACTGCCAGAATACAGGCATGTGATTTCCCTAAAAAGACTGGCTTTCAAGCCACCACATTGAAGATCTCTTTTGAAATCAGGTTTATCCTTGTAAATTATGTCCAGCAAAGTACTGCCACAGGTAGGCGATGGCATATAATTTACATGGCATTTTGACCTTTTTGACTGCACCCTCACAGCTCAGCTGGACAGAATATCTTCAGAATAGCTGTGACAGGTTCAGCAACAACAAACTGGTTTTCACAAATGGGGAAAGAGAACATTTTTTTCTTCCTGTCTGGTTTTACAAGGCAGGTGTGAGAATCAACCACAGAACCTGCATGAAGCACATAGTACTATAAAAGAACTGCATGAACACATCAGCTGGTGGCTTCCTGGAGCAGAGAAATAGGCAAGAAAACACAGGCTGTGCCCGAGCATCTGTTCATACACAGGATAGCCAAAGCCTTAGATGCCAGATTCCCGCTATTAAAATAGTGTGTTTTGAGAAGCTCTGGGTGTGAAGGGAGGTAGTGGCACATTCAGCACCATCTCCAACTGATGCAGGGCTCCTTATGGGATGACTGCAACCAGCATAATTTAAAGCAATTCCTGCGTTGCCTTAAACCACTGGAGGCTATTTTCCCTTCTGTTCAGGCCACAATTTGAGAACAGAAAAGAATTTTGGAGCTGCTGTCCTTCTTGCCTTCCTCCACTATATCCAGTGGGGAATGTTTCCTTCCCTTAGGCATTTCCATATGCAATCTTGCCAATCATGCACCAAAAGACTGGAATATTATGAGAAATAGACGGGAATATTATATGAAATGACAGATCAATTCAATGATGTCACACTCAACCCTCAGTTTCTTTATTGCGATCCCTACATGGCAAAAGCCCTTGCATCACTTCACATCAATGGGGTGACATTCATGTGCCAGCTGTGCCATAGAATCAGTCTACAAGATTAGGCATAGGAAGGCACAGCGCTGCAGCCTCAGAGATAGCATGCACAGCTCCTGAGAGGAGGCTGGGGGGAAATCCTTCCAACACCCAAAAGAGCCCCATCAAGAAAAAAAACAAACACCACTAACAAAAACAAACAAACAAAAAACTCCCTGGCACCAGGTTGCTTTAATCCATTCCCAGGCTTTAGCAGAGGGGAAAAAGAAGAGTCAAATGGAAAAAATGAGGCAATCTCAGAGCTAATAGATGCATATAGGTAAAGTGAGCAGCTGCATTTTTTTCAAAAAGGAAGAAGGAGCCTGAGAAAATTATTTGTATCCCTTTACAACATCAGCAAGGGTCATTAAATTGTTAGGAGTTTTTTAAGCTAAGACCTCAAGGATCAGTGCAGAAAAAAATCAGACTGGCAAAGTATGTGAGCCAATCCTAAAGATGTTTATGGTTTCATTATATTTTTTTCCTTATATTTCATTATACTTTCCTCATATAAGAGTGGAATAGACACTGGTTTTTATTCTGCACACAACAAAGACTTGATTATTTTTCTTGTCTCTGAAAGATGGAATTCTACATGAACTCTTACCTTCATATGTTCTGTTGCGTGTTTGCTGAACAATTTTTTCCCCATCTTTCTTACTGAAACCAAACTTCAGGACTTCCTGTAAAGCTAGAGCATAAAGAACAATAGCATCATGAAATCCTTCCACAAATGTTCACCTAAAAAAAAAAAAAAAAAAAAAAAAAGAAGAAAAAAAGCAATGGCAATTGACACGTGAAAAAAACATCTTCCTGACTGAATTAACTGGAGGGAATCTCCAAATTAACTAAAGCTAGCAATTTTGAGGATTATTATGTCAACTGCTAGACCATGAAGGAATTTCTCTCAAAGAAAAAGCAGGGGAACAAGGGGAACAATGGTAACTATTGATGCATTTTTGAAAACAGTTAACCACTATCTGCTATTCTGAACATTCAAATCACACTTTAGTGATGTCTCTGAATAGTTCTGCAGATGGGGAGAAATGTGAAATGTGGCCAGTTCCCACGGCCAGCTGCACAAATTCTGCAGCTGACCATGTGAGATTCCATAAGGTGCTGTTGTGGTTTAACCCGGCTGGCAGCTAAACACCACACAGCCGTTCGCTCACCCTCCCCCCTCCCTCTCTGGGATGGGGGAGAGAAACGGGAAAGTGAAGCCGGTGAGTTGAGATAAAGAGAGTTTATTAAGACAGGAATATAATAATAACAATAATAATAATAATAGTGATAATGATAATAGTATTAATAATAATAATGTGTAAGAAAACAAGTGATGCACAATGCAGTTGCTCACCACCCGCTGACCGATGCCCAGCCTATCCCCGAGCAGCCGGCCCCCCACCCCGGCCAGCCACCCCTATATATTGTTTAGCATGACGTCAGATGGTATGGAATACCATCCCTTTGGCCAGTTTGGGTCAGCTGTCCTGGGTCTGTCCCCTCCCAGCTCCTGCTGCACCCCTAGCCTGCTCGCTGGCAGGACAGAGCGAGAAGCTGAAAAGTCCTTGGCCTGGTGTAAACACTGCTCTGCAACAATTAAAACATCAGCATGTTATCAGCGCTCTTCTCATCCTAATCCAAAACATAGCACCCTACCAGCTACTATGAGGAAAAATTAACTCTGTCCTAACTGGAACCAGGACAGGTGCTCAGCACCCTCATCCCACAGCCCTGAGTACGTCCCCCTCCCGCTGTGTAGAGGTCTTAGTGCCTTGCAGGATTGGGAAGCATGTTCTGCCATGATTTTTTTGGAGAGCACAACTAGTGGATTTATTTGTTTAATGATTACCACTACCACTTCTGGCCCTTGTTCAGCTGAGCATCTCTCAGATAGCAAATGAGCAAAGCAGGAAACCGCTTACCCTCTACAGTAATTACAGTAATGTGTTCTCTGGAACTGCCAGCAGAAGTTTCCTTTTTTTTTTTTTTCTTTTTTTTTTTTTTTCAGTAAGCAACTTGGACTGAGTGAAATGTTGTTTTCTAACCCTAATATAAAATGACAGGGCTGCAAACCAGCTCTGTCTCCCATAAATCAACAGAAGCAATGTGCAGCTTTTGGTCTGCATCATTGTGAGTAACAACAGTTAAAAGCATAAAAGCAGAGGGCTGGAAAAACATTCCAGGTTTGTACACAGTAGCCTGGTGTGCTTGAGTTATGAAGAAATGAATTATTATTAGCAGACACACATGGCTTGAACAGCACAGGTATTCTTGTTCTGTAAACAGCAACTCACATCTCAATCAATGCATCCTGGCTTGGTGAACAATAATTCAGAATGAATTATCTTTTCAGCTGGAAGAATTATGTTCCCATTCACTCACAGTTTCACTACAATGGAAAAGTTCCTGATTTACTAAAATTAGCAAAGGTACAAACACAGATTATACAACATTATGGGGTTTCTTATTGCCATTTCCAGTGAACAACACATTTCTGTAAATATTTTCCTGGACAGAAACATTATTTAGCTTCTCCTCCATTTCAGTGTACCTAAAGAATTAAAATTGTTGGTAAATAAAGTGCTACTCAAACTCTCACAGTTTTAGTTGGACATTAAAATAAGTTGAAAAACAAAAACACGTAGACAAGTAAATAACCACTCCACAGATAAAAAGTATTACATAGCTGAGTGGCTGAGCTGAACTAACCAATGTAATGTAATTACATACAAGACATTCTTTCACTCTTAAACCAGTTGCCAACGGTAAGGAGAATTTCAGAATTATTTACGGATAATATAAAAGTTTACATTTCTCTGACATTTAAAATTGGACTTTTAGATAAGTCCAAACTATGTTTCATTAAGAAAATGCACCATAAGTACAGAGGAAAAAACGACAGAAGGCACAGAGCAGCTCAGCTCAGTCGGACAGCCAAGGACCAAAAGACAGCTGCAGTTATTTTGACCTAAATAGAAAGGATGAAAAAACAGGTGAAAGTCAGGCTTTTGGTGGAATAGCAAAAGCTGATGGACAGAGTGCACACAAGGACAAGCTTTGCCAGTGAGGGGTTTAATTTTTCAGGATTAAAAAACAGAAAACACGAAGCTCAACAACTGCTTTATGTGGCAGCCTTAGAGTCCAAGTGGCCTGTGGATGATCAAACATGGCCTTTCTTGATGTGACACTCATTCTCTTAGGAGAGAAATGATTCTCTCTAGTTGCTTTACCTCTCTGCTGGCTGATTTACAGCCTGTGGCTGGCATCAGTTGCAAGAAAAGATATTTGTTACTTCCTTTGTCCATGGCAAAGACCTCTCTCAGTGTAAGCGAGAAACCTTCAAACCCATTTTGTCAGCTAACTTGCTTGATCTGAAATTTACCCATGCAACCGGCCTGGAAAGAAACCCTCCTGTAGAGGCTGCAGACTTGCCAGATGAGCCCTGGCAAAACTCACTTAGCAGTTTGGGAGGTTATCGCTGCAGCCACCTGCCCTACCTCTTGGCCAAAAGCCCTGACATTACAGAGGAAAAATTATCACAAGATGATTGTGCCACCTCTCAGTTCCTCCTGCACAAAACCCATCATTTTATCTTACATTGTCAGGGAAGGTGAAACCAGTAATCTATGTCATTTATTTTTCTAAAAGAATACTAGTTACTAATTATAGTTGGAAAGCACTCCCTAGCCAAGCTTCATGTTGGATGCACTGGCTACTTTTCACATTATTCCAGTAACATTTTCACCCACAAATTCTTGAAAGAAGATACAGGATACTGTGAAGGGCATAGTTTTGTTGCATATCATCTTGATCATTTAGAAGTTGCCATGATTCCTGTCCTGGTTCCAGTTAGGACAGAGTTAAGTAGCTCATAGTAGCTGGTAGGGTACTATGTTTTGGATTAGGATGAGAAGAGCGCTGATAACATGCTGATGTTTTAATTGTTGCAGAGCAGTGTTTACACCAGGCCAAGGACTTTTCGGCTTCTTGCTCTGTCCTGCCAGCGAGCAGGCTGGGGGTGCAGCAGGAGCTGGGAGGGGACAGACCCAGGACAGCTGACCCAAACTGGCCAAAGGGGTATTCCATACCATCTGACGTCATGCTAAACAATATATAGGGGTGGCTGGCCGGGGTGGGGGGGCCGGCTGCTCGGGGATAGGCTGGGCATCGGTCAGCGGGTGGTGAGCAATTGCATTGTGCATCACTTGTTTTCTTACACATTATTATTGTTAATACTATTACCATTATCACTATTATTATTATTATTGTTATTATTATTTTCCTGTCTTAATAAACTGTCTTTATCTCAACTCACCGGCTTCACTTTCCCGTTTCTCTCCCCCCATCCCAGAGAGGGAGGGGGGAGGGTGAGCGAACGGCTGTGTGGTGTTTAGCTGCCAGCCGGGTTAAACCACAACAATTCCACACAGAGAATGGGCTCTGACATAGAAAGGACACAACATTTGAGATGGGAGGAATCTTAAGCTAAGTAACAGCTCCAGACACGTTTTAAGGGCTTGCTGTTTCTTTGTTCCATTGTCCAGAGCTCACTCAGGTTCATTTGACTAAGACTGCCTACAACAGATACTCTGAATAAAAAGAGTGCAAAGTCTGTGCCATGGACAGGGACACCTCCCACCAGACCAGGTTGCTCAAATCCCCATCCAACCTGGCCTTGAACTCTTCCAGGGATGGGGCATCCACAGCTTCTCCGGGCAACCTGTTCCAGTGCCTCACCACCTCTGAGTGAAGAATTTCTTTCTAATATCTAATCTAAATCTATCCTCTTTTTTTAGTTTAAAACCAGTACTCCTTGTCCTATCATTACACTCCCTGACAGAGTCAATAACAAATACTTACAAAAACCAACCAACCAAAAAAAAAAACCAACCAAACAAAATAACACCACCCAAACCTTCCTTCTCCTTCTCTGCAAGTAATACACTACCACGAGAAAAAGGGTTGTAAAGGACTAGAAGTAATGTACATTCCACGAATGTGTAAAATAAGGACCAGAGTAATTGTGAAGATGTCTTTACAGGTTGCTTGAAGTTCTCCATGACAACTAATAATGTGTGGTTCAACATTAGACAGGTCCCAGGACAAAACTACACAGATTATAAAAGATACTGAAGATCCACATAATCTTGTAGGTAATTAACAATTCTTTTAGTTGAGATCTAATAAAAAGTATATTTTTTTACGGTAGGATTTTCCATTTTGGCTTATGCTGTTTTTCTAATTAGAGCTGAGCTCCAAATGCGACAATTATAATTTACACATACAATCATAAAGGTTGGAAAAGACCTTCAAGATC
Source organism: Anser anser (assembly GCF_964211835.1). Taxonomy (NCBI): domain Eukaryota; kingdom Metazoa; phylum Chordata; class Aves; order Anseriformes; family Anatidae; genus Anser; species Anser anser. The sequence goes on along the minus strand of NW_028154228.1, from coordinate 244,140 downwards.
ATCTGGTCCAACCACCCCCCTATCACCAATGTCACCCACTAAACCATGTCCCTAAGCACCCCGTCCAACCTTTCCTTAAACACCCCCAGGGACGGTGACTCCACCACCTCCCTGGGCAACCCATGCCAATGCCTGACTACTCTTTCTGAGAAGAAATGTCTCCTCATTTCCAACCTAAACTTCCCCTGGCGCAACTTGAGGCCATTCCCTCTTGTCCTATCACTGGTTATCTGTGAGAAGAGGCCGACCCCCAGCTCTCCACAACATCCTTTCAGGTAGTTGTAGAGAGTGCGATAAGGTCTCCCCTGAGCCTCCTCTTCTCTGCTAAACAACCCCAGTTTCCTCAGCCGCTCCTCATAGGACTTGTGTTCCAGACCCTTCACCAGCTTCGTAGTCCTTCTCTGAACAGGTTCCAGGGCCTCGATGTCCTTCTTGTAGTGAGGGGCCCAAAAGTGAACACAGTACTCAAGGTGCGGCCTCACCAGAGCGGAGTACAAGGGAATGATCACCTCCCTGGTCCTTCTGGCTACACTATTCCTGATACAAGCCAGGAAGCCGCTGGCCTTCTTGGCCACCTGGGCACACTGCCGGCTCACGTTCAAGCGAGCATCAACCAACACCCCTGTCCTGGTTTCAGCCAGGATAGAGTTAATTTTCCTCCTAGTAGCTGGTAGGGTGCTATGTTTTGGATTAGGATGAGAAGAGCGCTGATAACATGCTGATGTTTTAATTGTTGCAGAGCAGTGCTTACACCAGGCCAAGGACTTTTTGGCTTCTCGCTCTGTCCTGCCAGCGAGCAGGCTAGGGGTGCAGCAGGAGCTGGGAGGGGACAGACCCAGGACAGCTGACCCAAACTGGCCAAAGGGGTGTTCCATACCATCTGACGTCATGCTAAACAATATATAGGGGTGGCTGGCCGGGGTGGGGGGGCCGGCTGCTCGGGGATAGGCTGGGCATCGGTCAGCGGGTGGCGAGCAATTGCATTGTGCATCACTTGTTTCGTACACATTAGTAGTAGTAGTACTATTATCGCTATTATTATTTTCCCTTCTTTTCTGTCCTAATAAACTGTCTTTATCTCAACTCACAGGCTTCACTTTCCCGTTTCTCTCCCCCATCCCAGAGAGGGAGGGGGGAGGGTGAGCGAACGATTGTGTGGTGCGTAGCTGCCAGCCAGGTTAAACCACAACAGTCCTTTTTGGTGCCCAATGTGGGGCACAAAGGGTTGAGATAACAACAGATCTGACCAGAGTGTATTAAAACAAAGTTCTTATAACTGTTACATCAGTTTAATAGTTGCTAATCTGCTGTACCTGTTTTCTGAACTGAGTTATATAGCACATTACTGTATGTGTTCTGTATCGTGCTGTTTATCCTTTCTGGGGGTTGGTATAGGGATATTATTTTGCTGTACTGTGTAACACTTGCTTATGATATGATAAAATTACTGGTCATGAGATTAATCTGGTATTTGTACTCAGCATTGCTGTCTACTCCATACTTTGGAAACCATATCTCAGAAACTATTAACAATTACACCTTTCACCCTTTTTCTTCAGGGAGCCAGTCTATGGAGGGGGCAGGGGGAGATGTTTTTTTCCCACTTGTTCACTCTCCCTTTCTCCTTCACCGCCCTCTTCTCCTCCAGGCTTGTTACGATAGCTTTTCAAAACTTTGAATATCCTTGGGATGTTCAGACCAGCATGTTCTTGTTGTTATGTCTCCTGAATGCACTTCAGATTTTGTTTAAGGTTAAACAACTACTTAGGAATGCCATCCAGAGATCTGTCCTGAGGCAGGATAGTTATGAGTGGCAGGGAGTGTGGGAGGATACGGGCAGGTTTCTAGAGCAGTGGGCACCTCAAGTGCTTTAGAAATTCACCCCTGAACAACTGCAAAATCCTAAAAAATTGGTAGAATGCTTGAAAAAGGTGTGTCACCACCCTGGCAATTCCAAAAAGACACAAATCACTGCAACGTCCTGGAGCTTGGCCTATGCTTACCAAGCTGCATACAATGTCACTATGACCCCAATGACAGACCTGCGGCCACTCCAAGTTTTGAGATAGACCCAGCGGCTACTCCAAGCCCTATGACAGACCCTGAAGCTACTTCAACCCCTGAGAAAGGCCCAGTGGCTCCTCCAAGCCCTACGACGGGCCCGGCGCTGAGCCAGAGAAACAAACTCTACCAGCGTCAGTTGCACCCGTAACCAAAATTAAAAAATGGTTTAGAGAGTCAGACCATTTGGAATGCAGAGAAACTCCTACTAAGTATGAAGAGGATGAGGCCGGGCCATCAGAGGAACAGGAGGATGAAGATGAAGATGTCAAAAAAACAACAATAACTACACGAAATCTATACCAGCGTGAGCTATGAGACGTGCAAAAAGATTTCAGCCGTTGTCCAGGTGAGCACCTTGTCACCTGGCTGCTCTGGTGCTGGGACACCAGAGCCAATAGTCTGGAATTAGAGGGCAGTGAAGCCAGGTGGCTGGGGTCCCTTGCTAGGGACGCAGGCATTGACAAAGCAATTGGAAATGGAGCACAAGGCTTCACCCTCAGGAGGCGTCTCCTGTCAGCTGTGAAGGAAAGGTATCACTTCAAGGAAGAACTTGTATGTCTACCAGGCAAGTGGACCACTATGGAGAGGGGAATCCAGTACGCGAGGGAATTAGGCATATGGGAGGTGATTTACGATGACATAGACAATGGCCAGCTATCCAAAGATCCAGATGAAATCAAGTGTACACGACCCCTGACCTGGTTTCAGCTAGGATAGAGTTAATTTTCCTCCAAGTAGCTGGTAGGGTGCTATGTTTTGGATTAGGATGAGAAGAGTGTTGATAATACACTGATGTTTTAACTGTTGCAGAGCAGTGCTTACACCAGGCCAAGGACTTTTCAGCTTCTCGCTCTGTCCTGCCAGCAGACAGGCTGGGGGTGCAGCAGGAGCTGGGAGGGGACAGACCCAGGACAGCTGACCCAAAGTGGCCAAAGGGGTATTCCATACCATCTGACGTCATGCTGAACAATTAACATGGGGGTGGCTGGCCGGGGTGGGGGGCCGGCTGCTCGGGGATAGGCTGGGCATCGGTCCGCAGGTGGTGAGCAATTGCATTGTGCATCACTTGTTTTGTACACATTATTATTAGTAGTACTATTATTATCATTATCATTATTTTCCTTTCTTTTCTGTCCTAATAAACTGTCTTTATCTCAACCCACAGGCTTTCATTTCTTTCTAATTCTCTCCCCCATCCCAGAGAGGGAGGGGGGAGGGTGAGCAAACGGCTGTGTGGTGCTTAGCTGTTGGCCGGATTAAACCAGAACATGTGCTTTTTCCGATTTATTTTTTGTGTGCTTCAAACATTGTGAAAAAATACAAAGATATCTTTGGAATTAAAAAAAAAAAAAAAAAAAGCCTGTTCTGGTTTCTGGTGAAAGAGATCAGCTGTCTCAGATATTTTGCTTCTCTTCCCATCGGACAGCAACAGTATTTTGGTAAAGGAGCTCATCTGTCTGAGCACACCAAGTGAGCTGCTGCAGGGAAGATGGGTAAAGACAGAATGGAGTTGAGGGGAGCTATAAATGGTGGTGACATTCCCAGAAATGGGGGTTCTACAAAGGCAGTAGGCTTTAAGGAGGGTTTGATTCAGCTCCTGATCTGCAGTCACTGAGGAGAAAATGGATCACCTGGACATAGTTTGATCTTAGGTGCTAGAGGTGACAGTGGGGCAGGGAAGTAGGAGAAGTTTATAGAGTATAGAAGATCAAGGACATATCTAACTTTTATTTATTAGATAGCAAGGACACATTACAGCAGTGTAGCGGTGTACCTGCAAAACAGATGACATGAAAGGTAATAGAGGGTTAACAGACATCCTTTCCATAACAGTGCCCTGTCTGTATAGAGATAAGTTCTGTGTTCAGTAGCATGAAGAACACAACTACTAGTTAAACCTGAACTAACCTGTCTACTACCCAGTGTACGTGTAAAAATCACTGATGTGATTATATACCCCTACAATAATTAAGAAATAATAATTTAAAAAGACAGTAAAAATCACAAACTAATAAGGATTCTCCTGGTGGGGATTAAATAGCCCCCCCCCCCCCCCCCCCCCTTCTTTTTCTCCCACTTCCAGGGAGTGTTCCCTGGAAACATTCCAGTTCTGTGTAATTCAATCCCTTTTACTTATTAATTCATTAAGAATTCTTCTAAGGAGATGTTAAAGGTTTACAATGGATAGCCTCAGCAGTTTTAACCTTAAAAGTCTTTGTTAATGCAGTCTCTCAGGTGCCAGGGTTAACTGATGCTTTTACCCAGGAATGAGTCCACCCTTTCTCAGCCGTTCTTACTGCCGTCTCAGTAGTCAGGAGCACTTGGAACAGTCCGTTCCACTCAGGTTGCAGCTTCGATTCTCTCCATGTTTGCATCAGAACACAACCTCCTGCTTGGAATGGATGGATCAGGGCTTCCAAGGCTGGGGTTTGAGCTAACAGTCCACGGGTCCTGAGAGATGACAAAGAGGACGACAGCCCGAGTATATAGTTCTTAAGAAAAGCATCTTTTGTCTCAAATTGAGGGAATTCATTTCCTTTGTCCTTGTACAGCAATCCAAATAATATTTCATATGGTGAAACTCCCACATCTATTCCTGGTGCAGTTTGAATTCGGAGAAGTGCCAAAGGTAAGCACTTTGTTTAGGGAAGCCGAGTTTCCAGAACTTAGTCAATTGCTTCTTTACTGTCTGATCCACTCAACCCTTCCAGAAGAGGAAGGATGCCAAGGAGTGTGAAATTTCCACTTAATTCCTAGAGTCCACATTAGCCCTTGCAATATTTCTGACATAAGGTGATTTCCTTGATCGGAGTCACTATTTTCAACAATTCCATACCTGGGAGTTATTTGTTCTAGAATTACTTTAGTGACTATGTTCGCAGTAGCAGATACTGAAGGGAAAGCTTCCACCCACCCTGACAAATGATCTACCAAGACTAATGAGTATTTAAATCTATCTACTCTAAGGAGTTCTGTAAAATCTACCTGTACATTTTGGAAGCGTTGAATTCCTGGTTCTCGCCCCCCTTTGGGCTGACTGCGGATAATTTTCCTATTTACCTTCTGACATACTTCACAACTCCTGCATACTTGTTCAGCCAGAGTATATATATTCCTACGCATACATATTGCCATAGCACAGCATCACGCATTGCTTGAATTCCCCAATGACCCTCTTGATGCAAAACAGTTAATATTTGCCTCATTAGCACTTTATTCAGCATTTCTCTCCCCTCAGGGAGTATCTGTTTTCCTTTGGACTTTGTGACTCCTAATTCCTTAGAAACCTCTTTCTCTTAAAACTTTTTAGTTCTTTTTAGTTTTGGGTAGGGGTAGCTCAACAATTCCCTGAATCCTCGCTGGATTTATTCTTCATTCCCCCTCAGACACTAGATGCCCTAAATACTTGACTTCTCTTTCTACAAATTTTAATTTATTTTCAATACTTTCAAGCCCTGTTTTCCCAGAAAGTTTAATAGCTTGTTAGTGGCTTCCTTCACAACTGTTTTCTCCTGTCCTGACAATAAAAGATCATCCACATATTGTAACAGTAACACCTCCTCTGGAGGTTGGAATTGCTCAAAAATGTGTTATAGAACTTGTCCATATAAATCAGAGGCCCTGTAAACCCCTGAGGTAAAACTGTCCATCTGTATTGTTGCTTCCGCCCCATTTCAGGGTCTTTCCACTCAAAGGGGAATATATCTTTGTTCTCATGGTCTGAGAGCATCCCATTAATAACACTGTTATTCCAGTTTAACAATTTACTATTTGAATGCCCAATTTCATCATCAAATCCTTTCCCACCAAGTTAATCCCTGCCTCGGGTATATACAATAATTGCCCAATGATCATTCTATCCCTAGTCTCAGCTTGGTGTCCCCAAAAAGTGGCACTGTTATCCAAGTCCTTTCTATCCCCCATCACTTTTAGGGTTTCAGTAGTTAATGTAAGCCTTGATACTTTACAGGCCAGCAATGACCTAGCTGCCCTAGTATATTGGATTTACGTGGCAAAGTTCTGGTAGTGGGGAGGCTGTAGTGGTAGCCTCTGTGAGAAGAATCCAGCAGCTTCCCCATGTTAGATAAGGGCCAGTTTCAGCTGGCCCCAAAGGGCCCACCGCTGCCCAGATCCAAGCCATGAGCAATGCAGTTTGTGCCTCTGTGAGAGCACATCCAAGAAAAGGAAGAAAAAAGCAAAATCCCAAACTGCTGCACAACAGCAGCTGGGAGAAGGAGGAGCGAGAAACTTCCCTGCAGACGCCAAGATCATTGCAAAAGGAGGGGGAAGAGGCGCTCCAGGTGCAGGAGCTGAAGCCCCCCCATGGCCTGCAGAGAGGCCTATGGTGGAGCAGGTTGTCCCCCCCACAGCCCATGGTGTACCACGGTGGAGCAGATCTCCATGCTGCAGCCCGTGGAGAGGAGCCCATGCAGGAGCAGGTGATTGGGGGGGATCTGCTGCCCGTGGGGGCTCCCAAGTTGGAGCAACCCGCTCCTGATGGATAGACCCCGCGGCAGAGCCACACCTGAAGCAGCACCCAAAGAGCCGCTGCCCGTGGAGAAACCCACACAGGACCAGCCCAGGAAGATCAGCACCCCACAGGAGGGACCCCACACCAGAGCAGGGGAGAGAGCAGCTACCATGAAGGAGTGGTGGAAACGAAGCACCACAGACCGACCGCAGCCCTCACTCCCTGCACCCCTGCGCCACTCAGGGCAGGGAAGAGCTGGAAGAGAGTGGATGGGGGAAGGTGCCCCCAGTTTGTTTCTTTGTTTCCCACTGCTCCAGCCAGCCAGCAATAGGCAATAATTTTTAATAATCTTCCTATGCTAAGTCTGTTTTGCCTGCGATGATAATTGTAGAGTGATGCCCATGTCCTTATCTCAACCCTTGAGCCCTTTATCATTTATCAGGGGCTCTCAGTGGGACTAGCTTTCTGAGAAGCCCTGACTCCCCTAGTCTGAATTTATAACAGCAATCTCTCCTCCTTCTTCCACTCCAGATACTCCTATTTGAAATGGCTGGCCTGGCCACACTTAAAACATCTTCTCAAAGCCTGTCCCTGCTAGGATTTAGGCTGCAACACAGGTAGCTTTCCTTGCCTGCCATTCCTTCTCATCATTCTCATCATTCCTTCTCCTTTTACTTCTCATCTCCACTCCTGACATAGACTTTCAGGGCCTCCTGCAGGAGGGCCTCCAGGGTCTGTTCACTCCATCCTCCCACCTTCTGGAGCTTTTTCTGTGTATCTGGCCAGGCTTTAATCACAAAATGAACTTTCAAGAGCCCTTGGGATACCGGGTCCTCAAGATTCATCCCCGAGTACTTTCTAATTCTGGCCCCAAGTCTCTCATATGATTTCTATGTTGTGGGTTGTTACTATCACAGTTAGTTAAGCACATATCTCTGCTCTATTGGAATTACTCTCGGTCCGGGGAGGGGGGTGTTAGTTCTTTCCCATTCTTGCATAGCTGCCTGCCGAATCATTCCCTTCCTAAACATTCTTCTCCAGTGAATAACATACTCAGGACTGACATTCCCCCCCCCCCCCCGGAATACAAATTAGGCTTTAGAAACGGATTTGACTGTTCTGCTAGGCCCTCAATTAAAGACTTCATTTCTTTCTTAAAACTCCTAACCTAAACTCCTAACCTCTCTGCTGGTAAGGGGGAGTAGCACTGGCCCTGCGTTGGCCCTGCACGGCCCTGCCGGGACCCCCCCCCCCCCCCACCTCCGCTGCCCGGCACGACTTCTCCAGGGACAGCGTCAATTGCAGTCCCTGTCTCCCCTCCTGGAGCAGCTGCCACTGCCTCCAGTGCAATATTAGGATTATATGGAGCATACCTTGATTCCTCCTCCGAAAGAGGGGTCTTACTGTTTACATATAAATTTCAAGCCTGAATTTTCATCAGACCCGTATTTTGGCCAAAATACTGAAGTTCCTTTGATTAGCTTTTTAGGCCAGACAATTACACAATATCAAACCTTTTTTAATTATATATTTTTTAATCTTTTTCCCTAGTTTTTGGGTTGTTTTTCCAAATCCTTATCATTCTCTCCAAAGGGCTATCTTTAGGCACAATCCCGGGGTCTCCACCCCCATCCTGCTGACTCTTGGAACCCTTAATCCCCATCTCTTCCTGATGTGCTGCTGTGGACTTTACCACCCACAGGGTACCACACGCCTGTACCTAGGGTAAGGAGAGAGGTGGGGTGTACTGCTGAACACTTTACCATGCCTGGGGTACCATACACCTAAAGGCTACCAATTCCCCGAAACTCTCTTTCGCCCTTCTATCTTTCACTTCGTCCATCTCTGTCCACGCCCCTTGTGGGACTACAGAACCACATATCGGGACTCCACACTCGCTTCACACTAAAAGTGCATCTCATTCACACTCCACACAAGAGTCTCCCCGAACCCACCCCGAGGCAGTACGGTAAAGCTTGTTTTATCTTGGTCTGTGCACGTAATTACCAGTCCGGGTTATCAGCAATTATGCCTGTGCCTGTGCTGTGCCTGTGCTGTGCCTCCCTTCTCCCCAGTGATTCACAGAGCCTGTCTTCAGTTTAAGTCATTGTTCTTTGTTGGCCATACTGAGACAACCCACCACCCCCAACAGGACTGCTGAAATCAGAGGGGTGCACCTTCCTGTCTGTGGTGGCAAGAATTCTTCAGTAGGTGACAAGATCCCAGACAAGCCCCCAGATTGTGAGAAAAAAAAAAAATCTCAATAATTTTCTTCAGACAGGGTCTGCTGTGAAACTATTTTATTCGTGATTGCAATGGCAGGAAAGGGAAAAAGTTTTATAAAGAGGCTAAGTGTTAAAATGGCTCTTCATTGATGCAGCTTGTCTGCTGCTGGCTGTTGGGAGTTTGTGGAGTTTGTGAGCCAAGGATTTGCTGAATTAATCTGATCTCTTTCTTGGGGGAGAACTACTGACATAGTTTTCAGAAATACTTACATGTTAGGACACTATCATCATATTTCTGTATGGAAACCTATGCCAAACATGCCATATCTTTAGCCTCCTTTTATATATCTTTTAGGATGTTTTGTGGCCACTTGACACATTTCTCCAAGAATGAGTTGCTTACAGAAAATCTTTCATAATAGCCATCCAGACTACTTGAATTCTAGACACCTTTAAAAAATGTACGTTGTAAGAACAATAATTTCAATCTGATGCAGTTCCTGAAAACACATGTAAGTATCAAGGGCTGAAAAGTAGTTTAAGATTGTTAGAACCAGACCTTTATAACAAAACTGCAAAACAGAGAGAGCATTTTAATCCAAATCAAACTTTAAGGGAAGCAGATCTGGTAAAGAGGCAGCAGTAGTTTGAAGGTGCACTTACAGTTCTTTTAGGAAAATATTTGTCAACATTTATTTGTCAATATCTGTCCGTTTTCATTCATGAAAAACCAAACTATTTGCAGCTTGAAAAATGTACTCTTAAAAAGGTTTATGTATAATTCCTGCAAGTTCTATTTAAAATTGGTCTCTGGATTAAAGTAAGGGAAGAACAACAATCTTTACTATGAGTATGCATGGGGTTTAACTTTTTTTTTCTTTTTTCTTTTTTCTTTTTTCTTTTTCTGGTGTTTTCAGGGTGACTGTCTATTATCAGTATGATTGGAAAGGCTATCCCAGTTTATGTCCTTTCTTTGCTCCCCATAGAGACTTGGATGGACTCACTCCACCCAAAACAAACTTGTTCCTATACCCATCAAAGATAGCTTTCGTAATTGTACAAGAATCAGAATGTAATCTGGTTCTGATAAATTTGAAACATCGATTCTGTGAAATAAGCTTCACAGTATGTTCTTTTGAGCCATTATAAACAAGATATGAATATTGTCTCTGGCATAACGAAGTCTGTACCTTGTCCGCAGCTTTTGCAAGGAAAAAAAAAACACCTTCACATCCTTACACAGGGGACTTCTTGGAATTGCAATTGGAGATGATGGTTATGGGGAAACTAAGACTTGTAAATGCTTTATTGTTTTGATGGAAATCTGCTGAAAAGGCAAATAAAAGACTTTAGAAGAGGCTAGCTAGGAAACAAATCAGAGACCTAGATGTCCCTACTGGAAAACTAAATTCTAGCACTTAACATCTGGTTCTTGCAGTTGTCAGCTCACTCAGCAAATGGTCAGACTGGTTATCTGCTTGTCTGCACAATATAGGAAGGGAGTAAAGACCACATCATATCAACAGTAGCAGGCAGTGCCAAGTGAATGCTTATAATGTCAAATGGTGTTCTTGATTGATCTGATTGTCATACATGAAACTCTCTGGGTGGTAGAGTATCTTTGGGATGATTATTACTTGAACACAGAATCCTACAGACTCATCGAACAAGTCCAGGGATAGACAAGGGGTAACTCCCATCTTTGAGCATACCCACCTAGCATTCTCTGCTGGTAATAACCATTTCGCCGTTTTTTTTTTTTTTTTTTTACTTCCGACGTTAGTTTGATTTGCACACAAGTGCATTTTATTGGGCGGGACTTGTCTCATGCATCTCCCCTTCCCAGTCACTTGGGTCAGCGTTATGCCCTGACCCTCTTTCCCCCACGTACATTGTGAGGGATTGGATCCATTTACCCGTCGGGCCTTCTCATTGACCCCCACAGCTTCGTAAAAGGGCGGCCTTACCCCATAACAGAGCCAGCACCGCTCAGCCAGGTGAGGGTTGGTAGCATTTAACAGCTGGTAGCTTACTTGCATCAGTTTCCACAGGGAATTTTCCCCATTGTCATTCTCGAGATTCTAGACGACGGTGTCCTTATTAACAGTGAAATTTCTAGTATTATTCTTGATACCCTCTCCATCCAAGCTTGGGTTCAATACCGGGTTGGGTCCCACCGATTCAGGTTCCCGTGGTACGGCCTCCTTTTTTATAAATATTAGACCTCCTCTATCGACTCCAGGTTCCCAATATCTTACACCCCATGTTTTCCCCATAAACCAGGCTGGGTCGGTCGGATCTGTTATATTTACATACAGTTGTTCGCAAACTCCATAGGGCATCCGGATCCCTCCGCTCCAGTCTCGGCTCGGAGGCCTACATCCGTAGGGTCCATATCCTACAGTTAGAAACTTATCCCTCCCAGCTCCCGGACTCCAATCTGAAGCAATTGTTTCACAACCCCAATAAGCACAATAGTAGGCGTTGGGATAATTGCAGTATCCCCTTCCTGGGTTTGAGCTGGGGCAGAGGTAGAAACCTATTTGGTTCAGACACGGGCTTATGGGTGCCAGTTGACAAAGGGATGTGAGAAAACTTGGTGCACCCGCCGTAGTTACTTGGTTAATGATAACTTGGTCCTCCCACCTAATTAAACTCCACTTAAAGGGCTGGTGCGAATATCCCTGGTCAGCCCGAGCCGGACAGGGGATATTCAATAGGAGAGGTAGCGCCAACATACACCAGAAGGGCAACGTCCTTTTATAATTCTGGGGAGGCGGCTTCGAGTTATGGTGGGTACTAGGGCAGTTTATTCGGCCGGACTCCATCATCTCCAATAGGGGTGGGTACCAAATAACTCTCCCCACTGTTGTACCCCTCTGCCTCGCCCGCCTACTTGGTTGCTTCAAGCAGCGGGGTTCACTTTCTTCACGGCAGCAAGGGTAATCTTCAGGGGCCTAGGTACCGATTTCCCTGTTCCAGCCACTCCCAGTCCCAGTTACTCACTCCTCCTTAGGCACGTTACCCTTCTGATGCATGGGTCTGGGTACATTAAAGAATTTCCCTTCCCCTACTTCCCAGTTTCGTTTACAGTGAACCTATTATTCCTTAGAGAGGTTTACCGATCATACGATTACGAATTCACTCTTCAGTCCCTTTTCGCATGGTCAGCCTCAAGTCTCCGGGTCGGCTGACCACTCTCCACCATTCCTCCGGTATTGGTCCTTTAACTCGGCTAGCGTGAGTCCATCCTTTCTCGGCTGTCCAGACAGCTGTGTCTGTGGTAAGTAGAACAAGGTAGGGTCCTTCCCAACAAGGAGTTAAAGAGGTCTCTTTCCAGGATTTTATCAGAAGCTGGTCTCCTGGTTTGATCCTGCGTATGGCCATCTCTAGAGGGGGGGGCATTGTACTACTCACTTTGCTGCAGGATCCCCCTTATATTGTGAGGTGACAATGCCCTCAGTTCGCCCCCAAAGGTGATTTTACGCGTTTCTTCCACCAAGAGCGCAGCCACGACCACTGCCTGGAGACAGGGGGGCCATCCCCTACTCACGGGGTCCAAAAGTTTAGAAATATATCCCACGGGTTTCTTTTTCCCTGCCCAGTCTTGAGTTAAGACACCGAACGCTGTCCCCTCCTTTATGTTGATAAACAGATAAAAGGGTCTCTTCGCATCGGGTAAATTTAACACAGGAGCATTCACTAAATCCATTTTTAAGTCTATCAGGCTTTGCTCATCGCTTTGGCTCCATTTCATTAATCCTTCCCCAACCAGTTTCTGATACAAAAACTTCACCTTGCTACTATAATTTTCAATCCATTGTCAACAATATCCTAACAACCCCAGCAGCTGCCTAACTTGTCTTTTGCTTTTTGGCGCTTGTAGTGACAAAATCCCATTCACTCGTTCGGGGTCTAGTTTCTTTGTGCCCTTACTTAGCCAGTGTCCTAAATATTTCACCTCTTCCTCCGTGAACTGTAATTTTGACTCTGATACTTTTAGTCCCTTTAAGCTCAAGAGGTTTAGTAACTTAATACTTTCTCCCCTGACTGCCTCCTGACTCTCTCCTGCTAACAGCAAATCATCCACATATTGGACTAAAGTTATTTCGGGATTTGGTTCATAGTTCTCTAATACTCGTTCTAATGCCCGACCGAATAGATTTGGTGATTCCGTGAATCCTTGGGGAAGCACGGTCCATCTTAATTGTTGTTTCCGATGGGTTGTGGGATCTTCCCACTCGAAGGTGAAATAATCCCTGCATTCCCCTTTGTTGTGGTTTAACCCGGCTGGCAGCTAAACACCACACAGCCGTTCGCTCACCCTCCCCCCTCCCTCTCTGGGATGGGGGAGAGAAACGGGAAAGTGAAGCCTGTGAGTTGAGATAAAGACAGTTTATTAAGACATGAAAATAATAATAACAATAATAATAATAATAGTGATAATGGTAATAGTATTAACAATAATAATGTGTAAGAAAACAAGTGATGCACAATGCAATTGCTCACCACCCGCTGACCGATGCCCAGCCTATTCCCGAGCAGCCGGCCCCCCACCCCGGCCAGCCACCCCTATATATTGTTTAGCATGACGTCAGATGGTATGGAATACCCCTTTGGCCAGTTTGGGTCAGCTGTCCTGGGTCTGTCCCCTCCCAGCTCCTGCTGCACCCCCAGCCTGCTCGCTGGCAGGACAGAGCAAGAAGCCGAAAAGTCCTTGGCCTGGTGTAAACACTGCTCTGCAACAATTAAAACATCAGCATGTTATCAGCGCTCTTCTCATCCTAATCCAAAACATAGCACCCTACCAGCTACTATGAGCTACTTAACTCTGTCCTAACTGGAACCAGGACAGATATCCACCCCTTATTCCATACCATTTATGTCATGCTCAGGTTACACTCTGTCCAATACATTCTAATTAATCACCATTTTCATCTATGATATATAGCAATCATGGTAGTGATGACATACATTATTATATAATAATTAACATACTACAATTCAACTCATGGGCTATTCTCACCCAGTATCAAATCCCCTTGAGGTACACACCGGACCTCCCCATTCTTTTGCATTACCCACCAAGTGCATCCAGGTCCCTGAGCAAAAGCAATTCCACGAATGGGTTTGCCTTTTCCTGAGGCAGGAGTAGCCCAGACTGTTTTACCCAGCATGTTTCTTACGTGCACTACAGGAACTTTATCCCCTTCTACAGTGCGTAACAGGTTTGATTGGGCAGGTCCAGCTCGGTTGGCAGATCCCCTGGTATTGACTAACCAGGTGGCCTTTGCCAAATGTGTATCCCAATTTTTGAATGTCCCAGCACCCATTGCTTTCAGTGTAGTCTTCAACAGTCCATTGTATCGTTCAACTTTTCCAGAGGCTGGTGCATGATAGGGGATGTGATACACCCACTCAATACCATGTTCTTTGGCCCAAGTGTCTATAAGGTTGTTTCGGAAATGAGTCCCGTTGTCTGACTCAATTCTCTCTGGGGTGCCATGTCGCCATAAGACTTGCTTTTCAAGGCCCAGGATAGTGTTCCGGAGGGTGGCATGGGGCACAGGATATGTTTCCAGCCATCCGGTGGTTGCTTCCACCATTGTAAGTACGTGGCGCTTGCCGTTGCGGGTTTGAGGGAGTGTGATGTAATCAATCTGCCAGGCCTCTCCATATTTATATTTCAGCCATCGTCCTCCATACCAAAGAGGTTTTGACCGTTTGGCTTGCTTGATTGCAGCACATGTTTCACAGTCATGAATAACCTGTGCTATAGTGTCCATGGTCAGGTCCACCCCTCGATCACGAGCCCATCTGTAGGTTGCATCTCTACCTTGATGGCCTGAGGTGTCATGGGCCCATCGGGCTATAAATAATTCACCTTTATGTTGCCAGTCCAGGTCCACCTGAGCCACTTCAATCTTAGCAGCCTGATCCACCTGCTGGTTGTTTTGGTGTTCTTCAGTAGCCCGATTCTTGGGCACATGAGCATCTACATGGCGTACCTTTACAACCAGGTTCTCTACCCGGGCAGCAATATCTTGCCACAATGCCGCAGCCCAGATGGGCTTGCCCCTGCGCTGCCAGTTGTTCTGCTTCCATTGCTGTAACCACCCCCACAGGGCATTTGCTACCATCCATGAATCAGTATAGAGATAGAGAACTGGCCACTTTTCTCGTTCAGCAATATCTAAAGCCAGCTGAATGGCTTTTACTTCTGCAAACTGACTCGATTCACCTTCTCCCTCAGCAGCTTCTGCAACTCGTCGTGTAGGACTCCATACAGCAGCTTTCCATCTCCGATGCTTTCCCACAATACGACAGGACCCGTCAGTGAACAAGGCATATTTCTTCTCATTTTCTGGTAGCTTGTTGTACAGGGGGGCTTCTTCAGCACGAACCACCTCCTCCTCTGGTGATATCCCAAAGTATTTGCCTTCTGGCCAGTCCATAATCACCTCCAAGATTCCTGGGCGACTGGGGTTTCCTATTCGAGCCCGCTGAGTAATCAGTGCAACCCACTTGCTCCATGTAGCATCAGTTGCATGATGCGTAGAGGGGACCCTTCCTTTGAACATCCAGCCTAGTACCGGCAGTCGGGGTGCCAGGAGGAGCTGCGCTTCAGTACCGACCACTTCTGAAGCAGATCGAACTCCTTCATATGCTGCCAATATCTCCTTTTCAGTTGGAGTATAGCGGGCTTCAGATCCTCTGTATCCCCGACTCCAAAACCCCAGGGGTCGACCTCGAGTTTCCCCAGGTTCTTTCTGCCAGAGGCTCCAGGTGGGACCATTCTCTCCGGCTGCGGTGTAGAGCACATTCTTTACATCTGGTCCTGTTCGGACTGGCCCGAGGGCTACTGCATGAACTATTTCCTGCTTAATTTGTTCAAAGGCTTGTCGTTGCTCAGGGCCCCATTCAAAAGCATTCTTCTTACGGGTTACTTGGTAGAGCGGGTTTACAATCAGACTGTAATTTGGAATATGCATTCTCCAAAACCCCACGACACCTAGGAAAGTTTGTGTTTCTTTTTTGCTAGTTGGTGGAGACATAGCTGTTATTTTGTTGATCACATCCATTGGGATTTGACGGCGTCCATCTTGCCATTTTATTCCTAAAAACTGGATCTCTCGTGCAGGTCCTTTAACTTTATTCTGTTTTATGGCAAAACCAGCCTTCAGAAGGATTTGGACTATCTTCTTCCCTTTCTCGAAAACTTCTTCTGCAGTGTCACCCCACACAATGATGTCATCGATGTACTGCAGGTGTTCAGGAGCTTCCCCCTGCTCCAGCGCAGACTGGATCAGTCCATGGCAAATGGTAGGGCTGTGTTTCCACCCCTGGGGCAGCCGATTCCAAGTATATTGGACTCCCCTCCAAGTGAAAGCAAACTGTGGCCTGCACTGTGCTGCTAGAGGGATGGAGAAAAATGCATTAGCGATATCAATTGTGGCATACCACTTGGCTGCCTTTGATTCCAGTTCATACTGGAGTTCTAGCATGTCCGGCACTGCAGCACTCAGTGGTGGCGTGACTTCGTTCAGGCCACGATAGTCCACTGTTAGTCTCCACTCACCATTAGACTTTCGCACTGGCCATATGGGACTATTAAAAGGTGAATGAGTCTTGCTGATCACTCCTTGGCTCTCCAGTTGACGAATTAGCTTATGGATGGGACTCAGGGAGTCTCGGTTGGTGCGATATTGCCGCCGGTGCACAGTTGTGGTAGCGATCGGCACTTGCTGTTCTTCAACCCTCAGCAACCCCACAACAGAAGGGTCCTCTGAGAGACCAGGCAAGGTAGACAACTGTTTAATGTCCTCTGTCTCCAAAGCAGCTATGCCAAAAGCCCAGCGGAACCCTTTTGGGTCCTTGAAATATCCTCTTCTAAGATAGTCTATGCCAAGGATGCACGGAGCATCTGGGCCAGTCACAATACGGTGCTTTTGCCACTCATTACCGGTTAGACTCACTTCAGCCTCCAATACAGTTAACTGCTGGGATCCCCCCGTCACACCATAAATACAGATGGGCTCTGGCCCTTTATAGCTTGATGGCATTAGAGTACATTGTGCACCGGTGTCTACCAAAGCCTTATACTTCTGTGCGTCTGACGTGCCAGGCCATCGAATCCACACAGTCCAATAAACTCGATTGTCCCTTTCCTCCCCCTGGCTGGAGGCAGGGCCCCTCTAGTCCTGGTCAGAATCTTCATTTCTGTGTTTAAAGGACTGCCTGCTGGAAGTTGGAGCAGCAAACCTTTCAGAGAACTCCTTTTTCCCAATTGTTTTCCTTTGCAATTCACGTACCCGTGCCTCTAGGGTCGCAGTAGATTTTCCATCCCATTTTCTCATGTCCTCTCCATGGTCACGTAGGTAAAACCACAGGGTGGCGCGGTGTGTGTGCCCACCATATTGTCTTCCTTGCATAGATGAACGTTTACCCCTAATAGCTGAGACACTGGTTTGTACAGGTGGGGAGGAAAATAAACTCTCTTTAAGTTGGTGGATCTCTTCAGAAAGTTTCTCCAAGGTATTCTCTTTTAGCTGGTGGACACTGGTTCGTTCAGGTGAAGGGGAAGATAATCTTTCTTCAAGTTGGTGGATCTTTTCAGAAAGTTTCTCCAAAGTATTCTCTTTTAGCTGGTGGACACTGGTTCGTTCAGGTGGAGGGGAAGATAATCTTTCTTCAAGTTGGTGGATCTTTTCAGAAAGTTTCTCCACAGCTGAGACACAGGCCTTTAGGGAAGAGGAGAGATTTCCTTCGTACTGCCGGAGTATTTTAGTCACTTCATTCACTGTGGGATTCTCCTCCGTTTTCCAGGCTAGCATTGCCAATGAGCTGGCATATGATGATGGGGCACTCTGTACAAACTTCCGCCACATGGGTAGTGTACACCGGACTGCATCTGGATCTGCGGATGTTTGTGCGTCGTCTAGGTCCTTATAAATTACTTCCCGTACGGCCAATTCCCTCAGGTACTGAATTCCCTTCTCCATGGTGGTCCATTTGCTTGGTAAACATACAAGTTCTTCCTTGAAGAGATACCTTTCCTTCACAGCTGACAGGAGACGCCTCCAGAGGCTGCGAGATCGTGCTCCATCTCCAATTGCTTTGTCAATGCATGCGTCCCTAGCAAGGGATCCCAGCCGCCTGGCTTCCTTGCCCTCCAATTCCACATAATTGGCTCCCGTGTCCCAGCAGCGGAGCAGCCAGGTGACAAGCTGCTCGCCTATACAGCGACCAAAATCTTTTCGCACATCTCGTAGCTCACGCTGGTATAGAGTCCGGGTAATTACTGTTGATTTTTCGACATCCTCATCCTCATCTTCAGTCTTCTGCACCTTTGATGGCCGGTGTAGAGTCCGGGTAGTTACTGTTGATTTTCCGACATCCTCATCCTCATCTTCAGTCTCCTGCACCTTTGATGGCTGGTATGGAGTCCGGGTAGTTACTGTTGATTTTTCGCCATCCTCATCCTCATCTTCATCCTCCTGCACCTTTGATGGCCCAGCCTCGTCTTCACTATGCCCAGACTTAGCAGAAGACTGTCTGCGTTTTAAACGACCTGAGCCTCTATACCATTTTTTCACCTTGTCTACAGGGGCAACTTGCACTGCTACAGCTCGTTTCTCTGACCCAGCCACAGGGTCTGCCACAGGGGTTGGAATACCCTCTGCGGGGTCAACTTGCACTGCTACAGCTCGTTTCTCTGACCCAGACGCAGGGTCTGCCACAGGGGTTGGAATACCCTCTTCGGGGTCAACTTGCACTGCTACAGCTCGTTTCTCTGACCCAGCCACAGGAGTGGGAGCAGCTGCACGAGCTGGGGCAGCTGCAGGAGCTGGGGCAGCTGCAGGGGCTGGAGCTGGAGCGGCTGCAGGAGCTGGAGCTGGAGTGGCTGCAGGGGCTGGAGCGGCTGCAGGAGCTGGAGCGGCTGCAGGAGCTGGAGCTGGAGTGGCTGCAGGGGCTGGAGCTGGAGCGGCTGCAGGAGCCGGAACGGCTGCAGGAGCTGGAGCGGCTGCAGGAGCTGGAACTGGAGCGGCTGCAGGAGCTGGAGCGGCTGCAGGAGCTGGAACTGGAACGGCTGCAGGAGCTGGAGCGGCTGCAGGAGCTGGAGCTGGAGTAGCTGCAGGAGCTGGAACTGGAGCGGCTGCAGGAGCTGGAGCGGCTGCAGGAGCTGGAGCTGGAGTAGCTGCAGGAGCTGGAACTGGAGCGGCTGCAGGAGCTGGAGCGGCTGCAGGAGCTGGAACTGGAGCGGCTGCAGGAGCTGGAGCTGGAGTAGCTGCAGGAGCTGGAACTGGAGCGGCTGCAGGAGCTGGAGCGGCTGCAGGAGCTGGAGCGGCTGCAGGAGCTGGAGCTGGAGCGGCTGCAGGAGCTGGAGCTGGAGCGGCTGCAGGAGCTGCAGCTGGAGTGACTGCAGGAGCTGCAGCTGGAGTGGCTGCAGGAGCTGGAGCTGGAACGGCTACAGGAGCTGGAGCTAGGTTGCTAGTAGCATCAATTGCAGCTCGATAGGCACAAGCCAGACCCCAGCACGCTACAGTGATTTGTGTCACTTTGGAACTGCCAGAGTCATGACACCTTTTTTTCAAGCATTCTGCCAGCTTTTTAGGATTTTGCAGTTGTTCAGGGGTGAATGTCCAAAACACTGGAGGTGACCACTGCTCTAGAAACCTGCCCATATCCTCTCACACTCCCTGCCACTCGCAACTATCCCGCCTCAAGGCAGATCTCCGGATGAGATTCCTAAGTAGTTGTTTAACCCTCCACAAAATCTGAAGTGCATTCAGGAGACATAACAACAAGAGCAGGCTGGTCTGAGTATCCCAAGGATATTCAACATCTCGGAGAACCACCGTAACTAACTCGGGGGATAAGAGGGTGGTGGTGAAGGAGAAAGGGAGAGTGAACAGGTAGGGAAACATGTCTTCCCCTGTCCCCTTCACAGATTGGCTCCCTAACGAAAACAGGCAATAGGTGTAATTGCTAATAGTTTCCGAGATATGGGTTCCAAAGTATAGAGTCGACGTCAGTGCTGAGTACAAATACCAGGTTAAAGTCGTGACCAGATATTTCATCATTTCATAAGCCATTGCTACACCGCACAGTACCATAACAATCTTAAACCAGGGCCCGGAAAGGATAAACAGTGCAACAGGGAGCACATACAGAAAGTAACGCACCATAAAACTCAATTTGGAATACAGGTACAGCAGACTGGAGATTAAGGCAATCAACATCGTGACTAGCAACTATTAAGCAGGTCCAATACTTATACCAATTTTAGTTTAACACACTCTGGTCAGATTTGTCGATATCTCAACCCTTCGGGCCCCACGTTGGGCGCCAAAAAGACTGTTGTGGTTTAACCCGGCTGGCAGCTAAACACCACACAGCCGTTCGCTCACCCTCCCCCCTCCCTCTCTGGGATGGGGGAGAGAAACGGGAAAGTGAAGCCTGTGAGTTGAGATAAAGACAGTTTATTAAGACATGAAAATAATAATAACAATAATAATAATAATAGTGATAATGGTAATAGTATTAACAATAATAATGTGTAAGAAAACAAGTGATGCACAATGCAATTGCTCACCACCCGCTGACCGATGCCCAGCCTATTCCCGAGCAGCCGGCCCCCCACCCCGGCCAGCCACCCCTATATATTGTTTAGCATGACGTCAGATGGTATGGAATACCCCTTTGGCCAGTTTGGGTCAGCTGTCCTGGGTCTGTCCCCTCCCAGCTCCTGCTGCACCCCCAGCCTGCTCGCTGGCAGGACAGAGCAAGAAGCCGAAAAGTCCTTGGCCTGGTGTAAACACTGCTCTGCAACAATTAAAACATCAGCATGTTATCAGCGCTCTTCTCATCCTAATCCAAAACATAGCACCCTACCAGCTACTATGAGCTACTTAACTCTGTCCTAACTGGAACCAGGACACCCTTTTAAAGGACATGCCCAAAACGCATCTTTTAGGTCTATGACACTATACCATTTCTGCGCTGGGGACAGTTGGCTTAGCAAGGTATGTGGGTTAGCTACTACAGGAAAGCTGGTTATTGTTCTTTTGTTGACCTCCCTCAAGTCTTGGACTAGCCGATAAGAGCCATCAGATTTCTTGATAGGTAATATAGGAGTGTTATGAGGTGACATGCAAGGCTCCAGTAATCCCTGTTGTAGTAGCCTCTCGATTACTGGTTGCAGCCCCTCCCTGCCTTCTTGAGACATTGGGTATTGTTTTACCCTGATAGGAGTCTCGGGATTCCTGATAGTGACTTCAAAGGGACTAATATCTAAACGGCCTACTGATTTGGGAGAATACCACACCTCAGGGTTTATTTTTGCCTCGTCCTCTACAGTGAGGGCGTATAATTTAACCTCAATTCCTTTATTTTTCACCTCCAAATTAATTTTTAGCTTAACCATTAAGTCTCTTCCCAACAGGTTATATTCAGCTTCTGGTACTAATTAGAAGGATCCTGTGCAACTTTGGGCTGGGGTCTCTATTTTCACCCCCTTTATTATTGAGACCCTGAAGGGCTCTCCTTTTGCTCCTATCACCTGTAATTTCTCCGAGGAAGGTTGACATCCCCGGGGTACCATTTGGACAGTCGATCTTTCTGCCCCAGAGTCCACAAGGAACTCCACTTCTTGATGCTGGGGACCTAACTTCAATTTTATCAAGGACTCCGTTATACCAGAAGTCCCCAGTAGATGGAGGCCCTGACTCCCCTAATCTTCTTTAAACACTCGCTCATCTTGTAAGTGTTTTCTGCAGTCCTTTTTCATGCGTCCCTTCTTTTGGCAATAAAAACATTCTATCTGTCTTAGATCTCTCTGATCACTCTGGCTCCTCGGAGGTCTTTTTCGTGGTAGCGGAACACCCTTCGGGCGAGGGGGGGAGGGCCCTTTTTGTCCTTCCCCGACCGCTGCCACTAGAATCCTGGCCTGCCTTTTATGAATCTCTTCTTCGCACATATACCTTCTGAGCTTCTCTCAGCAGTTCATCCATCCCTCTATCCTGCCAATCCTCTCATTTTTCTAATTTCTGCCTGATATCCCCCCCATGATTTTGCCACAAATTGCGTTTTTAACAGGGCCTGTCCCACTGGTGTACCGGGGTCCAGTCCCGAATAAAGCTGGAGGTTCTTCCTTAATCTCTCCAGCCATTCTGTGGGAGTTTCATCCTTCTTCTGATGTTCACTAAAGGCCTTATTTATATTTTGTCCTCTAGGGACTGACTCCCTTATACCTTGTACAATAATAGTCCTTAAATCCTGCATATGGCCCCTATCTTGTTCATTTTGGTTATTCCAGTTAGGCCTCTGTAGGGGCCATTTAAGATCTCCCGCAGGACCCTGCTGGTGTTGCCGGTCCCAGATTCGCATTCCAGCCCTCCAGATCATATTCCTTTCTTCTGCAGTGAACAATATACCTAAAATGGCCTGGAGTTCTTCCCAGGTGTAAAAATTAGGCCCCAAGAACTGGTCTACTCGCTCAGAGACTCCAAGAGGATCTTCTAAGAGATTTCCCATTTCCTTCTTGAATTCTCTGACGTCTCCTGTATTTAGGGGGATGGAGACGTATCCCATACCAGGTTGGGACCCTCCCGTTGCAACCTCTCTTAGGGGATATAGTCTACCCTCACCCTCTCGATATCTAGTTTGGCTCCTAGTTACCCGTCTAGTTCCCCGAGGGGTGTCCGTGGCCGAATCAGAGTCACTATGGTAGCCCGGAGCCGGGGGGGGGGGGGGGGGGGGGGGGGCTGGAGGTTGCAGAGGAGGGGGTATATAAGGGTGGGTGAAAGTGGGACTTCTTCCTCATTCCGTTCATTCTTTCCCCCCCCCCCCCCTTTTTTCTCTTAATGGGTATAAGATGGCTCGGGTCTCAGATCCTATCCATAAGTGTGCATACTCACTCTCCTCTTAGGCTGAAAGGCTCCTTTGAATTCACATAAAGGTTTAGAGCCTGACAGATCCATTCCTCAAAGGACCCAAACACGGGCCAATATAATGGGTGAGCCCCTAATTTGCTTCCCACCCCAGACTTCCATACAGTAATTGTCCTGGTTGGAAGTCCCCTGGTGGAGGGGACAGGGGAAGATATTTTTTCCTACCTGTTCACTCTCCCTTTCTCCTTCACCACCCTCTTATCCCCCGAGCTAGTTACGGTGGTTCTCCGAGATGTTGAATATCCTTGGGATACTCAGACCAGCCTGCTCTTGTTGTTATGTCTCCTGAATGCGCTTCAGGTTTTGTTTAAGGTTAAACAACTACTTAGGAATCTCACCCAGAGATCTGTCTTGAGGCGGGATAGTTGCGAGTGGCAGGGAGTGTGGGAGGATATGGGCAGGTTTCTAGAGCAGTGGTCACCTCCAGTGTTTTGGACATTCACCCCTGAACAACTGCAAAATCCTAAAAAGCTGGCAGAATGCTTGAAAAAAGGTGTCATGACTCTGGCAGTTCCAAAGTAACACAAATCACGGTACCGTGCTGGGGTCTGGCTTGTGCCTATCGAGCTGCAATTGATGTTACTATCAACCTAGTGACAGCTCCTGCAGCCGCTCCAGCTCCCGCAGCTGTTCCAGTTCCTGCAGCTGTTCCAGTTCCAGCTCCTGCAGCTGTTCCAGCTCCTGCAGCTGTTCCACTTCCAGCTCCTGCAGCCGTTCCAGTTCCTGCAGCTGTTCCACTTCCAGCTCCTGCAGCCGTTCCAGCTCCTGCAGCTGTTCCAGTTCCAGCTCCTGCAGCCGCTCCCACACCTGTGGCTGGGTCAGAGAAACGAGCTGTAGCAGTGCAAGTTGCCCCTGTAGACAAGGTGAAAAAATGGTATAGAGACTCAGGTCATTTAGAACGCAAACAGTCTTCTGCTGGGTCTAGGTATAGAGAAGACGAGGCTGGGCCATCAAATGTGCAGGAGCATGAAGATGAGGATGTCGAAAAATCAACAGTAACTACCCGGACTCTATACCAGCGTGAGCTACGGGATGTGCGAAAAGATTTTGGTCGCTGTATAGGTGAGCAGCTTGTCACCTGGCTGCTCTGGTGCTGGAACACCAGCATTGTGTGGAATTAGAGAGCAGGGAAGCCAGGCAGCTGGGATCCCTTGCTAGAGACGCAGGCATTGACAAAGCAATTGGAGATGGAGCACGACGTTACAGCCTCTGGAGGCGTCTCCTGTCAGCTGTGAAGGAAAGGTATCCCTTCAAGGAAGAACTTGTATGTCTACCAGGCAAGTGGACCACCATGGAGAAGGGAATTCAGTACCTGAGGGAATTAGCCGTACGGGAGGTGATTTATAAGGACCTAGACGATGCACAAATATCCACAGATCCAGATGAAGTCCAGTGTACACGACCCATGTGGTGGAAGTTTGTACGGAGTGCACCATCATCATATGCCAGCTCATTGGCAATAATGGCCTGGAAAGAGGATGAGGAACCCACAGTGGATGAAGTGGCTAAACAACTCCGGCAGTACGAAGAAAGTCTCTCCTCTTCCCTACAGGCCTGCGTCTCGGCTGTGGAGAAGCTCTCTGAAGAGTTCCACCAACTTAAAGAGAATTATCTTCCCCTCCACCTGAACGAACCACTGTCCACCAACTAAAAGAGAATACTTTGGAGAAACTTTCTGAAGAGGTCCACCAACTTAAAGAGTTTATTTTCCTCCCCACCTGTACAAACCAGTGTCTCAGCTATTAGGGGTAAATGTCCATCCTCCATCCGTGCAAGGAAGACAATATGGTGGGTACACACACCGCGCCACCCTGTGGTTTTACCTACGTGACCATGGAGAGGACATGAGAAAATGGGATCGAAAATCTACTGCGAACCTAGAGGCACGGGTACGTGAATTGCAAAAGAAAACAATTGGGAAAAAGGGGTTCTCTGAAAAGTTTGCTGCTCCAACTTCCAGCAGGCAGTCCTTTAAACACAGAAACGAAGATTCTGACCAGGACTAGAGGGGCCCTGCCTCCAGCCAGGGGGAGGAAAGGGACAATCGAGTTTATTGGACTGTGTGGATTCGATGGCCTGGCACGTCAGACGCACAGAGTATAAGGCTTTGGTAGACACCAGTGCACAATCTTAGAAGAGGATATTTCAAGGATCCAAACGGGTTCCGCTGGGCTTTTGGCATAGCTGCCTTAGAGACAGAGGTCATTAAACAGTTGTCTACCTTGCCCGGTCTCTCAGAGGACCCTTCTGTTGTGTGGTTGCTGAGGGTTGAAGAACAGCAAGTGCCAATCACTACCACAATTGTGCACCCGTGGCAATATCGCACGAACTGAGACTCCCTGATTCCCATCCATAAGCTAATTCATCAACTGGAGAGCCAAGGAGTGATCAGCAAGACTCATTCACCTTTTAATAGTCCCATATGGCCAGTGCGCAAGTCTAATGGTGAGTGGAGGCTAACAGTGGACTATCGTGGCCTGAACGAAGTCACGCCACCACTGAGTGCTGCAGTGCCGGCCATGCTAGAACTCCAGTATGAACTGGAATCAAAGGCAGCTAAGTGGTATGCCACAATTGATATCGCTAATGCATTTTTCTCCATCCCTCTAGCAGCAGAGTGCAGGCCACAGTTTGCTTTCACTTGGAGGGGAGTCCAATATACTTGGAATCGGCTGCCCCAGGGGTGGAAACACAGCCCTACCATTGGCCATGGACTGATCCAGTCTGCGCTGGAGCAGGGGGAAGCTCCTGAACACCTGCAGTACATCGATGACATCATTGTGTGGGGTGACACTGCAGAGGAAGTTTTTGAGAAAGGGAAGAAAATAGTCCAAATCCTTCTGAAGGTCGGTTTTGCCATAAAACAGAATAAAGTTAAAGGACCTGCACGAGAGATCCAGTTTTTAGGAATAAAATGGCAAGATGGACCTCGTCAAATCCCAATGGATGTGATCAACAAAATAACAGCTATGTCTCCACCAACTAGCAAAAAAGAAACACAAACTTTCCTAGGTGTCGTGGGGTTTTGGAGAATGCATATTCCAAATTACAGTCTGATTGTAAACCCGCTCTACCAAGTAACCCGTAAGAAGAATGCTTTTGAATGGGGCCCTGAGCAACGACAAGCCTTTGAACAAATTAAGCAGGAAATAGTTCATGCAGTAGCCCTCGGGCCAGTCCGAACAGGACCAGATGTAAAGAATGTGCTCTACACCGCAGCCGGAGAGAATGGTCCCACCTGGAGCCTCTGGCAGAAAGAACCTGGGGAAACTCGAGGTCGACCCCTGGCCCCTGGGGTTTTGGAGTCGGGGATACAGAGGATCTGAGGCCCGCTATACTCCAACCGAAAAGGAGATATTGGCAGCATATGAAGGAGTTCGATCTGCTTCGGAAGTGGTCGGTACTGAAGCGCAGCTCCTCCTGGCACCCCGACTGCCGGTACTAGGCTGGATGTTCAAAGGAAGGGTCCCCTCTACACATCATGCAACTGATGCTACATGGAGCAAGTGGGTTGCACTGATTACTCAGCGGGCTCGAATAGGAAACCCCAGTCGCCCAGGAATCTTGGAGGTGATTATGGACTGGCCAGAAGGCAAATACTTTGGGATATCATCAGAGGAGGAGGTGGTTCGTGCTGAAGAAGCCCCACTGTACAACAAGCTACCGGAAAATGAGAAGAAATATGCCTTGTTCACTGACGGGTCCTGTCGTATTGTGGGAAAGCATCGGAGATGGAAAGCTGCTGTATGGAGTCCTATACGACGAGTTGCAGAAGCTGCTGAGGGAGAAGGTGAATCGAGTCAGTTTGCAGAAGTGAAAGCCATTCAGCTGGCTTTAGGTATTGCTGAACGAGAAAAGTGGCCAGTTCTCTATCTCTATACTGATTCATGGATGGTAGCAAATGCCCTGTGGGGGTGGTTACAGCAATGGAAGCAGAACAACTGGCAGCGCAGGGGCAAGCCCATCTGGGCTGCGGCATTGTGGCAAGATATTGCTGCCCGGGTAGAGAACCTGGTTGCAAAGGTACGCCATGTAGATGCTCATGTGCCCAAGAATCGGGCTACTGAAGAACATCAAAACAACCAGCAGGTGGATCAGGCTGCTAAGACTGAAGTGGCTCAGGTGGACCTGGACTGGCAACATAAAGGTGAATTATTTATAGCCCGATGGGCCCATGACACCTCAGGCCATCAAGGTAGAGATGCAACATACAGATGGGCTCGTGATCGAGGGGTGGACCTGACCATGGACACTATAGCACAGGTTATTCATGATTGTGAAACATGTGCTGCAATCAAGCAAGCCAAACGGTCAAAGCCTCTTTGGTATGGAGGACGATGGCTGAAATATAAATATGGAGAGGCCTGGCAGATTGATTACATCACACTCCCTCAAACCCGCAACGACAAGCGCCACGTACTTACAATGGTGGAAGCAACCACCGGATGGCTGGAAACATATCCTGTGCCCCATGCCACCGCCCAGAACACTATCCTGGGCCTTGAAAAGCAAGTCCTATGGCGACATGGCACCCCAGAGAGAATTGAGTCAGACAACGGGACTCATTTCCGAAACAACCTTATAGACACTTGGACCAAAGAACATGGTATTGAGTGGGTGTATCACATCCCCTATCATGCACCAGCCTCTGGAAAAGTTGAACGATACAATGGACTGTTGAAGACTACACTGAAAGCAATGGGTGCTGGGATATTCAAACATTGGGATACGCATTTGGCAAAGGCCTCCTGGATAGTCAATACTAGGGGATCTGCCAACTGAGCTGGACCTGCCCAATCAAACCTGTTACGCACTGTAGAAGGTTATAAAGTTCCTGTAGTGCACGTAAGAAACATGCTGGGTAAGACAGTCTGGGCTACTCCTGCCTCAGGAAAAGGCAAACCCATTCGTGGAATTGCTTTTGCTCAGGGACCTGGATGCACTTGGTGGGTAATGCAAAAGAATGGGGAGGTCCGGTGTGTACCTCAAGGGGATTTAATACTGGGTGAGAATAGCCCATGAGTTGAATTGTAGTATGTTAATAATTATATAATACTGTATGTCATCACTACCATGATTGGTATATATCATAGATGAAAATGGTGATTAATTACAAGGTATTGGAAAGAGTGTAACCTGAGAAGGACATAAATGGTATGGAATAAGGGGTGGATATCTGTCCTGGTTCCAGTTAGGACAGAGTTAATTTTTCCTCCTAGTAGCTGGTAGGGTGCTATGTTTTGGATTAGGATGAGAAGAGCGCTGATAACATGCTGATGTTTTAATTGTTGCAGAGCAGTGCTTACACCAAGCCAAGGATTTTTCAGCTTCTCGCTCTGTGCTGCCAGCGAGCAGGCTAGGGGTGCAGCAGGAGCTGGGAGGGGACAGACCCAGGACAGCTGACCCAAACTGGCCAAAGGGGTATTCCATACCATCTGACGTCATGCTAAACAATATATAGGGGTGGCTGGCCGGGGTGGGGGGCCGGCTGCTCGGGGATAGGCTGGGCATCGGTCAGCGGGTGGTGAGCAATTGCATTGTGCATCATTTGTTTCGTACACATTAGTAGTAGTAGTACTATTATCATTATTATTATTGTTATTATTATTTTCCTGTCTTAATAAACTGTCTTTATCTCAACCCACAGGCTTCACTTTCCCGTTTCTCTCCCCCATACCAGCGAGGGAGGGGGGAGGGTGAGCGAACGGCTGTGTGGTGTTTAGCTGCCAGCCGGGTTAAACCACAACAAGAGGAAAAAGAAGTAACGGAAAAATTAAAAAAAGATTTTATTACGGCACCAATCTTATCTCTTCCTGCCCTAAAGAAATCATTTTATCTTTTTATAACTGTCAGTGAGGGTGCTGCTTTGGGGGTGTTAACCCAAGAATGGGGAGTAAGAAGAAACCTGTAGCATATTTGTCTAAATTATTAGACCCCGTGTCCCGGGGATGGCCAGAATGCATTCAGGCAGTAGCAGCAACTGCCTTATTAGTAGAAGAGAGCAGGAAATTGACCTTTGGAGGACAACTGATTGTTGTTACCCCTCACCAAGTGAAGACTATTCTCACTCAGAAAGCAGGAAGGTGGCTGACAGACTCCAGAATACTAAAATATGAAGCTATACTAATTGAAAAGGATGATTTAACTATAACTACAGAACCTGTTTTGAATCCTGCCTCCTTCTTGTCAAAGGGAATTGAAGATCCAATAGATATGGAATGTAACTGCTTAGATCTAATACATTACCAGACAAAGATAAGATTATATTTACAAGAGGTGCCCTTAGAGGAAGGGGAAATATTGTTCATAGATGGATCTTCTAGGGTGGTACAAGGGAGGAGATATAATGGCTATGCCATCATTGAAGGAACAGATGGGAATGTTGAAGAAATGGGAAAACTGCCTAGTAATTGGTCAGCCCAAACTTGTGAATTATATGCATTAAATCAAGCATTAAAGTTGTTAAAAGGGAAACAGGGAACTATATATATTGACTCACGATATGCATATGGGGTGGTACATACATTTGGAAAAATTTGGGAAGAAAGGGGCTTAGTAAACAGCAAGGGAAATGAGTTGGTCCATGAAGAATTAGACAGATTTTGGAAAATCTGTTACTACCAGAAGAGATTGCTGTGGTGCATGTGAAAGGACATCAAAAAGGAAACTCCCTAGTTGAATGGGGAAACAGAATTACAGATGAAAAGGCTAAAGAATCAGCTTTGCAATTGGAAGTAGAAGCAAAGCTGCTTCTTGTACCTGCAATAAAACCTTCACCTGAAAAGCAAATATTCAGTGAAAAAGAGATAGAAGCCTTCAGGGAGTTAGGAGTGAAGGAGTCCAAAGGACGGTGGATTCTCCCTGATGGGAGAGAAATGGTAAATAAACAAATAATGAGGGAAATTTTAGCTGTTCTACATCAAGGAAGCCACTGGGGAGTCCAGGCAATGTGTGACACTGTATTAAGAAAATATATATGTATAGGCACGTATACTGTAGCTAAGCAGGTGTGTAATAGTTGCATAACATGCCAACGAGTAAATAAGAAGGCTCTGTGGAAACAATCTCTGGGTGGACGGGAGCCAGGGCTTCGACCTTTTCAGAGCATCCAAGTAGATTTTACTGAATTACCTAAAGTAGGTAGATTTAAGTGCTTGCTAGTATTAATTGACCATTTGTCAGGACGGGTAGAAGCTTTTCCTTCAGTATCAGCAACAGCTAGTGTGGTGATAAAGATAATCCTGGAACAAATAATCCCTAGATATGGGGTTGTTGAAAATGTAGACTCAGATCAAGGAAGTCATTTTACTTCATCTATTTTACAAGGATTAATGAGAACCTTGGGAATAAAATGGGAGTTTCATACTCCATAGCATCCTTCCTCATCGGGGAAAGTGGAGCGAATGAATCAGACATTAAAGCAGCATCTGTCAAAACCGGTTTTAGAGACTAAGCTTCCCTGGACAAAATGTTTACCTTTAGAATGCCTTAGAATTCGAACTGCTTCTAGAAAAGATGTAGGAGTTTCACCATATGAGATGTTGTTTGGGCTACCGTACCTGGGTAGAAATGGTGAGATACCTACTTTTGAAACTAAAGATATTTTTCTCAAAGATTATGTACTTGGATTATCTTCTTCCTAGTATCTCTGAGGGTTCGTGGACTGTTGGCTCAAGCCCCACCTTTGGAATTCCCAGTACATTCATTCCGTGCAGGAGACTGGGTCCTGATATGCACCTGGAGAGAATCAAAACTCCGGCCTGAATGGGAAGGACCATTCCAAGTACTACTAACCACTGAAACAGCCATAGGAACTGCGGAAAAAGGTTGGACTCACTATACTCGAGTGAAGGCATCCATCCACCCTAGTACCTGGGAAGTTGTTCCTACAGAAGACTTGCTGAAAGTTAAAATCAAAAAGAAAAATCTCATAATAGACTCTGAGCAGGATAAAAGCTTACAATTGTAAACTAACCTTTTATTTTCACAGGTAACTAATGAGTGTGACTTGTGATTGAGAGAAAGGACAGACCTATAGCGAACTGAAGTGCTCTCAAGGGGTTTTTGTTATAGTAGTAGTGTACATCTTACTCTTTGTGTTGATAATTATTTGGAAATCTAAGGTTTAAAAATAATGCCAGGGAAAAATCAATTATTAATTTTGTTTCTGGTAATTGTAGGCCTCAGAGAAGGCCTTGGTCAACTGGAAACTTGGAAAAGATTTGACCAGATGATAGCAAAGACAGGGTATCCTGTCAAAATATGGGTGAATGTGACAGAGAGTTATGAACCACAATCCATCACATTTGATGCTTGTGAGGTGTTAACTTGTGGAGATTTAAATGCCCAATGACAATTGAGCAGAGAGCACAAATATCTCTGTCCTGAACCTAAGACTAGCAGTATGTTTGAAGGACCACCATAAAGGGTGGTCACATACATCCACCTCAAGTGTTTACTTCATGAGGTTAAAGAAACAAATTAACATATTTAAAGGAACTATTCAGCCCAATTGTCAGCATCTACAATGTAATCCAATAACTATAACAATTAGTCAGGCTGATTACATTACTAACCGTACTTATGGTCTCGGAGCAGATGTAACTGGGCGAGACCCAACAGCCAGATTGAGAATAGCTGTAAGGGAACGATACTCTCTTGCCACCAGAGAAAGGGAGAAACTCAAGGAGAAAACAGGAGGGAAAACAGGAGACCCGCTTCGAAATGCGGCAGTTGTCAAGGTTAAAGAACTAAAAGATCTTAGGCAAACATTTGAGATTGAAACAGGGTATGGGGATGTGAATGCCTGGATAGAATGGGTCAAATATACTGTCCAGAGTCTCAACCATAGCAATTGCTATGCTTGTGCCTCGGGATGACCGATTGCCCAGATAGTGCCCTTCCCGTTCAGGTGGACCAAGGATTCCCAGGGGATGCGATGTATGATTGCATTGTACCAAGAAAAGACTGCCTGGGGAAATGAGGCCTGTAAGTCTCTCTCTTTGCTGTTCCCTTCCTTGCATGATAGCAATATCAGGGCTCCCCCTGCATTCTCTACAGCTATAGGTAACCATACAGCTTGCCTCTCACGGCAGGGTGTGAGTGCTACCCGGCATCTGGGAGAATTTGTCTTGTGCACGAGGACCTTGAATGCTACCAAGGACCTGATGGGAAACTGCTCAAGACTTGAGATCCCCAGGGCAGATCTCTGGTGGTACTGTGAAGGGAAGATCTTACGGTCCACCCTACCATCTAACTGGGGAGGCACTTGTGCACTTGTTCACTTAGCTATACCCTTCACCCTGGCATTTAGAAGAGAAACATCACAAATACCCAGAAGAAGTAAAAGAGGCTTAGGAATATCATTCGATGATAGAGTCTACATAGATTCTATTGGGGTGCCTAGAGGAGTTCCCGATGAACAGAAAGCCAGGAATCAAATTGCTGCAGGGTTTGAGTCATCATTGTTCTGATGGGTAACAATCAATAAGAATGTGGATTGGATTACTTATATTTATTATAATCAGCAGAGATTCATAAATTATTCAAGGAATGTGATAAGAGGAACTGCTGAACAACTAGGTGCCACCAGCAAAATGGCTTGGGAAAACAGAATAGCATTAGATATGACGCTCGCGGAGAAAGGCAGTTTGTGTGTGGTGCTGTGCAACCACTGCTGTACTTCTATACCCAACAATACTGCCCTGGATGGCACAGTAACTAGAGCATTGCAAGGGTTTACCACCCTTGCCAATGAATTGGCAGAAAACTCAGGAGCAGACACTTCCATTACAGGATGGTTGGAATCTTTCTTTGGTAAATGGAAAGGGATGGTAATGTCCATATTTACATCCTTGATCGTAGTAGCAGGAGTTTTGACAGCCATTGGTTGTTGCATTATCCCCTGTGTAAGGGGACTTGTCCAACGGTTAATTGAAACTGCACTATTGAAACAAATGACCATGGAGCCACCACCCTACTCAGATAAGATGATGATATTAGAGGAGATGGAAAGCAAAGAAGGTGAAGAAGAGGAAGATATCTACCAAATTACACCTTAGAGAAAAATTTTGCAAAAATCAACAATTTATAAAGAAGAAAAGGGGGGAATTGTGGGAATAAAAATGTTGGTTTTGGATAGTTACATTGTTTAGAGGGAAGGAATGTGGTATTGAGATATGCTTGCAGTGATAAGAAAGCTTAGCAGGCGACCTTGTAAAATGCAGACAACCAGACTCCTTAGAGCAATCAGGTGAAAATCACAATGTCAAGTCAGATAAGCGAACACCCGTTACCACTTCAAACAGTAAAAAAGTCAAAAGAAATTTGAAATTTAACAGGCCGGCAACTGAAGGCCATGTATTGTCTGTGAAGCATCAGATAGGTTGTGAACCTGGATTACCCACTCAGTGGGGAAACAGGGGAGGGTCCCGGTCATCGAGAAATACAGTATATAAACTTTACTATGTGACTAGTAGGCGCGCTCCTGCTTGTGGGACGCCTGCCATTGCAATCACGAATAAAATTGCTACTTCACTGAGATCCTCGCCTGAGCCTAAGTTATTGGCTACAGAGTGTTTCTCACAGTATGTTGAAACAATCATCAGCCCAAAAGGCATAAATCATCGCCTTGATAAGAGGTCTTGAGCTGGCAAAAGTAAAAAAGAATTAACATTTGGACAGACTTGAAATAGGCCTTTGGTGTAGTGCGTGCACACGGGGCAATTTGGAAGGAGAGAGGACTCTTATCATCCTCAATTAAATATGCAGAAGAGATACTGAAGTTACTCATGCAGTATACCTGTCTATTAAAGTTGCCATTACTCACTGTAAAGGACATCAAACAGGGGATACAGATCACAGAATCACAGAATCACAGAATCGTCTAGGTTGGAAGAGGCCTCCAAGATCATCTAGTCCAACCTCAGCCCTAACACTAACAAGACCTCCACTAAACCATATCACTAAGCTCTACATCTAAACGTCTTTTAAAGACCTCCAGGGATGGTGACTCAACCACCTCCCTGGGCAGTCCATTCCAATGCCTAACAACCCTTTCAGTAAAGAAGTTCTTCCTAACATCCAACCTAAACCTCCCCTGGTGCAACTTTAGCCCATTCCCCCTCGTCCTGTCACCAGGCACGTGGGAGAATAGACCAACCCCCACTTCTCTACAGCCTCCTTTAAGGTACCTATAGACAGCGATGAGGTCTCCCCTGAGCCTCCTCTTCTCCAGGCTGAACAACCCCAGCTCCCTCAGCCGCTCCTCGTAAGACTTGTTCTCCAGACCCCTCACCAGCCTCGTTGCCCTTCTCTGGACTCTCTCGAGCACCTCCATGTCCTTCCTGTAGCGAGGGGCCCAAAACTGAACACAGTACTCGAGGTGCGGCCTCACCAGAGCCGAGTACAGGGGGACAATCACCTCCCTAGACCTGCTGGCCACACTGCTTCTTATGCAAGCCAGGATGCTGTTGGCCTTCTTGGCCACCTGAGCACACTGCTGGCTCATATTCAGCTGCCTATCAACCAGTACTCCCAGGTCCTTCTCGGCCAGGCAGCTTTCCAGCCACTCATCTCCCAGCCTGTAGCTCTGCTTGGGGTTGTTGTGCCCCAGGTGCAGGACCCGGCACTTGGCCTTGTTGAACTTCATGCAGTTGACCTCAGCCCATCGGTCCAGCCTATCCAGATCCTCCTGCAGAGCCTTCCTTCCCTCGAGCAGATCGACACACACACCTAACTTGGTGTAGTCTGTAAACTTACTGGGGGTGCACTCGATCCCCTCATCCAGGTCATCGATAAAGATATTAAAGAGGACCGGCCCCAGTACTGAGCCCTGGGGGACTCCACTAGTAACCGGCCTCCAACTGGATTTGGCTCCATTCACCACAACTCTTTGGGCCCGGCCATCCAGACAGTTTTTAACCCAACGAAGCGTACGCCAGTCCAAGCCACGAGCAGCCAGTTTCTTGAGGAGAATGTTGTGGGAAACGGTGTCAAAAGCCTTACTGAAGTCAAGGTAGACCACATCCACAGCCTTCCCCTCATCCACCAAGCGCGTCACTTGGTCATAGAAGGAGATCAGGTTCGTCAAGCAGGACTTGCATTTCATAAACCCATGCTGACTGGGCCTGATCGCCTGGTTGCCCTGTAAGTGCCGCGTGATGACCCTCAAGATAATCTGCTCCATGAGCTTCCCTGGCACTGAGGTCAAGCTAACAGGCCTATAGTTCCCCGGGTCTACCCTCCAGCCCTTCTTGTAGATGGGCGTCACATTTGCTAGCCGCCAGTCGACTGGGACCTCCCCTGATAGCCAGGACTGCCGATAAATGATGGAAAGCGGCTTGGCCAGCTCCTCCGCCAGTTCGCTCAGTACCCTCGAGTGGATCCCATCCGGCCCCATCGACTTGCACACATCCAAGTGTTGTAGCAGGTCGCCAACCATTTCCTCATGGATAGCGAGGGCCACATCCTGTTCCCCATCCCCTTCCACCAGCTCAGGGTACCAGGTATCCAGAGAACAACCGGTCTTGCCGCTAAAGACTGAGGCAAAGAAAGCATTGAGCACCTCAGCCTTTTCCTCATCTCTTGTCACTAAGTTTCCCCCCGCATCCAGTAAAGGATGGAGATTCTCCTTAGTCCTCCTTTTGGTGTTGATATATTTGTAAAAACGTTTTTTGTTATCTTTAACGGCAGTAGCCAGATTGATCTCCAGATGAGCTTTGGCCTTTCTAATTTTGTCCCTGCACAGCCTCACAACATCCTTGTAGTCCTCCTGAGTGGCCTGCCCTCTTTTCCAAAGATTATAAACCCTCCTTTTTCTCCTAAGCTTGAGCAACAACCCTCTGCTCAGCCAGGCCGGTCTAGTTCCGCGTCGGCTCGTCTTTGGGCACGTGGGGACAGACCGCTCCTGAGCCATTAAGATTTCCTTCTTGAGGAGTGCCCAGCCTTCCTGGACTCCTTTGCCCTTCAGAACCTCCTCCCAAGGGACTCTGCCAACCAGTGTCCTGAACAGCTCAAAGTCAGCCCTCCGGAAGTCCAAGACAGCGGTTTTACTGGTCCCCTTCCTGACTTCGCCAAGAATAGAGAACTGAACCATTTCGTGGTCACTCTGCCCAAGACAGCTCTCGACCACCACATCTCCCACCAGTCCGTCACTGTTTGTGAACAGATATTGAAAGAGGAAATAGATTGGCTGACGCAGAAGCCAAAGGGGCATCAGAGAGTCAAATTTTGGCACTAGTACCAGGAACAGAAAACCAGGCATTAACAAAAGCCTTAGAGAATGAAGTAGAATATTCTAAGATCTATAAGCAATTAATTGAAGATGTAAATGGAAAATGTTACCTACAGGTTTAGCACAAATAAAGGATGGGAGAATCATGACACCATCCAAACTATTATATCAGATGATAATTAAGGAACATAATAAAACATGCTGGGGAGCTGAAACATTATATCAGTTTTGAAGTAGAAAATAGGCAGGACCTAATTTGTATGCAGTTGT
Source organism: Anser anser (assembly GCF_964211835.1). NCBI lineage: Eukaryota > Metazoa > Chordata > Aves > Anseriformes > Anatidae > Anser > Anser anser. The sequence goes on along the minus strand of NW_028154228.1, from coordinate 207,924 downwards.
CAGACAGGTATCGAAACTGTGTGTCATATGTCTTAAAAATAACCCACAGACAGGAATCAAACCCCAAATGGGAACAACAGAGAAGGGAAATGTTCCTGGGAAGTAGTAACAAATTGATTTTTTTGAACTCCCAAGAAAAAGGGGAGTTTAGATACCTATTGGTACTAACAAACACCTTTTCCAGATGGCCAGAAGCATCCCCATGTAGAACTAACAAAGCTAATCCAAAGTATTGCTGAATGAAACTATACTGAAATTTGGTGTACCCTCAGTAATGTCATCTGATGGGGGACCACACTTCACTGCAGAACTAACTCAACAAGTCAGCAAAGTGCTAGGGATGGAACGGCAACTACGCACTCTATATAGGCCTCGGGCGAGTGGCCAGGTGGAAAAAATGAATCATTTGATAGAACAACAGATTGCTAATATCTGTCAAGAAACCAATATGTATTGGTATCAGGCACTTCTTAGAATTAGAACTAGGCCTAGGACCAAGGAAAAACTAAGCCCCTTTGGAATACTGTATGGCAGGCCTAACTTTTCAGAAGTGCTGCTTATGCCTGTGAGAAACACTCTGTGGCCAATAACCTAGGCTCAGGCGAGGATCTCAGTGAAGTAGCATTTTTATTCGTGATTGCAATGGCGTGCATCTCGCAAGCAGGAGAGCGCACCTATTAGTTACATAGTACAGTTTATATACTTTATTTCTCGAGGACCGGGACCCTCCCCTGTTTCCCCATTGACTGTGTAGTCCAGGTTCACAATCTATCCGAGGCTTTACAGATAATACATGTCTTTCAGTTGCCAGCCTGTTATCTTTCAAATTTATAGTAACTTTTTACTCTGTGAAGTCATAATATTTCTTCCCTTATCTGACTTGGCTTGACACCACATGATTTTCGCTTAATTGCACTCAGGAGTCTGATTGTTGTCTGCATTTTACAAGGTTATCTGGTAAGCTTTCTTATCACTGCAAGCATCTCAATGCTTCCTTCCCTCTAAACAATTTAAAATCACTACAAACAACTCTTTCTTACATGGTCACATACACCCAGTAAATGCTGTTCTGTTGAATATCAATTTAGTACTTGTCTTTCTCCCCACCCCCCACCCCCCTCCCCCATTGAGCATTCCCAAGAAGTAGCATGCCTGGTACTTCCTGTGCTTGTGTTACCAGTTCTGGTGCAAAAACAACATTTTTGTTCCCACAGGTCTTACCAAATGCCATACAAAGGAGAAGATCTAATAGAAGTAGGAAACCAACATTTATGACAACATATTATAGTTTTGGGCAAGCAACTAGAACAAATCAATAAGAACATTTTAGGCACTAGACCTTTTATTAGTCTCCCAAGGGAGAGTATGCACATTAATAAATATTAGTTGCTCTATGTATGTAAATGAGGCAGGATGAATTGAGACTGATCTCAAAAATATTTGGGAAAAGACCAAGATCTTTCATAAGATAGTTCAGGATGACACCTCGTGAGGTTTTCGAGAATTATGGAACAAACTGACCTCTTGGTTACCCAGCGTTTCTTGGCTTAAGCAATTGTTTGTAGGAATATTGATCTTGCTTTTACTAGTATTCTTAACCTGTGTATTAGTATAGTGTACATTTTGGTGCTGTATAAAAGGACTAGATGATTATGAAACCTGGAAGTGTAACCAAATCAAGCACCATGTAGAAACCAGTAAGAATTTTATGAAAACTTTGAATCAAGAAGGAGTGCTATAAGCAAAAGAATTTGCTTAGGATAAAGAAAAGGGGGGACTTGAGACAGGGAACAAGATAAAGGATGTTGATTCCATAGGTCTTAGCTAACACAATTGTACGTTAACGACCCCAAAGATAAGAGCCACATCTCCTTTGTGCATTGGCTCTAGGATCCTGATGCACTAACACATCGGCACGAGCAATCCGTATGGGACACGACCATCTGCAGAGAGATGGCAACCCAAAGCCACAAGCACTGCCAGGAGTCTGCATCTCAGCGAGACTTCCTTTGGCTGCCCTGCAGTGGTTCTGCTTCCCCTTCAGCATCCGAGGGATGGGAGCTGATCCTCTCCCCTGTTAGAGGGATAACTTACAGGTAACTTTTATTTGCTAATCTGTATCAGTTCATATAGTCAGAATCAGGATCACACAGTACTGCTTTTCAAAAGAAAGGCCTTTTTTTTTCTTTCATGAGAAAGGTTGTGGTCTTTTTGTTTTTTATTTTAATGGACTTTAAAACTTCATTTTGAAGCTTTCCATTGCACGCTCTCCTAAATTCATCACAAAACTGAAAATGGTCATTAAGGCTTCAGTTGTTTCTTCCCTTTTTGGACTTTATTAGAAGGAGCTTCATGGTGATGTTGTTTCATTAGTATTAAAATAGAGGTGACTGAACAACACTAGATGTGGGAGGGGGGAGAGACCATTTCTTCATATTTGCAGAAGGCATCAAAGGAAGGAACCCAGGTCGCAGACATGCATTTATGATCCATTCAGCCTCTGCAGCAGCTGAGCTGCAGAAATCCATGAAATTTCCAGAGCAAACATATAGAACTGAGAAGTCAGCCGAACAAATTCTTGTGGTACACTTTGGTTTAACTCTTTCAAAGCACTATCTCGGTTTAATTTGAAAGAAAAAAAAAAAAAGACATTTCCCTGTTTTTCCACTGTGTTCTTTTATTATTTCCCAGCAACACAGCTGGAAAAAACTGTTGTTTTTTTCTTTTCTGGGATGATAGAATTAGCATTGAGAAACAACTGTTTGGCTTTAGATCACTGACTTGAATTGGAAAGGGGCAAAGCATGTCAGGATTTCATGGTTGTTCCAGGCTGCATGTAGAATGAATTAGTAGCTTCAGTCAAATTCTCAGTTGCATAAAGATAGAAAATATGACTTCCATGACTTAAGCCTTTGTTGGCAATTCCAGCAGAACAAGATAGTTCAAGCCTGAAAACAAATGAGTGGGGTGGAGTGGGGTAAATTCTCTCTCAGTCCTACAGGTGCACAATCTAAGCCAGCACTGGAGCACATAGAAGAGGGAATTTGAGAAAATTTCTGCTTCCAGAAAACCATCTGGATCTCCTCTGCACTTAACCAAAAGACCTGGATACACAGATTCAGGTTGGAGTGGCCCCAAACCACTTCATTTAAAGATAACAGATCTCCAGTGTCTGGAACCAAAACTCTTGAGTATTCCCAGGCCTCTGCTGGGTCCGTGCGTAATACTACATTGCAGCTGGAGTATTTTCTCTCATGCACCGATAAGGCAACAGACTATATTTAAAATATTTCAATTCTCTTACGCTTTCCTGGATGAAAAGGATAAATGGACGCTTCTCAGTTTTGTTGTCATTCTGGTTACCTCTAGAGCTTGAAAGTTTTATCTTCTTTGCAACTCATAGAATCATAGAATCATTAACATTGGAAAAGACCTTCAAGATCATCTAGTTCAACCATCACCCTACCACCAGTATCACCCACTAAACCATGCCTCAAGCACTACATCCAACCTGTCCCCAGGGATGGTGACGCCACTATGTCCTGGTTTCAGTTAGGATAGAGTTAATTTTCCTCCTAGTAGCTGGTAGGGTGCTATGTTTTGGATTAGGATGAGAAGAGCGCTGATAACATGCTGATGTTTTAATTGTTGCAGAGCAGTGCTTACACCAAGCCAATGACTTCCCAGCTTCTCGCTCTGTCCTGCCAGCGGGCAGGCTAGGGGTGCAGCAGGAGCTGGGAGGGGACAGACCCAGGACAGCTGACCCAAAGTGGCCAAAGGGGTATTCCATACCATCTGACGTCATGCTAAACAATATACAGGGGTGGCTAGCCGGGGTGGGGGGGCGGGCTGCTCGGGGATAGGCTGGGCATCGGTCAACGGGTGGTGAGCAATTGCATAGTGCATCACTTGTTTCTTACACATTAATAGTAGTAGTACTATTATCATTATCATTATCATTATTATTATTGTTATTATTATTATTATTATTATTATTTTCCTGTCTTAATAAACTGTCTTTATCTCAACTCATCGGCTTCACTTTCCCGTTTCTCTCCCCCATCCCAGAGAGGGAGGGGGGAGGGTGAGCGAACGGCTGTGTGGTGTTTAGCTGCCAGCCGGGTTAAACAACAACACACCACCTCCCTGGACAACCCATTCCAATGCCTGACTACTCTTTTGAGGAGAAATTACTCCTAATTTCCAACCTAAACCTCCTTTGGTGCAACTTGAGGCCATTCCCTCTTGTCCTATCACTGGTTATCTGCGAGAAGAGGCTGACCCCTCAGCTCCCCACAACTTCCTTTCAGGTAGTTGTAGAGAGCGATAAGGTCTCCCCTGAGCCTCCTCTCCTCCAGACTAAACGACCCCAGTTCCCTCAGATGCTCGTCGTAGGACTTGTGTTCCAGGCCCTTCACCAGCTTCATGGCCCTTCTCTGGACATGCTCCAGGGCCTCGATGTCCTTCTTGTAGTGAGGGGCCCAAAAGTGAACACAGTACTCAAGGTGCAGCCTCACCAGAGCAGAATACAGGGGGACAATCATCTCCCTAGTCCTGCTGATAGAAGCCAGGATGCCGTTGGCCTTCTTGGCCACCTGGGCACACTGCCGGCTCATGTTCAGGCGAGCATCGATCAGCACCCCCCAGGTCTTTTTCCTCTGCACAGCTTTCCAGCCACTCTGCCCCAAGCCTGTAGAGTTGCATGGGGTTGTTGTGACCAAAGTGCAGGACCCGGCACTTAGCCATGTTGAACCTTATCCCAATGACCTTTGCCCATGGATCCAACCTGTCCAGGTCCCTTCCTACCTTGCGGCAGATCAACACCTCCCCCTAACTTGTTGTCGTCTGCAAACTTACTGAGTGTGCACTCAATTCCTTCATCCAAGTCATCAATAGAGATATTAAAGAGGATGGGCCCCAACACCGACCCCTGGGGAACACCATTCGTGACCGGTCACCAGCTGTGTCCTGGTTCCAGTTAGGACAGAGTTAATTTTTCCTCATAGTAGCTGGTAGGGTGCTATGGTTTGGATTAGGATGAGAAGAGCACTGATAACATGCTGATGTTTTAATTGTTGCAGAGCAGTGCTTACACCAAGCCAATGACTTCCCAGCTTCTCGCTCTGTCCTGCCAGCAGACAGGCTAGGGGTGCAGCAGGAGCTGGGAGGGGACAGACCCAGGACAGCTGACCCAAACTGGCCAAAGGGGTATTCCATACCATCTGACGTCATGCTAAACAATATATAGGGGTGGCTGGCCAGGGTGGGGGGGGCGGGCTGCTCGGGGATAGGCTGGGCATCGGTCAGTGGGTGGTGAGCAATTGCATTGTGCATCACTTGTTTCTTACACATTATTATTATTAATACTATTATCATTATCACTATTATTATTGTTATTATTATTTTCCTGTCTTAATAAACTGTCTTTATCTCAACACACAGGCTTCACTTTCCCGTTTCTCTCCCCCATCCCAGAGAGGGAGGGGGAAGGGTGAGCGAACGGCTGTGTGGTGTTTAGCTGCCAGCCGGGTTAAACCACAACAGCCCTTTTGGCGCCCAATGTGGGGCTCGAAGGGTTGAGATATCGACAGATTTGACCAGAGTGTGTTAAACTAAAATTGGTATAAGTATTGGACCTGCTTAATAGTTGATTTCCTTAATCTCCAGTCTGCTGTGCCTGTTTTCCAAATTGAGTTTTATGGTGCGTTACTTTCTGTATGTGCTCCCTGTTGCACTGTTTATCCGGGCCCTGGTTTAAGATTGTTATGGTACTGTGCGGTGTAACAATGGCTTATGAAATGATGAAATATCTGGTCACGACTTTAACCTGGTATTTGTACTCAGCACTGACGTCGACTCTATACTTTGGAACCCATATGTCGGAAACTATTAGCAATTACACCTATTGCCTTTTTTCGTCAGGGAGCCAATCTGTGGAGGGGACAGGGGAAGACATGTTTCCCTACCTGTTCACTCTCCCTTTCTCCTTCACCACCCTCTTATCCCCCGAGCTAGTTACGGTGGTTCTCCGAGATGTTGAATATCCTTGGGATACTCAGACCAGCATGTTCTTGTTGTTATGTCTCCTGAATGCGCTTCAGGTTTTGTTGAGGGTTAAACAACTACTTAGGAATCTCATCCGGAGATCTGTCTTGAGGCGGGATAGTTGCGAGTGGCAGGGAGTGTGGGAGGATATGGGCAGGTTTCTAGAGCAGTGGTCACCTCCAGTGTTTTGGACATTCACCCCTGAACAACTGCAAAATCCTAAAAAGCTGGCAGAATGCTTGAAAAAAAGGTGTCATGACTCTGGCAGTTCCAAAGTGACACAAATCACTGTAGGGTGCTGGGGTCTGGCTTGTGCCTATCGAGCTGCAATTGATGCTACTAGCAACCTAGCTCCAGCTCCTGCAGCCGCTCCAGTTCCGGCTCCTGCAGCTGCTCCAGCTCCAGCTCCTGCAGCCACTCCAGCTCCAGCTCCTGCAGCCGCTCCAGCTCCTGCAGCTACTCCAGCTCCAGCTCCTGCAGCCGCTCCAGCTCCTGCAGCCGTTCCGGCTCCTGCAGCCGCTCCAGTTCCAGCTCCTGCAGCCGCTCCAGCTCCAGCTCCTGCAGCCGCTCCAGCTCCTGCAGCCGCTCCAGCTCCAGCTCCTGCAGCCGCTCCAGCCCCTGCAACCGCTCCAGCTCCAGCTCCTGCAGCCGCTCCAGTTCCAGCTCCTGCAGCCGCTCCAGCTCCTGCAGCCGCTCCAGCTCCAGCTCCTGCAGCCGCTCCAGCTCCAGCTCCTGCAGCCGCTCCAGCTCCTGCAGCAGCTCCAGCTCCTGCAGCCGCTCCAGCTCCAGCTCCCGCAGCCACTTCAGCCCCTGCAGCAGCTCCAGCTCCTGCAGATGCTCCCACTCCTGTGGCTGGGTCAGAGAAACGAGCTGTAGCAGTGCAAGTTGACCCCGCAGAGGGTATTCCAACCCCTGTGGCAGACCCTGTGTCTGGGTCAGAGAAACGAGCTGTAGCAGTGCAAGTTGACCCCGCAGAGGGTATTCCAACCCCTGTGGCAGACCCTGTGTCTGGGTTAGAGAAACGAGCTGTAGCAGTGCAAGTTGCCCCTGTAGACAAGGTCAAGAAATGGTATAGAGGCTCAGGTCGTTTAAAACGCAGACAGTCTTCTGCTAAGTCTGGGCATAGTGAAGACGAGGCTGGGCCATCAAAGGTGCAGGAGACTGAAGATGAGGATGAGGATGTCGAAAAATCAACAGTAACTACCCGGACTCTACACCAGCCATCAAAGGTGCAGGACACTGAAGATGAGGAAGAGGATGTCGAAAAATCAACAGTAACTACCCGGACTCTATACCAGCGTGAGCTACGGGATGTGCAAAAAGATTTTGGTCGCTGTATAGGCGAGCAGCTTGTCACCTGGCTGCTCCGGTGCTGGGACACGGGAGCCAATTATGTGGAATTAGAGGGCAAGGAAGCCAGGCGGCTGGGATCCCTTGCTAGGGACGCATGCATTGACAAAGCAATTGGAGATGGAGCATGATCTCGCAGCCTCTGGAGGCGTCTCCTGTCAGCTGTGAAGGAAAGGTATCCCTTCAAGGAAGAACTTGTATGTCTACCAAGCAAATGGACCACCATGGAGAAGAGAATTCAGTACCTGAGGGAATTGGCCGTACGGGAAGCAATTTATAAGGACCTAGACGACGCACAAACATCTGCAGATCCAGATGCAGTCCGGTGTACACTACCCATGTGGCGGAACTTTGTACAGAGTGCACCATCATCATATGCCAGCTCATTGGCAATACTAGCCTGGAAAGCGGAGGAGAATCCCACAGTGAATGAAGTGACTAAAATACTCCGGCAGTACGAAGGAAATCTCTCCTCTTCCCTAAAGGCCTGTGTCTCAGCTGTGGAGAAACTCTCTGAAGAGGTCCACCAACTTAAAGAGAATTTATCTTCCCCTCCACCTGAACGAACCAGTGTCCACCAGCTAAAAGAGAATGCTTTGGAGAAACTTTCTGAAAAGATCCACCAACTTGAAGAAAGATTATCTTCCCCTTCACCTGAACGAACCAGTGTCCACCAGCTAAAAGAGAATACTTTGGAGAAACTTTCTGAAAAGATCCACCAACTTGAAGAGAGATTATTTTCCTCCCCACCTGTACAAACCAGTGTCTCAGCTATTAGGGGTAAACGTTCATCTATGCAAGGAAGACAATATGGTGGGCACACACACCGCGCCACCCTGTGGTTTTACCTACGTGACCATGGAGAGGACATGAGAAAATGGGATGGAAAATCTACTGCGACCCTAGAGGCACGGGTACGTGAATTGCAAAGGAAAACAATTGGGAAAAAGGAGTTCTCTGAAAGGTTTGCTGCTCCAACTTCCAGCAGGCAGTCCTTTAAACACAGAAACGAAGATTCTGACCAGGACTAGAGGGGCCCTGCCTCCAGCCAGGGGGAGGAAAGGGACAATCGAGTTTATTGGACTGTGTGGATTCGATGGCCTGGCACGTCAGACGCACAGAAGTATAAGGCTTTGGTAGACACCGGTGCACAATGTACTCTAATGCCATCAAGCTATAAAGGGCCAGAGCCCATCTGTATTTATGGTGTGACGGGGGGATCCCAGCAGTTAACTGTATAGAGGCTGAAGTGAGTCTAACCGGCAATGAGTGGCAAAAGCACCGTATTGTGACTGGCCCGGATGCTCCGTGCATCCTTGGCATAGACTATCTTAGAAGAGGATATTTCAAGGACCCAAAAGGGTTCCGCTGGGCTTTTGGCATAGCTGCTTTGGAGACAGAGGACATTAAACAGTTGTCTACTTTGCCTGGTCTCTCAGAGGACCCTTCTGTTGTGGGGTTGCTGAGGGTTGAAGAACAGCAAGTGCCGATCGCTACCACAACTGTGCACCGGCAGCAATATCGCACCAACCGAGACTCCCTGAGTCCCATCCATAAGCTAATTCGTCAACTGGAGAGCCAAGGAGTGATCAGCAAGACTCATTCACCTTTTAATAGTCCCATATGGCCAGTGCGAAAGTCTAATGGTGAGTGGAGACTAACAGTGGACTATCGTGGCCTGAACGAAGTCACGCCACCACTGAGTGCTGCAGTGCCGGACATGCTAGAACTCCAGTATGAACTGGAATCAAAGGCAGCCAAGTGGTATGCCATAATTGATATCGCTAATGCATTTTTCTCCATCCCTCTAGCAGCACAGTGCAGGCCACAGTTTGCTTTCACTTGGAGGGGAGTCCAATATACTTGGAATCGGCTGCCCCAGGGGTGGAAACACAGCCCTACCATTTGCCATGGACTGATCCAGTCTGCGCTGGAGCAGGGGGAAGCTCCTGAACACCTGCAGTACATCGATGACATCATTGTGTGGGGTGACACTGCAGAAGAAGTTTTCGAGAAAGGGAAGAAAATAGTCCAAATCCTTCTGAAGGCCGGTTTTGCCATAAAACAGAATAAAGTTAAAGGACCTGCACGAGAGATCCAGTTTTTAGGAATAAAATGGCAAGATGGACCTCGTCAAATCCCAATGGATGTGATCAACAAAATAACAGCTATGTCTCCACCAACTAGCAAAAAAGAAACACAAACTTTCCTAGGTGTCGTGGGGTTTTGGAGAATGCATATTCCAAATTACAGTCTGATTGTAAACCCGCTCTACCAAGTAACCCGTAAGAAGAATGCTTTTGAATGGGGCCCTGAGCAACGACAAGCCTTTGAACAAATTAAGCAGGAAATAGTTCATGCAGTAGCCCTCGGGCCAGTCCGAACAGGACCAGATGTAAAGAATGTGCTCTACACCGCAGCCGGAGAGAATGGTCCCACCTGGAGCCTCTGGCAGAAAGAACCTGGGGAAACTCGAGGTCGACCCCTGGCCCCTGGGGTTTTGGAGTCGGGGATACAGAGGATCTGAGGCCCGCTATACTCCAACCGAAAAGGAGATATTGGCAGCATATGAAGGAGTTCGATCTGCTTCGGAAGTGGTCGGTACTGAAGCGCAGCTCCTCCTGGCACCCCGACTGCCGGTACTAGGCTGGATGTTCAAAGGAAGGGTCCCCTCTACACATCATGCAACTGATGCTACATGGAGCAAGTGGGTTGCACTGATTACTCAGCGGGCTCGAATAGGAAACCCCAGTCGCCCAGGAATCTTGGAGGTGATTATGGACTGGCCAGAAGGCAAATACTTTGGGATATCATCAGAGGAGGAGGTGGTTCGTGCTGAAGAAGCCCCACTGTACAACAAGCTACCGGAAAATGAGAAGAAATATGCCTTGTTCACTGACGGGTCCTGTCGTATTGTGGGAAAGCATCGGAGATGGAAAGCTGCTGTATGGAGTCCTATACGACGAGTTGCAGAAGCTGCTGAGGGAGAAGGTGAATCGAGTCAGTTTGCAGAAGTGAAAGCCATTCAGCTGGCTTTAGGTATTGCTGAACGAGAAAAGTGGCCAGTTCTCTATCTCTATACTGATTCATGGATGGTAGCAAATGCCCTGTGGGGGTGGTTACAGCAATGGAAGCAGAACAACTGGCAGCGCAGGGGCAAGCCCATCTGGGCTGCGGCATTGTGGCAAGATATTGCTGCCCGGGTAGAGAACCTGGTTGCAAAGGTACGCCATGTAGATGCTCATGTGCCCAAGAATCGGGCTACTGAAGAACATCAAAACAACCAGCAGGTGGATCAGGCTGCTAAGACTGAAGTGGCTCAGGTGGACCTGGACTGGCAACATAAAGGTGAATTATTTATAGCCCGATGGGCCCATGACACCTCAGGCCATCAAGGTAGAGATGCAACATACAGATGGGCTCGTGATCGAGGGGTGGACCTGACCATGGACACTATAGCACAGGTTATTCATGATTGTGAAACATGTGCTGCAATCAAGCAAGCCAAACGGTCAAAGCCTCTTTGGTATGGAGGACGATGGCTGAAATATAAATATGGAGAGGCCTGGCAGATTGATTACATCACACTCCCTCAAACCCGCAACGACAAGCGCCACGTACTTACAATGGTGGAAGCAACCACCGGATGGCTGGAAACATATCCTGTGCCCCATGCCACCGCCCAGAACACTATCCTGGGCCTTGAAAAGCAAGTCCTATGGCGACATGGCACCCCAGAGAGAATTGAGTCAGACAACGGGACTCATTTCCGAAACAACCTTATAGACACTTGGGCCAAAGAACATGGTATTGAGTGGGTGTATCTCATCCCCTATCATGCACCAGCCTCTGGAAAAGTTGAACGATACAATGGACTGTTGAAGACTACACTGAAAGCAATGGGTGCTGGGATATTCAAACATTGGGATACGCATTTGGCAAAGGCCTCCTGGATAGTCAATACTAGGGGATCTGCCAACCGAGCTGGACCTGCCCAATCAAACCTGTTACGCACTGTAGAAGGGGATAAAGTTCCTGTAGCGCACGTAAGAAACATGCTGGGTAAAACAGTCTGGGCTACTCCTGCCTCAGGAAAAGGCAAACCCATTCGTGGAATTGCTTTTGCTCAGGGACCTGGATGCACTTGGTGGGTAATGCAAAAGAATGGGGAGGTCCGGTGTGTACCTCAAGGGGATTTGATACTGGGTGAGAATAGCCCATGAGTTGAATTGTAGTATGTTAATTATTATATAATACTGTATGTCATCACTACCATGATTGCTATATATCACAGATGAAAATGGTGATTAATTACAAGGTATTGGAAAGAGTGTAACCTGAGAAGGACATAAATGGTATGGAATAAGGGGTGGATATCTGTCCTGGTTCCAGTTAGGACAGAGTTAATTTTTCCTCCTAGTAGCTGGTAGGGTGCTATGTTTTGGATTAGGATGAGAAGAGCGCTGATAACATGCTGATGTTTTAATTGTTGCAGAGCAGTGTTTACACTAGGCCAAGGACTTTTCAGCTTCTCGCTCTGTCCTGCCAGCGAGCAGGCTAGGGGTGCAGCAGGAGCTGGGAGGGGACAGACCCAGGACAGCTGACCCAAACTGGCCAAAGGGGTATTCCATACCATCTGACGTCATGCTAAACAATATATAGGGGTGGCTGGCCGGGGTGGGGGGCCGGCTGCTCAGGGATAGGCTGGGCATCGGTCAGCGGGTGGCGAGCAATTGCATTGTGCATCACTTGTTTCATACACATTATTATTATTAATACTATTATCGTTATCACTATTATTATTATTTTTATTATTATATTCCTGTCTTAATAAACTGTCTTTATCTCAACTCACAGGCTTCACTTTCCCATTTCTCTCCCCCATCCCAGAGAGGGAGGGGGGAGGGTGAGAGAACGGCTGTGTGGTGTTTAGCTGCCAGCCGGGTTAAACCACAACAAGCTGGAATTCACTCCATTCACCACTAATCTCTGAGCCCGGCCATAGAATGTTCTTGCAGGCCAGAAAGCATTGCATAATAGCCAACAGACAGTTTTTAGCCCAGCAAAGACTGTACCTGTCCAAGCCAAGCTTCTCCAGGAGAATACTGTGGGAGACCATGTCAAAGGCCTTGCTGAAGTCTAGGTAGACTATGTCAACAGCCTTTCCCTCATCTACCAGGTGGGTCACCCGGTCATAAAAGGAGATGAGGTTGGTCAGGCAGGACTTGCCTTTTATGAACCCGTGCTGGCTGGGCCTGATCCCCTGATTGTCCTGCATATGCTGCATGACTGCATTCAAGATGACCTGTTCCATCACCTTTCCTGGCACCAAGGTCAGGCTGACAGGCTTGTAGTTCCCTGGGTCCTCCTTATGACCCTTCTTATAGATGGATGTCACATGAGCAATTCTCCAGTCATCCGGGACCTCTCCGGCTGACCACGACCACTGACAGATGATGGAAAGTGGCCCAGAAATCACATCCCCAACTCCCTCAGCACTCTCCAGTGGATCCCATCTGGCCTCATAGACTTATGACAGTCCAGGCGGAGCAGCAGATCTCTTTTTGGATTTCAGTCAAGCTTTTGACACAATTTCCCATAGGTTCCTACTGGACAAAATGTCCAGCATACAGCTAGACAAAAAACTTCACATGATGGGTGAACAGTTGTCTGATGGGTAGGGCTCAAAGGGTTGTGGTAAACGGGGCCACAACAGGCTGGCGGCCAGTCACCAGTGGGATCCCCCAGGGCTCCATTTTAGGATCCGTTCTTTTCAATGCTTTTATAAATGCTTTGGATGTAGGACTAGAAGGTGTTTTGAGCAAATTTGCTGATGATGCTAAACTGGGAGGAGTTGTTAACTCTTTTCAGGGTGGAAAGGCCTTGCAGAGAGATCTGGACAGAATGGAGAGCTGGGCGATCACCAACCGCATGAAGTTTAACAAGAGCAGGTGCCAGGTCCTGCACCTGGGACAGGGCAACCCTGGTTACACGTACAGACTGGGCGACGAGACGTTGGAGAGCAGCCCCGCAGAGAGGGATCTGGGGGTTTTGGTTGATAGCAAGTTGAATATGAGCCAGCAGTGTGCCCTGGCAGCCAGGAGGGCCAACCGTATCCTGGGGTGCATCAGGCACGACATTGCTAGTCGGTCAAGGGAAGTGATTGTCCCACTCTACTCTGCGCTGGTGCAGCCTCACCTCGAGTACTGTGTGCAGTTCTGGGCACCACAGTACAAAAAGGATGTGAAACTGTTGGAGAGTGTCCAGAGGAGGGCGAGGAAGATGGTGAGGGGCCTAGAGGGGAAGACATATGAGGAGCGTCTGAGGTCACTAGGCCTGTTCAGCCTGGAAAAGAGGAGGCTGAGGGGAGACCTCATCGCAGTCTACAGCTTCCTCACAAGGGGGAGTGGAGGGGCAGGCACCAGTCTATTCTCTTTAATGACTCGAGGGAATGTTGTCAAGCTGCGACAGGGGAGGTTCAGGCTGGACATCAGGAAGAGGTTCTTCACTGAGAGGGTTGTCGTGCACTGGAACGGGCTCCCCAGGGATGCAGTCATGGCACCAAGCCTGTTGGAGTTTAAGAAGCTTTTGGACTGTGCACTTAGCCATATGGTGTGAATTTTTTTATTAGACCTGTGTGGTGCCAGGAGTTGGACTCGATGATCCTTATGGGTACCTTCCAACTCGGGATATTCTATGAACTGTTTTCACCTGAACTGTGGGGGGTTTCTTCTGCTCCCCATCCCAGACTTCCAAGTCGGGAGGCTGAGTACTGCGAAGATAAGTGGTCTGGCTAGTAAAGACACATATAAAGAAGGCATTAAGAACCTCAGCCTTTTCCTTAACCTCAGTTGTGATGTTCCCCCCTGCCTCCAGTAAAGGATGGAGATCCTCCTTGCCCCTCCTCTTGCTATTAATATATTTATAAAAACATTTTTTGTTATCCTTAACCATAGTGGCCAGGTTGAGCTCGTGCTGGGCTTTAGCCTTCCTGATTTTTTCTCTGAATGTGTTGGCAACTTCCTTGTACTCTCCCCGAGTTGCCTATCCCTTCTTCCACCACACATGATCTCTCTTTTTTCTCCTGGACACTCAGCAAAAGTTCCCTGTTCAACCATACCGGTCTTTTTTCCTGCCAGCTCATCTTACGGCACGTGGGGACAGCCTGTTCCTTCTCCTTTAAGACTTCCTTCTTGAGAAGCATCCAGCCTTTCCAGAACCCTCTTCCCTTCAGGACTGACTCCCAAGGGACCGTCCCTACCAGTGTCCTGAACAATTCAAAGTTTGCCCTCCAGAAGTCCAAGGTAGCAGTTTTAATGACCCCCCCCTCTTGACTTCACCAAGAATAGAGAACTCTACCATTTTGTGGTCGCTCTGCCCAAGACAGCTCCTGACCACCACATGTCCCACCAGTCCTTCTCTGTTCGTGAACAGCAGGTCTAGCAGGGCACCCCCTGGTAGGCTCACTAACCAGCTGAGTCAGGAAGCTGTCTTCCACCTACTCCAGGAACCTCCTAGACTGCTTCCTCAGGGCTGTACTGTATTTCTAGCATATGCCCAGTAAGTTAAAGTCCCCCTTGAGAACAAGTGCTGGCGATTGCGCGACTTCCACCATCTGCTTATAGAACGCCTCATCCGTCTCTTCATCTTTGTTTGGCGGTCTATTACAGACCCCCACCAGGATGTCTGTCTTGTTGGCCAACCCCCGATCCTTATCCACAGGGACTCTACCTTATCATTCCCAACCCCGAGCTCAACAACATCGAAACACTCTCTAATATAGAGAGCCATGCCACCGCCCCTCCTTAGTTGCCCGTCCCTTCTGAAGAGCTTGTAGCCATCCATTGCAGCACTCCAGTCATGGGAGTGGTCCCACCATGTTTCAGTGATGGCGACTAAGTCATAGTTTGCCTGCCACACAATGATTTCCAGCTCATCCTGTTTGTTGCCCATGCTGCGTGCATTGGTGTAGATGCACTTCAGTTGTGCCATTGCCCTCACCCCTAACCCTGGGACTGCTCCCCCAGGCTCATCTCTATCGAGCATCATTTCATCTCCTTCCCCCTTCATACCTAGTTTAAAGCCCTTTCTACGAGCCCTGCCAGCTCCTGGGCTAGGATTCCTTTCCCCCTTTGAGACAGGTAGGACCCACCTGCAGCCATCAGGCCAGGTGCTGAGTATATCTCCTCATGATCAAAAAAAAAAAAAACAAATTCCTGCAATGGCACCAGCCTTTCAGCCATGTATTAATCAGCTGGTCCTTCCAGGTCTGCTCAGTATCCCTCCCTGCCCCTGAAGGGATAGAGGAAAACACCACCTGCGCTCCCACTCCATCCAGTAACCGCCCCAATCCCCTGAAGTCCCTTTTGATAGCCTTCAGGCTTCTCTCAGCAATTTTGTCTCTGCCAGCCTGAATTATCACTAAGGGATAATAATCGGAGGGGCGAACCAGGCCAGGAAGTTTCCTGGTAATGTCCCTGACCCGGGCCCCAGGGAGGCAGCAGACTTCCCTACGGGTAGGGTCTGGCTGACAAATGGGGCCCTCTGTTCCCCTCAGAAGGGAGTTGCCTACGACCATTACCCTTCTTTCCTTCTTGGTGGAGGAAGTCTTCAGGCATGGACTTGACTTCCTTGCCCTAGACAACCTCCTGTGTGGACCTTCCCCCACATCCTCACCAATTTGTCTCTCAAGCTCCAGGGCCTCAAGCCTATTGTGTAAGGGCACCTGGGGAGGCGAGGTGAGCAGGGAGGAGGCTCGCCTGCGATGTCAACTCGGGATATTCTATGATTCTATGATTCTATTTTAGTTCAAAATTTGGAGCAAATATTCCTTTAAAAATAATAATAATAAAATAAAGTTCTACCTAAGTAAGTCTAATTGAAATTTTGTTGTTGACTGACATCTTCTATCTAGCCTTACTTATTTAATAAAATAAAGGTGCTTTATAACTTTCCAGGTCTATGAAATTAGAGTGCTTGCCAAGTTTTTCTTGGCTAACACTATGGATAATTTTTTTCAACTATGTGCATTTTAGCACTTAAACCACAATAATTACCTACATAAAAACTACAGAGAGAGTGAAAGTTTCCTCAAATCAGTGTGGCCCAGACATTTTTTGTGATTAAAGGCCATGGTGATAAGAAAGCAATATATGTAGCATCTGTATCAATCAAATGCACAGATTTTCTGTTGTAAATACTTTATTAAGTGCTTTAATACAATTTACATTGCTGTTACCAAGCTCAGAACCCAGCCCAGAATATTTCTTTAATTCTTGAAATTTTAACAGAAGTTGCCAACTAAGCTGCTAATTAATGCTCTGAGCAGTCTAGTGTTTTACAGTGAAGTATGTTTTTGTCCTCCATACTGATTCATTTTGCACATATCACTGAACGGCTTTGCACAGTGCTGTTTTGCCAGTACAACCTGTACCAGTAGCCTGAAGTTCAGAGCTTTTCCTTTTCCATCACTTAATCATGAAGGCCAGACAAGAGGACTGATTTGAATGACTCTCTCTGCCTACTGGGTTCAGGCTATGTGTGATCATCCATCTTCACAGTATCTGCACATACAGAGGAGGAGGTGAACATAAAGATCTTTAGGAAAGAGGTACTGGCTAGTTCCCAGGAGTTCTCAAGTACTTAGCCTAATAGTCTCCCATAGGACTGCTTCAGTAGGGCACAAGATTCTTCTTTAATGTCTGCATTGGTTGGTTTATTTGAAAACCACTGACCCATCTTTTCAAAGTCTATGCCCCAGGAATGACTTCCAGTGAGATTTCATAGACTTTTTTTTCTTTTTTTCTTTTTTTTCCCTGCTATTAGTTTTTGCAGCAATAAATAATGGAGGCAAAAAAAATAAAAAATAAAACCCAACTTCCCAAAATTACAGCTCTTCTGGATGCCACCTCATCTATCTGTAGGGGTAAATATTGAAATATACTGGCATTTGGTTGCTAAACTGAAGACACATAGGTGTAATGAACTGTTTCAAGAATGACAGGTTCGTCACCCCACACAACAAGAAATTAGAGTTATACTCTTCATAGGCAAGGGCATACACTGGGTCAGACTGAATATAAGGAAGTACTTTTCTTCTGTGAAAGGAATTTCTGTAAATAACCCACATTAAATATATTTGTGTTCTTGCATAATTTTTTTTCACTGTGAAAATTTTTCATCGGGACGGTTAAACACTGGAACAGGCTGTCCCAGAGAGGTTGTGCAGTCTCCATCCTTGGAGGTTTCCAAAACCAGACAGAGCCCTGAGCATCCCGTACTGACCTCCTAGCTGACCGTGCTCTGAGGAGGAGGCTGGACTAGAGACCTCATGAAGTCCCTTCAAACCAGAGTTATCCTAAGAATCTATGATTCCAAGTTTCCCTAAAGTTTTCTAGAATCCAAATAGCTGAAGGCAGAGATGCTGTTTTAAGACATGTAAAATACATAACAGATGTTTAATTTGCTCCATATTATCAAAAACAAATACTGAAATCACCAGGAATCAGACATGATTTCACATATAGAATTTTGAATATGATTTCATCCTTTGAAGGGCTGCTTGGGATTATGCCATGATCTGTCAGTTAGGGTAGTTTTAGGAGTCTGAATGTTGTCAAAATCTGTGGAGCAAGATTGGCAGATGGCCTAAGGGAATATCAAATATTTCCCTCAAACTTGTAAAGAAAGGAAGTGAACCGGGGGTCTAAAACTGTAAAACACAAACATATCATGCTGTTAATCCTACATAAATGAATGCAGGATTTAATGCATATGTAATGCACATGGTGCCTCCTGTCTTCACCCCCCCCTCCAGCATTCCATCAGATGGAAACAACTCTGGTCTGGCTCTATGGGTGCACTGACCCTGTCAGTCTGCGGAGCACAGGGCTATGCCCCTGCATTCTCTGCAGCACATGAGCTGGGCTATCCTTATTAGGGCATTGTCAGATAGTTCAGGGCTAGGCTCTCTGTAAATAGCCCACATTAAATGTATTTGTGTTTTTGCGTGATGGCTTTCTGGATTAGATTTTTCTCACATGTTCCCCAGTCTCACACATTTTGATATTTAAAAAGGAGAAATGTTAAGAATTCAGGAATGCAGACACCGAGATGAAATTACAATTTCTTTTGGAATGCCAACAAAAATTCCTGTCATATCAGTCTGTAAAAACCTGTCCACTGTTTTCTTGTTTTCCTTGGAAAGGCTCAGTATTTTAACTAATTAATTTTCTAATTCCTCGCATGCCATTCTTCAGGCATTGCAGGGCAGGTGTCCATTGATGTCAATGGAGACAGATATGGGGATTTCTCTGTGATTGCAATGACGGACCCAGAGGCAGGCACACAGGAGGTAAGAAAAGGTGTTTTTAAACAATATAAATGCAGTTGTCAAATTGTCTATACAATGATGGCTCTGATCCTGAAGATAACTGTTTGCATGTTAAATAGTCCCAAGTTAGTTGGTGAGACCAACTATTCATGTGTGTTTGACTAAACACACAAACAACTACCTTCAGGAATCAGGGTGGTAAAATGCTGCTCTAGGGCTGACCTTAATCCTGCTACCATCAGCATCCCTGGGAATTTTGCCATTGACTTTACTAGGAGCAAAACTGAATCTGTGATGAATTAGCTACTGGCAAGTTATTTTATATTAGACAGAGGAGAGCTTTTTTTAGTAAACAAATGGAAATAAACAGCACTTATTATAAATGTGGTGAAGAAGACCTGAGAAAATACTGTCTGTGAGAAAACCTAGCTATGGCTATGATTGTAATGCATGAAATTCTTTGGCTTATCCTATTCTGATTTCATAAACAGAACTTTCTGGTCTCAGGAGTCACAGTCAGACTTTACACAATAGTTATTGTCATAATTGACACTGAAGTCTGTGTTCTACAAAACTTTGACGCTCTGAGAAGCCAGAGTGCAATTTCGAATAAACCATTTTGGGATAGCTGGAAGTGAATGAAGAGCGAAAGCTGACTCTGTCGTCTTTTTGCTGTTTTTTGTTCATGGGGAAATATTCCATGGAATAATTCCTTGGACTGTTTTTGCTATTTCTTACATTGCACTATCTCTGAGCATATAAAGTGGCTCATCACCTGCCTCTGTGTTCAATGTCCCAGGCAGCCAGAGGGCCTGGCTTCCTGACTGTCAGGGCAGCTGCAGGATAGATGATGACTGTAGACTGGGTAGATCCAGCATCTTTAGGACTTGCTGTAACAGGTGTTGTTCACCTGGAAGATTTATATCGTCCCATTTTCCAGTCAGGGTCTGTATGACTTCTGCAAAGGTTCATTATCCAAAGTAACACTGATCTCAATGTACAGTTTTTTGAAGTAGCCTCCTTATCTCATGGGCACCAAAGAAGGACGTAGGCTAGAGCAGCATTCATACTGTCATAGAGTTGGGGAGAAAAAAGACTTCCTGATTCATTTTTGGATTTTTAAAAAAATATTTTAGTTTATCTAGTGAATGGTTAAGGGTTTTTATTTTATTGTTTTTGTCTAAAAAATAATAATTTCAAAAGGAGTTTTGATCTACTTTTTGTTTTGCAAAAATGCCTTCCAGTATTTATTTGTTTTAATCTATTTGACTACTTTGCCACAGAAAATGGGAAGGAAATATTTTAAGCATGTAGAGAAAATAGGGTATAGAATCATAGAATCATAGAATATCCTGAGTTGGAAGGGACCCTTAAGGATCATCAAGTCCAACTCTTGATACCGCACAGGTCTACCCAAAAGTTCAGACCATGTGACTAAGTGCACAGTCCAATCTCTTCTTAAATTCAGACAGGCTCGGTGCAGTGACCACTTCCCTGGGGAGCCTGTTCCAGTGTGCAACCACCCTCTCTGTGAAGAACCCCCTCCTGATGTCGAGCCTAAATTTCCCCTGCCTCAGCTTAACCCCGTTCCCGCGGGTCCTGTCACTGGTGTTAATGGAGAAAAGGTCTCCTGCCTCTCGACACCCCCTTACGAGGAAGTTGTAGACTGTGATGAGGTCTCCCCTCAGCCTCCTCTTCTCCAGGCTGAACAGGCCCAGTGACCTCAGCCGTTCCTCGTACGTCTTCCCCTCCAGGCCTTTCACCATCTTCGTAGCCCTCCTCTGGACACTCTCCAACAGTTTCATGTCCTTTTTATACTGTGGTGCCCAGAACTGCACACAGTACTCGAGGTGAGGCCGCACCAGCGCAGAGTAGAGCGGGACAATCACCTCCCTTGACCTACTAGTATGATTTAAAGGACAGACTTTTTTTAGAAATGATGTTTGTTATCACTTGCCTGAAGTCTGAACTGCTACCCAACCAGTTAGGGAATGAGGCAGTGGTGTAGATCTGCCTTTTTCCTGTGCCACACACAGTCACATCAGACCAGAAGATCAGAGCAACAAGATCTGACTGGGACAACAAGTTGTTAGTATTTCTTTCTTGTGTCATCTTACTATAACTAAACATTAAAAAAAAATAGCATGAAAGGTCACTCTTCAAGTAAAAAGATAATAATTCTGTTCCCCAATTTTATGTAGGGTTTTTAATCATGACCTCAAAAAGCGTTGTCATGAGATGTCTGTTGGTGGGATGCTGATGGAGGCCTGGCCACAACTTTACAACCCAGCACTTCCCACCTTCTTCTAAAGGTGAACTTTTCTTGCATGTTAGAACGTTTCAGATCAATGGGCTTTAATCTTTCTAAATTGGTGTACACCGGTGCATTTTTCCAATGGAGGTGTGGAGATCATTTAAGACATTTCACATAAGTAGCCCTTCTTAGCTGCCTTTCACAGACTGCATGTTAATAGTTCCCAGGTCTCCCAAGAACTGTAGATCAAAAACCGTCTCGAGTTTAGATTACTCATCCGAGATTCTTTACCACCTAATGCACTTTTCCTTTCTGGTTCATGTGCATTAGCTCAATGCCACAATGTTTAGGCTTTAAACTCAGTAAGGGAATTTCTAATCAAAATAATAATAATTGATTCTCAAAAGAGCTTTCAAAACCTACATTTTTGACTTCAACAAATTTCCCATATTACAAACATACATTGCAGAGCAGCACAAGGAGGGCCTTGACTCAGCTCAGCACTTCAGAACACATTTAAAATATGCTTGACTTCAGCTTCTAAGTGCTTTGCTCACTTGGGACCAAAGGGTATCATCCTGGTTATGCCTGAACCAAAGGGAATCTTGCCATGTGCTTGAATTGGAATGAGGTTGGCCCCGTACTCCATATGTTTATTGCAAAGTCTTACAGTTGTGCCTGCAAAATTGAAACTGGCCTGGTGGCTTCACGTCTTTTCTTGAAGTGGCAAATTCTGCTAATTTAGCATTTCATTAAATTACCAAATATTGGTCAGCTTAATAGGTGATTCACATCAAAATCCTCATCTTGAGTATTATACGGACAAATTACCTCACTTCCATCCTCTTATCTGCAACATGTAGACTTCTGCTGCAAGTTGGCTGTTGCAGCATGCTCTCCAAAAGAGAAAGATTAAGCAAAAGTTTCAGTAGTACCTGTGATTTAGTATGCTGAGACCCACAACTTCAGTCAGATGCCTAGATGCTTTGGTGTGGACCATAGGTAGTTCTGGAACTTTTGCTTATGGATAGTTTGTGTGTCCAGAGCTGTCTACGGCTACCATCATCACCAGTTAATTACCAGTTCCTTCTGTGATGTGCTTCACTGAAGACCAAACCTGGCTCAGTTCTGAGAACATTCAGCAGTTGCTAAAAATTGGAATTGAAAGTGTTGTGCACTTTGCCGGATTGTGGCCAGAATTCAGTTTATTAAAGAGTTACATTCATTCACTTTTCAAAATGTCCTGGTTCCAGTTAGGACAGAGTTAATTTTTCCTCATAGTAGCTGGTAGGGTGCTATGTTTTGGATTAGGATGAGAAGAGCGCTGAAAACATGCTGATGTTTTAATTGTTGCAGAGCAGTGTTTACACCAGGCCAAGGACTTTTCGGCTTCTCGCTCTGTCCTGCCAGCGAGCAGGCTAGGGGTGCAGCAGGAGCTGGGAGGGGACAGACCCAGGACAGCTGACCCAAAGTGGCCAAAGGGGTATTCCATACCATCTGACGTCATGCTAAACAATATATAGGGGTGGCTGGCCGGGGTGGGGGGCGGGCTGCTCGGGGCTAGGCTGGGCATCGGTCAGCGGGTGGTGAGCAATTGCATTGTGCATCACTTGTTTCTTACACATTATGTTTCCCTACCATGTTCCCTACCTGTTCACTCTCCCTTTCTCCTTCACCACCCTCTTATCCCCCGAGCTAGTTACGGTGGTTCTCCGAGATGTTGAATATCCTTGGGATACTCAGACCAGCCTGCTCTTGTTATGTCTCCTGAATGCGCTTCAGGTTTTGTTGAGGGTTAAACAACTACTTAGGAATCTCATCCGGAGATCTGTCTTGAGGCGGGATAGTTGCGAGTGGCAGGGAGTGTGGGAGGATACGGGCAGGTTTCTAGAGCAGTGGTCACCTCCAGTGCTTTAGAAATTCACCCCTGAACAACTGCAAAATCCTAAAAAGCTGGCAGAATGCTTGAAAAAAAGGTGTCATGACTCTGGCAGTTCCAAAGTGACACAAATCACTGTAGCGTGCTGGGGTCTGGCTTGTGCCTATCGAGCTGCAATTGATGCTACTATCAACCTAGCTCCAGCTCCTGCAGCCGCTCCAGCTCCTGCAGCCGCTCCAGCTCCAGCCCCTGCAGCCGCTCCAGCTCCTGCAGCCGCTCCAGCCCCTGCAGCCGCTCCAGCTCCTGCAGCCGCTCCAGCTCCAGCTCCCGCAGCCACTCCAGCCCCTGCAGCAGCTCCAGCTCCTGCAGCTGCTCCCACTCCTGTGGCTGGGTCAGAGAAACGAGCTGTAGCAGTGCAAGTTGACCCCGCAGAGGGTATTCCAACCCCTGTGGCAGACCCTGTGTCTGGGTCAGAGAAACGAGCTGTAGCAGTGCAAGTTGACCCCGCAGAGGGTATTCCAACCCCTGTGGCAGACCCTGTGGCTGGGTCAGAGAAACGAGCTGTAGCAGTGCAAGTTGCCCCTGTAGACAAGGTGAAAAAATGGTATAGAGGCTCAGATCGTTTAGAACACAGACAGTCTTCTGCTAAGTCTGGGCATAGTGAAGACGAGGCTGGGCCATCAAAGGTGCAGGAGGATGAAGATGAGGATGAGGATGTCGAAAAATCAACAGTAACTACCCGGACTCTATACCAGCGTGAGCTACGGGATGTGCAAAAAGATTTTGGTCGCTGTATAGGTGAGCAGCTTGTCACCTGGCTGCTCCGGTGCTGGGACACGGGAGCCAATTATGTGGAATTAGAGGGCAAGGAAGCCAGGCGGCTGGGATCCCTTGCTAGAGACGCATGCATTGACAAAGCAATTGGAGATGGAGCACGATCTCGCAGCCTCTGGAGGCGTCTCCTGTCAGCTGTGCAGGAAAGGTATCCCTTCAAGGAAGAACTTGTATGTCTACCAGGCAAATGGACCACCATGGAGAAGGGGATTCAGTACCTGAGGGAATTGGCCGTACGGGAAGTCATTTATAAGGACCTAGACGACGCACAAACATCCACAGATCCAGATGAAGTCCGGTGTACACCACCCATGTGGCGGAAGTTTGTACGGAGTGCACCATCATCATATGCCAGCTCATTGGCAATACTAACCTGGAAAGCGGAGGAGAATCCCACAGTGAATGAAGTGACTAAAATACTCCGGCAGTATGAAGGAAATCTCTCCTCTTCCCTACAGGCCTGTGTCTCGGCTGTGGAGAAACTCTCTGAAGAGGTCCACCAACTTAAAGAGAATTAATCTTCCCCTCCACCTGAACGAACCAGTGTCCACCAGCTAAAAGAGAATGCTTTGGAGAAACTTTCTGAAAAGATCCACCAACTTGAAGAAAGATTATCTTCCCCTCCACCTGAACGAACCAGTGTCCACCAGCTAAAAGAGAATACTTTGGAGAAACTTTCTGAAAAGATCCACCAACTTGAAGAGAGATTATTTTCCTCCCCACCTGTACAAACCAGTGTCTCAGCTATTAGGGGTAAACGTCCATCCTCCATCCGTGCAAGGAAGACAATATGGTGGGCACACACACCGCGCCACCCTGTGGTTTTACCTACGTGACCATGGAGAGGACATGAGAAAATGGGATGGAAAATCTACTGCGACCCTAGAGGCACGGGTACGTGAATTGCAAAAGAAAACAATTGGGAAAAAGGGGTTCTCTGAAAAGCTTGCTGCTCCAACTTCCAGCAGGCAGTCCTTTAAACACAGAAATGAAGATTCTGACCAGGATTAGAGGGGCCCTGCCTCCAGCCAGGGGGAGGAAAGGGACAATCGAGTTTATTGGACTGTGTGGATTTGATGGCCTGGCACGTCAGATGCACAGAAGTATAAGGCTTTAGTAGACACCGGTGCACAATGTACTCTAATGCCATCAAGCTATAAAGGGCCAGAACCCATCTGTATTTATGGGGTGACAGGGGGATCCCAATAGTTAACTGTATTGGAGGCTGAAGTGAGCCTAACTGGAAATGAGTGTCAAAAGCACTGTATTGTGACTGGCCTGGATGCTCTGTGCATCCTTGGCCACTTCTCTGTCTCTATACTGATTCATGGATGGTAGCAAATGCCCTGTGGCTGTGGTTACAGAAAGGGAAGCAGAACAACTGGCAGCGCAGGGGCAAACCCATCTGGGCTGTTGCACTGTGGCAAGATATTGCTGCCCGGGTAGAGAACCTGGTTGTAAAGGTACGCCATGTAGATGCTCATGTGCCCAAGAATCGGGCCACTGACGAACATCAAAACAACCAGCAGGTGGATCAGGCTGCTAAGATTGAAGTGGCTCAGGTGGACCTGGACTGGCAACATAAAGGTGAATTATTTATAGCCCAATGGGCACATGACACCTCAGGCCATCAAGGTAGAGATGCTACATACAGATGGGCTCGTGATCGAGGGGTGGACCTGACCATGGACACTATAGCACAGGTTATTCATGATTGTGAAACATGTGCTGCAATCAAGCAAGCCAAGTGGTTAAAGCCTCTTTGGTATGGAGGACGATGGCTGAAATGTAAATATGGAGAGGCCTGGCAGATTGATTACATCACACTCCCTTAAACCCGCAATTGGAAACGGCAAGGGAATTACAATAGTGGAAATACTCACCGGATGGCTGTAAATATATCCTGTGCCCCATGCCACCGCCCGGAACATTATCCTGGGCCTTGGAAAGCAAGTCCTATGGCAACATGACACCCCAGAAAGAATTGAGTCAGACAATGGGACTCATTTCTGAAACAACCTTATTCTCTCCCCCTGATTCTCTGCCCCGTCCCAGAGAGGGAGGGAGGAGGGTGAGTGAACGACTATGTGGTACTTAGCTTCCGGCTGGTTTAAACCACAACAGGTCCTTTTCCTCTGCACAGCTTTCCAGCCACTCTGCCCCAAGCCTTTAGCGTTGCATGGGGTTGTTGTGACCAAAGTGCCATACCTGACACTTAGCCATGTTGAACCTCATCCCATTGGCCTCTGCCCATGGATCCAACCTGTCCAGGTCCCACTGCAGGGTCTTCCTACTCTTTGGCAGATTGACACTTCCCCCCCAACTTGGTCGTCTGCAAAGTTACTGAGGTTGCACTCAATTCCCTCATCCAAATAATCAATTAAGATATTAAAGAGGATGTGTCTCAACAGCAATCCCTGGGGAACACCACTCGTGACCAGTCACCAGCTGGATTTCACTCCATTCATCACTACTCTCTGAGCCCGGCCATCCAGACAGCTTTCAGTCCAGCAAAGAGTGTACCTGTCCAAGCCATGGGCTGCCAGCTTCTCCAGGAGAATACTGTGGGAGACCATGTCAAAGGCCTTGCTGAAGTCTAGGTAGACTATGTCAACAGCCTTTCCCTCATCTACCAGGTGGGTCACCCGGTCATAAAAGGAGATGAGGTTGGTCAGGCAGGACTTGCCTTTCATGAACCTGTGCTGACTAGGCCTGATCCCCAGGTTGTCCTGCATATGCTGTGTGATTGCATTCAAGATGACCTGTTCCATCACCTTTCCTGGCACCGAGGTCAGGCTGATAGGCCTGTAGTTCCCAAGGTCCTCCTTACGACCCTTCTTATAGATGGGCATCACATTAGCAAGTCTCCAGTCATCTGAGACCTCTCCGGATGACCACGATCACTGATAGATGATGGAAAGTGGCCCAGCAATCACATCCGCCAACTCCCTCAGCACCCTCAGGTGCATCCCATCGGGACCCATAGATTTGTGGGTCTGTTACCATGTTGCTGGCTCTGACCTCTCCTGTACAGCAGAGCTGCCCCACCAGTGTGGGTCCTCAAGCAATGAGAGTGGCAGTAAAGAAGTTGGCATGCTTGCTGAGCTTCTTTGGAGGCTGCAGTACAAATATGTGGAAGCCCCCTGCCAAGATATATTCCTGATTTCTTTCATGCCCCATTCAAGGTACAATATGAGAATTACATAACTAGATGAGATAAGCCTCATTTTCCTACATTTCTACTCTAATTAACCATCTTCCATCAGAAAAAGAAACTCTCCATGAAAATCACATGAATAAATTTTACACAGTTCAAAGTTATGTTTTTCCAAGCAGCTATAGTGTGACCACACTTTTCATATATACCAAGGTGTTAACAGCATACACAGCAATGCAAAATACTACCAATATGGAAGACAGCCAAGCTACAGCTATGCAGGACCCATAATTTTCCATATCTTGCCCACTGACTGTTAAGTAAGGTTATTCTCTTCCATCTGGAGCTGCCCAGTTCTGAATCACAGCAATTACAGCAATTCATACCACTTCAGTCAGTGCAAGGTGGGGAGAATCATCATTACTTTCTCTCTATTGCAAAAACAAACAGCTAACGTTCCTCCAACTGAGTGCCTGAATCTACCTCCTAGTACATCCACGGGGCCTTTCAAGTTGTCAAACTATAGTCCCAGGCAGAAGCAGCAAGGACTCTGGTGGAATTGTATGGGGTGTACCCAGACTTTTTGCAAAAACAATTGTTAACGGATATTTCATTCTCTTTCAGCTTAGTCCACAGAGATGTAACTTTAACCAATCATGTATGAAAGTCTAGTGCTATAATCACCTGAAGCTCATCTAAACTCAGGACTATGAATACTACAAGTGAACACTCATGAGTTTTAGCAATGCTGTATTATACTACAAAACTACAGTATGGCAGTAAAAATATGGCAAAAAAATAAAATAAACTATACTTCCAGTATATATACACCATGATGTATTATTTCAAACCAATCTCATGCCAAGTTGGTTCATCTACTTCATATGACTATGAACTTCCGTGGCACAGCAACACGTTATATTTTTGGTAGATTTTTTTCCTATCATCTCATTTTGTTTTCACATATCCCAAAAGTCTTCTTCTTAGTAGTTGTAACTTAACTCTCAGTTCTCTCTTTTTAATCCTTCTTTAACAAGCCAATTATAATTGCTGTTCTTTATGAGCTTTTCCAAGAAACCCTTATGCTGTTAACTTTTTTACATCCATTTCTGGATGCATATCTTTGGTTGTCCTCTGTTGAATGACTCAGTATCCAGCAATATACTTTTCAAGTAATTTTGGAACAGGGACTTCTATCTTTTATACCATTCGCTGATGTCATATGCTTCCTTTCATACATTGCTCCTGCTGTTGTCACTGTTACAAGTACTCCTTTATATTCATGGGATTCCCAGGGGGCCGTCAGCAGTTCTTTGATGAGTTGCTATACTCTTGCTCTGAGCTGCACAAACCCAGAATAAGGTGCTCATGATCTCCATACAGTAGGTGATACGCAGATACAACTGATGTGGTCTTAAGAATATTTTTTTTTTGGTAAAAAAGTTAAAATGTGATTGTTACTATCATTTCTGTTAAATTTTCGGTTTGATTAAATTCAACAAGAAACTCTGGATGGAACTGAGATGTAGACTGAGAATCTGAAGAAGACGGAAAAGTATCCTTACATCTGAGCATTACCTGTAAATATGGCAAATGCATTTGAAACCAGTAATGCTCTGCCCAGTTTCAGCTTTGCAGTAGTCCCACCACCACATAGCATACTGCATGTTACCATCACACCATAATTGCACAGCAAATGTGATTTCTTAATGCATCTGTGAAGCAGAAACTCAAAGAGTTCCTAAATCTTGTCTACGGATAATCACTACTCTCATGCATCTGGATTGGGATTTCAAGGACTCCTAAGTATAACAAATGCAAAGCCACAGGATTCACTCACAGCCAGCTGTCATAAACAGCATGTCTTGGTACCTACAGATGCATGACTTAACCTGAGATCACATCACTGTGAAACCAGCCCAGCAACTGGAAGGGAGGAGAAAGCTGTAAAATAGTTAATTAAAGCTGTATGTTTAAATAGCTACATCATAAAAATACAGCCTGTTCTCATGGGCAGCCAGACCAGTTCCCTAATGGAGTTGGACCTTAGCGGTTCAAAGAAACAGGAAGGAAAAGAGAAAAATAACAGAAATAACATGCCTTCTCCAGAGAAGGCCATTTCCTCAATATTTAATTCACAACTGAAAAAGAATATATGGAGTTACGCCACATTCTGGGCAATGCAGATGTAACTAAGGACAGCCTATCAATGTATTCACTGATCCCAACTCTAAAAAAACATAGATACATAAGCTGGCATCTGCTCAAGAAGCCGTTAGACCAGAGCTCAGGACTTGGTTTTCCAAATGACAAATAACCATCCCAAGCCTCACTTGTTATCTGGAGTTGGATCCCACGTCGTTTCTTAGAAAAAGGGGATGAGCATTCCCCAGTATAAGGAGACATCAGATAATAATAAATCATCATGCATATTTTAGAGAGATTTATACAAATGCTGTTGCATTTCTCAATGAAGCATCTATTTAATCTTTCACAGGGAGACAGCGTACATGTGGAAACCCATACGAGGCTTGTCATATAGGGGAATGTCCTGGTTCCAGTTAGGACAGAGTTAATTTTCCTCATAGTAGCTGGTAGGGTGCTATGTTTTGGATTAGGATGAGAAGAGCGCTGATAACATGCTGATGTTTTAATTGTTGCAGAGCAGTGCTTACACCAGGCCAAGGACTTTTCAGCTTCTCGCTCTGTCCTGCCAGCAAGCAGGCTAGGGGTGCAGCAGGAGCTGGGAGGGGACAGACCCAGGACAGCTGACCCAAACTGGCCAAAGGGGTATTCCATACCATCTGACGTCATGCTAAACAATATATAGGGGTGGCTGGCCGGGGTGGGAGGCTGGCTGCTCGGGGATAGGCTGGGCATCGGTCAGCGGGTGGTGAGCAATTGCATTGTGCATCACTTGTTTTTTTACACATTATTATTAATACTATTATCATTATCACTATTATTATTATTATTGTTATTATTATATTCCTGTCTTAATAAACTGTCTTTATCTCAACTCACAGGCTTCACTTTCCTGTTTCTCTCCCCCATCCCAGAGAGGGAGGGGGGAGGGTGAGCGAACGGCTGTGTGGTGTTTAGCTGCCAGCCGGGTTAAACCACAACAGGGAACGTGATTTTATTATAGAATTCTGCAAAGTGACGCTTATACTCTGTTTAAAATTGTAGGTTAAAAATTCAGCTTTGACAAATTATTAGCACTACAGTTGAAAGAAACATCACTTCCTTTTAACCTTAAGAAGTCTTTTTCTAACAAGGCTGCCTGCTCTTCTCCATCTCCTCACTGGTAGTTACTGGTACAATGGTGATACTGAGTGAGAAATTTAATGAAATACAATGAGGGCAAGTGTAGAGTCCTGCATCTGGGCAAGAAGAACCCCAGACACCAGTATAAGTTGGGGACTGCCCTGCTGGAAAGCAGCGAAGGGGAGAGGGACCTGGGGGTCCTGGTGGACAGCCAAATGACCATGAGCCAGCACTGTGCCCTTGTGGCCAAGGCCAATGGCATCCTGGGTGGGGATCAGAAGGGGTGTGGTTAATAGGTCAAGAGAGGTTCTCCTCCCCCTCTACTCTGCCCTAGTGAGACCATATATTGCGTCCATATATTGGAATATTGCATCCAGTTCTGGGCCCCTCAGTTCAGGGACAGGGAACTTCTTGAGAGAGTCCAGCGCAGAGCCACGAGGATGGTTAAGGGAGTGGAGCATCTCCCTTACAAGGAAAGGCTGAGGGAGCTAGGTCTCTTTAGTTTGGAGAAGAGAAGACTGAGGGGTGACCTTATTAATGTTTATAAATATGTAAAGGGTGAGTGTCAGGAGGATGGAGCCAGGCTCTTCTCGGTGACACCCAATGATAGGACAAGGGGCAATGGGTACAAGCTGGAACATAGGAGGTTGTTGTGGTTTAACCCAGCTGGCAGCTAAACACCACACAGCCGTTCGTTCACCCTCCCCCCCTCCCTCTCTGGGATGGGGGAGAGAAACGGGAAAGTGAAGCCTGTGAGTTGAGATAAAGACAGTTTATTAAGACAGGAATATAATAATAACAATAATAATAATAATAGTGATAATGATAATAGTATTAATAATAATAATGTGTAAGAAAACAAGTGATGCACAACGCAATTGCTCACCACCCGCTGACCGATGCCCAGCCTATCCCCGAGCAGCCTGCCCCCCACCCCGGCCAGCCACCCCTATATATTGTTTAGCATGACGTCAGATGGTATGGAATACCCCTTTGGCCACTTTGGGTCAGCTGTCAGACAGACAAATGCACGGCCTTATCCTGAAAGAGAGGGGTTTAGCCTCAGCAGAGTGTCTTTGTGTCCAAATCATGCAGAAGGCTCCTCTCCTCCAGGAGAGGAGCCCTCTTGTGTCTACTGACGACACACCTCCCATTGCTGGTACTGCCATCTTCTGGGGAGCTGCATGTGCTCCTGCAGAGCAAGGCATCACTGGTAAGCCTCATTGTAAAGGATATCCTACAGCTGATAGCCTGCAGTATGTCCTGCTTGCTTCTCTCCTTTACACCATTATTGCAGACAGCTGCCAGGGAGGAAAATCTGTGGCACAGCAAGTCAGCCCCAGCTAGTGATCTGGGTGGGGAGGAACTGGGCCCTAGGAGAGGTTTCTTCCCCTTTCTCCAGAGGCTGAGCAAATATGCAGTTGATGCAGGAATCAGTAGAAGCAGGGATCTTTCTGTATAGCTTGTCCCTCGAATGATGCTTGCAGGCTCTTTCATGGTGGAGGTGGGCAGCAGATGTGCCGTGACTGCTGCTCACTCTCAGACGTAATCACCTCCCTGCTTTTCCACCTATACACCTTCTCTCTTGACTTACACTTTGATCTCAAGATCCTGTAGTTTGCAGAGCCCACGTCATGTGATGTGCAGAGCATCAGACAGAGGCTCACGTCTCCACTACCACCACACTCACAGAATCACAGAATCACAAAATGTTAGGGATTGGAAGGGACCTTGAAAGATCATCTAGTCCAATCCCCCTTCCGGAGCAGGAACACCTAGATTAGGTCACACAGGAACACGTCCAGGCGGGTTTTGAAAGTCTCCAGAGAAGGAGACTCCACAACCCCTATGGGCAGCCTGTTCCAGTGTTCTGTCACGCTCACCGTGAAGAAGTTTTGCCTCATATTTAAGCAGATCCTGGTTCCAGTTAGGACAGAGTTAATTTTCCCTCCTAGTAGCTGGTAGGGTGCTATGTTTTGGATTAGGACGAGAAGAGCGCTGATAACATGCTGATGTTTTAATTGTTGCAGAGCAGTGTTTACACCAGGCCAAGGACTTTTCGGCTTCTCGCTCTGTCCTGCCAGCGAGCAGGCTGGGGGTGCAGCAGGAGCTGGGAGGGGACAGACCCAGGGCAGCTGACCCAAACTGGCCAAAGGGGTATTCCATACCATCTGACGTCATGCTAAACAATATATAGGGGTGGCTGGCCGGGGTGGGGGCCGGGCTGCTCGGGGATAGGCTGGGCATCGGTCAGCGGGTGGTGAGCAATTGCATTGTGCATCACTTGTTTTCTTACACATTATTATTATTAATACTATTATCATTATCACTATTATTATTATTATTGTTATTATTATATTCCTGTCTTAATAAACTGTCTTTATCTCAACTCACCGGCTTCACTTTCCCGTTTCTCTCCCCCATCCCAGAGAGGGAGGGGGGAGGGTGAGCGAACGGCTGTGTGGTGTTTAGCTGCCAGCCGGGTTAAACCACAACAGTCCTTTTGGCGCCCAACGTGGGGCCCGAAGGGTTGAGATATCGACAAATCTGACCAGAGTGTGTTAAACTAAAATTGGTATAAGTATTGGACCTGCTTAATAGTTGCTAGTCACGATGTTGATTGCCTTAATCTCCAGTCTGCTGTACCTTTATTCCAAATTGAGTTTTATGGTGCGTTACTTTCTGTATGTGCTCCCTGTTGCACTGTTTTTTCTTTTCCGGGCCCTGGTTTAAGGTTGTTATGGTACTGTGCGGTGTAGCAATGGCTTATGAAATGATTAGATATCTGGTCACGACTTTAACCTGGTATTTGTACTCAGCACTGACGTCGACTCTATACTTTGGAACCCATATCTCGGAAACTATTAGCAATTACACCTATTGCCTGTTTTCGTTAGGGAGCCAATCTGTGAAGGGGACAGGGGAAGACATGTTTCCCTACCTGTTCACTCTCCCTTTCTCCTTCACCACCACCCTCTTATCCCCCGAGCTAGTTACGGTGGTTCTCCGAGATGTTGAATATCCTTGGGATACTCAGACCAGCCTGCTCTTGTTGTTATGTCTCCTGAATGCGCTTCAGGTTTTGTTTAAGGTTAAACAACTACTTAGGAATCTCACCCAGAGATCTGTCTTGAGGCGGGATAGTTGCGAGTGGCAGGGAGTGTGGGAGGATATGGGCAGGTTTCTAGAGCAGTGGTCACCGCCAATGTTTTGGACATTCACCCCTGAACAACTGCAAAATCCTAAAAAGCTGGCAGAATGCTTGAAAAAAAGGTGTCATGACTCCGGCAGTTCCAAAGTGACACAAATCACTGTAGCGTGCTGGGGTCTGGCTTGTGCCTATCGAGCTGCAATTGATGCTACTAGCAACCTAGCTCTAGCTCCTGCAGCCACTCCAGCTCCAGCTCCTGCAGCCGCTCCAGTTCCAGCTCCTGCAGCCGCTCCAGCTCCTGCAGCCGCTCCAGCTCCAGCTACTGCAGCCGTTCCAGTTCCAGCTCCTGCAGCCGCTCCAGCTCCTGCAGCCGCTCCAGTTCCAGCTCCTGCAGCCGCTCCAGCTCCTGCAGCCGCTCCAGCTCCAGCTACTGCAGCCGTTCCAGTTCCAGCTCCTGCAGCCGCTCCAGCTCCTGCAGCCGCTCCAGCTCCAGCTCCTGCCGCCGCTCCAGCTCCAGCTCCTGCAGCCGCTCCAGCTCCTGCAGCCGCTCCAGTTCCAGCTCCTGCAGCTACTCCAGCTCCAGCTCCTGCAGCCGCTCCAGCTCCTGCAGCCGTTCCGGCTCCTGCAGCCGCTCCAGCTCCAGCTCCTGCAGCCGCTCCAGCTCCAGCCCCTGCAGCCACTCCAGCTCCAGCTCCTGCAGCCGCTCCAGTTCCAGCTCCTGCAGCTACTCCAGCTCCAGCTCCTGCAGCCGCTCCAGCTCCTGCAGCCGTTCCGGCTCCTGCAGCCGCTTCAGCTCCAGCCCCTGCAGCCGCTCCAGCTCCTGCAGCCGTTCCGGCTCCTGCAGCCGCTCCAGCTCCAGCTCCTGCAGCCGCTCCAGCTCCAGCCCCTGCAGCCGCTCCAGCTCCTGCAGCCGTTCCGGCTCCTGCAGCCGCTCCAGCTCCAGCCCCTGCAGCCGCTCCAGCTCCTGCAGCTGCTCCCACTCCTGTGGCTGGGTCAGAGAAACGAGCTGTAGCAGTGCAAGTTGACCCCGCAGAGGGTATTCCAACCCCTGTGGCAGACCCTGTGTCTGGGTCAGAGAAACGAGCTGTAGCAGTGCAAGTTGCCCCTATAGACAAGGTGAAAAAATGGTATAGAGGCTCAGGTCGTTAAAAACGCAGACAGTCTTCTGCTAAGTCTGGGCTACTCCTGCCTCAGGAAAAGGCAAACCCATTCGTGGAATTGCTTTTGCTCAGGGACCTGGATGCACTTGGTGGGTAATGCAAAAGAATGGGGTGGTCCGGTGTGTACCTCAAGGGGATTTGATACTGGGTGAGAATAGCCCATGAGTTGAATTGTAGTATGTTAATTATTATATAATAATGTATGTCATCACTACCATGATTGCTATATATCATAGATGAAAATGGTGATTAATTACAAGGTATTGGAAAAAGTGTAACCTGAGAAGGACATAAATGGTATGGAATAAGGGGTGGATATCTGTCCTGGTTTCAGTTAGGACAGAGTTAAGTAGCTCATAGTAGCTGGTAGGGTGCTATGTTTTGGATTAGGATGAGAAGAGCGCTGATAACATGCTGATGTTTTAATTGTTGCAGAGCAGTGTTTACACCAGGCCAAGGACTTTTCGGCTTCTCGCTCTGTCCTGCCAGCGAGCAGGCTAGGGGTGCAGCAGGAGCTGGGAGGGGACAGACCCAGGACAGCTGACCCAAACTGGCCAAAGGGGTATTCCATACCATCTGACGTCATGCTAAACAATATATAGGGGTGGCTGGCCGGGGTGGGGGGCCGGCTGCTCGGGGATAGACTGGGCATCGGTCAGCGGGTGGTGAGCAATTGCATTGTGCATCATTTGTTTCGTACACATTAGTAGTAGTAGTACTATTATCATTATTATTATTATTATTATTGTTATTATTATTTTCCTGTCTTAATAAACTGTCTTTATCTCAACTCACCGGCTTCACTTTTCCGTTTCTCTCCCCCATCCCAGAGAGGGAGGGGGGAGGGTGAGCGAACGGCTGTGTGGTGTTTAGCTGCCAGCCGGGTTAAACCACAACAGTCCTTTTGGCGCCCAACATGGGGCACGAAGGGTTGAGATATCGACAAATTTGACCAGAGTGTGTTAAACTAAAATTGGACCTGCTTAATAGTTGCTAGTCACGATGTTGATTGCCTTAATCTCCAGTCTGCTGTGCCTGTTTTCCAAATTGAGTTTTATAGTGCGTTACTTTCTGTATGTGCTCCCTGTTGCACTGTTTATCCTTTCCGGGCCCTGGTTTAAGATTGTTATGGTACTGTGCGGTGTAACAATGGCTTATGAAATGATGAAATATCTGGTCACGACTCTAACCTGGTATTTGTACTCAGCACTGATGTCGACTCTATACTTTGGAAACCATATCTCGGAAACTATTAGCAATTACACCTATTGCCTATTTTCGTTAGGGAGCCAATCTGTGAAGGGGACAGGGGAAGACATGTTTCCCTACCTGTTCACTCTCCCTTTCTCCTTCACCACCCTCTTATCCCCCGAGCTAGTTACGGTGGTTCTCCGAGATGTTGAATATCCTTGGGATACTCAGACCAGCCTGCTCTTGTTGTTATGTCTCCTGAATGCGCTTCAGATTTTGTGGAGGGTTAAACAACTACTTAGGAATCTCATCCGGAGATCTGTCTTGAGGCGGGATAGTTGCGAGTGGCAGGGAGTGTGGGAGGATATGGGCAGGTTTCTAGAGCAGTGGTCACCTCCAGTGTTTTGGACATTCACCCCTGAACAACTGCAAAATCCTAAAAAGCTGGCAGAATGCTTGAAAAAAAGGTGTCATGACTCTGGCAGTTCCAAAGTGACACAAATCACTGTAGCGTGCTGGGGTCTGGCTTGTGCCTATCGAGCTGCAATTGATGCTACTAGCAACCTAGCTCCCGCTCCTGCAGCCGTTCCAGGTCCAGCTCCTGCAGCTGCTCCAGCTCCAGCTCCTGCAGCCGCTCCAGCTCCTGCAGCCGCTCCAGCTCCAGCTCCAGCTCCAGCTCCTGCAGCCGCTCCAGCTCCTGCAGCTGCTCCAGTTCCAGCTCCTGCAGCCACTCCAGCTCCAGCTCCTGCAGCAGCTCCAGCTCCTGCAGCTGCTCCAGTTTCAGCTCCTGCAGCCACTCCAGTTCCAGCTCCTACAGCCGCTCCAGCTCCTGCAGCCGCTCCAGCTCCAGCTCCAGCTCCTGCAGCCGCTCCAGCCCCTGCAGCTGCTCCAGCTCCAGCCCCTGCAGCCACTCCAGCTCCTGCAACCGCTCCAGCTCCAGCTCCCGCAGCCACTCCAGCCCCTGCAGCAGCTCCAGCTCCTGCAGCTGCTCCCACTCCTGTGGCTGGGTCAGAGAAACGAGCTGTAGCAGTGCAAGTTGACCCCGCAGAGGGTATTCCAACCCCTGTGGCAGACCCTGTGTCTGGGTCAGAGAAACGAGCTGTAGCAGTGCAAGTTGACCCCGCAGAGTGTATTCCAACCCCTGTGGCAGACCCTGTGACTGGGTTAGAGAAACGAGCTGTAGCAGTGCAAGTTGCCCCTATAGACAAGGTGAAAAAATGGTATAGAGGCTCAGGTCGTTTAGAACGCAGACAGTCTTCTGCTAAGTCTGGGCATAGTGAAGACGAGGCTGGGCCATCAAAGGTGCAGGAGGATGAAGATGAGGATGAGGATGTCGAAAAATCAACAGTAACTACCCGGACTCTATACCAGCGTGAGCTACGGGATGTGCGAAAAGATTTTGGTCGCTGTATAGGTGAGCAGCTTGTCACCTGGCTGCTCCGGTGCTGGGACACGGGAGCCAATTATGTGGAATTAGAGGGCAAGGAAGCCAGGCGGCTGGGATCCCTTGCTAGAGACGCATGCATTGACAAAGCAATTGGAGATGGAGCACGATCTCGCAGCCTCTGGAGGCGTCTCCTGTCAGCTGTGCAGGAAAGGTATCCCTTCAAGGAAGAACTTGTATGTCTACCAGGCAAATGGACCACCATGGAGAAGGGGATTCAGTACCTGAGGGAATTGGCCGTACGGGAAGTCATTTATAAGGACCTAGACGACGCACAAACATCCACAGATCCAGATGAAGTCCGGTGTACACCACCCATGTGGCGGAAGTTTGTACGGAGTGCACCATCATCATATGCCAGCTCATTGGCAATACTAGCCTGGAAAGCGGAGGAGAATCCCACAGTGAATGAAGTGACTAAAATACTCCGGCAGTATGAAGGAAATCTCTCCTCTTCCCTACAGGCCTGTGTCTCGGCTGTGGAGAAACTCTCTGAAGAGGTCCACCAACTTAAAGAGAATTAATCTTCCCCTCCACCTGAACGAACCAGTGTCCACCAGCTAAAAGAGAATGCTTTGGAGAAACTTTCTGAAAAGATCCACCAACTTGAAGAAAGATTATCTTCCCCTCCACCTGAACGAACCAGTGTCCACCAGCTAAAAGAGAATACTTTGGAGAAACTTTCTGAAAAGATCCACCAACTTGAAGAGAGATTATTTTCCTCCCCACCTGTACAAACCAGTGTCTCAGCTATTAGGGGTAAACGTTCATCTATGCAAGGAAGACAATATGGTGGGCACACACACCGCGCCACCCTGTGGTTTTACCTACGTGACCATGGAGAGGACATGAGAAAATGGGATGGAAAATCTACTGCGACCCTAGAGGCACGGGTACGTGAATTGCAAAGGAAAACAACTGGGAAAAAGGAGTTCTCTGAAAAGTTTGCTGCTCCAACTTCCAGCAGGCAGTCCTTTAAACACAGAAACAAAGATTTTGACCAGGATTAGAGGGGCCCTGCCTCCAGCCAGGGGGAGGAAAGGGACAATCGAGTTTATTGGACTGTGTGGATTCGATGGCCTGGCACGTCAGATGCACAGAAGTATAAGGCTTTGGTAGACACCAGTGCACAATCTTAGAAGAGGATATTTCAAGGATCCAAAAGGGTTCCGCTGGGCTTTTGGCATAGCTGCCTTGGAGACAGAGGTCATTAAACAGTTGTCTACCTTGCCTGGTCTCTCAGAGGACCCTTCTGTTGTGGGGTTGCTGAGGGTTGAAGAACAGCAAGTGCCAATTGCTACCACAACTGTGCATCGGTGGCAATATCGCACCAACCGAGACTCCCTGAGTCCCATCCATAAGCTAATTCATCAACTGGAGAGTCAAGGAGTGATCAGCAAGACTCATTCACCTTTTAATAGTCCCATATGGCCAGTGCGAAAGTCTAATGGTGAGTGGAGACTAACAGTGGACTATCGTGGCCTGAACGAAGTCACGCCACCACTGAGTGCTGCAGTGCCGGACATGCTAGAACTCCAGTATGAACTGGAATCAAAGGCAGCCAAGTGGTATGCCACAATTGATATCGCTAATGCATTTTTCTCCATCCCTCTAGCAGCAGAGTGCAGGCCACAGTTTGCTTTCACTTGGAGGGGAGTCCAATATACTTGCAATCGGCTGCCCCAGGGGTGGAAACATAGCCCTACCATTTGCCATGGACTGATCCAGTCTGCGCTGGAGCAGGGGGAAGCTCCTGAACACCTGCAGTACATCGATGACATCATTGTGTGGGGTGACACTGCAGAAGAAGTTTTCGAGAAAGGGAAGAAAATAGTCCAAATCCTTCTGAAGGCCGGTTTTGCCATAAAACAGAATAAAGTTAAAGGACCTGCACGAGAGATCCAGTTTTTAGGAATAAAATGGCAAGATGGACCTCGTCAAATCCCAATGGATGTGATCGACAAAATAACAGCTATGTCTCCACCAACTAGCAAAAAAGAAACACAAACTTTCCTAGGTGTCGTGGGGTTTTGGAGAATGCATATTCCAAATTACAGTCTGATTGTAAACCTGCTCTAGCAAGTAACCCGTAAGAAGAATGCTTTTGAATGGGGCCCTGAGCAACGACAAGCCTTTGAACAAATTAAGCAGGAAATAGTTCATGCAGTAGCCCTCGGGCCAGTCCGAACAGGACCAGATGTAAAGAATGTGCTCTACACCGCAGCCGGGGAGAATGGTCCCACCTGGAGCAGAAAGAACCTGGGGAAACTCGAGGTCGACCCCTGGGGTTTTGGAGTCGGGGATACAGAGGATCTGAGGCCCGCTATACTCCAACCGAAAAGGAGATATTGGCAGCATATGAAGGAGTTCGATCTGCTTCGGAAGTGGTCGGTACTGAAGCGCAGCTCCTCCTGGCACCCCGACTGCCGGTACTAGGCTGGATGTTCAAAGGAAGGGTCCCCTCTACACATCATGCAACTGATGCTACATGGAGCAAGTGGGTTGCACTGATTACTCAGCGGGCTCGAATAGGAAACCCCAGTCGCCCAGGAATCTTGGAGGTGATTATGGACTGGCCAGAAGGCAAATACTTTGGGATATCACCAGAGGAGGAGGTGGTCCGTGCTGAAGAAGCCCCACTGTACAACAAGCTACCGGAAAATGAGAAGAAATATGCCTTGTTCACTGATGGGTCCTGTCGTATTGTGGGAAAGCATCGGAGATGGAAAGCTGCTGTATGGAGTCCTACACGACGAGTTGCAGAAGCTGCTGAGGGAGAAGGTGAATCGAGTCATTTTGCAGAAGTGAAAGCCATTCAGCTGTCTTTAGATATTGCTGAACGAGAAAAGTAGCCAGTTCTCTATCTCTATACTGATTCATGGATGGTAGCAAATGCCCTGTGGGGGTGGTTACAGCAATGGAAGCAGAACAACTGGCAGCGCAGGGGCAAGCCCATCTGGGCTGTTGCACTGTGGCAAGATATTGCTGCCCGGGTAGAGAACCTGGTTGTAAAGGTACGCCATGTAGATGCTCATGTGCCCAAGAATCGGGCTACTGAAGAACATCAAAACAACCAGCAGGTGGATCAGGCTGCTAAGATTGAAGTGGCTCAGGTGGACCTGGACTGGCAACATAAAGGTGAATTATTTATAGCCCAATGGGCCCATGACACCTCAGGCCATCAAGGTAGAGATGCAACATACAGATGGGCTCGTGATCGAGGGGTGGACCTGACCATGGACACTATAGCACAGGTTATTCATGATTGTGAAACATGTGCTGCAATCAAGCAAGCCAAACGGTCAAAACCTCTTTGGTATGGAGGACGATGGCTGAAATATAAATATGGAGAGGCCTGGCAAATTGGTTACATCACACTCCCTCAAACCCGCAACGGCAAGCGCCACGTAATTACAATGGTGGAAACAACCACCGGATTGCTGGAAACATATCCTGTGCCCCATGCCACCGCCCAGAACACTATCCTGGGCCTTGAAAAGCAAGTCCTATGGCGACATGGCACCCCAGAGAGAATTGAGTCAGACAACGGGACTCATTTCCGAAACAACCTTATAGACACTTGGGCCAAAGAACATGGTATTGAGTGGGTGTATCACATCCCCTATCATGCACCAGCCCCTGGAAAAGTTGAACGATACAATGGACTGTTGAAGACTACACTGAAAGCAATGGGTGCTGGGACATTAAAAAATTAGGCTGGGCATCGGTCAGCGGGTGGTGAGCATTTCCATTGTGCATCACTTGTTTTGTGCACGTTATTATTAGTAGTACTATTACCTGTATTATTATCACTATTATTATTATTATTATTATTATTGTTATTATTATTTTCCTGTCTTAACTGTCTCTATCTCCACTCACAGGCTTCACTTTCCCTTTTCTCTCCCCCATCCCAGAGAGGGAGGGGGGAGGGTGAGTGAATGGCTGTGTGGTGTTCAGCTGCCAGCCGGGTTAAACCACAACAGTAACAAAAAATGTTTTCATAAATACATAAACACGAAAAGGAGGACTAAGGAGAATCTCCATCCTTTACTGGATGCGGGGGGAAACTTAGTGACAAGAGATGAGGAAAAGGCTGAGGTGCTTAATGCCTTCTTTTCCTCAGTCTTCAGAGTCCTCAGAGCTGGCCAAGCTGCTTTCCATCATTTATCAGCAGTCCTGGCTATCAGGGGAGTTCCCAGTCGACTGGCGGCTAGCAAATGTGATGCCCATCTACAAGAAGGGCCAGAGGGTAGACCCGGGGAACTATAGGACTGTTGGTTTGACGTCAGTGCCAGGGAAGCTCGTGGAGCAGATTATCTTGAGTGTCATCACGCGGCACTTGCAGGGCAAGCAGGCGATCAGGCCCAGTCAGCATGGGTTTATGAAATTCAAGTCCTGCTTGACGAACCTGATCTCCTTCTATGACCAAGTGACGCGCTTGGTGGATGAGGGGAAGGCTGTGGATGTGATCTACCTTGACTTCAGTAAGGCTTTTGACACCGTTTCCCACAACATTCTCCTTAAAAAAAACTGGCTGCTCGTGGCTTGGACTGGCGTATGCTTCGTTGGGTTAAAAACTGGTTTGATAGCCGGGCCCAAAGAGTTGTGGTGAATGGAGTCAAATCTAGCTGGAGGCCGGTCACTAGTGGAGTCCCCCAGGGCTCAGTACTGGGGCCAGTCCTCTTCTTTATTGATGATCTGGATGAGGGGACTGAGTGCACCCCCAGTAAGTTTACAGACGACACCAAGTTAGGTGCATGTGTCGATCTGCTCGAGGGTAGGAAGGCTCTGCAGGAGGATCTGGATAGGCTGGACCGATGGGCTGAGGCCAACTCCATGAAGTTCAACAAGGCCAAGTGCCGGGTCCTGCACCTGGGGCGCAACAACCCCAAGCAGCGCTACAGGCTGGGAGATGAGTGGCTGGAAAGCTGCCTGGCAGAGAAGGACCTGGGAGTACTGGTTGATAGTCGGCTGAATATGAGCCAGCAGTGTGCTCAGGTGGCCAAGAAGGCCAACAGCATCCTGGCTTGTATAAGAAGCAGTGTGGCCAGCAGGTCTAAGGAAGTGATTGTCCCCCTGTACTCGGCTCTGGTGAGGCCGCACCTCGAGTACTGTGTTCAGTTTTGGGCCCCTCGCTACAAGAAGGACATGGAGGTGCTCGAGAGAGTCCAGAGAAGGGCAATGAGGCTGGTGAGGGGGTCTAGAGAACAAGTCTTACGAGGAGCGGCTGAGGGAGATGGGGTCGTTCAGCCTGGAGAAGAGGAGGCTCAGGGGAGACCTCATCGCTCTCTATAGGTACCTTAAAGGAGGCTGTAGCAAGGTGGGGATTGGTCTGTTCTCCCACGTGCCTGGTGATAGGACGAGGGGGAATGGGCTAAAGTTGCGCCAGGGGAGGTTTAGGTTGGATGTTAGGAAGATCTTCTTTACTGAAAGGGTTGTTAGGCGTTGGAATGGGCTGCCCAGGGAGGTGGTTGAGTCACCATCCCTGGAGGTCTTTAAAAGACGTTTAGATGTAGCCCTTAGTGATATGGTTTAGTGGAGGTCTTGTTAGTGTTAGGTCAGAGGTTGGACTAGGTGTTCTTGGAGGTCTCTTCCAACCTAGACGATTCTATGATTCTGTGATTCTGTGAAATAGTGTTTTGACAGCTGCTCTCTATGCTAAATCATAGCAATTCAAGAGTGTCAGTCATTACAAACTGCTGATACAGAATAGTGCTTTAGAACCTGTTTTTAGTTGTAGGATCAATTGGTTTGGATGAGAAAAAAATATCTATTTTGTACAGTTTTCATTTATGCCCAACCAAAACATCAGATAAGCTTTGAGGGATCATTTATATGGCTCTTATTTTGTTGGCTTGCTCATATGTGTAGAAATATTAATTTTTTTTGGACAGTCTTGTAGATGCTTCATGGATCATCAGTGGTCAAGAAACTGCTATAGAAAACTTTAGAGAGTCTTTAACTTAAGGGGGTCAACTTTGTAGTTGACAAATTAAATAGCATCAAATATGAGCTATACTAGATGTCACTGCTGAGTTAAACCTCTTGCCACATTCATCCCAACCTGTTGTCGCACAAATACCATCAATATTTGTTCTCTTCTGTCTGGGAGTGAATGAAGCAAATACTAGAGTTATAAAGGTAGGTGAAATGCAATGCCTTTTAAGGTGCAATTGAAAATAATCTATATGTGTAGAAAACAATGAGAAAGGTATCTATAAAATGGAAGCCCAGCATACTACTAATATTGCCGAAGTGCAAAAAAAAATGCAAAATTAGTATTTCTGGTAATAATAGCTGAGATGGAGAGAACTGCCACTGACATCCTGAAGTCAGTGGGATAATGAA
Organism: Anser anser; assembly: GCF_964211835.1. NCBI lineage: Eukaryota > Metazoa > Chordata > Aves > Anseriformes > Anatidae > Anser > Anser anser. Next base: position 164,509 of record NW_028154228.1, on the reverse strand, counting down.
AAATGAAATGTAAATTTGCTCACTATTTTAAACATACAAGGTGATTTGGCAGCTATAGTCAATTAATACTGAATACTGTGCAAGTTTCTTTTTCTTTACAGAGTCTATCTAGACTTCTTGTGAGCCCTCCTTATGACAGCAAGATATATACAGAGAACGTGAAACTCCTTAGTTAACTACAAGAGAGCAACTATTCAAGAGCTGTTTTCTATAGTGAATCTCTCTATACAGCTAGTGTTCATTCATGGTACCCAGTAAGATGTCTGGAGGGGGATGCATACCATGGGCTTGGGAAGATGTAGAACTCATACCTGTTGTTGACCTAAGCAGTTTTGACACAAGTTAGAGGACCTGTTTTGGTCCCTAAATATTTCTAGAGCCTGTCTATTACAGCCCTTGTATCAAGAAGTAGGCTCATCCCAGTATGTAATTTGAAGTGATTTATTCCACAGTTCACCTAAGACCTGGCAGATTTCAGTTCAAGCTTTTGACCTGAAATCGTATCCCAAAGTCCTGTATTTTGTAACACTCATGTCACAAATAAAATTGACAAAACCTGCCACTTGTAAAGCAAAGTTGATGCTGCCCTCAGCTGAAAAATCTCCCAATAATTTAACTTTTTAGCTGGGAGAATATGACTAATTAATTTAGAAAGTCAAAGAAGATCTGACAGGCACAACTGTCTGCTTGCTGATTTTGAATGTTACAAATATCTGGAGCTTCCCTGGGGGATTAGCTGAGCAGCACTTTCTGAGCTGTCCGTGACCCAGCACAAGTCAAAGCAGAACAGAGGCAGTGGAGTGGAATGTGCCAACATCTGAGAGAGAGACAGCCGTAAAAACAAGACAAGGAGTTCAGGATGCTTCAGCTCATGCATGGGAGCTGCGGATGAACTGGAATCTTTCAGAGTACTTCGAGGGGAGTTTTTTTGGTATTTTGGAAAGGGAGGAGGGGAAGTTAGGGCAGAAGGAGCAAAAGAATGCAAAGAGATCAGGTCAAGCAGGAGGACACAGGTGGGTGACGTGGAATAGCTTTAGTTCAACAGCCACACTTTTCACAGGCAGTTGCATAGCAATCCACAAAGATTCAGTTCTTGTTAACATGGAATTTTCTTTGTGAGGCTGAAAATATGAACTGGAGCAGGGTCACAACACCCTGGGAGGCTGCATCCTGTTTTGGGACCACCCACCAATCTGAGTAAACACAGGAGTGGTGGCATCTCACAGCTGCTCTGCGCTGCCCGTGTGTTTGCCTCTCACTTCCTATCCAACTGCAAGAGGAGGCAGGAGCAGATGGTCCCAGCTGGTTCTGTACCAGACTTTTGCACAGAGAGATGCAAGTGGCTGTTTTGCCATATTTGCTGAAGAAAAATGATGAAGAGCCAGAGAGGAGTTCCTGTGGCACATGGGTCAGCTCTTGGAGACCTAGAAGAGGCTTTCAAATCCATCCAGAATTTCTGATTCATATGCATGGAGGAACATAAATAAACAAAATAGCATATGGCATACTGCTTTTGTGGTGATGGTGACAGTACAGAGAACATTTTGTGAAGGGTGTTTGTATGGACGGAGTCTTTACACAGTTATTGCAAGTCTGAAATAAAACAGCATGTGCGTCTTGGATGTATGGAGCAGCAGTCAGTTCTCTCCAGAGAGGGGCAAGGAAATCTTGAGTTGTTTGCAGAGCTGAGCAAGATTGCAAGTCAGAAAAGAGGCCACCTGTTTTCCCTCAAGGGGAATCCCAAACCCTCCCCTTCTGCTTTGCAGCTGTTTATCCCTGGTCAAACCCATTTATCTTGGCTGGAGGGTGGACCAGGGTGGAAAGGAGCACGTGTTATAGACCAGAGGAGAGCATTATGCTAATATACCTCTCTCCTTTGCTGTAGCTCAGCTTACGGTTCTGCTGAGGAACAGAACAAAATGTTTCTTCATTTAGGACTTCTGAGAGAAATCTGTACCATGCAGACTCAGCCTCTGATAAAAGAGGAGTTACACAACATTTCTGAAATAAAATCACAGGGAAGTGTGATTCACAGGTGAGCACAGTGTGATTCACAAGTGAGCACAGGGAAGTGTGCCAGTTTGTTTATAATCCCTGAATCAACTGTGATTATGTTCAGTAATTCTGTTTTAAAAAAAAGAACTGCTAATGTTCACCATTTTGGAGTTTAGCGAGTATTATGAATTTAAATACGTGTGCGGATGCATAAGCCGCCTAGAGGAATGACTCTCTCCAGTCCTTGTGGTGCAGCACCCAGACTGCCTCTGAGTACATAAGTTTATTAATTCCCAGGAATTAATGAACCCAAACTGACCAAAGGGGTATTCCATACCATCTGACGTCATGCTGAACAATTACTATGGGGTGGCTGGCCGGGGTGGGGGGGACCAGCTGCTTGGGGATAGGCTGGGCATCGGTCAGTGGGTGGTGAGCAATTGCACTGTGCATCACTAGTTTTGTACACATTATTATTAGTGTTATTATTATCATCATCATTATTATTATTTTCCTTTCTTTTCTGTCCTAATAAGCTGTCTCTCAACCCACAGCCTTCATTTTCCTGATTCTCTCCCCCATCCCAGAGAGGGAAGGGGGAGGGTGAGTGAACAGCTGTGTGGTGCTTGGCTGCCAGCTGGGTTAAACCACAACAATTGGGAATCCTTAATCTGTATATTTGTTTTACAGTAAGATGCATTCTTTTTTAGAAATACTTGTTTTTCATAGAACAAAAATAGAAGAATTTTGCTGCAAGTTAAACTGTTTTAAGATGCCATTTTAACAAGTGCTAGATTAAATTAATAGAAAAGTCACCTTCTTCTCATCCATCACACTGATGTTATCAGCAAAATAAGAGGGACCAGCCACTAAAATTAACAGATGAAAGAGCACGGAAAGTTCAAACCACATGAAGTGGTTGCCGAGGCGATCGGCTCCGGGGCAGATGCGTTCTGCAGCGGAGAGGGGGATTGAGAAAGGCAGGGCTTTTTCTCAGCATCGAGGCCACTCGAAGCAGCCGAGGGAGCCACCAGGACCCGGCAGCCCTCGCGAGGGAGGCTGACAAGGCGTAGGCGGAGCCAGCAGCGCCCCCTCCCCAGCCATTCAAAAGCAGCCTCTAGGTAGCACAAGCGACCAGGAGCACGGTGACCAGGACAGGCAAACAGGGCGTGGCGCGTCAGAAGGGCATGGCGTGGCAGTTTGCGAAGGCAGGGCGAGCAGGGAGGGCCCCTCGCCGCTCTTTTGCAGCCGTCTTTCCCATCGGTACTTGTAACCTGCCTGCGAGGAACCTGGCCGTGGTATCAACCAGGCAGAAAACCATGGCCTCCGCACCTCTTGCGGCCTCTCCAGCCACAGTCACCGATGTGGCTACCCAGGCAGAGGGCTCGGGGAGACACACCACTGTCCAGGTCTTGGGCTGCAGGGTGTGCCCGAGTCTTCTGTCGGTATCTGACAGCAGCAGCGGTGGGTATGCTTGTGGGAGGTGTGCCCAGGTTGAAGAGCTGCTCAGCCAGGTAGCGGAGCTTTGGGAGGAGGTGAGCAGGCTCAGGAGCATCAGGGAGTCAGAGAGGGAAATTGACTGGTGGAGGTGTACTCTACCCTCTCTGAGACAGACTCACGAGCCTGCCACAGCACAGGTGTCTCCTGCTACGCAGAAGACAAAAGTTCCCTCATCCCGCCAGGCAGTAGGAGGGGACCTAGGCCAAGGGGGGGAATGGAGGCAGGTTCCTGTGCAGGGTGGTAGGCGAGCCCTGTCCCTGCCCACCTCACCTTCCCATCTACCCTTATATAACAGGTATGAGGGTGTAGAACACGACAGTCAGAACAACGATGTAGATGAAAGCCCATCCCAGTTAGAGGGGGTGCCTAAGGCAAGGCAACCTACCCCCCGCATCACTACATCTTCTGTCAAGAAAGAAAGAAGGGTTATTGTCATGGGGGACTCCCTTCTGAAAGGGACAGAGGGCCCAGTATGCCATCCGGACCCAACCCACAGGGAAGTCTGTTGCCTCCCTGGGGCTCGGGTGAGAGACTTCGCTAAGAAAGTCACGTGCCTGGTATGGCCTACCGACTACTACCCGCTACTGTTTTTTCAGGCTGGTAATGACAAAGTAGCAAGGAGAAGTCCGAGAGCGATCAAAAGGGACTTTAGGGCTTTAGGGCAACTACTTAAAGGATCAGGGGCACAGGTGGTGTTTGCCTCTGTCCTTCCGATAGGGGGGATTGATGCTGACAAGCAGACTCATCACATTAACACGTGGCTTCGGGACTGGTGCAACCGGCAGAACTTTGGGTTTTTCGATCACGGGAAGGTCTACATGACACCGGGCCTGCTGGCACCAGATGGGATGAACCTCTCTCAGAGAGGGATAAGGATTTTGGCTCAGGAGTTGGCAGGGCTGATAGATAGGGCTTTAAACTAGAGTCGAAGGGGGAAGGGGATAAAACCAGGCATGCTGGTGATGAGCTAAGGGATTGTGGTACTGTGTGCTAGTGCACAGAGGTACTGTGTGCTAGTGAGGTCCTTCGGTCTGCTCCACAAGGTGCTGCATGTACGGAGGCACATTTGAAGTGCTTCTACACAAACTCACGCAGTATGAGGAATAAAATGGATGAGCTAGAAGTCTTGGCCCAGTCCCACAGCTACGACATCATCGGCATAAGCGAAACCTGGTGGGATGAGTCCTGTGGCTGGTGTGTTGCAATAGATGGTTACAGGCTCTTCAGGAGGGACAGGCAGGGTAGGCGAGGTGGGGGGGTGGCGATGTCTGTGAAGCATGGGCTGGACTGTGTGGAACTTCAAGTTGGGGATGGCAAAGTTGAGAGCCTCTGGGTAAGGATTAAGGGACAAACAAATAAAGGGGATGTCGTTGTGGGAGTCTATTACAGACCACCTGGCCAGGACGACAATGCCGATGAATTATTCTTTGCGGAACTAAGAGATGCCTCGAGATCAACTCCCCTTGTCCTTATGGGGGACTTCAACTTGCCAGACGTCAACTGGGATCACCACACGGCTGACACGAGCAAGTCCAGGAGGTTCATAAAGCACCTCGATGATAACTTCTTGGTGTAGGTGCTAAGGGAGCCAGCTAGGAAAGGTGCCCTCCTAGATCTGCTGCTGGAGAACAGAGAGGGTGTTGTGGGGGACGTGGCAATTGGCAGCTGTCTCGGTCATAGTGACCATGAAGCGGTTGAGTTTAAAATGTTTGGTGACAGAAGGAAAACTGCCACCAAAACTTCAGCTGTGGATATGGGGAAAGCAGACTTCAGGCTGCTCAGGGAACTAGTTAGTAAAATCCCCTGGGAAACTGCTTTTGAAGGCATCGGCGTCCATCAGAGCTGGTCACTCTTTAAGCACTGCCTCCTAAAAGCACAGGATCAGGCCATTCCAAAATATCAGAAGTCAAACAGGTGGGGCAGAAGGCCAGCTTGGCTGACCAGGGATCTTCTTCTGGAGCTTAGGCGAAAAAAGAAAGTGTACGGCTACTGGAAGGAGGTTCAGGAAAAGTGGAAGGACTACAGGGATGCTGTCTGTGTTTGTAGGGAGAACATTCGTGCGGCCAAAGCCCAACTAGAGTTGAAGCTGGCCATGTCTGTGGGAGACAATAAAAAGTGCTTTTTTAAATACATGAACAGAAAAAGGAGGACCAGAGAAAACATAGGTCTGCTACTTGATGGGGATGGTCACCTCACAGACAATGACATAGGCAAAGCAGAGACGTTTAATGCCTTCTTCGCCTCTGTCTTCAACACTGATGATGGGCTTCGGGATCCAGGGTACCCTGAGCTGGAGGACCGTGACAGTGGGAATGACAAACTCCCAAGTGACCCTGAACGTGTGCGGGATTTGCTGCTCCACCTGGATCCATACAAGTCCATGGGTCCGGATGGGATCCATCCCAGGGTGCTTAAAGAGCTGGCTGACGTCATCGCGGGACCTCTCTCAATTATTTATCAATGATCTTGGGAAACTGGAGAGGTCCCAGTAGACTGGAAGCTGGCAAATGTTGTGCCAATTTTCAAGAAGGGCAAGAAAGAAGACCCTAGCAATTACAGGCCTGTTAGTCTCACATTAGTGCCTGCTAAAATTATTGAGAGGATGATCCCTGAAGTTACTGAAGTGCACCTGGGGGACAATGCAGTCATTGGTCCCAGCCAACATGGGTTCATGAGGGGTAAGTCCTGCCTAACAAATTTGATTTCCTTTTATGATAAGATCACCCATGTAATCGATCAAGGGAAACCAGCTGATGTGATCTTTTTGGACTTCAGCAAAGCTTTTGACACGGTTTCCCATAGGATCCTACTGGACAAAATGTTCAGCATACAACTAAACAAAAACATCATACGATGGGTGAGCAATTCGCTGACGGGCAGGGCTCGAAGGGTTGTGGTAAATAGGGCCACATCAGGCTGGCGGACAGTCACTAGTGGGGTCCCTCAAGGCTCCATTTTAGGGCCAGTCCTCTTCAATGTTTATATAAATGATTTGGATGTAGGACTAGAAGGTGTTTTGAGCAAATTTGCCGAGGACACCAAACTTGGAGGAGTTGTGGACTCGGCTGAGGGTGGAAAGGCCTTGCAGAGAGATCTGGACAGATTGGAGAGCTGGGCAAACACCAACCACATGAAGTTTAACAAAGGCAAGTGCTGGGTCCTGCACCTGGGACAGGGCAACCCTGGCTATACGTACAGACTGGGCGACGAGACGCTGGAGAGCAGCCTCGCAGAGAGGGATCTGGGTGTTTTGGTTGACAGCAAGCTGAATATGAGCCAGCAGTGTGCCCTGGCAGCCAGGAGGGCCAACCGTATCCTGGGGTGCATCGGGCACGGCATTGCTAGTTGGTCGAGGGAAGTGATTGTCCCACTCTGTGCTGGTGCGGCCTCACCTTGAATACTGTGTGCAGTTCTGGGCACCACAGTACAAAAAGGACATGAAACTATTGGAGAGTGTCCAGAGGAGGGCGACGAAGATGGTGAAGGGCCTAGAAGGGAAGACATATGAGGAGCGGCTGAGGTCACTGGGCCTGTTCAGCCTAGAGAAGAGGAGGCTGAGGGGGGACCTCATCGCAGTCTACAGCTTCCTCATGAGGGGGAGTGGAGAGGCAGGTGATTTATTCTCTGTAATCACCAGTAATAGGACCCGCGGGAATGGTGTTAAGCTGAGGCAGGGGAAGTTTAGGCTGGACATCAGGAAGAGGTTCTTCCCCGAGAGGGTGGTCGCACACTGGAACAGGCTCCCCAGTTAAGTAGTCACTGCACTGAGCCTGTATGAATTTAAGAAGCTTTTGGACTGTGCACTTAGTCACATGGTCTAAACTTTTGGGTAGAACTGTGTGGTTCCAGGAGTTGTACTTGATGATCCTTATGGGTCCCTTCCAACTCGGGATATTCTATGATTCTATGATTCGATGGTTTCAGCCAAATGGTACTCCACATCTGATGTTGCTAATGCATTTTTCTCCATCCCTTTAGCAGCAGAGTGTAGGCCACAGTTTGCTTTTATTTGGAGGGGTGTCCAATATACCTGGAATCGTCTGCCCCAGGGGTGAAAACACAGCCCTACCATTTGCCATGGACTGATTCAGTCTGCACTGGAACAGGGGGAAGCTCCTGAACACCTGCACTACATTGATGCCATCATCGTGTGGGGTGACACAGATCAGGAAGTTTTTGAGAAAGCAAGAAAATAGTCCAAATTCTCCTGAAAGCTGGTTTTGCCATTAAACAGAGTAAGGTCAAGGGACCCGCACAGGAAATCCAGTTCTTGGGGGTAAAATGGCAGGATGGGTGAAGGGAATGAGACATGGACTCCTGATGGCTATTGAACAGAAGACCTTTATTGCCATTTTTCACCACTACATGTACTTTCCCCGTAGCCCCATGCGCTGTCCACGCACCCGAATCTGTCTTACAATTGGTTAGAGACCCTCAGACATGCGCCTCAAGCCAGCCAGCAATTGGCCACTGCCCAAAGCTCATCTTTAACACTGTAGCCAAGTTAACTTATCTCGACCTTGCTCAAGTTTTTGTTTCTACTGCTTATTTCCTCATTATCTCTAATTCAGGGACATGTGGCGCAAAGCCACCTGCGAATTCCTTTCCCACAAAACAGCACAAAGCTCCCTGTGAATTCTTCTCCCACAATTCCCCCTTTTTAATTTTCAATCAACCAAACGCTTTCTATAGATTTTTCTATCAAGCACCACAGACATTGCAATAAGCAAGGTACAATAAGCAACAGAGTGAAAATCACAAGCAGAATTACGATTGTAAAGTAGCATGCCTACTAGAATTTACATTAGTCAACAAGCCACTAAGCACTAGGGATGTTGCTTCGCAGCGATGCTGCGTCTCACTCGCATAGCACAATCACACAATCATGCAAAGAGGCCTCTTGCACTTCTCATTCATACCACAAGAAAATATCACTTAAAATAATTTGTCTGCGGCTTCAGGAGGTCCTTGTCTACTCCTGTGGTGAGCGGCTGAGAGTGGAGACCCCTCCGAGGAAAATGCTTGGGGTGCACCTAGGGGGCATCCGCTCCACAATTGATCCCGCAGCCGAGCAGAGCGGCTCCTGGTGCAAGGAATGATGCTATTTTTGTTTTGTATAATTACACCAAAGAGATGCATTGCGATAAGGAGCAAGTGTGGCGTTGACAATTTGTCTCATGGTTTGGTTTTTGCCCATGTAATTGAACCTTAAACATGCTGTTGCTGTTACACTTCCCAGGATATCTAATTCCTGTGGCTCTAGGGGCGCTTGCAGCAAGTAGACAGTCCAATCTTTGTTATCTGCCGGGTTCCCTACCAGACATGTCATAAACGGGTCGTTAGCACTAGCCAGGGACAGGCACATCGCTTCTTGTCCTGTCATGTTGGCAAGGGTGACCCAGATGTTGCGGCGTGGTTGGATGGAGACCCAGGGCTGGCAATAACCGATGACAGCGGCGATTGTGAGGAGGAGGCCAACCATGGCCTTATGCCCCTTGCTGGTACCCATCTTGGTCCGTGACCTGTGGAGACACAAGCATACCCTCGACCCCAAGTTATTAGAGGCTGGGGTCCCTCCCAAAGACCTGTATTTAAATTTTTTACCATTACTAAGGCCTGCTCTGATTGTGGCACCTGTGACAGCGCAGAATTCATATTTTTGTAATGTTTTACTATGGGCAGTACCTCTTCATGAGGAAATGGTAATGATAGGTGAGTCATTACGTAAAGTGCCTTTCCCAACCTGCTCTGTGGTGTTTCCTGGGTGTCTCCCCCTTTTTGTTTATTTAGCAGTGTTTTCAAGGTGCGATGTGTGCGCTCTACAATGGCTTGACCCGTGGGGGAATGAGGAATGCTTGTGATGTGTCAGATACCCCAAGTTTGAAAAAAGGTTTGAAGGGAGTGACTACCATAGGCGGGGCCACCGTCGGTTTTTATTTCCTTTGGGATGCCTAGTGCTGTGAAAGCGACACGGAAGTGAGCCTGGACATGGTGACTAGTTTCACCCACCGCAACTGTCTCCCAAATAGCATGAGAGAGAGTATCTACTGATAGGTGAACATATTTCAAGCGACCAAATTCTGGAATATGCGTTACGTCGGTCTGCCATAACTGTAAGGACCGTAGACCTCTAGGGTTTACCATTAAAGACGGGGTCGAAACATGTTGTTGACAGTCAGGACATGTTTGGACAATCAATTTGGCGTCAGTGATCGATATAGTGAATTGTTTCGCCAAGACTTTGGCGGATTGATGGAAAAAGGCATGGGATAACTGTGCTTGCTCCAGCACCTTAGGCACCAGGGCAGTCAGGATCATATTAGTTAGCTGGTCAGCGCATGTGTTACCCTCTGCAAAAATACGGGGTAACATGGTGTGGCTCCGCATGTGAATAATACGATACGGGTGCACTCACTGCTCTACCAAAAATAACAGCTCTTTAAATTTTAGAAACAAGTTTTCCTTTGGCATATGTCTCAAATGTGCCCTCTCAATGTGATGAGCGACACCTACAGCATATTGCGAGTCCGATACAATATTCAAAGGTACTGTTTGCTTTTTTCTTTTTTTTCCTTTTTTCCCTTTTTTCTTTTTTCTCTTTTTTCTTTTTTTTCCTTTTATTTCTTTTTTTTCTTTTTTCTCCTTTTTTTTTCTTTTTTTTTTCTTTTTTTGTTCCTTTTCTTTCTTTTTTTTCTCTTTTTTTTTTGTTTGTTTGTTTTCTGGCTGCAATGTCCTCGATCACTGCATTGATTCATTGCAAATCATGCAGTAATCTCCATTTCCTGCTCTTCTTCTTGATGACAAACACTGGTGAATTCCATGGGCTGTTTGTTGGAACAATATGTATTCATACTGGAGCAAACAATTTGTGAATAGCATATGCCAATACATGTGTGCCTGTACCAGCAGCCCTTTTAGATTGCAGCGATGATTCACTGAAACCAAGTTTGAAGAGAACTGCAGTCATATCCACCACTTGACACAGCCAGGTAGAAGATTCCTGGAGATACTAATGAAATTCCAACATGGAATGAAACCCCTACAGCACCATATTCTTTGAAAACTTTTTTCAGCTGCTGGGATTTATTGAGTTTCTTGTTTTCACTGCTGAGATCTGTGGCTGCCTTTTCAGGGGATCCACCCACATCCTTGGCCGAGCTGCCGGCGGCGGCCCACAGCGGCAGCAGAAGGGCCGGCGGGCTGAGGGGAGGCCGGCCCGGGGGTGAGGGTTGCGGGGGGGCAGCAGCGGCGGAGGCGGGCGGCGGCGAGTGGGGGCCCGCGGAGCGGCGCGCCCGGGCGCAGCAGCAGGCGGAACATGGCAGCTCCTGATGCGTGCGGGCGGGCGCTCAAACCTGAGAAACGCAGCAGCCGGTGGCGGGGCGGGCGGGCGGCTGCCCGGAGCTGACAGCGGGGCGGGCGGCGGCGCTGGCGGCGCTGATGGCCGCAATGGCATCGAGCGCAGAGTGGCCGCCATGGGTTGGGATATTGTCTCTGCCTCTATTCCCAAGTCTATCAGGTTTGCTTTCTCTGGTGGTACGCAGTCACCGCTTTTTATTTCACCCGCCTGCGTAGCCTGAGCGGCCGCTGTCTGTACCCTTTTTTCCGCTTGCCATGATCTCAGTATCTCAGTTGCTAAGCGCCAGATCGTCATCACCTTAGCAGCTGTTGTATCTCCCCGTGAGGCAGCGTCCCATATAGTTGTCCCAGCATTTTCCCAAGTTTTTAAATCAAACACTGCTGAAACTGTCGACGGGGCCCCATTCTTTTGTAAGAACTTTAGCAATAGTTTCACTTTATACAGGTCATATTTCACTCCTCCTTTTACCAGGGGTTGAGTTAATAGTTTTACTATAGCCTCTTCTTCTGCAGAGATGTTAGCCCCCAGGATTAATGCCCAGCCACTCACCTGTCCTTCAGGTGATGTCCCGGGGTTGAAGCTGCAGTCTGGCTGCGAGCTTGATTCGTTCGGCTGGGTTCCCTTCGGACGCTCCATGCAGTGCTGCTCCTCCGCGAATCATGTCGGGGTCACCATTTGAAGGGAATGAGACACGGACTCCTGATGGCTATTGAACAGAAGACCTTTATTGCCAGTTTTCACCACTATATATACTTTCCCCATAGCCCCAAGCGCTGTCCACGTGCCCGAATCTGTCATACAATTGGTTAGAGACCCTCAGACACGCACCTCAAGCCAGCCAGCAATTGGCCACTGCCCAAAGCTCATCTTTAACACTGTAGCCAAGTTAATTTATCTCGACCTTGCTCAAGTTTTTGGTTCTACCGCTGTTTTCCTCATTATCTCTGATTCAGGGATGTGTGAAACAGTGCAAATCCGCCTGCGAATTCCTTTCCCACAGATGGGCATCGGCACATTCCAATGGATGTGATCAACAAAATAGCAGCTATGTCTCTGCCAACTAGCAAAAAGGAAACACAAGCTTTCCTAGGCCTTGTGGGATTCTGGAGAATGCATGTTCCAGGCTATAGTCAGCTTGTGAGTCCTCTGTATCGAGTGACTCGAATGAGGAACTATTTCGAGCGGGATCCCAAGCAACAACAGGCCTTTGAACAAATCAAACAAGAAATAGCCCGTGCAGTAGCTCTTGGGTCTGTCCATACCAGACCAGCTGTGCAAAACATACTTTACACTGCACATGTGGAGCATGGCCTCACCTGGAGCTTCTGGTAGAAAACCCCAGGAGAAACTCGAGGTTGACCTCCGGGGTTCTGGAGCCAGGGCTATCGAGGATCAGAAGCCAATTACACCTCAACTGAAAAGGAGATACTAACGGCATATGAGGGTGTTCGAGCTGCTTCAGAAGTTGTTGGTGCAGAAGCATAACTCCTCTTGGCACCATGGCTACCTGTGTTACATTGGATGTTCAAAGGGAAAATTCCCACTACACACCATGCGACTGATGCTACGTGGAATAAGTAGGTAGCGTTAATTATGCAGCAGGCTCGAATGGGGAAATCCAGCCGCCCAGGAATCCTGGAAGAGATCATGGACTGGCCGGAAGGCAGAGATTTCGGAGTACCGACAGAAGAGGTAACTCGTGCTGAAGAGGCACCACCCTATAATGAGTTGCCAGAAGACAGAAAGCAGCATGTGTTGTTCACTGACGGATCCTGCCGTGTGGTAGGGAGCCACCGGAAGTGGAAAGCTGCTGTGTGGAGTCCCACATGATGAGTTGTGGAGGCCATGGAAGGGGAAGGCGAGTCGAGTCAGTATGCAGAAGTGAAAGTCATACAACTGGCCCTAGAAATTGCTGAAAGAAAAGTGGCCAGTACTGTATCTCTATACTGACTCATGGATGTTGGCAAATGATCTGTGGGGGTGGTTACAGCAATGGAAACAGAGCAACTGGCAGCGCAGAGGTAAACCTATCTGGGCTGCTACCCTGTGGCAAGATATTGCTGCCCGGGTAGAAAACCTGGCTGTAAAGGTACGTCATGTAGATGCCCACATGCCATAGAGTCGCACCAGTGAAGAACATCAGAATAACGCAGAGGTGGATCGAGCTTCGAAAACTGAAGCGGCTCAGGTGGACCTGGACTGGGGACGTAAGGGTGAGCTGTTTGTAGCTCGATGGGCCCATGAAACATCAGGACATCTGGGGAGGGATGCCACATACAGATGAGCTCGTGATGGAGGGGTGGACCTGACCATTGAGGCCATCACACAGGTTACCCATGAGTGTGAGACCTGTGCTGCGATCAAGAGAGCCATGAGGGTAAAGTCTCCCTGGAATAGGGGGAGGTGGCTTGGATTTCGGTATGCTAAGGCCTGGCAAATGGACTATATCAGACCACTCCCACAAACCAACCAAGGCAAATAGTACATACCATGGTAGAAGCAACTAATGGGTGGTTGGAAAGATACCCAGTAAACCATGCCACCACCCAAAACACCATCTTGGGCCTAGAAAGGCAAGTGCTGTGGCACCATTAAATTCATAGAATAATTGCCTTGTTCTTCTCATCCATCACATTGATGTTATCAGCAAAATAAGAGGGACCAGCCACTAAAATTAATAGATGAAAGAGTACGGAGAGTTCAAACCACATTAATGTACTCCTAGAACAGCATTTTATGGAGCTATATTTTTTGGTTGTCCCTTATTGACCTGGATTTAACTCCTGATGCCAGTAGTCCAGGACATTTATCATTCCATCCTTCCAGTGTAAGTGGTAATGAGAGGCAGACACGCTTACCAGCAGCATCTGATTAAGTGCATCAGTCAACACAGATTTTAGCTTCATTCTGCATTAGAGTGGAGTGACTCCACTGTTTGATACCTCATATTTTTGACAGCAGGAATGTTGACGTTAAAGTTTGCAAAGATGCAAGTTTTCTTTCTTTGTACTTATGTTTGTTGGGTCTTGGATGTTTGTTGTCAGCATGGGGATTAAATATCTGTAGTAGTTTCATCTGTGAACACTGTTTAACACTCAGAAAGCATTTGTGTGATTTAGCTTTGTCTGTTTCCGAAATACTCATAAAAAGAACTGGTTTGGTTACCTGTTCTGTTTTAAAATCACACCCTTTCTTCCTTGTTTTACAATGGTTTTTCTGTACAGTGTGTGAATCTTCACTCTCATATTGTCAGCATCCAGACTTAGTTTTATTAAGGTTATTTATAACCGAAATTCTATGTGTAAGAAGAGATTATGGTTACAGAATTACTAGTGTACTTAGTGACGCAGAGCTTTTCCAAATTCTTGCCTTATTTATTTCAGCGAAGAGAATTAGACCAGGGGATGGGGTTCACTTACTGTATTGAGTAAACTATTGCTTTTTAGTTTTGTAGATTAATGGTAAGTTCTTGCAGTAAATCAACTGTTATAGCAGTGATACCTTGCTGCTCAAGACGATGTATACTTACAGCAACCAGTCTGCTGCATTTGAATAAAGCAAGCTGCACGTTTGCTGACAAAGCATACCAGAACCACCAATGTTCTAAGTGATCATAGGAAAGGAGTCTTTAGGAATATTGCTGCTCCTCTGCTTGGAAGGCAGGAGATGGACCTCTGTTTCTGGAACTACGTGTGAATCCTGAACAATTTGTACCCAGCTCCCATGTTGATGAGGGCAGTCAGGAGCCTGTGCAGACTGCTGGAAAGCCCAAATCATTGTGGGAGGAACAAAGGCACCCATGCCTGTAGAGGCTGAGCTCACTAGGTCTTTCAGGGATGAGACGCAGTCCTCTCAGCCCCAGCACTGAGGGGAAACCTGTTGTCATCTGCTTGCAGCCACGTCCTGGCGCTCTGTGCTTTCAGGGCATGTGTCCTTTATCTTTGCTGGAATTTTGATATTAATGACAATTTCATATGCTTATTAATCTCCCCTTGTACAGTGACTGCATTGCAACAGAGTTTATTGACCTCTTGAAGAACTCACCCCAGAACTGCGGTCTTTTTGTTAATACTTAAGCTAAAGGCATGTCTTAGAGCAAAACATAAAGTGAAGATTTTAAGAAAAATAATAATTCAGAAAGTTCTGAACAGTATGGAATTTAATATTCTAGCATCCCTAACATTGTTCATACCTCATGTCTGGAGATATAGCATATTGACATTGAATAATACAGCGTGGTTAAAAATGAAAGAGCTCTTGTGCAAAGAGAAAGGAGATGAAGACAGAAAGTGAAGACATAAATCTGTACTATTGTACTTTGTCTGACATCCTTCAGTCAAAGGCTGCATTCTCCTATCCTGGGAATTTACATACATTTTTACTTTGCTTCTTCAAAGCCCTTGCGCATCTCCAAAGGTATTGAAAGGTGGCTGTGTGCAGCTAGCACCCTGAGATCTCTGTCTGTTGTACTGTATGCCACACTCTTCTTTGAGCAACACCTGCAGGAAACAAAGGTGGAAAAAGAGCCTTTGATATGAAAATATCACATAATACCTGTAAGTGAAGTGAGTGGTATCAATTCTTCAAGGGAGTTTGGGGGTAAAAAAAAATAATAAAAAAATACAGAAATTAACAAAAAAAAAGAACAACAACAACAAAATAATAAAGCAACTTTTTGAGTGGATGAGTTTTTCAAAATGAAGAACTTGAACATTTTTTTATAGTGAAGCTATCAAGTTTACTTTTTAAAGATCAGAAAGCTCGATCTTAATAGGGGTTGGCAAAATAGCTATGTATTTCTGTTGTCACAATGTAAAACATAATTGATTTGCTAAAAGAATATTGTTTCCTTCACAAAAGCCATGCATCTTTAACCTGTACTGGATAATTTTTTTTTGTACTGCTGTTTTTCATATTTAATTCAGATTTACAGTTACCTTAAAATCTTTCTGCATATCTGAGAGGTCGTGTATGTTGTCCAGTTTAGGTAGGATTTGTATGAATAATTTCAGGGGACATTTTTATTTTTCACTAAAAAGCAATTGGATTTAGATTTTAAAAACAAACAAACAAAAAAATAGAACAACAACAACAAAAAACACCCACAATCCTTTTGCAGAATTTGATCAACCATTTTTAACGAGAAGATGGTGAAATGTTGTCCTCCACACAGTTTCTCCTGTGATATGGCTGGATGTCATGTATGACCAATGTAACATTGTATGCGACCAATTTGGCCGAATCAGGTGTTCTAATAAAAACCTCACATCTGCAAAATTATCTCCCACAACAGACAGAAACTTCTGAATGTTGCTGCTTGAATTTCATGGAGTTTATTAGCTTAACAACCCTGTGTTTACTGAGTCTGTGACTCTCCAGGGTGTACTTTCAGCAATAATTTTGTTTCTGTTCATAGGGATTCCAGCATATTTCCATATCATATTTGTTTTTCAAAAATGCATGGAAACTCTCAGGGTTCAAGCACCCCCTTTCTCTCTTCTACTTGTGGGGCGTTCTCAGCAATTATGACAGCAGTGTGGGAAGCAAGCAGTTTTTTTTTTCAGACAGCACTGTGTCTTAGAAGGTTTCAAACTATCCATCCCTTCTTGGGTATTCCTGAACTTGTGGGCTCCTAGTTAAGATTGCCATTACTGGCCAACAGAGCACCTGGAGATTATCAACAACTCTGAAATCACTTGCAACACTTTGCAAATGTAACGTAAAAGTAAAGTGATGTTTTCTTACTTCAGAATGAAAAGCTTAAAGAGGCAATCATCATTTGTGAAGATATAAAAGCAGAAGCAGAACTGTGCTTTATAGCTGCCTGTATGTTAGTGTAGTTCCAAGAGGTTTTTTTCTGCTTAATCTTACTATCAAAGCTGCCAGGAGACTTAACATAGGTGGGGATCCAGTTCTTCAACAGCACTCTGGGTCTAGGTTAGATTCCTGCACTGGAAGGGGTTGTAACTTAGGAGAGTGTTTTTTTCTGCAGTACTTTCTTGCTACCTGGCATTAATTTTCATAACTCAGATCTCTTTTCTGGACTTTCCTGCAGTTCATAGCCTCTTACTTAACCAGGTCAGCAAACCTTTTCCTGAGGGCTGTTCATTGTTGCAGTCTGAATGGCTTTAATTTTATTTTTTTTAACCTCCAGAACTAGCACTTCCCCAGACAATAACCAAAAGTCTTTGGTAGATGTGAGTACAAAGCCTGACCTCTGACATGATGTTTTATATGGCCATAAGCAAATGGCTTAACCAGCAGTCTGAGCAGAATCTTTTGTTCATATAGCTGTGGGGAAGGTTTTTCTCAGGACAAAACCCTTGAAAACGTAGCTACTGAGAAAAATAAGACTTCTGAAAACCACACAAATATATGAGAGAGATCAATTCATAAATAGCATTTCATAAATAGCCCTGATAGAGGTGAGTATTATGGTAACTGAATAAAGGTTGAGGAAGATGGCAGGAGTGATGCTGCAGCCTGGGTTAGTGGGGTTAGGGTAGGGATTATAGCAGAGTTGACCCATTTTCCTTCTCTTAAACAAACAAAAACAAATGAACCAACCTATTTATTTTGTTTGTTTTTACTCACAAATTATATTCTTCAATGTAGATAAGAAACTATTTTTCCATTCAGCTCATTCTTCAAGATTAATATACCAAAACGTAGGGCTCTCTTTGAGTCCCTTGACTTGATGGGAAGGGCACTTTCTTTATTGAGTACTTTTTTTTGCTAGTTGATATATATTTTCAGGACAGAGTCTGTTTGTGTAGCTACATAGAATGAGACTGACATATTATTTGGGTTGGTAATGTAGTGATTTTACCTTGCTAGGAAGCTGAACTCCACCACAACTGCTCTCTCACTCCTCCTCCTCAGAAGAGGAGGGGAAGAAGAAAAGAAAACGAAAAAAAAAAACAATTCATGGGGTTGAGATAAGGATAATTTAATTAAAGGAAAAATAGTTATTAAGGGAAATTATTATTAAGGGAAAATTAAATAATTTAACTAAAGGGAAAAGGAAAAGGGAAAACAAAACAAAACAACAACAACAACAAAAAGCAAAGGCCGTGTGGAAACACAGAGAGAGAGGAAAGAAATTACTCTTTACTTCCCACCAACGAGCAATGCTTGACCACGTCCCTGAAGTAGGGCCTCCTCAATATGCATAGCCATTGTTCGGGAAGACAGGCGTTTTCATAATGAGAGTCCACCCCTCCCCTCTCCTTCCCTTTTTCCACCTTTTATTGCTGAGTGTGATATCATATGGTATGGAATAGCCCTTTGGTTGGTTTAGATCAGCTGCCCTGGTGGTGTCCCCTCTCCACCTCTTACCGACCCCCAGCCTGCTGACTCTTGGGGGTGGTTGGAGGGAGTCCTGATGCTGTGCCAGCACTGTTCAGCAGCAGACAAAACACTGGTGTGATACCAATGCTGTTCTGGCTACAAGTGCAGAGACCAGTGCTGTGTGGGCTGCTGCAGGGAAAGCTAACTCCATCCCAGCCAGACCCAGCACAACCTCCACCCCTTATTCCATAACATTTGTGTCACTCTCAGGTCCCCCATACTTTAGCATATAAGTATTCTCATCATCATTGTTCCTTTTCTTTTAAGAGATTTATAGATAGGTACATTTTTTCATTCTATAGGCCTCTCCCAAAAAATGTTCATAAGAACTATTGATGGTTTCAGCTTCATCTGTCAAAGTGGTCACTCAGGGCAGGTGGAGTTGGATGTCTGGACGCCAGCACCAGCTTAGCTCAAGTCCTTGTTGCACTTGCCCAGTTCCTTGTGAAGTTGACCTGTCGTTGATCCTGCAGCGTCTTCCTACAACATATAACTTAGATTACAGATGTTTTCTCTCAAGGTTAAATCTCCTTGAGGCACGCACCTGATATCCCCATTCTTTTGCATGACCCACCAGGTATACCCCAGTCCTTCAGCGAAGACAATCCCACAAGTGGGTTTGCCTTTTCCCGAGGCAGGAGCAACCCACAACGCCTTTCCCATCCACTTTCCTACATGCACTACGGGGACTTTGGCTCCTTTCACCATGTGTAGGGGTTTTTTTTCAGCAGGACCAAGATGGTTGTCAGACCCTCTGCTGTTAACTAGCCAAGTGGCTTCTGGTAGATTTATGTCCCATTGTTTCCATGTCCCAGCACCCAATGCTCGTAATGTAGAATCATAGAATGGCTTGGGTTGGAAGGGACCTTAAAGATCATCTAGTTCCAACCCCCCTGCCATAGGCAGGGATGCCATCCACTACATCAGGTTTGCCAAAGCCCCATCCAGCCTGGCCTTGAACACCTCCAGGGATGGGGCATCCACAACTTCTCTGGGCAACCTGTTCCAGTGCCTCACCATCCTCTGAGTAAATAATTTCTTCCTAACATCCAATCTGAATCTCCCCTCTTTTAGTTTAAACCCATTCCCCCTTGTCCTATCATTATCTACCCGAGTAAAGAGTCCTTCTCCATCCTTTTTATAAGACCCCTTTAAGTACTGAAAGGCTGCAATGAGGTCTCCCTGGAGCCTTCTCTTCTATAGGCTGAACATCCCCAGCTCTCTCAGCCTTTCTTCATAGGAGAGGTGCTCCAGCCCCTTGATCATCTCTGTGGCCCTCCTCTGGACCCGTTCTAACAGGTCCACATCTTTCTTGTGTTGGGGGCCCCAAACCTGGATGCAGTACTCCAAGAGGGGTCTCACAAGGGCAGAGTAGAGGGGGGCAATCACCTCCCTTGACCTGTTGGACATGCCTCTCTTGATGCAGCCCAGGATATGGTTGGCCTTCTGGGCTGCAAGCGCACACTGCTGGTTCATGTCAAGCTTCTCATCCACCAAAACCCCCAATCCCTCTGCACAGGGCTGCCCTCAATGAGTTCTTCTCCCAGTCCGTACTCATGCCTGGGATTGCCCCATCCCAGGTGCAGCACCCTGCACTTGGACTTGATGAACCTCATTCGGTTCACGTGGGCCCACTTCACCAGCCTGTACAGGTCCCTTTGGATGGCATCCCTTCCTTCTTTTGCATGAACCGCACCACTCAGAATCACAGAATCACAGAATCACAGAATCGTCTAGGTTGGAAGAGACCTCCAAGATCATCTAGTCCAACCTCTGCCCTAACACTAACAAGTCCTACACTAAACCATATCACTAAGGGCTACATCTAAATGTCTTTTAAAGACCTCCAGGGATGGTGACTCAACCACTTCCCTGGGCAGCCCATTCCAATGCCTAACAACCCTTTCAGTAAAGAAGTTCTTCCTAACATCCAACCTAAACCTCCCCTGGCGCAACATTAGCCCATTCCCCCTCGTCCTGTCACCAGGCACGTGGGAGAATAGACCAACCCCCACCTCTCTACAGCCTCCTTTAAGGTAGCTATAGAGAGCGATGAGGTCTCCCCTGAGCCTCCTCTTCTCCAGGCTAAACAACCCCAGCTCCCTCAGCCGCTCCTCGTAAGACTTGTTCTCCAGACCCCTCACCAGCTTCGTTGCCCTTCTCTGGACTCTCTCGAGCACCTCCATGTCCTTCTTGTAGCGAGGGGCCCAAAACTGAACACAGTACTCGAGGTGCGGCCTCACCAGAGCCGAGTACAGGGGGACAATCACTTCCCTAGTCCTGCTGGCCACGCTGCTTCTTATCCAAGCCAGGATGCTGTTGGCCTTCTTGGCCACCTGGGCACACTGCTGGCTCATATTCAGCTGCCTATCAACCAGTACTCCCAGGTCCTTCTCGGCCAGGCAGCTTTCCAGCCACTCATGTCCCAGCCTGTAGCTCTGCTTGGGGTTGTTGTGCCCCAGGTGCAGGACCCGGCACTTGGCCTTGTTGAACTTCATGCAGTTGACCTCAGCCCATCGGTCCAGCCTATCCAGATCCTCCTGCAGAGCCTTCCTTCCCTCGAGCAGATCGACACACGCACCTAACTTGGTGTCATCTGCAAACTTACTGACGGTGCACTCGATCCCCTCATCCAGATCATCGATAAAGATATTAAAGAGGACCGGCCCCAGTACTGAGCCCTGGGGGACTCCACTAGTAACCGGCCTCCAACCAGATTTGGCTCCATTCACCACAACTCTTTGGGCTCGGCCATCCAGCCAGTTTTTAACCCAACGAAGCATACGCCAGTCCAAGCCACGAGCAGCCAGTTTTTTTTAAGGAGAATGTTGTGGGAAACGGTGTCAAAAGCCTTACTGAAGTCAAGGTAGATCACATCCACAGCCTTCCCCTCATCCACCAAGTGCGTCACTTGGTCATAGAAGGAGATCAGGTTCGTCAAGCAGGACCTACCTTTCATAAACCCATGCTGACTGGGCCTGATCGCCTGGTTGCCCTGCAAGTGCCGCGTGATGACACTCAAGATAATCTGCTCCATGAGCTTCCCTGGCACTGAGGTCAAACTAACAGTCCTATAGTTCCCCGGGTCTACCCTACGGCCCCTCTTGTAGATGGGCGTCACGTTTGCTAGCTGCCAGTCGACTGGGACCTCCCCTGATAGCCAGGACTGCCGATAAATAATGGAAAGCGGCTTGGCCAGCTCCTCCGCCAGTTCGCTCATAACCCTCGGGTGCATCCCATCCAGCCCCATCGACTTGCGCACATCCAAGTGTTGTAGCAGGTCGCCAACCATTTCCTCATGGATAGCGAGGGCCACATCCTGTTCCCCATCCCCTTCCACCAGCTCAGGGTACCAGGTATCCAGAGAACAACTGGTCTTGCCGCTAAAGACTGAGGCAAAGAAAGCATTGAGCACCTCAGCCTTTTCCTCATCTCTTGTCACTAAGTTTCCCCCCGCATCCAGTAAAAGATGGATATTCTCCTTAGTCCTCCTTTTGGTGTTGATGTATTTGTAAAAACGTTTTTTGTTATCTTTAACGGCAGTAGCCAGATTGATCTCCAGATGAGCTTTGGCCTTTCTAATTTTGTCCCTGCACAGCCTCGCAACATCCTTATAGACCTCCTGTGTAGCCCACCCTCTTTTCCAAAGATTATAAGCCCTCCTTTTTCTCCTAAGCTCGAGCCACAACTCTCTGCTCAGCCAGGCCGGTCTAGTTCCGCGTCGGCTCGTCTTTGGGCACGTGGGGACAGACCGCTCCTGAGCCATTAAGATTTCCTTCTTGAAGAGTGCCCAGCCTTCCTGGACTCCTTTGCCCTTCAGAACCTCCTCCCAAGGGACTCTGCCAACCAGTGTCCTGAACAGCTCAAAGTCAGCCCTCCGGAAGTCCAAGACAGCGGTTTTACTGGTCCCCTTCCTGACTTTGCCAAGAATAGAGAACTGAACCATTTCATGGTCACTCTGCCCGAGACAGCTCTCGACCACCACATCTCCCACCAGTCCGTCAGTGTTTGTGAACAGAAGGTCTAGCGGGGCTCGTCCCCTGGTAGGCTCTCTAACCAGCTGCGTCAGGAAACTATCTTCCACGCTCTCCAGAAACCTCCTAGACTGCTTCCTCTGGGCTGTGTTGTGCTTCCAGGATATGTCTGGGAAGTTGAAGTCCCCCACGAGGACAAGAGCCGACGATTTCGCGGCTTCTGACAGCTGCCTGTAGAACTCCTCATCCGTCTCCTCATCCTGGTTTGGCGGTATATAACAGACCCCCACCAGGATGCTTGCCTTGTTGGCCTTCCCGCTGATCCTAACCCATAGGGACTCAACCTTATCATTCCCAGCCTCAAGTTCCTCAACGTCTAAACACTCTCTAATATAGAGAGCCACACCACCACCCCTTCTGTGCTGCCTGTCCCTTCTGAAGAGCCTATAGCCAGACATTGCAGCACGCCAGTCATGGGAGTGGTCCCACCACGTTTCCATGATGGCAATCAAGTCATAGCCTTCCCGCTGCACGATGGCTTCCAGCTCCTCCTGTTTGTTACCCATGCTGCGTGCATTAGTGTAGATGCACTTCAGTTGGGCCATTGCCTTCTTCCCCGGCTCTGCCATTGTTCCCCCCGGCACAGCTCCAACAGGCCTTCTTTCAGCCCCATCCCCCTTCTTTCCTAGTTTAAAGCCCTCTCAATGAGCCCTGCCAGCTCCTGGGCTGGGATCTGTTTTCCCCTTAGAGATAGGGACCCGTCTGCGGCCATCAGGCCGGGTGCCGAGTAAAGCGCCCCATGGTCAAAAACCCCAAAATTTCTGTGTTGGCACCAGCCTCTGAGCCACGTGTTAATCAGGTGGGCTTTCCGTGTCCACTCTGTACCCCTCCCTGCTATTGTAGGGATGGACGAAAACACCACCTGTACTCCCGCTCCATCCACTAACCGTCCCAGTCCCCTAAAGTCCCGTTTGATAGCCTTCAGGCTTCTCTCTTCAATATTATCACTGCCAGCCTGGACTATCAAAAGAGGGTAGTAGTCAGAGGGGCGGACCAGGTTGGGAAGCTTTCTGGCAACATCCCTGACCCTGGCCCCAGGGAGGCAGCAGACTTCCCTCCGGGTAGGGTCAGGTCGACAAATAGGGCCCTCCGTTCCCCGGAGAAGGGAGTCGCCTACTACAATCACCCTTCTGTCTTTCTTGGTGGAGGCAGTCTTGAGGTGTGGAGTCAGCTTCCTCGCCCTAGGCATCCTCCTGGGTAGATTTTCTACCTCGTCCTCACCCACCGGTCTCTCAAGCTGCAGGGCCTCAAATCTGTTACGTAAGGGCACCTGGGAAGGTGGGGCCGGTAGGGGGGGGCGTTGCCTGAAAGGTCAAGCAGGGACCTGTCTCCATCCCTCCTCAACTTCTAGGTCGCCTCCCTCTGCCCGACAGTGACAGGGCAGGGGGTCCATCCCCATTAGGGGTGTCTCACCCCGGTACCTCTCCTTCAGGCCCTGCAGGGAGTCACTCCACCAGTCTATCTCCCGCTCACACTCCCTGATAGCCCTCAACCTCTCCACCTCCTCCCTGAGCTCTGACACCAGGCGGACCAGGTCATCCACCTGCTCGCACCTCACACACAGAGTCCCTCTGCCTCCCTCAGATGGCAGCAACAGGCTCAGGCAGTCCCTGCACCCAGAGACCTGAACTGCCGCATTTTTGAGCAGGCGGTCAGTCTGGGTGGCCACAGACTTTCTAGTGAGAGTGCTCTGCCTGGTGAAGACCATCGCAACCCAGTTAGCAGTCGACAGCCGTTAAAGATGCTGTTCTTATGGGCGGGGGGAAACTCCGCCCTCACCGCCCTCCCTGCTCGCCCTGCCTGCGCGAACTGCCGCGCCCACCCTTCTGACGCGCCACGCCCTGTTTGCCCGCCCTGTTCACCGCACTCCTGGTCGCTCGCGCTCCCTAGGGGCTGCTTTTGAACGGCCGGGGAGGGGGCGCTGCTGGCTCCGCCTACGCTTCGTCAGCCTCCCTCGCGGGGGCTGCCGGGTCCTGGCGGCTCCCTCGAGCAGCCTCGATGTCAGAAAAAAAGCCCTGCCTGTCCCGATCCCCCGCTCTGCTGCAGAACGCGTCTGCCCCAGAGCCGATCGCCTCAGCTTGGTGTCATCTACAAACTTGCTGAGGGTGCACTCAATCCCATCATCTATGTCACTGATGAAGATATTGAAAAGCAGAGGTCCCAAGACAGACCCCTGAGGGCCACCGCTTGTCACTGGCCTCCACCTAGACATAGAGCCATTGACCACCACTCTCTGGGTGCGTCCATCAAGCCAACTCCTTATCCACCAAATGGTCCACCATTCAAATCCATCTCTCTCCAATTTAGAAATCAGGATGTCATCTGGGACCAAGTCAAAAGCCTTACAGAAGTCCAGGTAGATGACATCGGTCAGTCTTCCTTTGTCAACTGATGCAGTCACTCCATCATAGAAGGCCACCAGATTGGTCAGGCATGACTTTCCCTTGGTGAAGCCATGCTGGCTGTCTCGGATCACCTCCCGGTCTTTCATGTGCCTTAACATTGCTTCCAGGAGGATCTATTCCATGATCTTGCCATGCACAGAGGTGAGGCTCACTGGTCTGTAGTTCTCCGGGTCTTCCTTTCTACCCTTTTTAAAAAAGGATCATGATGTTTCCCTTTTTCCAGTCACCGGGGACTTTGCCTGACTGCCATGAATTTTCTAATATGATGGAGAGTGGCTTGGCAGCTACATCAGCCAGTTTCCTCAGGACCCTGGGATGGATGTCATCAGGCCCCATAGACTTGTAGCTGTTCAGTTACATCAGGAGGTCCCGAACCTGCTCTTCACTTAGAGTGGGAGGGACTCTGCTCCCCTGGCCCCCGCCTAGAGGTTTGGGGACTTGAGAGATGTGGTAAGCCTGACTACCAGTGAAGACTGAGGCAAAGAAGTTGTTAAGTACCTGTAGTGTAATTGCCTAAAGTAACTAGGAAAATAAAACTAACATTCACATTTTAAAGAAAATGTACAGCATTGAAGAGGCTTTCAGGGTAGGGCGTAGCTGCATTACCTGAGCGTTCCCTAGGCTTCCAACCTTAGATGCTATCGCACTGGGGGAACCTGGTGTGCTGACTCTAAGGAACAGTACGGAGCATAGAGTGGAGTGGAGACACCACGGCTAGGCTCTGTGACCAGGTGGGGACTCGATTGTTCTTGTGCACACCGAGACCGATAAGCCGCACTTTTTGCTACCCTGAGCCAATGACCTGTTGTCCTGGTTCCAGTTAGGACAGAGTTAACTTTTCCTCATAGTAGCTGGTAGGGTGCTATGTTTTGGATTAGAATGAGAAGAGCGCTGATAACATGCTGATGTTTTAATTGTTGCAGAGCAGTGCTTACACCAGGCCAAGGACTTTTCGGCTTCTCGCTCTGTCCTGCCAGCGAGCAGGCTAGGGGTGCAGCAGGAGCTGGGAGGGGACAGACCCAGGACAGCTGACCCAAACTGGCCAAAGGGGTATTCCATACCATCTGACGTCATGCTAAACAATATATAGGGGTGGCTGGCCGGGGTGGGGGGCGGGCTGCTCGGGGATAGGCTGGGCATCGGTCAGCGGGTGGTGAGCATTTCCATTGTGCATCACTTGTTTCTTACACATTATTATTATTAATACTATTATCATTATCACTATTATTATTATTATTGTTATTATTATATTTCTGTCTTAATAAACTGTCTTTATCTCAACTCACCGGCTTCACTTTCCCGTTTCTCTCCCCCATCCCAGAGAGGGAGGGGGGAGGGTGAGCGAACGGCTGTGTGGTGTTTAGCTGCCGGCCGGGTTAAACCACAACACCTGTCATGTTTTGACAAATGCTGTACTCTAGTGTACTTTTGCTCATTATAATACCAAAACACACCTCCATCCCAAAAGCTACCCACCTCCAAGGTGCGACCACCCCTCACTGAGCACGTGCTCTGAATTTCTCGGAGCCTATACCTTTAAATGGAGACGGGAAAACTTTTCACCAATCGTAACTAAGAGATACTTGACTAGAGTCACTCAAGCTCCACCTAAAAGATAGAAAATAATATAAATTGGCCCAGGATAGAGGGGATGTTAGGGAAGATACCATCATCAGGGGAGATACCATTACGAGGGAATATACCATCATGATTGGACCTCCTGACTCCTGGGATCAGTCGACAGGCTGAACCTCTCTTCCCCCCCCATTGGGACACCTTTGGGTGAGATTTGAACACTTGGTTATACGGGGTTAAACACTTGGTTATATGGGGTTACTTGGTTAAACTTAGAAATCTCTATAGAGTCTTTGTGCCTTTTAACGCATCAATTTCCAGGCTGCACACCTGTGTATTTCATGCATGCTAGCTTGCTTTTGCAGACAGTAAATTATCACCGGCAATCCAAAGAACCTGTGTACCTGTTGCTGTAATAAATTGCACTTAACTGCATTGTTCCTATCTGTGATAGTTCTCACTGAACGCGACTAGAGTAAGGGCAGTTATACGTTATTGGTGAATCCGTGACCGTGGTAGTTCAGTGCTCTGAATCCAACCAGACCCATATTGGTTAATGCGTCATTGGTGAATCTTTGATTGTGATAGTTCAGTACCCTGAATCTGACCGGACCCGTAACGGTTAGTCAGCTACACCCCTTAACGCGACAGTTCCTCAGCCTTCTCCATGTCTGTTGTTACCAGTCCTCCATCTATATTTTTATATTTATATTTTTATTTTTTCATTTATATTTTTTATATATTTATATATATATTTTATATATTTTATATAAATATTTATATTTTTCTGAGGTGGTACACTCTCCTTAGTCTTTCTTTTCTGGCCAATGTACCTGTAGAATCCCTTCTTGTTATTTTTTGCATCCCTCGCCAAGTTTAGTTCTGTCACTTCCTTGGCTTTCCTGATCCCAGAGGGTTTGCCTCTGCGCTGCCAGTTGCTCTGCTTCCATTGCTGCAACCACCCTGTGGTGGTTTTACTCGGTTGGGTAGCCAAGTTCCACCACAGCTGCTCTCTCACCCCCCCCCCCCTCCTCAAAGTGGAAAGGGGAGAAAATACAACACAAAGAGTGCAAGGTTTGAGGTAAGGATGATTTAATTAAAGGGAAAAGGGAGAGGGAAAAAAAAAGGAAAGAAAAAAAAAAGCAAAGAACACACGGAAGCACAGAGAGAGAAAAGCAGTTACTCTCTACTTCCCATCAATGAGTGATGTTCGGCCACGTCCTGCGAAGCAGAGCCTCAATACGCGTAATCGTTGTTTGGGAGGACAGACTCTTCCACAACGAGAGCTGTGGGGGTGGCTGCAGCAATGGAAACAGAGCAACTGGCAGCGCAGAGGTAAACCTATCTGAGCTATGTATGTGCATTCTCCAAAAACCCACGACACCTAGGAAAGTTTGTGTTTCTTTTTTTGCTAGTTGGTGGAGACATAGCTGTTATTTTGTTGATCGCATCCATTGGGATTTGACGACGTCCATCTTGACATTTTATTCATAAAAAATGGATGAAGGTTCTTTGACTTGATTTTGTTTTATGGCAAAACCAGCCTTCAGAAGGATTTGGACTATTTTCTTCCCTTTCTCAAAACCTATGAACGGTTTCTCCATAGCCAAGAAGCAGGCCTGTAGTGGGGCAGAGAGATTTTCTTCATATTGCTGAAGCTGGCTGGACATCTTTCCAACTCATTGCTGCCAGCGTACCGGCATGTGATGATGGTGCGCCCTGTACAAACTTACACCACATGGATGGTGCACACTGGACTTCATCGGGATCTTTAGGTGTCTGGTCATTGTCCGAATCACTATAAACCATGTCCAGCACAGCTAATTCCCTCAGATGCTGGAGACCTTTATCCATGGTGGTCCACTTGCCTAGTTGATGTACAATATCTTCCTTGCAGGGATACCTTTCTTTCACACCTGCCAGGAGTCGCCTCCAAAGGCTGAGAACCTGTGCCTCTCTCCCAGTTTCTCTGTCAATGACCCTTTCGTATGTCTCGCAGCTTACTCAGGGATAGGGATCGGGTGGTTTCTGATTCATTTCTGTCTCTTCTTCCTGCTGTTTTTGTGATGACTCTGCTTTAGAGCTGCCTGCCTTTTCCCCTTCTACCTCCTTCTTAGGAGGAGCTTCTTCCCTTACTAAACGAGCTGACTTCTGCTTCCATTGTTTTGTCTTGACTATGGGGGTGACTGATACCGCAGATGGTTGGTCCTTTGGGTTAGCTACAGTGTGTGTTACCTGGTCATCAGATTCAGAGACCTCCTCCCCTTGAGAGTGCTGGGTAGTGTTAATTACCGCTTGATAGGTGCACGCCAGGCCCCAGCACAGCGCTGCAAGCTGTCGTTCTCTGGCATTGCCAAGGTCAGGGCATACGTCTTTCAAACATTCTATCAGTTTTTTAGGATTTCACACTTGTTCAGAGGTGAAGTTCAAAACCATCGGAGGAGACAACCATGACAGGTACCTGCCCATATCCTCCCACACACCTTGCCATCCATCACCACAGTATCTCAGGGCAAATTCCTGGGTGGTATTCTTAACTAATTGTTTAACCTTAGGGAGAAGAAGAAACACATTGTGCAGACTTAGCAACAGGAGTATGTTGGTTACCCATGGACATTCAAGATACTCAAAAGCTGCTGTAATTAGCCCACAGGGAAATAAGCAGGAGGTACTGTCCTGGTTCCAGTTAGGACAGAGTTAATTTTCCTCCTAGTATCTGGTAGGGTGCTATGTTTTGGATTAGGATGAGAAGAGCGCTGATAACATGCTGATGTTTTAATTGTTGCAGAGCAGTGCTTACACCAACCCAAGGACTTTTCGGCTTCTCGCTCTGTCCTGCCAGCGAGCAGGCTAGGGGTGCAGCAGGAGCTGGGAGGGGACAGACCCAGGACAGCTGACCCAAACTGGCCAAAGGGGTATTCCATACCATCTGACGTCATGCTAAACAATATATAGGGGTGGCTAGCCGGGGTGGGGTCGCCGGCTGCTCGGGGATAGGCTGGGCATCGGTCAACATGTGGTGAGCAATTGCATTGTGCATTACTTGTTTCGTACACGCTATTATTAGTAGTACTATTATCACTATTATTATTATTATTTTCCTGTCTTAATAAACTGTCTCTATCTCAACCCACAGGCTTCACTTTCCTGTTTCTCTCCCCCATCCCAGAGAGGGAGGGGGGAGGGTGAGTGAATGGCTGTGTGGTGCTTAGCTGCTGGCCAGGTTAAACCACAACACAGAGAGAGAGAGGAAAGAAATTACTCTCTACTTCCCATCAACGAGCAATGCTTGAGCACATCCCTGCAGTAGGGCCTCCTCAATATGCGTAGCCTGCTGACTCTTGCGGGTGGTTGGAGGGAGTCCTGATGCTGTGCCAGTATTGTTCAGCAGTAGACAAAACACTATTGTGATACCAATGCTGTTCTGGCTACAACTGCAGAGCACAGCACTGTATGGGCTGCTGCAGGGAAAGTTAATGCCATCCCAGCCAGACCCAATACAGGTAATCAAAACGGAAGTTTATATTGTTGGGCTTTTTATTGTAACAGTTTATGAATAGTAAATTTATCAGCTTATGTGGCTACTAGAATTCATTTACATTTATTCAAACTTTTTGTTATTTTTATGAAGTTTGTCTTGCCAAGAAGGTAAAAAAAAATCTTACAGTTCTTTGGCCTTCACAAATAGTACTTTCAACATCTTTTAAAATGCAAATGGCAGTTCATACAACTATTTGAATTTATTTATTATATTCTGCATCTACAATATAGAATATCTGGCATCCTGCATAGTATATTAATTCAGCTTAGTACATAGTATATTAATTGAGCTTAGTACAGTATGCTTTAGAAAGTGGTCCAGGCAAGTATAGGCTTCCACTGAATAGAATAGAATGAACCTGGCTGGGGTAGGATTGTATGTTTGTGTGCTTCTCTGTGGTACATACCAGGTGCAGCACAGTGCTAACAGATCATCATGTGCGTTAACTAACAGAGCAGCTGAGTAACACACATTAGTGCATTGCAGCTCAGTTCTAATTGTTATATATGTCTACTCTAGCTTTGATTATTAGTATGGCATGTTCCAATTTTATAAATAATACATCATCAGTACCAGCGTTTCTTTCTCTATGCAACTTTCAGACTGACCTCAGAGAACCCATTTCTAAAATCCTGTGCATCTTCTGTTGCACATATACAATAACGCAAGGTATCAAGTGCCTTTTATGCTGAGAGGTGTATTATATACATCATTGATAGTCCAGTGGTGCCACATATAGACATGTAACATGTCGTGATACATTCTGACTGAACTTAGGTCTTGTAAATGGCAAACAGCACTTTTGTGACAGAGGCATAACAGATTTTCTGCTGATGTGAACACACAGATTTGAGACCTAGCTGCCAGGTCATCCATGCCCCAAGGGAAGAGTGGTCTGGGCAGCTGTCCCTTAATGCTCAGTAGTGCTGGAAGATGGAGGTAGTGCTGGATAACTGTCCCCTGCCACGCAGTGATGTGGGATAATGCTGGACAGGCTGTAAGCACTTAGAGGCCTGTGAATGTGCCTTGTCTGGAATTAGGACATCCTCTGCTGTGAATGAGATGCCAAAGGACTACAGCAGTATCTGTAAAAACAACAAGCACTCTTGATCCTTCTCAGGACTTGGGGAAACCCGACACCATAAAAGTATTTCTCTGGCTTCTAGGTTGGAAAAATGCCACCAGTTGCTTTCTAACTGGCATCTCTCACTTCTTTATCAGGCCTAGGGATGTTTACTTTTCCAGTACTTCCCTGGTAATGCAGCTGGCTGGCATTTCAATAAGATCAAAAGGAAGAAGAAGGTCTATGAAATGTGGAAAAAGGGCCTGTCCCCTTGGGACGAGTATAGGAGTGTTGTCAGGGCCTGTAGGGATGCGATGAGGAAGGCTAAAGCCCACCTGGAGATGAAACTTGCAAAGGAGATAAAGGATAATAAGGAGGGCTTTTTTTAAAGTATGTAAACAGTAAAAGGAAGACTAGGGATAATGTGGGTCCCCTGCTGAACGAGGGGGGTGTCCTGGTAGTGGGGGATGCTGAGAAGGCGGAGATAATGAATGCCTTCTTTGCTTTGGTCTTTGCTTCAAAGACATCCCCCCCCCCCCCCCCCCCCCAATGACTCCTGGACCCTGGAGGGAGGAGAGTCTGGGAAATGGAGATCTCCGCTCTGGTTGAGGAGGGGGTGGTTCGGGAGCATCTGGGTGGGATCAGCGCACACAAATCCATGGGCCCTGACGGGATGCATCCACGTATGCTGAGGGAGCTGGTGGAGGTGATTGCTGAACTGCTCTCTATCATCTACAGTGTTAGTTACAGTGTGTTACCTGGTCATCAGATTCAGAGAGCTCCTCCTCCCCTTGAGCTAGCTGGGTAGTGTTAATTACTGCTTGATAGGTGCAGGCCAGGCCCCAGCTCAGTGTGTTATTGACATTATTCTCATCCTAAGTCCCAAACACAGCACCATACCAGCTACTAGGAGGAAAATTAACTCTATCCTAGCCGAAACCAGGACAACGTGTCAGCCTCACAGAAGCTGTAACATCAGTGAAGATTCTGGGCTTCCTTTGGCATTTGCTATTGTTCATAAACTTGGACACAGGTATAATTGAAAGTGAAGGGGGACCATTCTGAGTTTAATTTATTTGCTTATTAATAGTCATACTGCCAGACAGAAGCAAAACAAGTAGTGAGTTAATGTGTCTTTATTATTAAAATCAAAACCACGCTGGTTTTTAAATACCAAATGAATAAGAGATTCTTAAGCCTTTGACCTTTGTTTATACTTAGTACAACTAATTAGTATACCCTTTTTAACAGTCTGCTAGTGCAGTACATTTACATAATTAAGCTGCAAACAATCATTACTTAATGCCTTAACTTTTCTCCCATACTTAATTTTCCTAGCACATCACAGAATCACAGAATCGTCTAGGTTGGAAGAGACCTCCAAGATCACCTAGTCCAACCTCTGCCCTAACACTAACAAGTCCTACACTAAACCATATCACTAAGCTCTACATCTAAACGTCTCTTAAAGACCTCCAGGGATGGTGACTCAACCACTTCCCCGGGCACCCCATTTCAATGCCTAACAACCCTTTCAGTAAAGAAGTTCTTCCTAACATCCAACCTAAACCTCCCCTGGTGCAACTTTAGCCCATTCCCCTTGTCCTGTCCCCAGGCACGTGGGAGAATAGACCAACCCCCACCTCTCTACAGCCTCCTTTAAGGTACCTATAGAGAGCGATGAGGTCTCCCCTGAGCCTCCTCTTCTCCAGGCTGAACAAGCCCAGCTCCCTCAGCCGCTCCTCGTAAGACTTGTTCTCCAGACCCCTCACCAGCTTCGTTGCCCTTCTCTGGACTCGCTCGAGCACCTCCATGTCCTTCTTGTAGTGAGGGGCCCAAAACTGAACACAGTACTCGAGGTGCGGCCTCACCAGAGCCGAGTACAGGGGGACAATCACTTCCCTAGACCTGCTGGCCACGCTGCTTCTTATACAAGCCAGGATGCTGTTGGCCTTCTTGGCCACCTGAGCACACTGCTGGCCCATATGCAGCTGCCTATCAACCAGTACTCCCAGGACCTTCTCCGCCAGGCAGCTTTCCAGCCACTCATCTCCCAGCCTGTAGCTCTGCTTGGGGTTGTTGCGCCCCAGGTGCAGGCTCCAGAACTGAGCCCTGGGGGAGTCCACTAGTGATCAGCCTCCAGCTGGATTTGACTCCATTCACCACAACTCTTTGGGCCTGGCTATCAAGCCAGTTTTTAACCCAACAAAGCGTCCGCCAGTCCAAGCCATGAGCAGCCAGTTTCTTGAGGAGAATGTTGTGGGAAATGGTGTCAAAAGCCTTACTGAAGTCAAGGTAGACCACATCCACAGCCTTCCCCTCATCCACTAAGCGTGTCATTTTGTCATAGAAGGAGATCAGGTTCGTCAAGCAGGACTTGAATTTCATAAACACATGCTGACTGGGCCTGATCGCCTGGTTGCCCTGTAAGTGCCGCGTGATGACACTCAAGATAATCTGCTCCACGAGCTTCCCTGGCACTGACATCAAACCAACAGTCCTATAGTTCCCCGGGTCTACCCTCCGGCCCTTCTTGTAGATGGGCATCACATTTGCTAGCTGCCAGTCGACTGGGACCTCCCCTGATAGCCAGGACTGCCGATAAATAATGGAAAGCGGCTTGGCCAGCTCCTCCGCCAGTTCGCTCATAACCCTCGGGTGGATCCCATCCAGCCCCATCGACTTGCGCACATCCAAGTGCTGTAGCAGGCCGCCAACCATTTCCTCGTGTATAGTGAGGGCCACATCCTGCTCCCCATCCCCTTCCACCAGCTCAGGGTACCAGGTATCCAGAGAACAACTGGTCTTGCCGCTAAAGACTGAGGCAAAGAAGGCATTAAACACCTCAGCTTTTTCCTCATCTCTTGTCACTAAGTTTCCCCCCGCATCCAGTAAAGGATGGATATTCTCCTTAGTCCTCCTTTTTGTGTTGATGTATTTGTAAAAACACTTTTGTTATCTTTAACGGCAATAGCCAGATTGATCTCCAGATGACCTTTGGCCTTTCTAATTTTGTCCCTGCACAGCCTTGCAACATCCTTATAGTCCTTGTGAGTGGCCCGCTCTCTTTTCCAAAGATTATAAACCCTCTTTTTTCTCCTAAGCTCAAGCCACAACTCTCTGTTCAGCCAGGCCGGTCTAGTTCCGCGTCGGCTCGTCTTTGGGCACGTGGGGACAGACCGCTCCTGAGCCATTAAGATTTCCTTCTTGAAGAGTGCCCAGCCTTCCTGGACTCCTTTGCCCTTCAGAACCTCCTCCCAAGGGACTCTGCCAACCAGTGTCCTGAACAGCTCAAAGTCAGCCCTCCGGAAGTCCAAGACAGCGGTTTTACTGGTCCCCTTCCTGACTTCGCCAAGAATAGAGAATTCTACCATTTCATGGTCACTCTTCCCAAGACAGGTCCCGACCACCACATCTCCCACCAGTCCGTCACTGTGAACAGAAGGTCTAGCGGGGCTCGTCCCCTGGTAGGCTCACTAACCAGCTGCGTCAGGAAACTATCTTCCATGCTCTCCCGAAACCTCCTAGACTGCTTCCTCTGGGCTGTGTTGTGCTTCCAGGATATGTCTGGGAAGTTGAAGTCCCCCACGAGGACAAGAGCCGACGATTTCGCGGCTTCTGACAGCTGCCTGTAGAACTCCTCATCCGTCTCCTCATCCTGGTTTGGCGGTATATAACAGACCCCCCACCAGGATGCTTGCCTTGTTGGCCTTCCCGCTGATCCTAACCCATAGGGACTCAACCTTATCATTCCCAGCCTCAAGTTCCTCAATGTCTAAACACTCTCTAATGTAGAGAGCCACACCACCACCCCTTCTGTGCTGCCTATCCCTTCTGAAGAGCCTATAGCCAGACATTGCAGCACGCCAGTCATGGGAGTGGTCCCACCACGTTTCCATGATGGCAAGCAAGTCATAGCCTGCCTGCTGCACAATGGCTTCCAGCTCCTCCTGTTTGTTACCCATGCTGCGTGCATTAGTGTAGATGCACTTCAGTTGGGCCATTGCCTTCTTCCCCGGCTTTGCCATTGTTCCCCCGGTACAGCTCCAACAGGCCTTCTTTCAGCCCCATCCCCCTTCTTTCCTAGTTTAAAGCCCTCTCAATGAGCCCTGCCAGCTCCTGGGCTAGGATCCGTTTTCCCCTTAGAGATAGGGACCCGTCTGCAGCCATCAGGCCGGTTGCCGAGTAAAGCGCCCCATGGTCAAAAAAACCCCAAATTTCTGTGTTGGCACCAGCCTCTGAGCCAAGTGTTAATCAGGTGGGCTTTCCGTGTCCACTCTGTACCCCTCCCTGCTATTGTAGGGATGGACGAAAACACCACCTGTACTCCCGCTCCATCCACTAACCGTCCCAGTCCCCTAAAGTCCCGTTTGATAGCCTTCAGGCTTCTCTCTTCAATATTATCACTGCCAGCCTGGACTATCAAAAGAGGGTAGTAGTCAGAGGGGCGGACCAGGTTGGGAAGCTTTCTGGCAACATCCCTGACCCTGGCCCCAGGGAGGCAGCAGACTTCCCTCCGGGTAGGGTCAGGCCGACAAATAGGGCCCTCTGTCCCCCTGAGAAGGGAGTCGCCTACAACAATTACCCTTCTATCTTTCTTGGTGGAGGCAGTCTTGAGGCGTGGAGTCGACCTCCTTGGCCTAGGTATCCTCCTGGGTAGACTTTCTACCTCATCTTCACCCACCGGTCTCTCAAGCTGCAGGGCCTCAAACCTGTTGTGTACACGCACCTGGGAAGGTGGGGGCGGTAGGGGGGTCGTCTCCTGCGAGGTCAAGCGGGGACCTGTCTCCATTTTTCCTTAACTCCTAGGTCCCCTCTGTCTGCCTGACAGGGCAGGGGGTCCATCCCCATTAGGGGTGTCTCACCCCGGTACCTCTCCTTCAGGCCCTGCAGGGAGTCACTCCACCAGTCTATCTCCCGCTCACACTCCCTGATAGCCCTCAACCTCTCCTCCTCCTCCCTGAGCTCTGACACCAGGCGGACCAGGTCATCCACCTGCTCGCACCTCACACACACTGTCCCTCTGCCTCCCTCAGATGGCAGCAACAGGCTCAGGCAGTCCCTGCACCCAGAGACCTGAACTGCCGCATTTTTGAGCGGGCAGTCAGTCTGGGTGGTTACAGACTTTCCTAGAGAGAGAGAGAGCGCTCTGCCTGGTGAAGACCATTGCAGCCCAGCTAGCGGTCGACAGCTGTTACAGGAGTTGTTCGTATGGGCGGGGGGGTGAACGGTCTGTGCTCTCTGCCCTCCCTGCTCGCCCTGCCTGCGCGAACTGCTGAGCAAACTGCCACACCATGCTCCTGGTCGCTCGCGCTCCCTAGGGGCTGCTTTTGAATGGCCGGGGAGGGGGCGCTGCTGGCTCCGCCTACGCCTCGTCAGCCTCCCTCGCGGGGGCTGCCGGTTCCTGGCTGCTCCCTCGAGTGGCCTCGATGCCAGAAAAAAAGCCCTGCCTGTCCCGATCCCCCACTCCGCTGCAGAACGTGTCTGCCCCGGAGCTGATTGCCTCGGCAAGATCAATTTTACATAAGAAATCTTTTTTATCAGATTTTATATTCCATCAGGAAACATCCATCTTGAGTGCAGGTTGAGTGCATAATGAAAGTAA
The DNA here is from genome assembly GCF_964211835.1 of Anser anser. Lineage (NCBI taxonomy): Eukaryota > Metazoa > Chordata > Aves > Anseriformes > Anatidae > Anser > Anser anser. The sequence goes on along the minus strand of NW_028154228.1, from coordinate 128,084 downwards.
TGTGATACAGCAATAAACATGTCACCTAGCCAAGCAACATTACTGAAATGAAAAGTGCAGACATTTTAGCCAAACCAAAGTATCCACAAGAATGTTCCACTCTGGGGAAAGTAACTCAGTGTCAAAATAATCAAAAATCAAAATACTTCAGGTGAGTTTAATAAACCAACTAACCAACCAAAACAACCTGTTTTGGTTGACTGGATTGGTCTGTTCTCCCACGTGTCCGGTGATAGGACAAGGAGGAATGGGCTAAAGTTGCGCCAGGGGAGGTTTAGGTTGGATATTAGGAAGAACTTCTTTACTGAAAGGGTTGTTAGGCATTGGAATGGGCTGCCCAGGGAAGTGGTTGAGTCACCATCCCTGGAGGTCTTTAAGAGATGTTTAGATGTAGAGCTTAGTGATATGGTTTAGTGGAGGACTTGTTAGTGTTAGGTCAGAGGTTGGACTGGATGATCTTGGAGGTCTCTTCCAACCTAGACGATTCTGTGATTCTGTATTAATTGGCCTTTCTTTATTCAACCTGTCAGTTCTCAGAAAGGGAATAATATAAGCAAATAATGATGAAATCATTCATAATTGTATCTAGGTGCTTTGAGGTTTAGTCTCTTGGTCCCCACAACCTCTTGCTGACAGGGAGCTTTTTTCATTAATGCTTGTTATCAGAAAATACTTCTTCCCCATAGAGCCATGTGTGACCTCCTGGTCTAGCCTAAATGGCTGGTAACTCACTGCCTTTTGGATGCTGAGAGACAGAGTACTTCTGTACTGGCTTTTGCAGGAGTGCTGCAGGGCCTCCTTGCCTTTAAGGATTGTCTCCCCAAAGACAATGTAATATTGTAGAGTTCATCATTAACTTGAAACCATCCTTCACTCAAACCATCTTAGAGTATATATGCTAAAAAGTTCAAATATGGATAATCAAAGTATGTAAGAACAGATTGGGGGGGGGGAGGGGGAGACGCTGCACCCGTTTTTAATGGATTGCAAAAGTCACTCTTCCGCATACTGTCCCTCTAAATGTTCACAGCCTCTTGCATCAACAGACATTGCTCATAGAAAAGGGTCTGTCACTAGGGGGACACACTTGATTTTATAGCTCAGGGCTGTTACTGGAGTTGATTCTGATTGAAATCATGCTATGCCTTTGGAACATTTGAGTCATGGTACAATTACATTTTCCAGAAACAGTCTTAGTGGTTTGAACTCACCGGAAGGTCTTTGTCTGATTCATTACTGAATCATGAACTGAGTTAGTTTTCACTGCTCTTTTACACAAGGGTGTATAAAACTTCAGATTTTAACAATGCAGGTATCAAAATCTTTGATATATACTAATATCTTTGTATATTATTATTTCAGATAATCTCCTTCACATTGAGATGATGTGAAGGCATCTATGTTTAGTCAGCTGAATCCCACCCAAAGTTTTTAGCTTAAGATTTTTACAAGCTGTTGAATAAAGAAATCTCTTAATAAGTCAGAGAAGCTGGAAAGAACCATGTTGGGAAGACCTGCTATAGAGATCTGTTTGTCTGTAAGACACAGCTGGAGAAAGTTAAATAGGAAGAAGTGAAGGTTGGAGGCTAATCCAATGAAGTTCAGTAATGTGGAAAAACTTCTCAGAAAGAGTAGTCAGGCGTTGGAATGGGTTGCCCAGGGAGGTGGTGGAGTCATCATCCCTGGGGATGTTTAAGGAAAGGTTGGATGTGGTGCTTAGGGACATGGTTTAGTGGGTGATTTGGGGGTAGGGGGATGGTTGGACCAGATGATCTTGGAGGTCTTTTCCAACCTTAATGATTCTATGTTTCTATGAAATTTCTGTCTAAATCTACCAAAAGAGATTTAAAAAGAAGCAATAGAGACATAATAAGGAGTGTAAGAAAGTGTAGCAAAGCCTGGCCTTACTTAAAGTGGTACAAGTCTAAACAACTGGGGTCCACAAGCTAGGAAGCCCTCTAGAAGCTTTGACATAACTTTGAGGTTTAAACTGGCACTCCTGGCCAAATTGTGCAATAATGTTCTGACACCCTTAAAAATACCTCTAAATGTAATCTTTGACAGTTTGTTCTTTTTTTTTTTTTGTCTGATAATATTGCTGTGCATAATACATATGTTTGAAAGCCTGCTGGAGTGTGGATTTTTTTGTAGGTTTTGGGTCAGATTTATATGTTGTTGTTTTTTAGCAAACAGGTATTTGCAGTTCACCAGAGGAGGAAGCAACCCTAGTGTCTTTTAAACACAGCGTGGAACCCATAGATGAGCATTGTGGTACCTCCAATTAGCTGGAGTTATTAGATGTTGTTTTGTTTTTCCAATTTTGGTATCCAGCATGATGGAAAAGAGAACGACTGTGAGCCTGTTGGAAAGCACCCATACATCATGTCCCAGCAGTTGTAGTATGATCCTACTCCACTCCTCTGGTCACAGTGCAGCAAGGAATACATCACACGTTTCCTAGAGTGAGTGACTGGGTTGTAGCATTCCCCTGAAATGAGTACCAACTGTGTATGAAAAGTTCCATAAACTACCAGAAACAAGTGCTGTTTGTTAGTGGCACTTCAGCGTATCTTAGCTGGAATCTGGAAGTGTTGTTTCCAAAGGCCATATCAAAAATTACCATTAACAATTAGATATTGAAAGTCCATATAGAAGTGTCAAAAAGGTGTTTTGTTTTTTGTTTTGTTTTTGTGTGTGTGTTTGTTGTTGTTGTTTTATTTTGTTTCAATATGCAATTTTCATTTTTTAGCTGAGGGTGGGGATTCTGTCTGGATGATATCCCCCAAAAAGAAGTCTTAAAGTCCCCAATCATTGCTCCTGGAATGATTTATGATGTGCATCACCAGTGCCAGCTTCAGTGTGGCTCCAACACTACATTCTGTGAACATTTGGATGTGAGCGCTGTATACTTTTCTTCATTCTCCTAATGATAACTTAAGATTTTGGAACAGCATGGAAATGCAGTCAGTGAATCTCAGTTGCTAACTACATGTGTAGCATGTTCAATCTCGTAGGCTAGGCGCACAGTACAAGCATTCCATAACACAGTGTTTTAATTCTACTCTGCAGATTCTGGAAGTCAGTTGTTGCACCGTTTGCCTTATATATTCCAAGACATTTACTGGATCTCCCCATACTTGATGTTAAATTGCCTGTCATTCAATGGTGGAATCATTTGGGTTTGAAACTTACAATCTTGATTTTAGGTAAATTACCAATGGAGATTAAGTCCTATTTTCAAAAAAAAGATGCTTTTCAAGCTTATAGCTTTCAACTGACCAAATCACACTGGTAACAAATATTCAGTTCTAGGAAGTGTTTTCTGAAGAAATCAGGGTTGTACTCTCTTCCCATATGTCTTGACTTTTCGTACTTTTTATGGTTTAACTAATTAAAGGAAATTTCAGTCCATATACTTTGAAGAATCTGCGTCCCCATCATACATGAGATTCTTATGTCCAAATGGGTAATTTGTAAAGTTACCCTGGGGTTTTATCTCACAGCACAGCAACAGTGCTGTGTGGAGATGCATGAGAACAGTATAGTGACATCAGCACAATTCCCTGTAAGAGCTAGGAAGCACTGCAGAGTACCAGATTATATTAGTTATGGTGTCGTGCTATGCCACTGCAACTGTACCTAGCTTGTTCAGAGCTATTTAGCTCAGTGCAGTACTTTCCTATATAGAGCAGTTCAGAAACAGTGGTTTCAAGTGCTACTCTAGCTAAGTGATCACTAAGTTTTGCTGAGTTTTGGGCAGCAATATTCATCAAACATTGCAGACAGCATCACAGTTTCCACCCCATGTTAAGCAGGACTGTGGCAGAAGTAGTGTCTTCACTAGTGTGAGAAACACTGTAGCCAATAACATAGGTTCAGGCGAGGATCTCAGGATCAGGCAAGGATCTCAGGATCACAGTGCTTGCACCTCCCAATGACTCTCTTGATGGAAAACGATTAATATTTGCCTCATTAGCACTTTATTCAGCATTTCTCTCCCCTCAGGGAGTATCTGTTTTCCTTTGGACTTTGTGACTCCTGATTCCTTAAAAAAAAACTTTCTCTTAAAAACTTTTTAGTTCTTTCTTAGTTTTTAACAATTCCCTGGATCCTCTCTGGTTTTATTCTTCGTTTTCCCTCAGACATTAGATGCCTTAAATACCTGACTTCTCTTTCTACATACTGTAATTTATTTTTCCATACTCCCAAGCCCTGTTTTCCCAGAAAGTTGAATAGCTTGTTAGTAGTTTCCTTCACAACTGTTTTCTCCTGTCCTGACAATAAAAGATCATCCACATATTTGTAACAGTAACACCTCCTCGGGAGGTTGGAAATGCTCCAAAATCTGTTCTAGAACTTGACCAAATAAATCGGTGGCCCTGTAAACCCCTGAGGTAAAACTGTCCATCTATATTGTTGCTTCCGCCCCCATTTCAGGGTCTTTCCAGTCAGAGGTGAATATATCTTTGCTCTCAGGGCCTGAGAGCACTCCATTAATAACACTGTTATTCCAGTCTACCAATTTACTATTTGAATGCCCAATTTCATCATCAAATCCCTTCCCAACAAGTTAGTCCCTGCCTTGGGTGCATACAATAATTGCCCAGTGATCATTTTATCCCCTAGTCTCAGCTTGGTATCCCCCAAAGGTGGCACTGTTATCCCAGCCCCTTCTACCCCCATCACTTTTAGGGTTTCATTAGTTAATTTAATCCCTGATACTTTACAGGCCAGTAATGACCTATCTGCCGCAGTGTATTGGGTTCACATGGCAAGGTTTTAGGGGGGGGCTGCAGTGGTAGCCCCTATGAGAATAATTCAGAAGCTGCCCCATGGCAGATAAGGGCCAGTTTCAGCCAGCCCCAAAGGGTCCCACCGCTGCCCAGAGCCAAGCTATGAGCAACACAGTCCATGTCTCTGTGAGAACACATCCAAGAAAACGAAAACAAACAAACAAAAACCTGCTGCTCAACAGCAGCTGGGAGAGCGAGGAGTGAGAAACCTCCCCGCAGACACCAAGGTCAGTGCAGAAGGAGGGAGAGGAGGCGCTCCAGGTACCGGAGCCGAAGCCCCCCTGCGGCCTGTGGAGAGGCCCCTGGTGGAGCAGGCTGTCCTCCCCCTTCCCCCCGATACCTGGGAAACTAACCAAACACCACAGCAAATATACCAAAACTTCTAGACTGTTACTTAGATAATGCCTACATCCTCTTTCCCTGCTCATTCAACTTCAAACAGCTCTGTCAAACATTACATACCACACCTTTAACACCTTCAATAACCCTTTTTAACACTTGTTTTTATCTTTCTCCAGCCTGTACTTTCACCAAAGGCTCAGTCAGGGGCCATACTTTTTTCCCTCCAGGATGCTGAAACAATATATCGGTGTACCATATTTCATCCCATTTTCCTTCTCTCCTCCTTCTTCCACTCGGGGTATTCCTGTTTGATGTGGCCAGCCTGGCCACGCTTAAAACATCTTATCAAAGCCTGTCCCTGCTAGGATTCAAGCTGCAACACAGGTAGCTCTCCTTGCCTGCCATTACTCTCCCTGAAGATTTTCTTCCTCTTTCCCCAACCCTCTGCCTCACTACCTGCTACACTGTCAATACCATTAGTTTCGCTCTCTGCTTTTCCTTCTCATCTCCCCTCCTGACATACACCTTCAGGGCCTCCCTCAGGAGGGTCCCCCAGTGAGTGTTCACTACATCCTCTCACCCTCCGGAGCCCCCCCGTGTATCTGGCCAGGCTCCAACCACAAAATGAATTTTCAAGAGCCCCCGAGACACTGGGTCCCTGGGACTCACCCCCGATCACTCCCCCACCCTGACCCCAAGTCTCCCACATGACCCCCGTGCTGCGCACTATCACCACTCCAGCCAGGATCAGTAAGTGGGCACCCCTGCTCTGCCAGTACTACCCCCGGTCCCGAAGGATGAGCTCCCCCCACTCCTGCACAGCAACTCTCTTCCTGATAACTCCCCTTTCTTCCCCTGTGAACAACATACTTAGAGTAAACATCATTTCTCCCCAAGAGTATAAGTTAGGTCCTAGGAACTGGTCTAATTGTTCAGCTAGCCTGATGGGGTCCTCTCCTTCTTAAAACTTCTAACCTTTCTGCTGGTAAGGAGGGGGGGAGTTCACCTAAGAGGGTACACAGTTAGTGTTAGTACTGTTAGTATCGGGGAAGGCAAAATTCTCAATATCTTGTTTACCTTGTTCTAATTCTTACCAGCGCCTAGAGTATGCTCCTTCTCTAGGGACAGTGCTAATTGCAGTCCCTGTCTCCCTTCCTGGAGCGGCTGCTGCTGCCACCGGTGCAATATTAGGATTATAGGGAGCATAACTTGGCTCCTTCTCCGAAAAAAAAATGAATCTTATTGTTTACATATAAATTTAAAGCCTGAATTTTCATCAGACCCGTATTTTGGCCAAAACACTGCTGTTTCCTTAATTGGTTCTTTTGTCCAGACTGATACACAATATTTAACCATTTTCTTCTTTTATCATTTCCTCCAATTTTGGGATTATTTTTCCAATTTCTTATCATTCTTCAGGAAGAGCTGTCGGTAGGCACTCCCCCAGGGATATCTCCCTGTCCTCTGGAACTCATATTTCCCATTTTTCCTAGCCCTTGTCAGTGTGCTGCTACAGAAATTGACCTCCTGCAGGGTACCACACACTAACGTTCCGATTCAGGATAATGGGAGTGTACTGCCAAGCACTTCACTGTGCAAGGGGTACCGTACACCAAATTTCCTGAGACTCTTCCTTCCTCTCATCTCATGCTTTGTCCGTCTCCGGCCGCGCCCCTCGCGGAGCTACAGAACCGCGGATCAGGACTCCACACTCGCTTCGTACAAAAGTACGTCTCAGTCACACGTCACACAGAGTCTCACCCGACCCCCAAGGCAATACTTGATATTTCTTACCTTGGTCTGTGCACAGAGTTACTGGATCAATTCTCAAACCCGGAGTGCCTACCTTCTTCCCTTCCCCACTACTTCATGGATCATGCCTCTTTAATCAGCCTTGGGCCCTCTGTCAGCTCTCTGCAGAACTGCCACCATCGATGCACAGGACCGCTGAAATCAGCGGGGCATTCCTTTCTGCTGCTGCGGCGGTGGGGCTCCCCAGTAGGTGACTGGATCCCGGACGAGCCCCCAAATTGTGAGAAACACTCCATAGCCAATAACATAGGCTCAGGCGAGGATCTCAGTGAAGTAGCATTTTTATTTGTGATTGCAATGGCGGGCGTCCCACAAGCAGGAGCACGTCTACTAGTTCCATAACACAGTTTATATACTTTTTTTCTCGACGACCGGGACCCTCCCCTGTTTCCCAACTGAGTGGGTAATCCGGGTTTACAATCTATCTGGTGCTTCACAGACAATACATGGCTTTCAGTTGCCAGCCTGTTATAAGTCAAATTTCTCTTGCCTTTTATACTCTTTGAGGTGGTAATGTTTCTTACACAGCGATTTCTGCCTAATTGCTCTAAGGATTCTGGTTGTCTGCACTTTACAAGGTAGTCTGCTAAGCTTTCTTAGCACTGCAAGCACAATCTCAATACCACATTCCTTCCCTCTAAACAATGGAACTCTGTGCAAAAACAACATTTTTATTCCCACATGTTGTGGTTTAACCCGGCTGGCAGCTAAACACCACACAGCCATTTGCTCACCCTCCCCCCTCCCTCTCTGGGATGGGGGAGAGAAACGGGAAAGTGAAGCCGGTGAGTTGAGATAAAGACAGTTTATTAAGACAGGAATATAATAATAACAATAATAATAATAATAGTGATAATGATAATAGTATTAATAATAATGTGTAAGAAAACAAGTGATGCACAATGCAATTGCTCACCACCCGCTGACCGATGCCCAGCCTATCCCCGAGCAGCCGGCCCCCCACCCCGGCCAGCCACCCCTATATGTTGTTTAGCATGACGTCAGATGGTATGGAATACCCCTTTGGCCAGTTTGGGTCAGCTGTCCTGGGTCTGTCCCCTCCCAGCTCCTGCTGCACCCCTAGCCTGCTCACTGGCAGGACAGAGCGAGAAGCCGAAAAGTCCTTGGCCTGGTGTAAACACTGCTCTGCAACAATTAAAACATCAGCATGTTATCAGCGCTCTTCTCACCCTAATCCAAAACATAGCACCCTACCAGCTACTATGAGGAAAAATTAACTCTGTCCTAACTGGAACCAGGACACCACACTAGGCAGAGAGCTCACTCCAAAAAGGCTGTGGTGACCCAGATGGAGGGCCTGACCAGAGACATGGCTGTTTAGGTCTCTGGCTGCAGGGAGTGCCTGAGCCAGCCAATGCCTGGGGAGGGCAGCTGGGAGACTGCCTGTTCTCAGGTGAAAGGTCTGCTCGCCATGGTGGCTGAGCTCAAGGAAGAGGTGGAGAGACTATGGAGAATCAGGGCATGTGAGCAGGAGACTGACTGGTGGAGTAACTCCCTGGTGTGCCAGAGGGATGCCCCCCAGAATGTGGTAGAGCCCCTGCCCTGTAGCTATCGGGCAGAGGGAGGGGACCAAAAAGATGAGGAGGGTTGGAAGCGAGTCCAAGTTTGGCATTGCAGGCAACCCCCCTCCCTACCTACCTTGCTTCCCCAGGTGCCCCTCCGTAATAGGTTTGAGGCCCTGGATCTTGAAGGAGAGGTAGGTGAGGATGTGGTGCAAGGCCTGCCTATGAGGTCATGTCAGAAGAGGCAGCTGACACCATGCCTCAAGACTGCCTCCGAAAAGAAAGAAAGAAGGGTAATTGTAGTAGGAGATTCCCTTCTGAGAGGAACAGAGGGCCCAATATGCGGAGCTGACCCTCATCAAAGGGAAGTCTGTAGTCTACCTGGAGTCCAGATCAGGGATATCACCAGTACACTCCCCTACTTGGTGCGCTCCACAGACTACTACCCACTACTGATCTTCCAGATAGGTGGAGAGGAAGCTGCATCCTGTAGTCTGAGGGGAATGGAGAAAGACCTCAAGGCCTTGGGATGGTTGGTGAAAGGGTCTGGAGCACAAGTCATTTTCTCTTCCCTTCTTCCATTCTGGGGTGATGATGTGGGATGGAATAGAAGGATCTGGTCCATAAATGATTGGCTACGTGACTGCTGTTCTTTGGGTTCTTTGGTAATGGTTGGTTTTATAAGACACCAGGCCTGACAGTAATACATGGGAAAGGTTTATCTCAACAGGGGCAAAAGGGTTCTGGGACAGGAATTAGCAGGGCTCATTTGGAAAGCTTTAACCTAGATCCAAAGGGGGAGGGGGTTGTAGCTGGGCTTGCACCGGTGGGGCAGTGCCCTAGCAGTGATGAAAACCAGGCGGCCTACCACCCCCCTAGAGTGAAATCAGCGTGCTCAGCTCGCTCCCTGAAGTGCCTGTACACCAGTGCACGTAGCATGGGGAATAAGCAGGAGGAGTTGGAAATCTGTGTTCGGTCAGGAGACTATGATTTAGTGTGGAGATGCATGAGAACAGTATAGTGACATCAGCACAATTCCCTGTAAGAGCTAGGAAGCACTGCAGAGTACCAGATTATATTAGTTATGGTGTCGTGCTATGCCACTGCAACTGTACCTAGCTTGTTCAGAGCTATTTAGCTCAGTGCAGTACTTTCCTATATAGAGCAGTTCAGAAACAGTGGTTTCAAGTGCTACTCTAGCTAAGTGATCACTAAGTTTTGCTGAGTTTTGGGCAGCAATATTCATCAAACATTGCAGACAGCATCACAGTTTCCACCCCATGTTAAGCAGGACTGTGGCAGAAGTAGTGTCTTCACTAGTGTGAGAAACACTGTAGCCAATAACATAGGTTCAGGCGAGGATCTCAGGATCAGGCAAGGATCTCAGGATCACAGTGCTTGCACCTCCCAATGACTCTCTTGATGGAAAACGATTAATATTTGCCTCATTAGCACTTTATTCAGCATTTCTCTCCCCTCAGGGAGTATCTGTTTTCCTTTGGACTTTGTGACTCCTGATTCCTTAAAAAAAAACTTTCTCTTAAAAACTTTTTAGTTCTTTCTTAGTTTTTAACAATTCCCTGGATCCTCTCTGGTTTTATTCTTCGTTTTCCCTCAGACATTAGATGCCTTAAATACCTGACTTCTCTTTCTACATACTGTAATTTATTTTTCCATACTCCCAAGCCCTGTTTTCCCAGAAAGTTGAATAGCTTGTTAGTAGTTTCCTTCACAACTGTTTTCTCCTGTCCTGACAATAAAAGATCATCCACATATTTGTAACAGTAACACCTCCTCGGGAGGTTGGAAATGCTCCAAAATCTGTTCTAGAACTTGACCAAATAAATCGGTGGCCCTGTAAACCCCTGAGGTAAAACTGTCCATCTATATTGTTGCTTCCGCCCCCATTTCAGGGTCTTTCCAGTCAGAGGTGAATATATCTTTGCTCTCAGGGCCTGAGAGCACTCCATTAATAACACTGTTATTCCAGTCTACCAATTTACTATTTGAATGCCCAATTTCATCATCAAATCCCTTCCCAACAAGTTAGTCCCTGCCTTGGGTGCATACAATAATTGCCCAGTGATCATTTTATCCCCTAGTCTCAGCTTGGTATCCCCCAAAGGTGGCACTGTTATCCCAGCCCCTTCTACCCCCATCACTTTTAGGGTTTCATTAGTTAATTTAATCCCTGATACTTTACAGGCCAGTAATGACCTATCTGCCGCAGTGTATTGGGTTCACATGGCAAGGTTTTAGGGGGGGGCTGCAGTGGTAGCCCCTATGAGAATAATTCAGAAGCTGCCCCATGGCAGATAAGGGCCAGTTTCAGCCAGCCCCAAAGGGTCCCACCGCTGCCCAGAGCCAAGCTATGAGCAACACAGTCCATGTCTCTGTGAGAACACATCCAAGAAAACGAAAACAAACAAACAAAAACCTGCTGCTCAACAGCAGCTGGGAGAGCGAGGAGTGAGAAACCTCCCCGCAGACACCAAGGTCAGTGCAGAAGGAGGGAGAGGAGGCGCTCCAGGTACCGGAGCCGAAGCCCCCCTGCGGCCTGTGGAGAGGCCCCTGGTGGAGCAGGCTGTCCTCCCCCTTCCCCCCGATACCTGGGAAACTAACCAAACACCACAGCAAATATACCAAAACTTCTAGACTGTTACTTAGATAATGCCTACATCCTCTTTCCCTGCTCATTCAACTTCAAACAGCTCTGTCAAACATTACATACCACACCTTTAACACCTTCAATAACCCTTTTTAACACTTGTTTTTATCTTTCTCCAGCCTGTACTTTCACCAAAGGCTCAGTCAGGGGCCATACTTTTTTCCCTCCAGGATGCTGAAACAATATATCGGTGTACCATATTTCATCCCATTTTCCTTCTCTCCTCCTTCTTCCACTCGGGGTATTCCTGTTTGATGTGGCCAGCCTGGCCACGCTTAAAACATCTTATCAAAGCCTGTCCCTGCTAGGATTCAAGCTGCAACACAGGTAGCTCTCCTTGCCTGCCATTACTCTCCCTGAGGATTTTCTTCCTCTTTCCCCAACCCTCTGCCTCACTACCTGCTACACTGTCAATACCATTAGTTTCGCTCTCTGCTTTTCCTTCTCATCTCCCCTCCTGACATACACCTTCAGGGCCTCCCTCAGGAGGGTCCCCCAGTGAGTGTTCACTACATCCTCTCACCCTCCGGAGCCCCCCCGTGTATCTGGCCAGGCTCCAACCACAAAATGAATTTTCAAGAGCCCCCGAGACACTGGGTCCCTGGGACTCACCCCCGATCACTCCCCCACCCTGACCCCAAGTCTCCCACATGACCCCCGTGCTGCGCACTATCACCACTCCAGCCAGGATCAGTAAGTGGGCACCCCTGCTCTGCCAGTACTACCCCCGGTCCCGAAGGATGAGCTCCCCCCACTCCTGCACAGCAACTCTCTTCCTGATAACTCCCCTTTCTTCCCCTGTGAACAACATACTTAGAGTAAACATCATTTCTCCCCAAGAGTATAAGTTAGGTCCTAGGAACTGGTCTAATTGTTCAGCTAGCCTGATGGGGTCCTCTCCTTCTTAAAACTTCTAACCTTTCTGCTGGTAAGGAGGGGGGGAGTTCACCTAAGAGGGTACACAGTTAGTGTTAGTACTGTTAGTATCGGGGAAGGCAAAATTCTCAATATCTTGTTTACCTTGTTCTAATTCTTACCAGCGCCTAGAGTATGCTCCTTCTCTAGGGACAGTGCTAATTGCAGTCCCTGTCTCCCTTCCTGGAGCGGCTGCTGCTGCCACCGGTGCAATATTAGGATTATAGGGAGCATAACTTGGCTCCTTCTCCGAAAAAAAAATGAATCTTATTGTTTACATATAAATTTAAAGCCTGAATTTTCATCAGACCCGTATTTTGGCCAAAACACTGCTGTTTCCTTAATTGGTTCTTTTGTCCAGACTGATACACAATATTTAACCATTTTCTTCTTTTATCATTTCCTCCAATTTTGGGATTATTTTTCCAATTTCTTATCATTCTTCAGGAAGAGCTGTCGGTAGGCACTCCCCCAGGGATATCTCCCTGTCCTCTGGAACTCATATTTCCCATTTTTCCTAGCCCTTGTCAGTGTGCTGCTACAGAAATTGACCTCCTGCAGGGTACCACACACTAACGTTCCGATTCAGGATAATGGGAGTGTACTGCCAAGCACTTCACTGTGCAAGGGGTACCGTACACCAAATTTCCTGAGACTCTTCCTTCCTCTCATCTCATGCTTTGTCCGTCTCCGGCCGCGCCCCTCGCGGAGCTACAGAACCGCGGATCAGGACTCCACACTCGCTTCGTACAAAAGTACGTCTCAGTCACACGTCACACAGAGTCTCACCCGACCCCCAAGGCAATACTTGATATTTCTTACCTTGGTCTGTGCACAGAGTTACTGGATCAATTCTCAAACCCGGAGTGCCTACCTTCTTCCCTTCCCCACTACTTCATGGATCATGCCTCTTTAATCAGCCTTGGGCCCTCTGTCAGCTCTCTGCAGAACTGCCACCATCGATGCACAGGACCGCTGAAATCAGCGGGGCATTCCTTTCTGCTGCTGCGGCGGTGGGGCTCCCCAGTAGGTGACTGGATCCCGGACGAGCCCCCAAATTGTGAGAAACACTCCATAGCCAATAACATAGGCTCAGGCGAGGATCTCAGTGAAGTAGCATTTTTATTTGTGATTGCAATGGCGGGCGTCCCACAAGCAGGAGCACGTCTACTAGTTCCATAACACAGTTTATATACTTTTTTTCTCGACGACCGGGACCCTCCCCTGTTTCCCAACTGAGTGGGTAATCCGGGTTTACAATCTATCTGGTGCTTCACAGACAATACATGGCTTTCAGTTGCCAGCCTGTTATAAGTCAAATTTCTCTTGCCTTTTATACTCTTTGAGGTGGTAATGTTTCTTACACAGCGATTTCTGCCTAATTGCTCTAAGGATTCTGGTTGTCTGCACTTTACAAGGTAGTCTGCTAAGCTTTCTTAGCACTGCAAGCACAATCTCAATACCACATTCCTTCCCTCTAAACAATGGAACTCTGTGCAAAAACAACATTTTTATTCCCACATGTTGTGGTTTAACCCGGCTGGCAGCTAAACACCTGTTGTGGTTTAACCCGGCTGGCAGCTAAACACCACACAGCCGTTCGCTCACCCTCCCCCCTCCCTCTCTGGGATGGGGGGAGAGAAACGGGAAAGTGAAGCCTGTGAGTTGAGATAAAGACGGTTTATTAAGACAGGAAAATAATAATAACAATAATAATAATAATAGTGATAATGGTAATAGTATTAACAATAATAATGTGTAAGAAAACAAGTGATGCACAATGCAATTGCTCACCACCCGCTGACCGATGCCCCGCCTATTCCCGAGCAGCCGGCCCCCCCACCCCGGCCAGCCACCCCTATATATTGTTTAGCATGACGTCAGATGGTATGGAATACCCCTTTGGCCAGTTTGGGTCAGCTGTCCTGGGTCTGTCCCCTCCCAGCTCCTGCTGCACCCCCAGCCTGCTCGCTGGCAGGACAGAGCAAGAAGCCGAAAAGTCCTTGGCCTGGTGTAAACACTGCTCTGCAACAATTAAAACATCAGCATGTTATCAGCGCTCTTCTCATCCTAATCCAAAACATAGCACCCTACCAGCTACTATGAGCTACTTAACTCTGTCCTAACTGGAACCAGGACAACACCACACAGCCGTTTGCTCACCCTCCCCCCTCCCTCTCTGGGATGGGGGAGAGAAACGGGAAAGTGAAGCCGGTGAGTTGAGATAAAGACAGTTTATTAAGACAGGAATATAATAATAACAATAATAATAATAATAGTGATAATGATAATAGTATTAATAATAATGTGTAAGAAAACAAGTGATGCACAATGCAATTGCTCACCACCCGCTGACCGATGCCCAGCCTATCCCCGAGCAGCCGGCCCCCCACCCCGGCCAGCCACCCCTATATGTTGTTTAGCATGACGTCAGATGGTATGGAATACCCCTTTGGCCAGTTTGGGTCAGCTGTCCTGGGTCTGTCCCCTCCCAGCTCCTGCTGCACCCCTAGCCTGCTCACTGGCAGGACAGAGCGAGAAGCCGAAAAGTCCTTGGCCTGGTGTAAACACTGCTCTGCAACAATTAAAACATCAGCATGTTATCAGCGCTCTTCTCACCCTAATCCAAAACATAGCACCCTACCAGCTACTATGAGGAAAAATTAACTCTGTCCTAACTGGAACCAGGACACCACACTAGGCAGAGAGCTCACTCCAAAAAGGCTGTGGTGACCCAGATGGAGGGCCTGACCAGAGACATGGCTGTTTAGGTCTCTGGCTGCAGGGAGTGCCTGAGCCAGCCAATGCCTGGGGAGGGCAGCTGGGAGACTGCCTGTTCTCAGGTGAAAGGTCTGCTCGCCATGGTGGCTGAGCTCAAGGAAGAGGTGGAGAGACTATGGAGAATCAGGGCATGTGAGCAGGAGACTGACTGGTGGAGTAACTCCCTGGTGTGCCAGAGGGATGCCCCCCAGAATGTGGTAGAGCCCCTGCCCTGTAGCTATCGGGCAGAGGGAGGGGACCAAAAAGATGAGGAGGGTTGGAAGCGAGTCCAAGTTTGGCATTGCAGGCAACCCCCCTCCCTACCTACCTTGCTTCCCCAGGTGCCCCTCCGTAATAGGTTTGAGGCCCTGGATCTTGAAGGAGAGGTAGGTGAGGATGTGGTGCAAGGCCTGCCTATGAGGTCATGTCAGAAGAGGCAGCTGACACCATGCCTCAAGACTGCCTCCGAAAAGAAAGAAAGAAGGGTAATTGTAGTAGGAGATTCCCTTCTGAGAGGAACAGAGGGCCCAATATGCGGAGCTGACCCTCATCAAAGGGAAGTCTGTAGTCTACCTGGAGTCCAGATCAGGGATATCACCAGTACACTCCCCTACTTGGTGCGCTCCACAGACTACTACCCACTACTGATCTTCCAGATAGGTGGAGAGGAAGCTGCATCCTGTAGTCTGAGGGGAATGGAGAAAGACCTCAAGGCCTTGGGATGGTTGGTGAAAGGGTCTGGAGCACAAGTCATTTTCTCTTCCCTTCTTCCATTCTGGGGTGATGATGTGGGATGGAATAGAAGGATCTGGTCCATAAATGATTGGCTACGTGACTGCTGTTCTTTGGGTTCTTTGGTAATGGTTGGTTTTATAAGACACCAGGCCTGACAGTAATACATGGGAAAGGTTTATCTCAACAGGGGCAAAAGGGTTCTGGGACAGGAATTAGCAGGGCTCATTTGGAAAGCTTTAACCTAGATCCAAAGGGGGAGGGGGTTGTAGCTGGGCTTGCACCGGTGGGGCAGTGCCCTAGCAGTGATGAAAACCAGGCGGCCTACCACCCCCCTAGAGTGAAATCAGCGTGCTCAGCTCGCTCCCTGAAGTGCCTGTACACCAGTGCACGTAGCATGGGGAATAAGCAGGAGGAGTTGGAAATCTGTGTTCGGTCAGGAGACTATGATTTAGTGTGGAGATGCATGAGAACAGTATAGTGACATCAGCACAATTCCCTGTAAGAGCTAGGAAGCACTGCAGAGTACCAGATTATATTAGTTATGGTGTCGTGCTATGCCACTGCAACTGTACCTAGCTTGTTCAGAGCTATTTAGCTCAGTGCAGTACTTTCCTATATAGAGCAGTTCAGAAACAGTGGTTTCAAGTGCTACTCTAGCTAAGTGATCACTAAGTTTTGCTGAGTTTTGGGCAGCAATATTCATCAAACATTGCAGACAGCATCACAGTTTCCACCCCATGTTAAGCAGGACTGTGGCAGAAGTAGTGTCTTCACTAGTGTGAGAAACACTGTAGCCAATAACATAGGTTCAGGCGAGGATCTCAGGATCAGGCAAGGATCTCAGGATCACAGTGCTTGCACCTCCCAATGACTCTCTTGATGGAAAACGATTAATATTTGCCTCATTAGCACTTTATTCAGCATTTCTCTCCCCTCAGGGAGTATCTGTTTTCCTTTGGACTTTGTGACTCCTGATTCCTTAAAAAAAAACTTTCTCTTAAAAACTTTTTAGTTCTTTCTTAGTTTTTAACAATTCCCTGGATCCTCTCTGGTTTTATTCTTCGTTTTCCCTCAGACATTAGATGCCTTAAATACCTGACTTCTCTTTCTACATACTGTAATTTATTTTTCCATACTCCCAAGCCCTGTTTTCCCAGAAAGTTGAATAGCTTGTTAGTAGTTTCCTTCACAACTGTTTTCTCCTGTCCTGACAATAAAAGATCATCCACATATTTGTAACAGTAACACCTCCTCGGGAGGTTGGAAATGCTCCAAAATCTGTTCTAGAACTTGACCAAATAAATCGGTGGCCCTGTAAACCCCTGAGGTAAAACTGTCCATCTATATTGTTGCTTCCGCCCCCATTTCAGGGTCTTTCCAGTCAGAGGTGAATATATCTTTGCTCTCAGGGCCTGAGAGCACTCCATTAATAACACTGTTATTCCAGTCTACCAATTTACTATTTGAATGCCCAATTTCATCATCAAATCCCTTCCCAACAAGTTAGTCCCTGCCTTGGGTGCATACAATAATTGCCCAGTGATCATTTTATCCCCTAGTCTCAGCTTGGTATCCCCCAAAGGTGGCACTGTTATCCCAGCCCCTTCTACCCCCATCACTTTTAGGGTTTCATTAGTTAATTTAATCCCTGATACTTTACAGGCCAGTAATGACCTATCTGCCGCAGTGTATTGGGTTCACATGGCAAGGTTTTAGGGGGGGGCTGCAGTGGTAGCCCCTATGAGAATAATTCAGAAGCTGCCCCATGGCAGATAAGGGCCAGTTTCAGCCAGCCCCAAAGGGTCCCACCGCTGCCCAGAGCCAAGCTATGAGCAACACAGTCCATGTCTCTGTGAGAACACATCCAAGAAAACGAAAACAAACAAACAAAAACCTGCTGCTCAACAGCAGCTGGGAGAGCGAGGAGTGAGAAACCTCCCCGCAGACACCAAGGTCAGTGCAGAAGGAGGGAGAGGAGGCGCTCCAGGTACCGGAGCCGAAGCCCCCCTGCGGCCTGTGGAGAGGCCCCTGGTGGAGCAGGCTGTCCTCCCCCTTCCCCCCGATACCTGGGAAACTAACCAAACACCACAGCAAATATACCAAAACTTCTAGACTGTTACTTAGATAATGCCTACATCCTCTTTCCCTGCTCATTCAACTTCAAACAGCTCTGTCAAACATTACATACCACACCTTTAACACCTTCAATAACCCTTTTTAACACTTGTTTTTATCTTTCTCCAGCCTGTACTTTCACCAAAGGCTCAGTCAGGGGCCATACTTTTTTCCCTCCAGGATGCTGAAACAATATATCGGTGTACCATATTTCATCCCATTTTCCTTCTCTCCTCCTTCTTCCACTCGGGGTATTCCTGTTTGATGTGGCCAGCCTGGCCACGCTTAAAACATCTTATCAAAGCCTGTCCCTGCTAGGATTCAAGCTGCAACACAGGTAGCTCTCCTTGCCTGCCATTACTCTCCCTGAAGATTTTCTTCCTCTTTCCCCAACCCTCTGCCTCACTACCTGCTACACTGTCAATACCATTAGTTTCGCTCTCTGCTTTTCCTTCTCATCTCCCCTCCTGACATACACCTTCAGGGCCTCCCTCAGGAGGGTCCCCCAGTGAGTGTTCACTACATCCTCTCACCCTCCGGAGCCCCCCCGTGTATCTGGCCAGGCTCCAACCACAAAATGAATTTTCAAGAGCCCCCGAGACACTGGGTCCCTGGGACTCACCCCCGATCACTCCCCCACCCTGACCCCAAGTCTCCCACATGACCCCCGTGCTGCGCACTATCACCACTCCAGCCAGGATCAGTAAGTGGGCACCCCTGCTCTGCCAGTACTACCCCCGGTCCCGAAGGATGAGCTCCCCCCACTCCTGCACAGCAACTCTCTTCCTGATAACTCCCCTTTCTTCCCCTGTGAACAACATACTTAGAGTAAACATCATTTCTCCCCAAGAGTATAAGTTAGGTCCTAGGAACTGGTCTAATTGTTCAGCTAGCCTGATGGGGTCCTCTCCTTCTTAAAACTTCTAACCTTTCTGCTGGTAAGGAGGGGGGGAGTTCACCTAAGAGGGTACACAGTTAGTGTTAGTACTGTTAGTATCGGGGAAGGCAAAATTCTCAATATCTTGTTTACCTTGTTCTAATTCTTACCAGCGCCTAGAGTATGCTCCTTCTCTAGGGACAGTGCTAATTGCAGTCCCTGTCTCCCTTCCTGGAGCGGCTGCTGCTGCCACCGGTGCAATATTAGGATTATAGGGAGCATAACTTGGCTCCTTCTCCGAAAAAAAAATGAATCTTATTGTTTACATATAAATTTAAAGCCTGAATTTTCATCAGACCCGTATTTTGGCCAAAACACTGCTGTTTCCTTAATTGGTTCTTTTGTCCAGACTGATACACAATATTTAACCATTTTCTTCTTTTATCATTTCCTCCAATTTTGGGATTATTTTTCCAATTTCTTATCATTCTTCAGGAAGAGCTGTCGGTAGGCACTCCCCCAGGGATATCTCCCTGTCCTCTGGAACTCATATTTCCCATTTTTCCTAGCCCTTGTCAGTGTGCTGCTACAGAAATTGACCTCCTGCAGGGTACCACACACTAACGTTCCGATTCAGGATAATGGGAGTGTACTGCCAAGCACTTCACTGTGCAAGGGGTACCGTACACCAAATTTCCTGAGACTCTTCCTTCCTCTCATCTCATGCTTTGTCCGTCTCCGGCCGCGCCCCTCGCGGAGCTACAGAACCGCGGATCAGGACTCCACACTCGCTTCGTACAAAAGTACGTCTCAGTCACACGTCACACAGAGTCTCACCCGACCCCCAAGGCAATACTTGATATTTCTTACCTTGGTCTGTGCACAGAGTTACTGGATCAATTCTCAAACCCGGAGTGCCTACCTTCTTCCCTTCCCCACTACTTCATGGATCATGCCTCTTTAATCAGCCTTGGGCCCTCTGTCAGCTCTCTGCAGAACTGCCACCATCGATGCACAGGACCGCTGAAATCAGCGGGGCATTCCTTTCTGCTGCTGCGGCGGTGGGGCTCCCCAGTAGGTGACTGGATCCCGGACGAGCCCCCAAATTGTGAGAAACACTCCATAGCCAATAACATAGGCTCAGGCGAGGATCTCAGTGAAGTAGCATTTTTATTTGTGATTGCAATGGCGGGCGTCCCACAAGCAGGAGCACGTCTACTAGTTCCATAACACAGTTTATATACTTTTTTTCTCGACGACCGGGACCCTCCCCTGTTTCCCAACTGAGTGGGTAATCCGGGTTTACAATCTATCTGGTGCTTCACAGACAATACATGGCTTTCAGTTGCCAGCCTGTTATAAGTCAAATTTCTCTTGCCTTTTATACTCTTTGAGGTGGTAATGTTTCTTACACAGCGATTTCTGCCTAATTGCTCTAAGGATTCTGGTTGTCTGCACTTTACAAGGTAGTCTGCTAAGCTTTCTTAGCACTGCAAGCACAATCTCAATACCACATTCCTTCCCTCTAAACAATGGAACTCTGTGCAAAAACAACATTTTTATTCCCACATGTTGTGGTTTAACCCGGCTGGCAGCTAAACACCTGTTGTGGTTTAACCCGGCTGGCAGCTAAACACCACACAGCCGTTCGCTCACCCTCCCCCCTCCCTCTCTGGGATGGGGGGAGAGAAACGGGAAAGTGAAGCCTGTGAGTTGAGATAAAGACGGTTTATTAAGACAGGAAAATAATAATAACAATAATAATAATAATAGTGATAATGGTAATAGTATTAACAATAATAATGTGTAAGAAAACAAGTGATGCACAATGCAATTGCTCACCACCCGCTGACCGATGCCCCGCCTATTCCCGAGCAGCCGGCCCCCCCACCCCGGCCAGCCACCCCTATATATTGTTTAGCATGACGTCAGATGGTATGGAATACCCCTTTGGCCAGTTTGGGTCAGCTGTCCTGGGTCTGTCCCCTCCCAGCTCCTGCTGCACCCCCAGCCTGCTCGCTGGCAGGACAGAGCAAGAAGCCGAAAAGTCCTTGGCCTGGTGTAAACACTGCTCTGCAACAATTAAAACATCAGCATGTTATCAGCGCTCTTCTCATCCTAATCCAAAACATAGCACCCTACCAGCTACTATGAGCTACTTAACTCTGTCCTAACTGGAACCAGGACAACACCACACAGCCGTTTGCTCACCCTCCCCCCTCCCTCTCTGGGATGGGGGAGAGAAACGGGAAAGTGAAGCCGGTGAGTTGAGATAAAGACAGTTTATTAAGACAGGAATATAATAATAACAATAATAATAATAATAGTGATAATGATAATAGTATTAATAATAATGTGTAAGAAAACAAGTGATGCACAATGCAATTGCTCACCACCCGCTGACCGATGCCCAGCCTATCCCCGAGCAGCCGGCCCCCCACCCCGGCCAGCCACCCCTATATGTTGTTTAGCATGACGTCAGATGGTATGGAATACCCCTTTGGCCAGTTTGGGTCAGCTGTCCTGGGTCTGTCCCCTCCCAGCTCCTGCTGCACCCCTAGCCTGCTCACTGGCAGGACAGAGCGAGAAGCCGAAAAGTCCTTGGCCTGGTGTAAACACTGCTCTGCAACAATTAAAACATCAGCATGTTATCAGCGCTCTTCTCACCCTAATCCAAAACATAGCACCCTACCAGCTACTATGAGGAAAAATTAACTCTGTCCTAACTGGAACCAGGACACCACACTAGGCAGAGAGCTCACTCCAAAAAGGCTGTGGTGACCCAGATGGAGGGCCTGACCAGAGACATGGCTGTTTAGGTCTCTGGCTGCAGGGAGTGCCTGAGCCAGCCAATGCCTGGGGAGGGCAGCTGGGAGACTGCCTGTTCTCAGGTGAAAGGTCTGCTCGCCATGGTGGCTGAGCTCAAGGAAGAGGTGGAGAGACTATGGAGAATCAGGGCATGTGAGCAGGAGACTGACTGGTGGAGTAACTCCCTGGTGTGCCAGAGGGATGCCCCCCAGAATGTGGTAGAGCCCCTGCCCTGTAGCTATCGGGCAGAGGGAGGGGACCAAAAAGATGAGGAGGGTTGGAAGCGAGTCCAAGTTTGGCATTGCAGGCAACCCCCCTCCCTACCTACCTTGCTTCCCCAGGTGCCCCTCCGTAATAGGTTTGAGGCCCTGGATCTTGAAGGAGAGGTAGGTGAGGATGTGGTGCAAGGCCTGCCTATGAGGTCATGTCAGAAGAGGCAGCTGACACCATGCCTCAAGACTGCCTCCGAAAAGAAAGAAAGAAGGGTAATTGTAGTAGGAGATTCCCTTCTGAGAGGAACAGAGGGCCCAATATGCGGAGCTGACCCTCATCAAAGGGAAGTCTGTAGTCTACCTGGAGTCCAGATCAGGGATATCACCAGTACACTCCCCTACTTGGTGCGCTCCACAGACTACTACCCACTACTGATCTTCCAGATAGGTGGAGAGGAAGCTGCATCCTGTAGTCTGAGGGGAATGGAGAAAGACCTCAAGGCCTTGGGATGGTTGGTGAAAGGGTCTGGAGCACAAGTCATTTTCTCTTCCCTTCTTCCATTCTGGGGTGATGATGTGGGATGGAATAGAAGGATCTGGTCCATAAATGATTGGCTACGTGACTGCTGTTCTTTGGGTTCTTTGGTAATGGTTGGTTTTATAAGACACCAGGCCTGACAGTAATACATGGGAAAGGTTTATCTCAACAGGGGCAAAAGGGTTCTGGGACAGGAATTAGCAGGGCTCATTTGGAAAGCTTTAACCTAGATCCAAAGGGGGAGGGGGTTGTAGCTGGGCTTGCACCGGTGGGGCAGTGCCCTAGCAGTGATGAAAACCAGGCGGCCTACCACCCCCCTAGAGTGAAATCAGCGTGCTCAGCTCGCTCCCTGAAGTGCCTGTACACCAGTGCACGTAGCATGGGGAATAAGCAGGAGGAGTTGGAAATCTGTGTTCGGTCAGGAGACTATGATTTAGTGTGGAGATGCATGAGAACAGTATAGTGACATCAGCACAATTCCCTGTAAGAGCTAGGAAGCACTGCAGAGTACCAGATTATATTAGTTATGGTGTCGTGCTATGCCACTGCAACTGTACCTAGCTTGTTCAGAGCTATTTAGCTCAGTGCAGTACTTTCCTATATAGAGCAGTTCAGAAACAGTGGTTTCAAGTGCTACTCTAGCTAAGTGATCACTAAGTTTTGCTGAGTTTTGGGCAGCAATATTCATCAAACATTGCAGACAGCATCACAGTTTCCACCCCATGTTAAGCAGGACTGTGGCAGAAGTAGTGTCTTCACTAGTGTGAGAAACACTGTAGCCAATAACATAGGTTCAGGCGAGGATCTCAGGATCAGGCAAGGATCTCAGGATCACAGTGCTTGCACCTCCCAATGACTCTCTTGATGGAAAACGATTAATATTTGCCTCATTAGCACTTTATTCAGCATTTCTCTCCCCTCAGGGAGTATCTGTTTTCCTTTGGACTTTGTGACTCCTGATTCCTTAAAAAAAAACTTTCTCTTAAAAACTTTTTAGTTCTTTCTTAGTTTTTAACAATTGGCAATTACAGAGACATGGTGGGACAGCTCACATGACTGGAATGTGGTCATGGATGGTTATGTCCTTCTCAGGAAAGACAGGCCAGCAAGGCGAGGTGGCGGAGTTGCTCTTTACGTGAGAGAGCAACTACAATGTATTGAGTACTGTCCAGGGACGGGTGAGGAGTGAGTTGAGAGTCTGTGGGTGAGAATTAAGGGGCAGGCTGGCATGGGGGATACTGTTGTGGGTGTCTATTGCAGGCCACCAGATCAGGATGAGGAAGCTGACGAGGCCTTCCACAGGCAGCTGACAGCAGCCTCACGATCACAGGCCCTGGTTATTGTGGGGGATTTTAACTACCCTGACATTTGCTGGAAGGCCTACTTAGCCAGCCAGCCGCAGTCCAGGAGGTTCCTTCAGTGTATTGATGACAACTTCCTGATGCAAATGGTGGATGTGCCAACACCACAACTGCTCTCTCACTCCCCCTCCTTAGATGAGGAGGGGAAGAAGTAAAGGAACGAACAACTCACAGGTTGTCTTGCTGATCACTCCTTGACTCTCCAGTTGACGAATTAGCTTATGGATGGGAATCAGGGAGTCTCGGTTGGTGCGATATTGCCTTCGGTGCACCGTTGTGGTAGCGATTGGTACCTGCTGTTCTTCAACCTTCAGCAATCCTACAATGGAAGAGTTTTCTGAAAGGCCCGGCAGGGTAGACAGGTGCCTAATCTTCTCTGTGCTCAAAGCAGCTATGCCAAGTCCCACCGGTACCCTTTTGGATCCTTGAAGTACCCTCTCTTGAGGTAGACTATGCCAAGGATGCATGGAGCCTCTGGGCCAGTCACAATGGGATGCTTTTGCCACTCATTCCCAGTTAGACTCACCTCAGCTTCCAATACAGTTAATTGTTGGGATCTCCCTGTCACTCCAGAGACACAGATGGGTTCTGTCCCCTGGTAGCCTGATGGCATTAAGGTACATTGTGCGCCAGTGTCCACTAAAGCTTTGTATTCTTGTGGTTCCAATGTGCCAGGCCATCGGGTCCACACAGTCCAATAAATCCGGTTATCCCTCTCCTCTACCTGGCCAGAGGCAGGGCCCCTCTAGTCCTGGTTGGAGTATCTGCCACTTAATTCTTGCAAATGAGAAGCAGAGGTCCCTTCATCGGGGTCAAGAATAACATCAGCTCTTCTACTGCCTCTGGGGAACTGCCCAACAGACACTGGAGCAGCATTTTTCTTAGGAGCCCCTCTTCTTTCTGCTGTATTTCCTTTCAGTTCACGTACACGAGCAGCTAGGGGTGAAGTAGGTACACCATCCCATTTCCTCATATCTTCCCCGTGGTCACGCAGATAAAACCACAAGGTGCCACGTGGTGTGTGTCTTGGATATTCTCTCTCTTGAGCAGGAAAATACTGATTCTTAGTGGCTGAAATATCACTCCGTCTGGATGAGGAGGGATATGCTCGTTCTACGAGGTGGTCAAGTCTTTCGGACAGTTTCTCCACAGCTGAGACAGGCCCGTAGCGGAACAGAGAGATTGTCTTCATATTTTTGAAGCTGGCAGGACATAGTATACACTGTTGGTCCCATCCCCTCATCCCAATGAATTCCTGCCAGTGTACTGGCATGTGATGATGGTGCATTCCGCACCAATTTACGCCACATGGATGTTGTGCACTGGACTTCATCGGGATCTTGAGGTGTCTGGGCATTGTCCAAATCACTATAAATCATCTCCAGCACAGCTAATTCCCACAGATGTTGGAGACCTTCATCCATAGTGTCCCACTTGCCTACTTGATATACAATATCTTCCTTATGGGGATACCTTTCTTTCACAGCTGCCAGGAGTCGCCTCCAGAGGCTGAGAACCTGTGTCCCTCTCCCAATTACTTTGTCAATGACCCTTTCTCTAGAGAGGGATCCCAGCTGCTTGGCTTCATTGCCTTCTAATTGTTGGCTATTGGCCCCAGTGTCCCAGCATCAAAGCAGCCAGGTGAGGATGTGTTCACCTGGGTGTCGACCATAATCCTTTCGTATTTCTCGCAACTCACTCAGGGATAGGGATCGAGTGGTTTCTGATTCCTTTATGATTTCCATCTCTTCTTCCTGCTGTTTTTGTGATGGCTCTGCTTTAGAGGTGCCTGCCTTCTCCTCTTCTCCCTCTTTCTTAGGAGAAGCTTCTTCCCTTACTAAACGAGCTGACTTCCGTTTCCATTGTTTTGACTTGACTATGGGGGCGACTGATACCATAGTTGGTTGATCCTCCGAGTCAGTCACAGCACGTGTTATCTGGTCATCAGATTCAGAGACTTCCTCCCTCTCTTCAAGGTGCTGGATGATGTTAAACAGTGTTTGATAGGAGTAAGCCAAGACCCAGCACAATGCTGCAAGCTGCCGTTCTCCGGCATTATCAGGGTCAGGGCATACGACTCTCAAATATTCTATCAGGTTTTTAGGATTTTGCACTTGTTCAGGGGTGAAGTTCAAAACTATTGGAGGAGACACCCGTGACAGGTACCTGCCGATATCCTCCCACACACCTTGCCACCTGCCCCAAGACTGTTTCGGGACAGATTCCCGGGTAACCTTTCTAAACAATCGACTAATCTTAGAGAGAAGAGGAAACCCGTTATTCAGAATTAGAAATAGTAATATATGGGTTACACATGGATATTCAAAATACTCAGAAACTGTTGTAATTAGCCCACTGTGAAAGAAGGAGGAGGTACCATTCCTGATATTATTCATAAACTGACTTCCAGATGAGGAAAGGAAGGCAGTGTAATTCTGAACATTCTCTAAAAGATAGTTTCCATGAGACCCAAATGATAACAGTGCAGAGCCTGAATGCCAGATTAAACTCAAGGCCAGTGCTTGGCAGCACAGCGAATTAAAAAAAAACGAACACAGATTGTAGCACATTCTAGGATCGGATATAGAGGAGAAAGGAGAACATGACACGGATTGCATGACACATGATCAAACAAGCCAATATTAACAGGACACTGAACATGGTGACTAGCAAGTAAGTGTGTTAGTTGTAAGCGTTTTAATCAATTCTACTGTTATCTCAACCCTTCGAGCCCCACGTTGGGCGCCAAAAAGGACTGTGGTGGTTTTACCGTGCTAGGCAGCTGAACACCACAACCGCTCTCTCCCTCCCCCTCCTTAGATGAGGAGGGGAAGAAGTAAAGGAAAGAACAACTCACAGGTTGAGATAAGGATGATTTAATTAAAGGAAAAAAATAAATAATAATTAAGGAAAGATTATTATTAATTAAACAATTTAACTAAATTTAACTGAACAATTAACAATTTAACTAAATGGGGGAAAAAAAAGGGAAAGGGGAAAAGGGAGGGGGAAAGGGAAAACTAAACAAAACAAGTAAAGGCTACGTGGAAGTGCAGAGGAAAGAAATTACTTGCTTGACCACGTCCTTGAAGCAGGGCCTCAACGCACGTAGCCGGTGTTCGGGAGGAGGACAGACGTTTTTGCAACGAGAGCCCACCCCTCCCCTCTTCTTCCTTTTTCCACCTTTTATTGCTGAGTGTGACATCATATGGTATGGAATATCCCTTTGGTTGGTTGAGGTCAGCTGCCCTGGTGATGTTTCTTTTCTCACATCTTTGCCCACCCCCTAGGAGGGTTAGAGAGAGTCCTGATGCTGTGCCAGCACTGCTCAGCAGCAGACACAACACTGGTGTGATACCCCTGCTGTTTTAGCTACCAGTGCAGAGCACAGCACTGTATGGGCTGCTGCAGGGAAAGTTAACATCCCAGCCAGACCCAGTACAGAGAGGAGCGCTGCTGTATCTTGTCCTCACTAATGAGGAGGAGCTGGTTGAAGTGGTGAAGGTTGAGGTACAAGGTACTTGAAGGTAAAGGGGACCCAGATAGCTGGTTAGCATTCAAGGGCTGCTTCTTCCGAGCTCAAGCTCAGAGCATCCCAACAGGTAGGAAGTCAAGAAAGAGGACCAGGAGAGCTGTATGGTTAAACAGGGAATTGCTAGGCAAACTCAAGTGGAAGAGGAGAGTCTACAGATCATGGAAGGAGGGGCTGGCCTCTTGGGAGGAATATAAGGCTGTTGTCAGAGGATGTAGGGAGGCAACTAGGAAAGCTAAGGCCTCTCTAGAATTAAACCTTGCAAGAGGGGTCAGGGACAACAGAAAGGGTTTCTTCAAATAAGTTGCAGATAAAACTAACACTAGAGGCAATGTAGGCCCACTAATGAATGAGGTGGGTGCCCTGGTGACAGAAGATAAAGAGAAGGCGGAGTTACTGAATTCCTTCTTTGTCTCTGTCTATAATGCCAGAGGCTCTTCTGAGGAGCCCCATACTCCTGAGGCCCCAGACGAAGTCGGAATAAAGGAGTTTGCCTTAGTTGATGAGGACTGGGTTAAGGACTGATTAAGCAAGCTGGACATCCACAAGTCCATGGGTCCTGATGGGATGCATCCGCGGGTCCTGAGGGAGCTGGTGGAAGTCATTGCTAGGCCCCTCTCCATCATCTTTGCTAAGTCATGGGCATCGGGAGAGGTGCCTGAGGACTGGAGAAAAGTAAATGTCACTCCAGTCTTCAAAAAGGGCAAGAAGGAGGACCCGGGTAACTATAGACTGGTCAGCCTCACCTCCATCCCTGGAAAGGTGATGGGACAACTTATCCTTGGCATTGTCTCCAGTCATATCAAGGGTAAGAGGGTCATTAGGAGCAGACAACATGGCTTCACCAAGGGGAAGTTGTGCTTGACCAACCTGATAGCCTTTTATGAGGACATAACCAGGTGGATAGATGATGGAAAGGCAGTGAACGTGGTCTATCTTGATTTCAGTAAAGCCTTTGACACCGTTTCCCATAGCATCCTCGCAGCTAAACTGAGGAAGTGTGGTCTGGACGATCAGGTAGTGAGGTGGACTGTAAACTGACTGAAGGGAAGAAGCCAGAGGGTTGTGGTCAATGGGACGGAGTCGAATTGGAGTCCTGTATCTAGTAGAGTCCCTCAAGGGTCGGTACTAGGACCAGTGTTGCTTAATATATTCATTGATGACTTGGATGAGGGAATGGAGTGTGCCATCAACAAGTTTGCTGACGACACTAAACTGGGAGGAGTGGCTGACACGCCGGAAGGCTGTGCTGCCATCCAGCGGGACCTAGAACGGCTGGAGAGTTGGGCAGGGAAAAACCTAATGAAATACAATGAGGGCAAGTGTAGAGTCCTGCATCTGGGCAAGAAGAACCCCAGACACCAGTATAAGTTGGGGACTGCCCTGCTGGAAAGCAGCGAAGGGGAGAGGGACCTGGGGGTCCTGGTGGACAGCTAAATGACCATGAGCCAGCACTGTGCCCTTGTGGCCAAGGCCAATGGCATCCTGGGTGGGGATCAGAAGGGGTGTGGTTAATAGGTCAAGAGAGGTTCTCCTCCCCCTCTACTCTGCCCTAGTGAGACCATATATTGCGTCCATATATTGGAATATTGCATCCAGTTCTGGGCCCCTCAGTTCAGGGACAGGGAACTTCTTGAGAGAGTCCAGCGCAGAGCCACAAGGATGATTAAGGGAGTGGAGCATCTCCCTTACAAGGAAAGGCTGAGGGAGCTAGGTCTCTTTAGCTTGGAGCAGAGGAGACTGAGGGGTGACCTTATTAATGTTTATAAATATGTAAAGGGTGAGTGTCAGGAGGATGGAGCCAGGCTCTTCTCGGTGACACCCAATGATAGGACAAGGGGCAATGGGTACAAGCTGGAACATAGGAGGTTCTGCTTAAATATGAGGCAAAACTTCTTCACGGTGAGGGTGACAGAACACTGGAACAGGCTGCCCATAGGGGTTGTGGAGTCTCCTTCTCTGGAGACTTTCAAAACCCGCCTGGACGTGTTCCTGTGTGACCTAATCTAGGTGTTCCTGCTCCGGAAGGGGGATTGGACTAGATGATCTTTCAAGGTCCCTTCCAATCCCTAACATTCTGTGATTCTGTGTAATCTCCTTAGCCTTAATAGATAACACAATTACCAGTATTGAACTGCAACTACTGAATCTGAAGCAGGTATTGAAAAATTGCTTTCATTTGCTGTTTCAGTTTCCTCAGCTAGTGCAATTTGTCCAGCGGTACGGATAGAAGATTAAAGTGTAATTTTGCAGTGCTGATTCATTCTGTGTCTCCTTGGGTTTGAACCTGTAGGCCTTTACATTCAACATATCCTGATAGACAAGTTTTACATCTAGATATATGTCAGAAAATTAATTGATATCGTATTATTTTGTTTTTTAGTGCAAGGACTGTGTTTTGCAGGTAGCTGCACTGGCAAGAAAATGAATTGTGAATTAGTATAGTTTGCATGGCATTTCATCTAAGAGGTCTGACTATTATTTACCTTTCCACTATTTACTTAACACTCACCGACCAAGCTATGTTTGTTGTGTAACTTTTAATGTCTGTCTGAATTCGATCCACAGATTCTTTTTGAGAGAAGAATCAGCATTTAGCTGAAGATGCCCAAAGGTTCAGTGATTACACTTAGCAAAGACTGAGGTTTAGAATTCAGATGGTGGTTTCCATGAACCATTTAAGCCAAGAGTCCTCTAGTATCTTGTGAAGTACATAAATGTCGTCACTGTAATGTGAAAAGAAAAAGAAAATATAGATTAGGGGGAGGAGTTTTCCAAGTGGTAAGTGGAGCTGTAGCTTTCTATAGGACAGAGTGTAGGAGCTCAGCATCCTTATCTTATTGCCTCCACTCCTTATCTCCAAAACTTCCACTGACTTCAGTGAGACTGTGATTTTTTACATTGGACTCTTCAAGGCATAGACCCTGATCTTACAGATAAAGTGGAAAGTGTACACACTATGTTGCTGATGATAAAATCACTTGCCTTGCAGTGAGTCCATGTTACAGTCGTGAATTTCTGGCTGTTCTTCCTGTATTTCCCAAAGTACAAAGTAAACAGTCTTCCAGTATTCTTAGAGATGGAGAAAAGCTCTGATACATGGAAAATTCATCATCCAGAAAATTCGGTTAGGTCTGCCTTTACATGCTGACAATGATGGCTCCACAAAGAGTTGCACAGTAATGCTACTCTTGAACTATAAATAGGGAACTGCAGAACAACCTCTGGCTCATAAATATTGGCCAAAAGCAGCTAAATGAGCAGAGATGCAATATCCCAGACAATGTATTTCCAACTGGAAATGTAAAATACTTTGAAATGTTTCGTATTATCAAGTTTATTTCCTGGTGAACACACAATGCAGAACGTAAATAAGAGGCAACTCTCTCAAAACAGACTATGCCTAAGCTTAGCTATTTTAAGTAGAAGCATCCCAGAAAACAGCAGCCAAGTTTTTCATTTCAAATTCAGCCAAATGTTGCTGCTAGCTCATTGGGGCTGCATTTTCTCAAGTGTCCAATTCCAGTGCTGGCTCCCAAGCTCAGCATATTTTTTTACTTTGAGAGTCCCGGTGGAAGCTGGTGGGATAGTTTTTGTTGGTCCTTCTATGTGATGACACATAGCTGTCCCAGTTTCACAGGTAAATGCTGCCAGGTTTGCTCCCTTTCCCAGTACTGAACTCTGCAGTTAAACACCCTCAGCCAAGACCTGGCCCAGAGCTCCTGGGATTTTGCTTCTGCTGTTCCAGTTGGGATCACACAGTCTCTTTGACACCCCGGTTTTCTCCAACTTGGAAATGGTTTTCCACACATTTAGGATTTCCTAAGCATGCAGGGCTCCTATGTGTAAACCAAAAGAGAAGCTGATTTGTATGTGAACTGTCAAGTCTGCATGAGATGTATTAACCACCTCTGTCAAGGGGGAATTGCCCTTGATTTCTCTCCTCTCTGTATAGAGAATAGTTCTGCTTGAGTGAAGAGCAATTGTTATAAGGTTGCTGTAATGATTCTTGACCTGCTAGCTTTGACTTTCAAGAGTTTCTGTCCCTTGTGTAGAGAGCTGACCACTGCATGCAGAGCAGAAGCTGAAATTCTGTGCTTTACTAACAGGGAACTGCATTGAACTGGCACCTGTTTCTGAGTTTGTTAATATGCCAGTATTCACCAACCAGAGCCCTTGCTCTTCCCAGCCTACTAGGCTTTTTTTCTCAGACAGCTAGCCTGGACTTCTTCTTTTAGATCATTCCCTCACTGTCTGCTTGGCTGATGTTTTAAGAGACCTGTGTTTTGATTTCTTTCTCCTCCTCCATTTTTGGGAGCTCATGAACGTTAACCTGGCTGTTGTACTTGGAGACATGACATTGTGTTCATTTACATAGCTGGTTTCTGTAACCTTATTTGATTTCACTGTATGTTTTCAGGCAAGCAGCAATACAAAACTGAATACTGTATTCATTAGTACTCTTCAAATTAAAATAATACATACTCTGTTCACCTTCACTATAAACAGTAGTGCCCAAATTTTTTAAAGACATTTTTCCTGTGTGTAGCTGGGAGGTGATCAGCTGATGAGGAGAATATTTAAACTCACAAATATAATTTGGTTAGTTAACTTGATAGAAAGTATTGACTGTTTTGTATTTGTCATATAGTCCCTCCTTGTACACTAATGAGGAGTACCTAAATTTGGACCCTTGGTGAGTCCTAACTTGTGGAAAACTTTGAACATGTCTCTGGAAATACATCCCTTATAAGACTTTGTAAATTGATGTACAAAACCATGGGAAATATTTTGAAACTCTTGGCCATAGGAGTTCTTCAGCTCTGCTTCAGACTGCTGCAGTTTTCTTTCTTTTCCAGAATCTTTGTCAGACACTCTGGTGCTCAGTGAAAGGCTGCTCCAAACTGGATGCTGCTGTGAATGGAACATCCTGGATTTTGGTGACCTTTTGCCAAATCCTTCAAATATCAAGCAAATATTTCTTCTGTGGCTTAAAAAGTTTGTCTATTTTCACCTGTTTTCTCAGCAGCCAGAATTTCAGTGTAGAGCTGCATGTCTCCCTCATGATCTATGAGGTCCTTAATGTTTGCAACTTTATTCTTACATTCTATTAACATAATTTGAAGTGTTTTCTTGGTGCTAAACTCTAGCTTACAAGAATTCTAGCTTCCTCAGGCAAGCTTTCAGGGGACATGCATTTAGACAGAGAGTTGACCAAGTCCTGTGCTGATCCTTCATCTAACATCATTTTGTATGACTGTTTATGGGGATAGGTGGCTATTGTGGGCTCACTGTTTCCAGTTTTGTCCAGCCATGGCATTAACTACTGTACTGAAGTACATCTGGCAGTTCTCCAATCAACTTTGCATTAGCAAAAAAATGAATTTCTCTCATTACTAGAAACTTGTCCAATTTTAAATACAGCTCTTTGTATGACACAAGCAAGATCAACAAAGGAAGAGGAAACAGAAATTCATCAGCCAGGATATCAATTTATAGTTACCCTGCATTGCTCTGAGACCAGGGGAGCAGTATTTGTTGGCTGTCAGGCACAGGATGAAACTGTCACTCAGCAGAGGCACCTCTGCAGTACCCAGGGAGATTTTAGTAAAATGTCTTAATATTGGTGCCTTGAACTTCCTACTGACTGGCAATTTTTAGGCCTACTGCTTTGCTCAGCAAAGAATTTCAGCTTGCTTAACATGAACAAATTGTTGTGGCACTTGGCTAGACCAGGGTCTTGGAACAGACCAGGAGCACAAGACAGTTCCTCTGCTGGATGTGACAGTGGATAGCTTTTCTTTCAGTCAAATAGCTCTGACTGGGGCCTACAGGAAAGCTGGGGAGGGACTCTTTGTCAGGGAGTAGAGTGATAGGACAAGAGGGAATGGCTTTAAACTAAAAGAGGGGAGATTTAGGTTAGATATTAGGAAGAAATTCTTTACTACGAGGGCAGTGAGGCACTGGAACAGGTTGCCCAGAGAAGCTGTGAATGCTCCATCCCTGGAAGTGCTCAAGGCCAGGCTGGATGGGGCCTTAGCCAACCTGATCTAGTGGATGGCATCCCTGCCTATGGCAGGGGGGTTGGAACTAGGATGATCTTTAAGGTCCCTTCCAACCCAAACCATTCTACGATTCTGTGACTATGCTGGAGGGTTTCTAGGGTAGTGATATGAGGGCAGAGGTTATGTCCTTCTTGGCTTTGACCATGGTTTCGATTCTAGCACATCCTCTGTTTATACAGCTTATTTATCAAACTTGTGTCCTTTGACTCTCCTAAGCCTGAGTTTCAAATTTCCAGTTCCCAAAGACCAGCATCTGTGAGGTGGGGCAGGTGCCTGTTTGTCTCTTTTTACTCCATGCATGGACTAGAATAAGGCCGGGCCCTTACAGAGAATCTTGGAAACCCACAGATCGCTTTTGCTGCAGTTTTTCTCTTCTCTATTGCACATCTATTCAAAACAAGCCTGGATATGTCAGACCCACCAGTATTATCTCCATTTCATAAATTGCCAACCAGGAAAAAAGTCAACTGTTTGAAATAATTTATTAACTGTCAGCGTTAATTTATTATTATTAATAATTTATTAACTATATTAATTAATATTAATTAACAATAATTAATAATTTATTAACTGCCAACCCTTGACTGACACACAGAAGATGAGAAGCAATCATTTCACTGCTCACTGAGAGAGATTGGCAGCACTGATCAGGAGTTATAAATTATCTGAAATCACTCAGTCATCAGCTGATAAAAAACAGTTGCTTAGCCTTGGCAATCTTACTCCCAAATTCCTCCTTTCCCCTCACTGATGACTGTTGTTTTTGCCAGTTTCCTGTCCCTTTCTCCATCCCAATTGATGGCCTTGTTACTGCTCAACTCAGCCAGCTGGCTGTTAATATATCAGCAACAGAAAGGGGGGAGGTATGGCAGGTGTGAGGGTACTGGGCTCTAGCTGTTTCCTACTCTAGTGGTGTTTATCAGGTCTCTGCCACTTAGTAGTTAGTATTACTACCATTGCTTTGGTAGCTGCTTCTAATTATGCTATTTCTTGTTAGTAAATGTCAGAGAAAGCCAGTGGATAGTGTGGTAAAGATATAGTGTCGTTCTCTATGCATTGCACTTCAATGTCCTGCTGGAATATTTTCTGAGAAAATATCTTTGTTTTCATTTCAGCAAACCCCTATGAGCTCTACTGTTGCCCAATAGTTAGCTGTTTTTCAGAGATGTTGGATGCAGCCACTGATGGTACTCCTTGCTTTGAAGGAAGGCACAGCAGAGATATCTGCATTAATAGCATGTGTAAGGTATTGGGTATATTTGCATGTTTCTTTCTCTACAGTTTTTTTCTATGTGGTTATGGGAAAATACTTAATGCTTGTGTGGGTTGTTGTGTTTTTTGTATGTTTGTTTTTGAAGATCCATGACAGATGCTTCATTTTATTGCATTTTTAATGATTGTGGAAATAAGTTCATAAAAACAATTTTTCTCAGTAGACATGAGAGTAATTTCTATGAGTTTTAATTAATCCAGTAGCCCGAGGACTAATTATTTTTGGTACCTTCAAACTCCTCTTTTCTTCTGTTGCTTTAAAACAACAGTTTAAGAAAGCCTGTTTGTTTCTGGTGAAACATTTTCATGAGTGGTAGCTTTAGGGTTGTGATTAGTGTCACTACTATGTGGCTTTATTTTGAAAATGCTGTTTAGTATTGCACACTATGTAGCGGTTCTGAACTGACTCTGTAGTAGAACCAGATGCTTTTAGCACCAAAAGGCACACTGTACTAATACACGTTAAGAATACTAGTAAAAGCAAGATCAATATTCCTATAAACAATTGCTTAAGCCAAAAAAGGTTGGGTAACCAAGAGGTCAGTTTGTTCCATAATTCTTGAAAACACCATGAGGTGTCATCTTTAGTAACTTCCTGCAATATCTTGGTATGTTCCCAACTCTCCTGTAAATCTGTGGCAATTCTTCCACTTTGATCCACATACATACAGTAGCTAGTACTTATTACTGTGCATACTCCCTCTTTGGGAGGCTAATAAAAGATCTAGAGCTATTCTGTTTTGCAATACTACTTCTGACAAACTGGATACTTCTGTTTGGATTGCCTGGATGGCATCTAAGGTTTTGTTCTCAATGCCTTCTATTGTGGCCGAAATGTTTACTATTGCTCTTTCTAATTCACTCACCCATAACCAAGGAAGATACCACCTAACAAAGCAATGAAAAGCAGATGGTCTCTCTATTAAAGGATTCCATCTTTGAATCTGTTTGAGAGGTGATCTAAGCCATCCTCCTTGAGAGTGGAGGGAGGCATGTATTGACATATTGGGGACTACCACGCCTAAGGTACAGGTCCCTTTCCAATTTTCAGGTAACATTTTATAGGCTGTGCCATTATACAACCAATACTATCCACGCCCTTTTGGTACGGGCCAGGCAGTAGTAATGTTAGGGTTCAAAGAGGTTCTGATATCTGAAGTCTGATCACAAGTAGTGTGGCTTCCTACATATGTACCTCTCTCACAGTCTACCTTTCCCATACCTTTTGGGGGATTACACCTTCAAACACACTGTCCTGGTTCCAGTTAGGACAGAGTTAATTTTTCCTCATAGTAGCTGGTAGGGTGCTATGTTTTGGATTAGGATGAGAAGAGCGCTGATAACATGCCGATGTTTTAATTGTTGCAGAGCAGTGTTTACACCAGGCCAAGGACTTTTCGGCTTCTCGCTCTGTCCTGCCAGCGAGCAGGCTAGGGGTGCAGCAGGAGCTGGGAGGGGACAGACCCAGGACAGCTGACCCAAACTGGCCAAAGGGGTATTCCATACCATCTGACGTCATGCTAAACAATATATAGGGGTGGCTGGCCGGGGTGGGGGCCCCGGCTGCTCGGGGATAGGCTGGGCATCGGTCAGCGGGTGGTGAGCAATTGCATTGTGCATCACTTGTTTCTTACACATTATTATTATTAATACTATTATCATTATCACTATTATTATTATTGTTATTATTATATTCCTGTCTTAATAAACTGTCTTTATCTCAACTCACCGGCTTCACTTTCCCGTTTCTCTCCCCCATCCCAGCGAGGGAGGGGGGAGGGTGAGCGAACGGCTGTGTGGTGTTTAGCTGCCAGCCAGGTTAAACCACAACACACACAATAGGGGGCATCAATTTCAAGACTAGTAATTTCTAATTTTTGGTTCCTATCAGTGGCTACATTCCAAGTCGGGCTCATTCACAATTCTGGTGTAAATTCCTCTTTAGGTATTGGTATAACAATCAAAGAAATTGTCTTTCCTCCATGTTCAGGTATTTGAGTACATATCCAACAATTGGTCTTGTTTAGAATCAGGGAGATATTCTGTGTTAACGTATAATGTGTATTAAGATTCCATGTAGCAATAGCAATACTTATAACTACTAGTGGTTTTATAACTTGAAACATTTCGGCATCTGTGTAATCGTGCTTTGGAGGTCCAGTCACTTCTGAAGTCCACTGTCCATCAGAAGCCTTCTTTACCTGGCTGTAATGAATCCAGGCAGATCATTCTCCGATCTTGATTGCAGTGAAGGTGGTGAGGAATATCTGGAATGGTTCCTCCCGCTTTCCTTCTAGTGGCTCACCGGAAAAATTCTTTATATAAATCCACTCTCCAGGTTTAAAAGGTTGAATGGGGTGATCTAATCTCCTTGGCCTTGTGACTAAAATGTTCTTATTGATTTGTTCTAGTTGCTTGCCCAAAACTATAATATGCTGTCATAAATATTGGTTTCCTACTTGTGTTAGATCTTCTCCTTTGTACGGCGTTTGGTAAGGCTTGCCATACAATATTCCAAAGGGGCTTAGTTTTTCCTTGGTACTAGGCCTTGTTCT
The DNA here is from genome assembly GCF_964211835.1 of Anser anser. NCBI lineage: Eukaryota > Metazoa > Chordata > Aves > Anseriformes > Anatidae > Anser > Anser anser. The sequence continues at coordinate 91,201 of NW_028154228.1, read as the reverse complement.
AATTCTAAGAAGTGCCATGGGTAGTGCCTGATACCAATATATATTGGTTTCTTGACAGATTTTAGCAATCTGTTGTTTTATCAAATTAATAATTTTTCTTTCACTTTGTCATTTGTCTGTGGCCTATACAGAGTGGGTTGTTGCCAATCAATCCCCAGAACTTCAACTTGTTGGGTCAGTTCTGCAGTGAAGTGTGGTCCCCTGTCAGATGACATTACTGAGGGTACACCAAATCTCAGTATAATTTCATTCAACAATACTTTGGACTAGCTTTGTTAGTTCTACACGGGAATGCTCCTGGCCATCTGGAAAAGGTGTCTGTTAGTACCAATAGACATCTAAACCCCCCTTTTTCTTGGGAGTTCAAAAAAATCAATTTGCCACTGTTCCCCAGGAACATTTCCCTTCCCTATTGTTCCCATTTGGGGTTTGATTCCTGTCTGTGGGTTATTTTTAAGACATATGACACATAGTTTCGATACCTGTCAGACAGTGGTATACAAGTTACATCCTATCCATTTTCTGCTTAAAAACTCATATAATGCTTCAGCTCCCCAGCATGTTTTATTATGTTCTTCAATTACCATCTGATATAATAGTTTGGAGGGTACCATGATTCTACCATCATTTATTTGTGCAAAACCTGTAGGTAATATTTTTCCATTTACATCTTCAATTAATTGCTTATTGATCTTAGAATATTCTACTTCATTCTCTAAGGCTTTTGTTAATTCCTGGTTTTCTGTTCCTGGTACTAGTGCCAAAATTTGACTCTCCGATGTCCATTCTACTGCCCCTTTGGTTTCTGTATCAGCCAATCTATTTCCTCTTTCAATATCAGTATCCCCTGTTTGATGTCCTTTACAGTGCATAATGGCAACTTTAATAGGCAGGTATACTGCTTGGAGTAACTTCAGTATCTCTTCTTCATGTTTAATTGAAGATGGTAAGAGTCCTCTCTCCTTCCGAATTGCCATATGTGCACACACTACACCAAAGGCATATTTCAAATCTGTCCAAATGTTAATTCTTTTCCCTTTTGCCAGCTCAAGAGCTCTTATCAAGGCGATGATTTCTGCTTTTTGGGCTGATGTTCCAGGGGAAAGAGGCTTTGCCTCAATTGCCTTATTAAGCATTGTTACCACATACCCTGCGAGGCGAACTCCCTGGTGAACGAAGCTGCTGCCATCTACATACCAGTTCTCTCCATCTTCTATGGGTGTACCCTTTAAGTCCCGTCGACTGGATTATACAATTTCCATAGTCTCGATGCAGTTGTGAATGGGTGATTTGGAAACTTCCTTACTGAGGAAAGAGGCTGGGTTCACAATATTAGTGACTACAATCTTCACATCATCGGATTCTCTTAGGATGGCATGGTATTTCATAAATCTTGAAGGGGAAAGCCAATGGTTTCCCTTTTGTTCTAGTACTGCTGACACTGTGTGTGACACTAGAACAGTCACCTTCTGGCCCAAAGTGAACTTTAGGGTTTCTTGGATATGTAGGATAACTGCGGCCACCACCTGCAAACATCCTGGCCACCCCTTGCTTACTTCATCTAGCTGTTTGAAGAAATATGCTACTGCCCTCTTGCAGGGACATAAATGCTGGGTGAGTACCCCCAGTGCCATTCCTTGGTTTTCATGTGAAAACAACAAAAAGGGTTTAGACACATCTGGCAACCCCAGTGATGGTGCGGGCATCAGTTATTTTCAGGTATTCAAATGCCTTATGGGTCTCAGGGGCTCAAATCAGCTGGACAGAACTTTCCTTTATCAACTCATATAATGTCTTAGCTACGTTTCCGTAGTTATAAATCCGAAGTCAACACCAACCTGTCATTCCTAGGAATGCTTTACGTTCTTTTACCATTGTGGGTAATGGAGTTTGGCAAATTGCCTCCTTCTGCTCAGGTCCAAGTTCTTGCTGTCCACTGGATAATTCATAGCCTAGATAGGTGACTTGTTGCTGTATCAGCTGGGCTTTCTGTTGAGAAACTCGATTAATCCGATTAATTAATCTGAGAAAATTTAGTAAGCTAATAGTCCATTCTACACATTCCTCTTCTTCTTTGGTAGCTATTACTAGCAGGTCGTCTACATATTGCAAGTGTCCCCTTTCCTGAAGGGGTTTTCCAAGCTTCAAGATCACGGGCTAGCTGGTTCCTGAATATGGTGGGGCTATTCTTGAACACCTGTGGTAACACAGTCCAAGTAAGCTGAGTTTTTCTACCTGTATTGGGATTTTCCCATTCAAAGGCAAAGAGTTTCTGGCTTTCAGTTGCCGCAGGCAGGCAGAGAAAGATATCCTTTAAATCTAGTACCATGAACCAAACTTGACTGTTTTCTAATTTTGTCAAGAAGTTATAGGGGTTGGCTACTACAGGGTATAAATCTTTTGTGATCCTATTGATGGCCCTTAAATCCTGGACTATACAATAGGTTCCATCTGCCTTTCTAACTGGGAGGATAGGAGTATTATATTCTGACTCACATTCTACTAATAGTCCATATTCAAGGAAGTTGTTAATTAGTCCTTCCATTCCCCTTCTGTCTTCCACCTTTAGTGGAATGTCCTGGTTCCAGTTAGGACAGAGTTAATTTTCCTCCTAGTAGCTGGTAGGGTGCTATGTTTTGGATTAGGATGAGAAGAGCGCTGATAACATGCTCATGTTTTAATTGTTGCAGAGCAGTGCTTACACCAGGCCAAGGACTTTTCAGCTTCTCGCTCTGTCCTGCCAGCGAGCAGGCTGGGGGTGCAGCAGGAGCTGGGAGGGGACAGACCCAGGACTGCTGACCCAAACTGGCCAAAGGGGTATTCCATACCATCTGACATCGTGCTGAACAATATATAGGGGTGGCTGGCTGGGGTGGGGGGGGCCGGCTGCTCGGGGATAGGCTGGGCATCGGTCAGCGGGTGGTGAGCAATTGCATTGTGCATCACTTGTTTCATACGCATTATTAATACTATTATCATTATTGTTATTATTATATTCCTGTCTTAATAAACTGTCTTTATCTCAACTCACAGGCTTCACTTTCCCGTTTCTCTCCCCCATCCCAGCGAGGGAGGGGGGAGGGTGAGCGAACGGCTGTGTGGTGTTTAGCTGCCAGCCGGGTTAAACCACAACAGTATTGCTTTTGGCATACCCTGGGAGAGTTCTCCTTTAAATCAATTTTTACAAGCACTGCATTCTTTGCTTTCCCAGGTATTCCTGTAGCCCAGACTCCTGGATACACTTGGTTCATAATTACACCCATCCAGGGAGTCTTGTCTGGAGCTTTCTCTGGACTTGCCAGGGATAGACTTAAGAGCTTAATATATTACTTTTATTGCAATTTTCCCTTGTCCAAAAGAAATTTTGCATCCATTTTTTCCAGCAAGTCCCTTCCTTACAAGGGCCTTGGTGAATTGGCTAAGTATAAAAATTGATGTATTCCAATCATTTTTCCCAATTTAAATTTCAAGGGTTTTAAATAGAACGCCTTTTCCTGTTGGACAGTTGCTCCTATTACATTTACAGACTCAGTGCTTTCCGGAATCAATTTTTGGCTTAACACAGAGAAAGAAGCTCCTGTATCGAACAAAAAATCCACGTCTCTTTCTTTGTTCCCTAGCTTTATTTCAACCAGTGGATCTGCTAGGTTAGATGCCTCAGGTTCCTGTCATCCCTGCTCTGTGAGGGTGACTGTTGCGAGTCTATTCTGCAGCTTAGGGCAATCTTTTTTCCAATGTCCTTCCTTCTTGCAGTACGCACACTGGTTCTGTCCTAATGTTCTTCTAAACCCTGCTGAAGTCCTTCTTTAACCTTTTTCAATTCCCCCTTGCCCCCCCCCCCCCCCACCCCTTCTCTCTTTCTGTTCTAGTGCTGCCACTGTTGCCGTGGCTTTCACCTTACAGAGTTTTTTTTTTTTTTCCTTCACATCTTCCCTATTCCTAAATACTTTCCACGCTGCATTCAATAACCTTTCTGGGTCTCTCAAGTCTGGCTCTTCCAACTTCTGTAATTTCTGGTATCTGGGGCTGCTTGCCCCAGAAAGAGGCTAGCCAATTGCCTCTATTTGTCTTCCGAAGCCAGGTCCAAATTGGTGTATTTTCTCATAGCATTTTGAAGTTGGTTCAAAAATTCTGTAGGAGTTTCTTTTGGACCTTGTTGGATACTATATAGGGTTGAATAATTTATGGCTTTCAGAACTGCGTTCTCAGTTTGCAATTTAAGCAGATTTCTGTATTCACATAACCGTTCATTATTTCCGGGGTGATTAGAGTCCCAGTGGGGGTTGGTCAGGGGAACACAATCATCTACAGTTCCCTGAGCGGTTCCATTGGCAATCTGAGCTTGCACATGAACTTGGGCTGTTTTAAGAGTTAGCTGCTTTTCTGTTTCCGTCATTTCCCCCAACATTAGATCAATATCCCCCCAGTCTGGATCCTGATTTTTAACTATTAAGTCAAATCGCCTTGCTACTTTATCTGGGTCATCTCAGTAGCACTTGGCCATGTCCTTCCAAGTTTCTAATATTCCTGTGGAAAAAGGAACCTTTATGCAAGCTGGCCCTTTGGGCCCTACAAGTTGTCGAAGGGGGCTATCACCTGAGGTTCCCCTCTCTGGGGTACGATTTCTTTGGTTTTGTTATGGGCTCTTGTCATAATGGATGAGCCCCGAGCCACTCCTTCTTCCCCTCTTCCCTCTTGAGAGTGGGTGGCAAAGGAAGAGGAATTTCAGGTGGAGGTTGGAGACAAGGATATCCCAAATTTTCTGGCAATTCTATTTCATCCTCTGCCATTTTGTTAGATAATTTCAGGCACCTTTGCCCAATGCTGCAGCCTGAACAACATCTCCTAAGTTTAGGTAGTTTTCCCTGTTCTCTCTCCAGGGCCAATACTAAGAGGTCCCATGGGGCTAAGTTTACTCTGCAGTCCTTTTGCCATTCAGGATCATTTCTCAATGTAAAGAACATATCTGCAGATGTCACTTCATCCCACTTCCCGTCTTAGAAAAAGCATTCATTGTAACATAGTATTATATTTTATAGTCCCATTAAGAGGCCACTTCTCCCTGTCCTCTAGAATATAGAGAGGCCACCATTGGTTACAATACTTAAATAAGGTCTTACGATTAACATTTCCTCTGGGTGGCCTGCCACTTTCCTTCCACTGGGCCAAGATACAACCCAGAGGGGTCTTTTTATTAGTATGTCCTGGTTCCAGTTAGGACAGAGTTAATTTTCCTCCTAGTAGCTGGTAGGGTGCTATATTTTGGATTAGGATGAGAAGAGCGCTGATAACATGCTGATGTTTTAATTGTTGCAGAGCAGTGTTTACACCAGGCCAAGGACTTTTCAGCTTCTCGCTCTGTCGTGCCAGGGGGCAGGCTAGGGGTGCAGCAGGAGCTGGGAGGGGACAGACCCAGGACAGCTGACCCAAACTGGCCAAAGGGGTATTCCATACCATCTGATGTCATGCTAAACAATATATAGGGGTGGCTGGCCGGGGTGGGGGGGGCCGGCTGCTCGGGGATAGGCTGGGCATCGGTCAATGGGTGGTGAGCAATTGCATTGTGCATCACTTGTTTCATACGCATTATTATTATTAATACTATTATCATTATCACTATTATTATTATTGTTATTATTTTCCTGTCTTAATAAACTGTCTTTATCTCAACTCACCGGCTTCACTTTCCCGTTTCTCTCCCCCATCCCAGCGAGGGAGGGGGGAGGGTGAGCGAACGGCTGTGTGGTGTTTAGCTGCCCGCCGGGTTAAACCACGACATCGTAGTACTTGGAATTGCTCCCCTTATGATGTCATTTCTCAGTTTCTTACGCTTTCTCCGTCTCCGGCCGTATTCCTTGCAGAATAGCGAAACCCTGGATCAGGACTCCGTACTGGCTTTGCAGCGACACTGTGTCTCACTCACACAGCACAATCACACAAAGAGGTCCTTTACACCTTTCACTCAAGCAACACACAAAACAGCAATCACTCCTACAACTAGTATCATTTATTGCAAGAAATTTCTCAGTATAAATCGTTATCCATTAAGCGTTTTCTGTTATTCAATGTCAAGAACACATCCAGGGAGAGGGTACCAGCTGCGTTGCCAAACTCACAAAGTGAAAACTCAATAACCAAAATTATTAAGCATGTATTCTTTATGATGGGGATGGGCGTGTGGGGGATTGCTCCACCTAACACAAACACACACCAAGGGTTACTGGCAGTTTACTTATATTAGTGGGACAAATACATATTCATTTCATTTCCCGTAAGTCTCTTGCATGTTCACCAAGTCTCTGAAGAATCATTAATAGAGGTTCCTGCCCCTATTTGAATGCGTACTGGAGTCCTTGGGTGGTGGCCTAGTTTACACTGGTGGTCTTTTAATGAAGGCAAGGAGTATTCACTGCTAAATTCCTGACCATTCCTTTCTTTGACAAACTCCATTAGTCCAGCCAGTTCTTCCTGGTTCCCTTATCTATGCATACAGACTTTTACCCCCTTATCTTTGGGGGGGTTGACATACCATTGTGTTGGCTAAGACCTACGGAATCAACATTCTTTATCCTGTTCCCTGTCTCACCTTTATCTGAAAAAGTGCCCAGCATAACACTTCAGGAGAAGATTTTTCAAGTACCTCTCAATATAATTTGCTAATATTTTAGCCCAGTTAGTTAAAGACGTGAGAAACACCCCATAGCCAATAACTTAGGCTCAGGCAAGGATCTCAGTGAAGTAGTCACAAATTGCGATTGCAATGGTGGGCGTTCCACAAACAAGAGCGCACCTACTGGTTCCAAAACACAGTTTATATACTTTATGATGAAAGGACCCTCCTCTGTTTCCCCACTGAGAGGGGAATCCAGAATCACAATCTATCTGATGCTTCACAGACAATGCATGGCCTTCAGATGCCAGCCTGTTAAATTTCAAATTTCTTTTGATTTTTTTGACTGTTTGAAGTGGTAATCTTTCTTCACTTATCTGACTGAACACTCTGATTTTCGCCTGATTGCTCTAAGGATTCTGGTTGTCTGCATTTTACAAGGTCACCTGCTAAGTTTTCTCATCGCTGCAAGCATATCTCGATACCACATTCCTTACCTTTAAACAGTGTAACTCTGCAAAAACAACATTTTTATTCCCACACAATCTTCTAAATAAAGGGAAAGAGGCACCCAAAGGATGAATGCGGAGGAATATGGTAAACTAGCAAACTAGTCATGACATATCTTGACAATTTTAGGTAACGTGATTAACAGACTTTGTTGACTCCCTCCATTTCTAAGTTGGACATCATTACAGGACTCGGTTCAAGAAGGCAGGCCAAGATAGGTGCAAACAGAATAAAAGGGTTAAGGGGACTGTATCCTTCTTCCCCTTCTTAGCGCAACTTGGAAACAAAACATGGTGGCTTTGAGATTCCCCTTTGCAGTCACCGTTTCCAGGGCAGAGTGATTTAACAGCATAACATGTTCAGGGAACTCCTCTTATGTGCAAATGACAGAGCAGAGGGCCCAGCTCTCTTATTTCCCAGGTTCTCAAGTGAGTTACCGGTTCTGGTTTGTTTCTGAATCAAGAAGACAAGTTCTAAAGGAGTACCATACCAAAATCTAACAGGAAAGCTTCCTTGTGCAGTGAGGTATGTGGGAACAAAAATGTTGCTTTGGCACCAGAATCGGTAACATAAGCACAAGAAGTACCAGGCATGCTGCTTCTTGGGAATGCTCAAAGGGAAAAGGGTGTGGGGGGGCGAGAGAGACAAGTACTAAATTGATATTCAACAGAAAAGCATTTACTGGGTGTATGTGACCATGTAAGAAAGAGTTGTTTGTTTGTTTGTTTGTAGTGATGTTAAATTGTTTAGAGGGAAGGAATGTGGCATTGAGATGCTTGCAGTGATAAGAAACCTTACCAGATAACCCTGTAAAATGCAGACAACAATCAGACTCCTGAGTGCAATTAAGCGAAAATCACGGGTGTCAAGCCAAGTCAGATAAGGGAAGAAACAATATGACTTCACAGAGCAAAAAGTCACTATAAGTTTGAAAGATAACAGGCTGGCAACTGAAAGCCATGTGTTATCTGTAAAGCGTCGGATAGGTTGTGAACCTGGACTACACAGTCAATGGGGAAACAGGGGAAGGTCCCGGTCCTCGAGAAATAAGGTATATAAACTGTACTATGTAACTAATAGGTGCGCTCCTGCTTGCGGGACACCCGCCATTGCATTCACGAATAAAAAAAATGCTACTTCACTGAGATCCTCACCTGAGCCTAGGTTATTGGCCACAGTGTGTTTCTCACAGGCATAAGCAGCACTTCTGAAAAGTTAGGCCCCATCTACTCGCAAACCACAAGGGCCAAGAGAATATACTAACTTCCCATGGATTTGCCAGGGTGGCTAGGAAAGCATCATTCCGTATACCCTCAGATAGTTCAAATAAGGCACCTCAATCCATGTTTAGCCATCTAGGTAAGAACAATTTCTCTGGTTGTTTTGAGCAAAACCATGGCTATCTGCAAAATCAGGTTAAAATCATCTGAACGTAGGAGGTTAGATTCTCAACTGATTCTGAGTCTACTTATTGTGTCTCCACCCCCCCCACCCCCCCGCCCCAATGCTATGAAAACTCCGAGTTTGGTTGTTAAACAAGAGCTACTCTACAAACCAAATGTGTGAGCAATATGGACAGAGATCTAACATACAGCATCTTACCATTTCATTTTATCGTTTTAACTAAACTTCCGGTTGAAGTGTTATTTTAGGACTTAAAACAAATGTGAAGTGCTTTTGTGAGATAGAGTAATGAAAAGCAGAATAAGGCATTATTGGACAGTGCTGCTAATCTTTGTGAACTCTTTTTCCACATTATTAGTAACATGTTGCTCTTGTAGTACAAGAATCATGTACCAGACTAATTATATTAAGTGTATTTCTAGATTGACTCAACACTGATCTACATTGTATTTATTGTCTTTGTGGGAATAAAAATTGGTTGTCTGCATTTTACAAGGTCGCCTGCTAAGTTTTCTCATCGCTGCAAGCATATCTCAATACCCCATTCCTTACCTTTAAACAGTGTAACTCTGCAAAAACAACATTTTTATTCCCTCACAATCTTCTAAATAAAGGGAAAGAGGCACCCAAAGGATGAATGCGGAGGAATATGGTAAACTAGCAAACTAGTCATGACATATCTTGACAATTTTAGGTAACGTGATTAACAGACTTTGTTGACTCCCTCCATTTCTAAGTTGGACATCATTACAGGACTCGGTTCAAGAAGGCAGGCCAAGATAGGCGCAAACAGAATAAAAGGGTTAAGGGGACTGTATCCTTCTTCCCCTTATTAGCACAACTTGGAAACAAAACATGGTGGCTTTGAGATTCCCCTTTGCAGTCACCGGTTCCAATGCAGAGTGATTTAACAGCATAACATGTTCAGGGAACTCCTCTTATGTGCAAATGACAGAGCAGAGGGCCCAGCTCTCTTATTTCCCAGGTTCTCAAGTGAGTTACCGATGCCCAGCCTATCCCCGAGCAGCCGGCCCCCCACCCCAGCCAGCCACCCCTATATATTGCTTAGCATGACGTCAGATGGTATGGAATACCCCTTTGGCCAGTTTGGGTCAGCTGTCCTGGGTCTGTCCCCTCCCAGCTCCTGCTGCACCCCCAGCCTGCTCGCTGGCAGGACAGAGCGAGAAGCCGAAAAGTCCTTGGCCTGGTGTAAACACTGCTCTGCAACAATTAAAACATCAGCATGTTATCAGCGCTCTTCTCACCCTAATCCAAAACATAGCACCCTACCAGCTACTATAAGGGAAAATTAACTCTGTCCTAACTGGAACCAGGACAGATATCCACCCCTTATTCCATACCATTTATGTCATGCTCAGGTTACACTCTTTCCAATACATTCTAATTAATCACCATTTTCATCTATGATATATAGCAATCATGGTAGTGATGACATACAGTATTATATAATAATTAACATAATACAATTCAACTCATGGGCTATTCTCACCCAGTATCAAATCCCCTTGAGGTACACACCGGACCTCCCCATTCTTTTGCTTTACCCACCAAGTGCATCCAGGTCCCTGAGCAAAAGCAATTCCACGAATGGGTTTGCCTTTTCCTGAGGCAGGAGTAGCCCAGACTGTCTTACCCAGCATGTTTCTTACGTGCACTACAGGAACTTTATCCCCTTCTACAGTGCGTAACAGGTTTGATTGGGCAGGTCCAGCTCGGTTGGCAGATCCCCTGGTATTGACTAAGCAGGTGGCCTTTGCCAAATGTGTATCCCAATTTTTGAATGTCCCAGCACCCATTGCTTTCAGTGTAGTCTTCAACAGTCCATTGTATCGTTCAACTTTTCCAGAGGCTGGTGCATGATAGGGGATGTGATACACCCACTCAATACCATGTTCTTTGGCCCAAGTGTCTATAAGGTTGTTTCGGAAATGAGTCCCGTTGTCTGACTCAATTCTCTCTGGGGTGCCATGTCGCCATAGGACTTGCTTTTCAAGGCCCAGGATAGTGTTCCGGGCAGTGGCATGGGGCACAGGATATGTTTCCAGCCATCCAGTGGTTGCTTCCACCATTGTAAGTACGTGGAGCTTGCCATTGAGGGTTTGAGGGAGTGTGATGTAATCAATCTGCCAGGCCTCTCCATATTTATATTTCAGCCATCGTCCTCCATACCAAAGAGGTTTTGACCGTTTGGCTTGCTTGATTGCAGCACATGTTTCACAGTCATGAATAACCTGTGCTATAGTGTCCATGGTCAGGTCCACCCCTCGATCACGAGCCCATCTGTAGGTTGCATCTCTACCTTGATGGCCTGAGGTGTCATGGGCCCATCGGGCTATAAATAATTCACCTTTATGTTGCCAGTCCAGGTCCACCTGAGCCACTTCAATCTTAGCAGCCTGATCCACCTGCTGGTTGTTTTGATGTTCTTCAGTAGCCCGATTCTTGGGCACATGAGCATCTACATGGCGTACCTTTACAACCAGGTTCTCTACCCGGGCAGCAATATCTTGCCACAATGCCGCAGCCCAGATGGGCTTGCCCCTGCGCTGCCAGTTGTTCTGCTTCCATTGCTGTAACCACCCCCACAGGGCATTTGCTACCATCCATGAATCAGTATAGAGATAGAGAACTGGCCACTTTTCTCGTTCAGCAATATCTAAAGCCAGCTGAATGGCTTTCACTTCTGCAAACTGACTCGATTCACCTTCTCCCTCAGCAGCTTCTGCAACTCGTCGTGTAGGACTCCATACAGCAGCTTTCCATCTCCGATGCTTTCCCACAATACGACAGGACCCATCAGTGAACAAGGCATATTTCTTCTCATTTTCCGGTAGCTTGTTGTACAGTGGGGCTTCTTCAGCACGAACCACCTCCTCCTCTGATGATATCCCAAAGTATTTGCCTTCTGGCCAGTCCATAATCACCTCCAAGATTCCTGGGCGACTGGGGTTTCCTATTCGAGCCCGCTGAGTAATCAGTGCAACCCACTTGCTCCATGTAGCATCAGTTGCATGATGTGTAGAGGGGACCCTTCCTTTGAACATCCAGCCTAGTACCGGCAGTCGGGGTGCCAGGAGGAGCTGTGCTTCAGTACCGACCACTTCCGAAGCAGATCGAACTCCTTCATATGCTGCCAATATCTCCTTTTCAGTTGGAGTATAGCGGGCTTCAGATCCTCTGTATCCCCGACTCCAAAACCCCAGGGGTCGACCTCGAGTTTCCCCAGGTTCTTTCTGCCAGAGGCTCCAGGTGGGACCATTCTCCCCGGCTGCGGTGTAGAGCACATTCTTTACATCTGGTCCTGTTCGGACTGGCCCGAGGGCTACTGCATGAACTATTTCCTGCTTAATTTGTTCAAAGGCTTGTCGTTGCTCAGGGCCCCATTCAAAAGCATTCTTCTTACGGGTTACTTGGTAGAGCGGGTTTACAATCAGACTGTAATTTGGAATATGCATTCTCCAAAACCCCACGACACCTAGGAAAGTTTGTGTTTCTTTTTTGCTAGTTGGTGGAGACATAGCTGTTATTTTGTTGATCACATCCATTGGGATTTGACGACGTCCATCTTGCCATTTTATTCCTAAAAACTGGATCTCTCGTTCAGGTCCTTTAACTTTATTCTGTTTTATGGCAAAACTGGCCTTCAGAAGGATTTGGACTATTTTCTTCCCTTTCTCGAAAACTTCTTCTGCAGTGTCACCCCACACAATGATGTCATCGATGTACTGCAGGAGTTCAGGAGCTTCCCCCTGCTCCAGCGCAGACTGGATCAGTCCATGGCAAATGGTAGGGCTGTGTTTCCACCCCTGGGGCAGCCGATTGCAAGTATATTGGACTCCCCTCCAAGTGAAAGCAAACTGTGGCCTGCACTGTGCTGCTAGAGGGATGGAGAAAAATGCATTAGCGATATCAATTATGGCATACCACTTGGCTGCCTTTGATTCCAGTTCATACTGGAGTTCTAGCATGTCCGGCACTGCAGCACTCAGTGGTGGCGTGACTTCGTTCAGGCCACGATAGTCCACTGTTAGTCTCCACTCACCATTAGACTTTCGCACTGGCCATATGGGACTATTAAAAGGTGAATGAGTCTTGCTGATCACTCCTTGGCTCTCCAGTTGACGAATTAGCTTATGGATGGGACTCAGGGAGTCTCGGTTGGTGCGATATTGCCGCCGGTGCACAGTTGTGGTAGCGATCGGCACTTGCTGTTCTTCAACCCTCAGCAACCCCACAACAGAAGGGTCCTCTGAGAGACCAGGCAAGGTAGACAACTGTTTAATGTCCTCTGTCTCCAAAGCAGCTATGCCAAAAGCCCAGCGGTCTTCTCATCCTAATCCAAAACATAGCACCCTACCACCTACTAAGAGGGAAAATTAACTCTGTCCTAACTGGAACCAGGACAACTGGGTGTATATGACCATGTAAGAAAGCGTTGTTTGTTTGTAGTGATGTTAAATTGTTTAGAGGGAAGGAATGTGGCATTGAGATGCTTGCAGTGATAAGAAAGCTTACCAGATAACCCTGTAAAATGCAGACAACAATCAGACTCCTGAGTGCAATTAAGCGAAAATCACGGGGTGTCAAGCCAAGTCAGATAAGGGGAGAAACAATATGACTTCACAGAGCAAAAAGTCACTATAAGTTTGAAAGATAACAGTCTGGCAATTGAAAGCCATGTGTTATCTGTAAAGCGTCGGACAGGTTGTGAACCTGGACTACACAGTCAATGGGGAAACAGGGGAGGGTCCCGGTCCTCGAGAAATAAAGTATATAAACTGTACTATGTAACTAATAGGTGCGCTCCTGCTTGCGGGACACCTGCCATTGCATTCGCGAATAAAAAAAATGCTACTTCACTGAGATCCTCACCTGAGCCTAGGTTATTGGCCACAGAGTGTTTCTCACAGGCATAAGCAGCACTTCTGAAAAGTTAGGCCCCATCTACTCGCAAATCACAAGGGCCAAGAGAATATACTTACTTCCCATGGATTTGCCAGGGTAGCTAGGAAAGCATCATTCCGTATACCCTCAGATAGTTCAAATAAGGCACCTCAATCCATGTTTAGCCATCTAGGTAAGAACAATTTCTCTGGTTGTTTTGAGCAAAACCATGGCTATCTGCAAAATCAGGTTAAAATCATCTGAACGTAGGAGGTTAGATTCTCAGCTGATTCTGAGCCTTCAACGTTCAAGGTTCCCCTTCAACGATTCATTTAAATGTTCAGTGTACTCCCTAAGTTTCCAGTGTACATAGATTAATTGATAATGTAAGTACATTTGGCAATGCTTCATTATACTGTATGTCCCATCACCTAAGAGACATTAGTAAAACATCCATTCGATTCTCCCCAACACTAACATTTCCCCCCTTTGAAAATACTTCACTCATACCAAGAGCAAGTATTTTCATTACTATTAGGTTGAATCAGGTTAGTAGAGGTTAGTGAGTATAACTTGATATAGAGATTAGTAAGTATAATCTTAACGCATCTTCGTTAGTCTACTATCTTATTGATTCCTCTATGCCTGCTTGTTAACGCTAGTACTATAGGATGGGGGTGGAGTAAGTGGGATAGGGTGTTCTGGGTGATTCCCAGTAACCTACTAACCTCCTTAACCACATTGGCAATGAAATGTGGTCCCCTGTCTGAAGAAATACCCAATGGTACACCAAATCTAGGGATTATTTCCTGTAGTAACCATTTTACCATTTCCTTTGCTTGGTTGGTGCGACAGGGAAGGGCCTCCGGCCATCCTGAAAAAGTATCAACCCCTACCAATAGGTATTTATAACCTCTTGCTTTAGGCAGTTCCACGAAGTCTATTTGCCAGTAATCTCCAGGCTCTATCCCAGCTCTAGTTCTTCCCATCTCAGCATGTTTCCTTGCTACCGGATTATTCTTTAAGCAAAGCTCGCACTTTGACATTACTGACTTTGCCATTGTTAACATGTGTACCGAGATGACACCTCATTTCAAATAGGTCACCATTGCTCCTGCACCCCAGTGACATTCATTATGTTTTATTTGTAAGATTTCTCGCATTACTATAGGAGGCACTATAAGTTGTCCTGTCGCAGTCACATACCATCCGTCAGGATTCTTCTGGGCCTTCATCAAATTTGCAAGTCTCTCATCTTCTGCTGAATACTTTGGGTCTTTAGGTAATTTAAAACAAGAGAGGCCTACCTTTGATGGAATTAGAGCCATTACTTTCCATGCTTCACGCGCAACCTTTCGGGCCGTCAAATCTGCCAGTCTGTTACCTTCTGCAATCTCTGACACCCCTCCTTGATGGGCTTTACAATGCATTATGGCCACCTGTTGGGGTTTCTGTACAGCTGTTATTAATTTCAATATTTCTTCCTGGTATTTTATATTAGTCCCTTGTGAGGATAGCATTCCCCTTTCTTTCCATAATGCCCCATGTACATGAACTACCCCGAATGCATATTTTGAATCTGTCCAAATATTCACGTTCTTACCCTCGCTTAGTTCCAGGGCTCGTGTCAGGGCGACTATTTCTGCTCGTTGGGCTGAAGTCCCCGGAGGTAGGGAATTTGCCTCAATCACTACCTTTGATGTAGTTACCGCGTATCCTGCATAACGAGTCCCGTTTTCCACAAAGCTGCTTCCATCCGTGAAAAGTTCCCAATCCGGTCTCCCCAGAGGCTGATCCTTTAAGTCTGTTCTGCTGGCATAGGTATGTTCGATGATCTCCACGCAATCATGACTGAGGTCTCCTTCCTCCGTAGTTGTTCCTAGAAACACTGCTGGGTTCAATAAGTTAGTAGTTCTTAAGATTACATCATCTTGCTCAGTTAGTATAGCTTGATATTTCATCATTCGGCTGGGCGATAGCCAATGGCCCCCCTTTTGCTCCAATACCGTAGTCACCATATGTGGCACGAACACCTCAATTCGTTTCCCTAATGTGAGCTTCCTGGCTTCCTGTATTAAAAGGACTGTGGCTGCCACGGCCCTTAAACACGAGGGCCATCCAGCGCTTACCGCATCCAATTGTTTAGAAAAATACCCCACAGGTCTTTTCCAGCTCCCAAGTCGCTGGGTCAGTACTCCTAATGCCAATCGTTGTCTCTCATGCACAAACAGCTGGAAGTCCTTTGATAAGTCCGGCAAGCCCAAGGCAGGCGCCTTTATCAGGGCTTCTTTTAATTTCCTAAAGGCCTCTTGTTGTGGCTTTCCCCAGGTAAATGTACAGGCCTTTTGGGTTTCATAGAGGGGCTTTGCTATGAGTCCATAGTCCATTACCCACAGTCTACACCACCCGGCCATACCTAGGAAAGCCCGTAGTTCATGCAAATTTCGCGGCTCGGGGATTTCACAAATAGCTTGTATTCGGTTAACTCCCAATTTTCTTTGTCCTTGAGAAATTTCACATCCCAAATAAATTACTGTTGTGCACGCGATTTGTGCCTTTTGTTTAGAAACCTTGTACCCATTTAGTCCCAATTGATTCAAAATATCAATAGTTACCTGAATACATTCTGACTCTCCTTCGGTAGCTATTAATATATCGTCCACATATTGTAACAGCAGGTATCGATCCTTTGGTACCTGAATCTGTCCTTGGTTAATCCAATCTTCTATTTCTTTAGCTAGTTGACTGCCGAAGAGGGTCGGGCTATTCTTGAATCCTTGAGGCAACCTTGTCCAGGTTAGTTGCATCTTTCGTCCGTTCCGTGGATTTTCCCATTCAAAAGCAAAAAGTTTTCTACTATCCTTGTCAATGGGTATGCAGAAGAAGGCATCTTTTAAATCAATTACCGTAAACCACTTATATTTCTCTTTTACAGATGTTAACAATGTATAAGGATTAGCCACCGCTGGGTGAATATCTTTTGTTATTTCGTTTATTGCCCTAAGGTCCTGCACTCGCCTGTATTCCCCATTAGGTTTCTTTACTGGGAAAATTGGGGTATTATATTCAGATTTGCATTCCTCCAGAATGTGGTAGCTAAGAAATTTATCTATAATCTTTACTATTCCTAGCCTAGCTTCTGGCTTCAATGGGTACTGTTTAATCCGTACCGGTCGTGCCCCTTCCTTAAGTTCAATTTTTACTGGCTGGGCTACTTTTGATTTTCCGGGCACGTCCGTTTCCCAAATGGTAGGCATTACTGCATTTTCTACCTCTTTTGGTATATGAGGAACAGCCTTCTCTTTAATCATTAATATTTGTCCCACTTTTGATTCCGGGATTCTCATAATCAATTCTCCATCTTCAAACATTATGGTAGCGTTTAGTTTAGTTAGCAAATCCCGTCCCAAAAGAGGAATAGGGCATTCTGGTACATATAAAAATTCATGCGTAATTTCTTTACCTCCAAACCGTAAATCAAGGGGTTGTAAGAACGGCCGTATTTCCTCCTTCCCGGTGGCACCTACAATAGTAGTTTTCCTTTCCCCTATCTTACCACTTAATCTATTGAGTACTGAATATGTGGCCCCTGTATCAATTAAAATTGTACTTCCTTATTTCCTATTTGAATTTTTACTAAGGGCTCTTTAGTTTCTGCTACCGGATCTCCTAGTCAGCTACTATATTCCCCCAGAACCATCGCCTTAGCTGCTTCTTGGTTTCGGAACGAATTTCCCCCACCAACGATCAGCTGTCCATGGAGAGGGCACTCGTTTTTCCAATGACCCTCCCCCTTACAATGGGCACATTGGTTAAGACCCAGCCGGTTTCCCCCTGAGCTCGGGTAGCCTCTCCCTGTTCCTCTACCTCGACCATTAATATTTCCTCTTCCCCTGCCCCTTAATCCTGCATGTTCTCTCCCTTGAATTACTGCTAATAAGTTCTGTTGTTGCCTTTTTGTCGTTTCCTTTTCTCTGTTATTATACACTTTCCAGGCTATTCCCAACAGCCTATCCAAAATTTCTCAAATCTGCACCTTCCAACTTTTGCAATTTCTTCCTAATATCCTCTTGGGCTTGTCCCAGGAAAATGAGTGCTAATTGAGCTTTAGCTTGCTCAGTCTCTACGTCTAAATCTGTATATTTCTTAGCAGTTTCTTTCAATCTCTCTAAAAAGGCGGAAGGTGATTCCGCTTTTTCTTGCCTGACATTATACAATTTTGACCAATTTATGGTCCGGGGCATGGCATTCTGTACCCCGACTTGTACCCAATCTTGATATCTCTTCAGCCTCCTTATTCCATCCCCTGTGTTATAATCCCATTGGGGATCCTCGGTGGGGAAGTTTTGATCTAGATTTCCAAGCACTAATCCATTTCGTATATCTTCTCGGGCTCTCTCTCTGGCTGCCCGCAATACCATGTCTTTTTCTGTCGAGTCCATCAAAGTATCCAGGATCACCTGGAGATCATCCCAATCGGGATTTTGGGTTTTAATTATCATTTTCATTACCCTAGCTACTTTATCTGGGTTTTCCCTGTAGGTGCCGGCTGCTTGTTTACATATCATTAAATCCCCAGCTGAAAAAGGCACCTTAACATATACCGGTCCTTCTGTCCCCACTCCTTGCCTGAGGGGAGCGATTATTTTCCCTCCCTGTTCATTTATAGTTTCTCCTGCCCTTCGCTGTTGCCGGGTCCTATGTGACACAGGGGAGGCTAAAGTTGGGGATTCTCCATCACTACTGCTATCTTCCTTTTCTCTTTTCCCTCCCTGTCCTGGCTCTTCCGGCGGAGCCGACGGCGCAACTTCCAAATCAATATTTCCATTATTCATTTCCCCATAATACTTATTATTCTCTATTGCCTGATGCTGTATACAGTGTCCCTCCCTAGTACATGCACAACAACGTTCCTCAGTTGAAACTTCAAGCACCATTATTCCACAAGCATGCTGCCATTCAGGCTTTCGGCGCAAATAAAAGAATAATTCCACATACGGCAGTTCATCATATTTTCCTTCCCGCTTGCAAAATAGCATTAATTGTAAAATTGTATTATATTGCAATGTTCCATTCTCAGGCCAAGTTTCTTGGTCCTCTAGTTTATACTGTGGCCACCAAATATTACAATAATCAATCAGCTTTCCTTTCCGCATTTCTTGACCAAAACCTCCCTCTTTCCAGTGTGCTAGCAAACACCCCAGCGGGGATGTCCGCGGGATAGGTACATCTTTTCCCAGAATTCCTTTGATCTTTTTCATTTTGAGATTATGATACAAACCCAAAAGCTGCCAGAGCAGCAGCACACTCTCCCAAAGGCTGCCGGAGCAGCAGCACACTCTCCCAGAAGCTGCCGGAGCAGCAGCACGCTTTCCCAAAAGCTGCCGGAGCAGCAGCGTGCTTTCCCAGAAGCTGCCGGAGCAGCAGCACGCTTTCCCAAAAGCTGCCGGAGCAGCAGCGTGCTTACTACATACCAATAATACCAGGTGCTGACCCTTCAGCACAAACCAATACAATTACCAATACCAAACCACCAATGCCGAACCTGCAGAGCTTTCGCTCTGTCTAACGGACGGTGCCTAGGCTTACCCCGGGAGCTCCCTGCCCAACCGGGCGTGGCTTTCGCCACGTCTGACCGGCAGGCTTTCCCAACCAAATCGGTACCGAATACCCAAAGTTGAAAGCACCTTTGCTTACCGCTCCAGTGGTACGTCGTGAGCAGCGGAGGTCGGTCGTGGTCGACTGCTCCCCGAGAATCCCTCGGTGCCGGCTGGAGCGAAACCGAGACACGATCCGCCTCAGCAGTGCCCACGCCGTCCCATCTGGGTTGCCAAAATGTTAGCGTAGCAACCACATAACCACCAAGTGATTATATGAACGTGCTTTATTCAGCGCTGGAAGCCGGGGCAGGTGCCCAAATCTGGCTTCAAGTCCCGTTACTTCCCAGCCATTATTTATACATCCAACATTACGTAAGGTATACATATTCATTAAAGGTTGCAACATCAGCCTCGCATTCCATTCTAATTAGCTCCCCTCCCCTTTGCACATGCGTGGCGCACTCTGGTGGTCGTCCAGGTGGTCGTCCAGATGAAGTAAGGAGTCTTCCTCTCCGCTAAACTTTTCACCTTTCTCACTCGACGCATGCTCCCTCCGCTCCTTGGTTCTGCTTCAACTCATTTCAGCATTTCCAGGCCCTTATCCAAGGTCAGGTTGTACCTGTTCCCTCCCAGGGTTCCCCTTCAACGATTCATTTAAATGTTCAGTGTACTCCCTAAGTTTCCAGTGTACATAGATTAATTGATAATGTAAGTACATTTGGCAATGCTTCATTATACTGTATGTCCCATCACCTAAGAGACATTAGTAAAACATCCATTCGATTCTCCCCAACACTAACATTTTGAGCAAAACCATGGCTATCTGCAAAATCAGGTTAAATCATCTGAATGTAGGAGGTTAGATTCTCAGCTGATTCTGAGTCTACTTATTGTGTCACCACCCAACCCCCCCCCTCCTCCCCAATGCTATGAAAACTCTGAGTTTGGTTGTTAAACAAGAGCTACTCTACAAACCAAATGAGTGAGCAATATGGACAGAGATCTAACATACAGCATCTTACCATTTTATTTTATCGTTTTAACTAAACTTCCGGTTGAAGTGTTATTTTAGGACTTAAAACACATGTGAAGTGCTTTTGTGAGATAGAGTAATGAAAAGCAGAATAAGGCATTATTAGATAGTGCTGCTAATGTTTGTGAACTCATTTTCCACATTATTAGCAACATGTTGCTCTTGTAGTACAAGAATCATGTACCAGACTAATTATATTAAGTGTATTTCTAGATTGACTCAACACTGATCGACATTGTATTTATTGTCTTTGTGGGAATAAAAATTGGTTGTCTGCATTTTACAAGGTCGCCTGCTAAGTTTTCTCATCACTGCAAGCATATCTCGATACCCCATTCCTTACCTTTAAACAGTGTAACTCTGCAAAACCAACATTTGTATTCCCACACAATCTTCTAAATAAAGGGAAAGAGGCACCCAAAGGATGAATGCGGAGGAATATGGTAAACTAGCAAACTAGTCATGACATATCTTGACAATTTTAGGTAACATGATTAACAGACTTTGTTGACTCCCTCCATTTCTAAGTTGGACATCATTGCAGGACTCGGTTCAAGAAGGCAGGCCAAGATAGGCGCAAACAGAATAAAAGGGTTAAGGGGACTGTATCCTTCTTCCCCTTCTTAGCGCAACTTGGAAACAAAACATGGTGGCTTTGAGATTCCCCTTTGCAGTCACCGTTTCCAGTGCAGAGTGATTTAACAGCATAACATGTTCAGGGAACTCCTCTTATGTGCAAATGACAGAGCAGAGGGCCCAGCTCTCTTATTTCCCAGGTTCTCAAGTGAGTTACCGGTTCTGGTTTGTTTCTGAATCAAGAAGACAAGTTCTAAAGGAGTACCATACCAAAATCTAACAGGAAAGCTTCCTTGTGCAGTGAGGTATGTGGGAACAAAAATGTTGCTTTGGCACCAGAATCGGTAACATAAGCACAAGAAGTACCGGGCATGCTGCTGCTTCTTGGGAATGCTCATTGGGGGAGGGGTGTGGGGGGCGAGAAAGACAAGTACTAAATTGATATTCAACAGAAAAGCATTTACTGGGTGTATGTGACCATGTAAGAAAGAGTTGTTTGTTTGTTTGTTTGTAGTGATGTTAAATTGTTTAGAGGGAAGGAATGTGGCATTGAGATGCTTGCAGTGATAAGAAAGCTTACCAGATAACCCTGTAAAATGCAGACAACAATCAGACTCCTGAGTGCAATTAAGCGAAAATCACGGGTGTCAAGCCAAGTCAGATAAGGGAAGAAACATTATGACTTCACAGAGCAAAAAGTCACTATAAATTTGAAAGATAACAGGCTGGCAACTGAAAGCCATGTGTTATCTGTAAAGCCTCAGATAGGTTGTGAACCTGGACTACACAGTCCATGGGGAAACAGGGGAGGGTCCCGGTCCTCGAGAAATAAAGTATATAAACTGTACTATGTAACTAATAGGTGCGCTCCTGCTTGCGGGACACCCGCCATTGCATTCGCGAAAAAAAAAACGCTACTTCACTGAGATCCTCACCTGAGCCTGTGTTATTGGCCACAGAGTGTTTCTCACAGGCATAAGCAGCACTTCTGAAAAGTTAGGCCCCATCTACTCGCAAACCACAAGGGCCAAGAGAATATACTTACTTCCCATGGATTTGCCAGGGTGGCTAGGAAAGTATCATTCCGTATACCCTCAGATAGTTCAAATAAGACATCTCAATCCATGTTTAGCCATCTAGGTAAGAACAATTTCTCTGGTTGTTTTGAGCAAAACCATGGCTATCTGCAAAATCAGGTTAAAATCATCTGAATGTAGAAGGTTAGATTCTCAGCTGATTCTGAGTCTACTTATTGTATCTCCAACCCCCCCCCCCCCCCGACCCTATGCTATGAAAACTCCGAGTTTGGTTGTTAAGCAAGAGCTACTCTACAAACCAAATGTGTGAGCAATATGGACAGAGATCTAACATACAGCATCTTACCATTTCATATTATCGTTTTAACTAAACTTCCGGTTGAAGTGTTATTTTAGGACTTAAAACAAATGTGAAGTGCTTTTGTGAGATAGAGTAATGAAAAGCAGAATAAGGCATTATTAGACAGTGCTGCTAATGTTTGCGAACTCTTTTTCCACATTATTAGCAACATGTTGCTCTTGTAGTACAAGAATCATGTACCAGACTAATTATATTAAGTGTATTTCTAGATTGACTCAACACTGATCTACATTGTATTTATTGTCTTTGTGGGAATAAAAATTGGTTGTCTGCATTTTACAAGGTTGCCTGCTAAGTTTTCTCATCGCTGCAAGCATATCTCAATACCCCATTCCTGTCCTTTAAACAGTGTAACTCTGCAAAACAACATTTTTATTCCCACACAATCTTCTAAATAAAGGGAAAGAGGCACCCAAAGGATGAATGCGGAGGAATATGGTAAACTAGCAAACTAGTCATGACATATATTGACAATTTTAGGTAACGTGATTAACAGACTTTGTTGACTCCCTCCGTTTCTAAGTTGGACATCATTGCAGGACTCGGTTCAAGAAGGCAGGCCAAGATAGGCGCAAACAGAATAAAAGGGTTAAGGGGACTGTATCCTTCTTCCCCTTCTTAGCGCAACTTGGAAACAAAACATGGTGGCTTTGAGATTCCCCTTTGCAGTCACCGGTTCCAGGGCAGAGTGATTTAACAGCATAACATGTTCAGGGAACTCCTCTTATGTGCAAATGACAGAGCAGAGGGCCCAGCTCTCTTATTTCCCAGGTTCTCAAGTGAGTTACCGGTTCTGGTTTCTTTCTGAATCAAGAAGAAAAGTTCTAAAGGAATACCATACCAAAATCTAACAGGAAAGCTTCCTTGTGCAGTAAGGTATGTGGGAACAAAAATGTTGCTTTGGCACCAGAATCGGTAACATAAGCACAAGAAGTACCAGGCATGCTGCTGCTTCTTGGGAATGCTCAATGGGGGAGGGGGGAGAAAGACACGTACTAAATTGATATTCAACAGAAAAGCATTTACTGGGTGTATGTGACCATGTAAGAAAGAGTTGTTTGTTTGTTTGTTTGTAGTGATGTTAAATTGTTTAGAGGGAAGGAATGTGGCATTGAGATGCTTGCAGTGATAAGAAAGCTTACCAGATAACCTTGTAAAATGCAGACAACAATCAGACTCCTGAGTGCAATTAAGCGAAAATCACGGGTGTCAAGCCAAGTCAGATAAGGGAAGAAACATTATGACTTCACAGAGCAAAAAGTCACTATAAATTTGAAAGATAACAGGCTGGCAACTGAAAGCCATGTGTTATCTGTAAAGCGTCGGATAGGTTGTGAACCTGGACTACACAGTCAATGGGGAAACAGGGGAGGGTCCCGGTCCTCGAGAAATAAAGTATATAAACTGTACTATGTAACTAATAGGTGCGCTCCTGCTTGCGGGACACCTGCCATTGCATTCGCGAATAAAAAAAATGCTACTTCACTGAGATCCTCACCTGAGCCTAGGTTATTGGCCACAGAGTGTTTCTCACAGGCATAAGCAGCACTTCTGAAAAGTTAGGCCCCCATCTACTCGCAAATCACAAGGGCCAAGAGAATATACTTACTTCCCATGGATTTGCCAGGGTGGCTAGGAAAGCATCATTCCGTATACCCTCAGATAGTTCAAATAAGGCACCTCAATCCATGTTTAGCCATCTAGGTAAGAACAATTTCTATGGTTGTTTTGAGCAAAACCATGGCTATTTGCAAAATCAGGTTAAAATCATCTGAATGCAGGAGGTTAGATTCTCAGCTGATTCTGAGTCTACTTATTGTGTGTCGTGTCCCACCCCCCCCAATAGCTATGAAAACTCCGAGTTTGGTTGTTAAACAAGAGCTACTCTACAAACCAAATGTGTGAGCAATATGGACAGAGATCTAACATACAGCATCTTACCATTTTATTTTATCGTTTTAACTAAACTTCCGGTTGAAGTGTTATTTTAGGACTTAAAACACATGTGAAGTGCTTTTGTGAGATAGAGTAATGAAAAGCAGAATAAGGCATTATTAGACAGTGCTGCTAATGTTTGTGAACTCTTTTTCCACATTATTAGCAACATGTTGCTCTTGTAGTACAAGAATCATGTACCAGACTAATTATATTAAGTGTATTTCTAGATTGACTCAACACTGATCTACATTGTATTTATTGTCTTTGTGGGAATAAAAATTGGTTGTCTGCATTTTACAAGGTCGCCTGCTAAGTTTTCTCATCGCTGCAAGCATATCTCGATACCCCATTCCTGTCCTTTAAACAGTGTAACTCTGCAAAAACAACATTTTTATTCCCACACAATCTTCTAAATAAAGGGAAAGAGGCACCCAAAGGATGAATGCGGAGGAATATGGTAAACTAGCAAACTAGTCATGACATATCTTGACAATTTTAGGTAACGTGATTAACAGACTTTGTTGACTCCCTCCGTTTCTAAGTTGGACATCATTACAGGACTCGGTTCAAGAAGGCAGGCCAAGATAGGCGCAAACAGAATAAAAGGGTTAAGGGGACTGTATCCTTCTTCCCCTTATTAGCACAACTTGGAAACAAAACATGGTGGCTTTGAGATTCCCCTTTGCAGTCACCGGTTCCAGGGCAGAGTGATTTAACAGCATAACATATCCTGGAACATATCCTGGACATATCCTGGAAACACAACACGGCACGGAGAAAGCAGTCTAGGAGGTTTCTGGAGAGCGTGGGTGATAGCTTCCTGACGCAGCTGGTCAGTGAACCTACCAGGGGTGGTGCCCCGCTAGACCTTCTCTTCACAAACAGAGAAGGACTGGTGGGAGATGTGGTGGTCGGAAGCTGTCTTGGGCAGAGTGATCACGAAATGGTAGAGTTCTCTATTCTTGGCGAGGCCAGGAAGGGGACCAGTAAAACTGCTGTATTGGACTTCCGGAGGGCTGACTTTGAGCTGCTCAGGACGCTGGTTGGCCGAGTCCCTTGGGAGGCGGTTCTGAAGGGCAGAGGAGTCCAGGAAGGCTGGGCGCTCCTCAAGAAGGAAATCTTAATGGCTCAGGAGCGGTCTGTCCCCACGTGCCCAAAGACGAGCTGGCGTGGAAGAAGACCGGCCTGGCTCAACAGAGAGTTGCGGCTTGTGCTTAGCAGAAAAAAGAGGGTTTATAATCTTTGGAAAAAAGGGCGGGCCACTGAGGAGGACTACAAGGATGTAGTGAGGCTGTGCAGGGAGAAAATTAGAAAGGCCAAAGCTCATCTGGAGCTCAATCTGGCTACTGCCGTTAAAGACAACAAAAAATCCTTTTACAAATATATCAACGCGAAACAGAGGACTAAGGAGAATCTCCATCCTTTACTGGATGCGAGGGGAAACCTCGTTACTAAGGATGAGGAAAAGGCTGAGGTGCTTAATGCCGCCTTTGCCTCAGTCTTTAGCGGCAATACCGGTTGTTCTCTGGATACCCAGTGCCCTGAGCTGGTGGAAGGGGATGGGGAGCAGGATGTGGCCTTCGCTATCCATGAGGAAATGGTTGGCGACCTGCTACGGAGCTTGGATGTGCGCAAGTCGATGGGGCCGGATGGGATCCACCCGAGGGTACTGAAAGAACTGGCGGAGGAGCTGGCCGAGCCGCTTTCCATTATTTATCGGCAGTCCTGGCTATCGGGGGAGGTCCCAGTTGACTGGCGGCTAGCCAATGTGACGCCCATCTATAAGAAGGGCCGCAGGGCAGACCCGGGGAACTATAGGCCTGTGTGTTTGACCTCAGTGCCAGGAAAGCTCATGGAGCAGATTATCTTGAGTGTCATCACGCGGCACTTGCAGGGCAAGCAGGCGATCAGGCCCAGTCAGCATGGGTTTATGAAAGGCAGGTCCTGCTTGACGAACCTGATCTCCTTCTATGACCAAGTGACGTGCTTGGTGGATGAGGGAAAGGCTGTGGATGTGGTTTACCTTGACCTCAGTAAGGCTTTTGACACCGTTCCCCACAACATTCTCCTCAAGAAACTGGCTGCTCGGGGCTTGGACTGGCATACGCTTCGCTGGGTTAAAAACTGGCTGGATAGCCGGGCCCAGAGAGTTGTGGTGAATGGAGTCAAATCTGGTTGGAGGCTGGTCACTAGTGGTGTCCCCCAGGGCTCGGTACTGGGGCGGGTCCTCTTTAATATCTTTATCGATGATCTGGATGAGGGCGTCCAGTGCACCCTCAGTAAGTTTGCAGATGACACCAAGCTAAGTGCGTGTGTCGATCTGCTCGAGAGCAGGAAGGCTCTGCAGGAGGATCTGGATAGGCTGGAGCGATGGGCTGAGGTCAACTGTATGAAGTTCAACAAGGCCAAGTGCCGGGTCCTGCACCTGGGGCGCAACAACCCCAAGCAGAGCTACAGGCTGGGAGATGAGTGGCTGGAAAGCTGCCTGGCCGAGAAGGACCTGGGAGTACTGGTTGATAGTCGGCTGAATATGAGCCAGCAGTGTGCTCAGGTGGCCAAGAAGGCCAACAGCATCCTGGCTTGCATAAGAAGCAGTGTGGCCAGCAGGTCTAAGGAGGTGATTGTCCCCCTGTGCTCGGCTCTGGTGAGGCCGCACCTTGAGTACTGTGTTCAGTTTTGGGCCCCTCGCTACAAGAAGGACATGGACGTGCTCGAGAGAGTCCAGAGAAGGGCGACCAAGCTGGTGAGGGGTCTGGAGAACAAGTCTTACGAGAAGCGTCTGAGGGAGCTGGGCTTGTTCAGCCTGGAGAAGAGGAGGCTCAGGGGAGACCTTATCGCTCTCTACAGTTACCTTAAAGGAGGCTGTAGAGAGGTGGGGGTTGGTCTGTTCTCCCACGTGCCTGGTGACAGGACGAGGGGGAATGGGCGAAAGTTGCGACAGGGGAGTTTTAGGTTGGATGTTAGGAAGTACTTCTTTACCGAAAGGGTTATTAAGCTTTGGAACGGGCTGCCCAGGGAGGTGGTGGAGTCACCATCCCTGGAGGTCTTTAAAAGACGTTTAGATGTAGAGCTTAGCGATATGGTTTAGTGGAGTACTTAGTGTTAGGTCGGAGGTTGGACTCGATGATCTTGAGGTCTCTTCCAACCTAGAAATCTGTGATAACGTGTTCAGGGAACACCTCTTATGTGCAAATGACAGAGCAGAGGGCCCAGCTCTCTTATTTCCCAGGTTCTCAAGTGAGTTACCGGTTCTGGTTTGTTTCTGAATCAAGAAGACAAGTTCTAAAGGAGTACCATACCAAAATCTAACAGGAAAGCTTCCTTGTGCAGTGAGGTATGTGGGAACAAAAATGTTGCTTTGGCACCAGAATCGGTAACATAAGCACAAGAAGTACCAGGCATGCTGCTGCTTCTTGGGAATGCTCAATGGGGCGGGGGAGAAAGACAAGTACTAAATTGATATTCAACAGAAAAGCATTTACTGGGTGTATGTGACCATGTAAGAAAGAGTTTGTTTGTTTGTTTGTTTGTAGTGATGTTAAATTGTTTAGAGGGAAGGAATGTGGCATTGAGATGCTTGCAGTGATAAGAAAGCTTACCAGATAACCTTGTAAAATGCAGACAACAATCAGACTCCTGAGTGCAATTAAGCGAAAATCACGGGTGTCAAGCCAAGTCAGATAAGGGAAGAAACATTATGACTTCACAGAGCAAAAAGTCACTATAAATTTGAAAGATAACAGGCTGGCAACTGAAAGCCATGTGTTATCTGTAAAGCCTCGGATAGGTTGTGAACCTGGACTACACAGTCCATGGGGAAACAGGGGAGGGTCCCGGTCCTCGAGAAATAAAGTATATAAACTGTACTATGTAACTAATAGGTGCGCTCCTGCTTGCGGGACACCCGCCATTGCATTCACGAATAAAAAAAAGCTACTTCACTGAGATCCTCACCTGAGCCTGTGTTATTGGCCACAGAGTGTTTCTCACAGGCATAAGCAGCACTTCTGAAAAGTTAGGCCCCATCTACTCGCAAATCACAAGGGCCAAGAGAATATACTTACTTCCCATGGATTTGCCAGGGTAGCTAGGAAAGCATCATTCCGTATACCCTCAGATAGTTCAAATAAGGCACCTCAATCCATGTTTAGCCATCTAGGTAAGAACAATGTTGTGGTTTAACCCGGCTGGCAGCTAAACACCACACAGCCGTTCGCTCACCCTCCCCCCTCCCTCTCTGGGATGGGGGAGAGAAACGGGAAAGCGAAGCCTGTGAGTTGAGATAAAGACAGTTTATTAAGACAGGAATATAATAATAACAATAATAATAATAATAGTGATAATGGTAATAGTATTAACAATAATAATGTGTAAGAAAACAAGTGATGCACAATGCAATTGCTAACCACCCGCTGACCGATGCCCAGCCTATTACCGAGCAGCCGGCCCCCCCACCCCGGCCAGCCACCCCTATATATTGTTTAGCATGACGCCAGATGGTATGGAATACCCCTTTGGCCAGTTTGGGTCAGCTGTCCTGGGTCTGTCCCCTCCCAGCTCCTGCTGCACCCCCAGCCTGCTCGCTGGCAGGACAGAGCAAGAAGCCGAAAAGTCCTTGGCCTGGTGTAAACACTGCTCTGCAACAATTAAAACATCAGCATGTTATCAGCGCTTTTCTCATCCTAATCCAAAACATAGCACCCTACCAGCTACTATGAGCTACTTAACTCTGTCCTAACTGGAACCAGGACAGATATCCACCCCTTATTCCATACCATTTATGTCATGCTCAGGTTACACTCTGTCCAATACATTCTAATTAATCACCATTTTCATCTATGATATATAGCAATCATGGTAGTGATGACATACATTATTATATAATAATTAACATACTACAATTCAACTCATGGGCTATTCTCACCCAGTATCAAATCCCCTTGAGGTACACACCGGACCTCCCCATTCTTTTGCATTACCCACCAAGTGCATCCAGGTCCCTGAGCAAAAGCAATTCCACGAATGGGTTTGCCTTTTCCTGTGGCAGGAGTAGCCCAGACTGTCTTACCCAGCATGTTTCTTACGTGCACTACAGGAACTTTATAACCTTCTACAGTGCGTAACAGGTTTGATTGGGCAGGTCCAGCTCGGTTGGCAGATCCCCTGGTATTGACTAAGCAGGTGGCCTTTGCCAAATGTGTATCCCAATTTTTGAATGTCCCAGCACCCATTGCTTTCAGTGTAGTCTTCAACAGTCCATTGTATCGTTCAACTTTTCCAGAGGCTGGTGCATGATAGGGGATGTGATACACCCACTCAATACCATGTTCTTTGGCCCAAGTGTCTATAAGGTTGTTTCGGAAATGAGTCCCGTTGTCTGACTCAATTCTCTCTGGGGTGCCATGTCGCCATAAGACTTGCTTTTCAAGGCCCAGGATAGTGTTCCGGAGGGTGGCATGGGGCACAGGATATGTTTCCAGCCATCCAGTGGTTGCTTCCACCATTGTAAGTACGTGGCGCTTGCCGTTGCGGGTTTGAGGGAGTGTGATGTAATCAATCTGCCAGGCCTCTCCATATTTATATTTCAGCCATCGTCCTCCATACCAAAGAGGTTTTGACCGTTTGGCTTGCTTGATTGCAGCACATGTTTCACAGTCATGAATAACCTGTGCTATAGTGTCCATGGTCAGGTCCACCCCTCGATCACGAGCCCATCTGTAGGTTGCATCTCTACCTTGATGGCCTGAGGTGTCATGGGCCCATCGGGCTATAAATAATTCACCTTTATGTTGCCAGTCCAGGTCCACCTGAGCCACTTCAATCTTAGCAGCCTGATCCACCTGCTGGTTGTTTTGGTGTTCTTCAGTAGCCCGATTCTTGGGCACATGAGCATCTACATGGCGTACCTTTACAACCAGGTTCTCTACCCGGGCAGCAATATCTTGCCACAATGCCGCAGCCCAGATGGGCTTGCCCCTGCGCTGCCAGTTGTTCTGCTTCCATTGCTGTAACCACCCCCACAGGGCATTTGCTACCATCCATGAATCAGTATAGAGATAGAGAACTGGCCACTTTTCTCGTTCAGCAATATCTAAAGCCAGCTGAATGGCTTTTACTTCTGCAAACTGACTCGATTCACCTTCTCCCTCAGCAGCTTCTGCAACTCGTCGTGTAGGACTCCATACAGCAGCTTTCCATCTCCGATGCTTTCCCACAATACGACAGGACCCGTCAGTGAACAAGGCATATTTCTTCTCATTTTCCGGTAGCTTGTTGTACAGTGGGGCTTCTTCAGCACGAACCACCTCCTCCTCTGATGATATCCCAAAGTATTTGCCTTCTGGCCAGTCCATAATCACCTCCAAGATTCCTGGGCGACTGGGGTTTCCTATTCGAGCCCGCTGAGTAATCAGTGCAACCCACTTGCTCCATGTAGCATCAGTTGCATGATGCGTAGAGGGGACCCTTCCTTTGAACATCCAGCCTAGTACCGGCAGTCGGGGTGCCAGGAGGAGCTGCGCTTCAGTACCGACCACTTCCGAAGCAGATCGAACTCCTTCATATGCTGCCAATATCTCCTTTTCAGTTGGAGTATAGCGGGCTTCAGATCCTCTGTATCCCCGACTCCAAAACCCCAGGGGTCGACCTCGAGTTTCCCCAGGTTCTTTCTGCCAGAGGCTCCAGGTGGGACCATTCTCTCCGGCTGCGGTGTAGAGCACATTCTTTACATCTGGTCCTGTTCGGACTGGCCCGAGGGCTACTGCATGAACTATTTCCTGCTTAATTTGTTCAAAGGCTTGTCGTTGCTCAGGGCCCCATTCAAAAGCATTCTTCTTACGGGTTACTTGGTAGAGCGGGTTTACAATCAGACTGTAATTTGGAATATGCATTCTCCAAAACCCCACGACACCTAGGAAAGTTTGTGTTTCTTTTTTGCTAGTTGGTGGAGACATAGCTGTTATCTTGTTGATCACATCCATTGGGATTTGACGACGTCCATCTTGCCATTTAATTCCTAAAAACTGGATCTCTCGTGCAGGTCCTTTATTCTGTTTTATGGCAAAACCGGCCTTCAGAAGGATTTGGACTATTTTCTTCCCTTTCTCGAAAACTTCTTCTGCAGTGTCACCCCACACAATGATGTCATCGATGTACTGCAGGAGTTCAGGAGCTTCCCCCTGCTCCAGCGCAGACTGGATCAGTCCATGGCAAATGGTGGGGCTATGTTTCCACCCCTGGGGCAGCCGATTGCAAGTATATTGGACTCCCCTCCAAGTGAAAGCAAACTGTCGCCTGCACTCTGCTGCTAGAGGGATGGAGAAAAATGCATTAGCGATATCAATTGTGGCATACCACTTGGCTGCCTTTGATTCCAGTTCATACTGGAGTTCTAGCATGTCCGGCACTGCAGCACTCAGTGGTGGCGTGACTTCGTTCAGGCCATGATAGTCCACTGTTTGTCTCCACTCACCATTAGACTTTCGCACTGGCCATATGGGACTATTAAAAGGTGAATGAGTCTTGCTGATCACTCCTTGGCTCTCCAGTTGACGAATTAGCTTATGGATGGGACTCAGGGAGTCTCGGTTGGTGCGATATTGCCGCCGGTGCACAGTTGTGGTAGCGATCGGCACTTGCTGTTCTTCAACCCTCAGCAACCCCACAACAGAAGGGTCCTCTGAGAGACCGGGCAAGGTAGACAACTGTTTAATGTCCTCTGTCTCTAAGGCAGCTATGCCAAAAGCCCAGCGGAACCCTTTTGGGTCCTTGAAATATCCTCTTCTAAGATAGTCTATGCCAAGGATGCACGGAGCATCCGGGCCAGTCACAATACGGTGCTTTTGTCCCTCATTTCCGATTAGACTCACTTCAGCCTTCAATACAGTTAACTGCTGGGATCCCCCCGTCACACCATAAATACAGATGGGCTCTGGCCCTTTATAGCTTGATGGCATTAGAGTACATTGTGCACCGGTGTCTACCAAAGCCTTATACTTCTGTGCGTCTGACGTGCCAGGCCATCGAATCCACACAGTCCAATAAACTCGATTGTCCCTTTCCTCCCCCTGGCTGGAGGCAGGGCCCCTCTAGTCCTGGTCAGAATCTTCGTTTCTGTGTTTAAAGGACTGCCTGCTGGAAGTTGGAGCAGCAAGCTTTTCAGAGAACCCCTTTTTCCCAGTTGTTTTCTTTTGCAATTCACGTACCCGTGCCTCTAGGGTCGCAGTAGATTTTCCATCCCATTTTCTCATGTCCTCTCCATGGTCACATAGGTAAAACCACAGGGTGGCGCGGTGTGTGTGCCCACCATATTGTCTTCCTTGCACAGATGAACGTTTACCCCTAATAGCTGAGACACTGGTTTGTACAGGTAGGGAGGAAAATAATCTCTCTTCAAGTTGGTGGACCTCTTCAAACACTTTCCCCAAAGTATTCTCCTTTAGCTGGTGGACACTGGTTCGTTCAGGTGGAGGGGAAGATAAATTCTCTTTAAGTTGGTGGACCTCTTCAGAGAGTTTCTCCACAGCCGAGACACAGGCCTGTAGGGAAGAGGAGAGATTTCCTTCGTACTGCCGGAGTATTTTAGCCACGTCATTCACTGTGGGTTCCTGATCCTCTTTCCAGGTTAGTATTGCCAATGAGCTGGCATATGATGATGGTGCACTCCGTACAAACTTCCGCCACATGGGTGGTGTACACCGGACTTCATCTGGATCTGTGGATGTTTGTGCGTCGTCTAGGTCCTTATAAATGACTTCCCGTACGGCTAATTCCCTCAGGTACTGAATTCCCTTCTCCATGGTGGTCCATTTGCCTGGTAGACATACAAGTTCTTCCTTGAAGGGATACCTTTCCTGCACAGCTGACAGGAGACGCCTCCAGAGGCTGCGAGATCGTGCTCCATCTCCAATTGCTTTGTCAATACCTGAGTCCCTAGCAAGGGATCCCAGCCGCCTGGCTTCCTTGCCCTCTAATTCCACACAATTGGCTCCGGTGTCCCAGCACCGGAGCAGCCAGGTGACAAGCTGCTCACCTATACAGCGACCAAAATCTTTTCGCACATCTCGTAGCTCACGCTGGTGTGGGGTTCGGGTAGTTACTGTTGATTTTTTGACATCCTCATCCTCATCTTCATCCTCCTGCACATGGCCCAGCCTCGTCTTCTCTATGCCCAGACCTAGCAGAAGACTGTCTGCACAGAATCACAGAATCACAGAATCGTCTAGGTTGGAAGAGACCTCTAAGATCACCGAGTCCAACCTCAGCCCTAACACTAACAAGTCCTACACTAAACCATATCACTAAGGGCTACATCTAAACGTCTTTTAAAGACCTCCAGGGATGGTGACTCCACCACCTCCCTGGGCAGTCCATTCCAGTGCCTAACAACCCTTTCAGTAAAGAAGTTCTTCCTAACATCCAACCTAAACCTCCCCTGGCGCAACTTTAGCCCATTCCCCCTCGTCCTGTCACCAGGCACGTGGGAGAATAGACCAACCCCCACCTCTCTACAGCCTCCTTTAAGGTAGCTATAGAGAGCGATGAGGTCTCCCCTGAGCCTCCTCTTCTCCAGGCTAAACAACCCCAGCTCCCTCAGCCGCTCCTTGTAAGACTTGTTCTCCAGACCCCTCACCAGCTTCGTTGCCCTTCTCTGGACTCTCTCGAGCACGTCCATGTCCTTCTTGTAGTGAGGGGCCCAAAACTGAACACAGTACTCGAGGTGAGGCCTCACCAGAGCCGAGCACAGGGGGACAATCACCTCCTTAGACCTGCTGGCCACACTGCTTCTTATGCAAGCCAGGATGCTGTTGGCCTTCTTGGCCACCTGAGCACACTGCTGGCTCATATTCAGCTGCCTATCAACCAGTACTCCCAGGTCCTTCTCAGCCAGGCAGCTTTCCAGCCACTCATCTCCCAGCCTGTAGCGCTGCTTGGGGTTGTTACGCCCCAGGTGCAGGACCCGGCACTTGGCCTTGTTGAACTTCATGCAGTTGACCTCAGCCCATCGGTCCAGCCTATCCAGATCCTCCTGCAGAGCCTTCCTTCCCTCAAGCAGATCGACACACGCACCTAACTTGGTGTCATCTGCAAACTTACTGAGGGTGCACTCGATCCCCTCATCCCCTCATCCAGGTCATCCAGAACCGCCTCCCAAGGGACTCGGCCAACCAGCGTCCTGAGCAGCTCAAAGTCAGCCCTCCGGAAGTCCAATACAGCAGTTTTACTGGTCCCCTTCCTGGCCTCGCCAAGAATAGAGAACTGAACCATTTCGTGGTCACTCTTCCCAAGACAGCTCTCGACCACCACATCTCCCACCAGTCCGTCACTGTTTGTGAACAGAAGGTCTAGCGGGGCTCCTCCCCTGGTAGGCTCTCAAACAAGCTGCATCAGGAAGCTATCTTCCACGCTCTCCAGAAACCTCCTAGACTGCTTTCTCTGGGCTGTGTTGTGCTTCCAGGATATGTCTGGGAAGTTGAAGTCCCCCACGAGAACAAGCGCTGACGATTTCGCGGCTTCTGCCAGCTGCCTGTAGAACTCCTCATCAGTCTCCTCATCCTGGTTCGGCGGTCTATAACAGACCCCCACCAGGATGCTTGCCTTGTTGGCCTTCCCGCTGATCCTAACCCATAGGGACTCAACCTTATCATTCCCAGCCTCAAGTTCCTCAACATCTAAACACTAATATAGAGAGCCACACCACCACCCCTTCTGTGCTGCCTGTCTCTTCTGAAGAGCCTATAGCCAGACATTGCAGCACTCCAGTCATGAGAGTGGTCCCACCACGTTTCAGTGATGGCAACCAATTCATAGCCTTCCCGCTGCACGATGGCTTCCAGCTCCTTCTGTTTGTTGCCCATGCTGCTTGCATTAGTGTAGATGCACTTCAGCTGGGCCATTGCCTTCTTCCCCGGCTTTGCCATTGTTCCCCCCGGCACAGCTCCAAGAGGCCTTCTTTCAGCCCCATCCCCCTTCTTTCCTAGTTTAAAGCCCTCTCAACGAGCCCTGCTAGCTCCTGGCCTAGGATCCGTTCTCCCCTTAGAGATAGGGACCTGTCTGCGGCCATCAGGCCGGGTGCCGAGTAAAGCGCCCCATGGTCAAAAAACCGAAAATTTCTGTGTTGGCAACAGCCTCTGAGCCACGTGTTAATCAGGTGGGCTTTCTGTGTCCTCTCGGTACCCCTCCCTGCTACTGCAGGGATAGACGAAAACACCACCTGTACTCCCGCTCCATCCACTAACCGTCCCAGTCCCCTAAAGTCCCGTTTGATAGCCTTCAGGCTTCTCTCATCAATATCATCACTGCCAGCCTGGACTATCAAAAGAGGGTAGTAGTCAGAGGGGCGAACCAGGTTGGGAAGCTTCCTGGCAACATCCCTGACCCTGGCCCCAGGGAGGCAGCAGACTTCCCTATGGGTAGGGTCAGGTCGACAAATAGGGCTCTCCATTCTCCTGAGAAGGGAGTTGCCTACTACAATCACCCTTCTGTCTTTTTTGGTGGAGGCTGTCTTGAGGCGTGGAGTCGGCTTCCTCGCCCTAGGCATCCTCCTGGGTAGACTTTCTACCTCGTCCTCACCCACCGGTCTCTCAAGCTCCAGGGCCTCAAATCTGTTATGTAAGGGCACCAGGGAAGGTGGGGCCGGTAGGGGGGGGCGTTGCCTGAAAGGTCAAGCAGGGACCTGTCTCCATCCCTCCTCAACTTCTAGGTCGCCTCCCTCTGCCCGACAGCGACAGGGCAGGGGGTCCATCCCCATTAGGGGTGTCTCACCCCGGTACCTCTCCTTCAGGCCCTGCAGGGAGTCACTCCATCAGTCTCACACTCCCTAATAGCCCTCAACCTCTCCACCTCCTCTTTGAGTTCTGCCACCAGGCGGACCAGGTCATCCACCTGCTCGCGCCTCACACACACGGCGCCTCTGCCTCCCTCAGATGGCAGCAAGAGGCTCAGACAGTCCCTGCACCCAGAGACCTGAACTGCCACATTTTTGAGCAGGCAGTCAGTCTGGGTGGCCACAGACTTTCTAGTGAGAGTGCTCTGCCTGGTGAAGACCATCGCAACCCAGTTAGCAGTCGACAGCTGTTAAAGATGTTGTTCTTATGGGCGGGGGGAAACTCCGCCCTCACCGCCCTCCCTGCTCGCCCTGCCTGCGCAAACTGCCACGCAAACTGCCGTGCCCACCCTTCTGACACGCCATGCCCTGTTTGCCCGCCCTGTTCGCCGCGCTCCTCGTCGCTCGGGCTCCCTAGGGGCTGCTTTTGAATGGCTGGGGAGGGGGTGCTGCTGGCTCCGCCTACGCCTCGTCAGCCTCCCTCGCGGGGGCTGCCGGGTCCTGGCGGCTCCCTCGAGCAGCCTCGATGTCGGAAAAAAAGCCCTGCCTGCCCCGATCCCCCGCTCCGCTGCAGAACGCGTCTGCCCCGGAGCCGATCGCCTTGGCAAGTCCTAAACGACCTAAACGTCCGGCGTTCTAAAAAACCTGAGCCTCTATACCATTTTTTCACCTTGTCTACAGGGGCAACTTGCACTGCTACAGCTCGTTTCTCTGACCCAGACACAGGGTCTGCCACAGGGGTTGGAATACCCTCTGCGGGGTAAACTTGCACTGCTACAGCTCGTTTCTCTGACCCAGACACAGGGTCTGCCACAGGGGTTGGAATACCCTCTGCGGGGTCAACTTGCACTGCTACAGCTCGTTTCTCTGACCCAGACACAGGCTCTGCCACGGGGGTTGGAATACCCTCTGCGGGGTCAACTTGCACTGCTACAGCTCGTTTCTCTGACCCAGACACAGGGTCTGCCACAGGGGTTGGAATACCCTCTGCGGGGTCAACTTGCACTGCTACAGCTCGTTTCTCTGACCCAGCCACAGGAGTGGGAGCAGCTGCAGGAGCTGGAGCTGCTGCAGGGGCTGAAGTGGCTGCGGGAGCTGGAGCTGGAGCGGCTGCAGGAGCTGGAGCTGCTGCAGGAGCTGGAGCGGCTGCAGGAGCTGGAGCTGGAGCGGCTGCAGGAGCTGGAGCGGCTGCAGGAGCTGGAACTGGAGCGGCTGCAGGAGCTGGAGCTGGAGCGGCTGCAGGACCTGGAGTGGCTGCAGGAGCTGGAACTGGAGCGGCTGCAGGGTCTGTCGCTAGGTTGATAGTGGCATCAATTGCAGCTCGATAGGCACAAGCCAGACCCCAGCACGCTACAGTGATTTGTGTCACTTTGGAACTGCCAGAGTCATGACACCTTTTTTTCAAGCATTCTGCCAGCTTTTTAGGATTTTGCAGTTGTTCAGGGGTGAATGTCCAAAACACTGGAGGTGACCACTGCTCTAGAAACCTGCCCATATCCTCCCACACTCCCTGCCACTCGCAACTATCCCGCCTCAAGACAGATCTCTGGGTGAGATTCCTAAGTAGTTGTTTAACCCTCAACAAAACCTGAAGCGCATTCAGGAGACATAACAGCAAGAGCAGGCTGGTCTGAGTATCCCAAGGATATTCAACATCTCGGAGAACCACCGTAACTAGCTCGGGGGATAAGAGGGTGGTGGTGAAGGAGAAAGGGAGAGTGAACAGGTAGGGAAACATGTCTTCCCCTGTCCCCTTCACAGATTGGCTCCCTAACGAAAACAGGCAATAGGTGTAATTGCTAATAGTTTCCGAGATATGGTTTCCAAAGTATAGAGTCGACGTCAGTGCTGAGTACAAATACCAGGTTAGAGTCATAACCAGATATTTCATCATTTCATAAGCCATTGTTACACCGCACAGTACCATAACAATCTTAAACCAGGGCCCGGAAAGAATAAACAGTGCAACAGGGAGCACATACAGAAAGTAACGCACTATAAAACCCAATTTGGAAAACAGGCACAGCAGACTTGAGATTAAGGCAATAAACATCGTGACTAGCAACTATTAAGCAGGTCCAATACTTGTACCAATTTTAGTTTAACACACTCAGGTCAAATCTGTCGATATCTCAACCCTTCGAGCCCCACGTTGGGCGCCAAAAGGACTGTTGTGGTTTAACCCGGCTGGCAGCTAAACACCACACAGCCGTTCGCTCACCCTCCCCCCTCCCTCTCTCGGATGGGGGAGAGAAACGGGAAAGTGAAGCCGGTGAGTTGAGATAAAGACAGTTTATTAAGACAGGAATATAATAATAACAATAATAATAATAGTGATAATGATAATAGTATTAATAATAATAATGTGTAAGAAACAAGTGATGCACAATGCAATTGCTCACCACCCGCTGACCGATGCCCAGCCTATCCCCGAGCAGCCGGCCCCCCACCCCAGCCAGCCACCCCTATATATTGTTTAGCATGATGTCAGATGGTATGGAATTCCACTTTGGCCAGTTTGGGTCAGCTGTCCTGGGTCTGTCCCCTCCCAGCTCCTGCTGCACCCCGAGCCTGCTTGCTGGCAGGACAGAGCGAGAAGCCGAAAAGTCCTTGGCCTGGTGTAAACACTGCTCTGCAACAATTAAAACATCAGCATGTTATCAGCACTCTTCTCATCCTAATCCAAAACATAGCACCCTACCAGCTACTAGGAGGAAAATTAACTCTGTCCTAACTGGAACCAGGACACTTCACTGGCCTTTCCAGGGTGCTGACCAAGACACCTGGCTCATGCACAGGACATGAAGTCACCATAGGCAGGGAGCCTCCCCGGACCCAGGAATCAGAACGCGGTGCTATAAGCCCTGCAGCTCCCAGCCCGGAGCTAAGCCTGCCCAGCAGAACACCCAGACAACAACCAGACTACCTCAGGAGGCCTCCCTCTCGCTCTCACCTTGACGAGGAAAATGTCATTGAGGAGGCAATATCTGCTCTCTTCTATCGCCCCTTGGAGCTTGGCCTGCAGGGTGCGCTGCCTGTCCTCGCACGTTTCACCCGCCTGCAGGCCCAGAGCCCTGGCCACCAGCATACGGATGGCAGAGAAGGGCTGCCTCACGTTGGCCTCGGTCAGTTCCACGGTGACAACCCTGCGGCGCAAAAGCAAAAGGCACCTGAGCTGCAGAAAAGGCCCCCAGTAGCCCACGCCTGCCAAGACAGGAGAGTTAGAGGTTCACGCAGCCTGGTTCTTACTGCAAAGGAACACAGGGTGCGCAGTCCCGGGGGTGGGGGAGGAGGGCCAGGCACAGGGCAGAGGCATCGCAGTCTTCCATGAACGTCAGGGGACGGGCATGGGAAGGGTCTCAAAAAACCCACTTACCTGTGCCTGGCGGCCTGGCCTAGAAAGGCCAGCTCAGTAAGTAAGTGGCTCTTTCCAGAGCCCAGGATGCCTACATACGCCAGGATGTGCGGCTGTCCCAAAGTCTCATAGGCCTTCAAGCTGTGTTCAAAGAGGTCAATCTCCACCTCGCGACCTGTGAAGACCAACCAGGAAACAAGCTGCTGCAGCATGCTGAAAAGCAGGGCAGCATTCCCTTTTGCTGGCACGGCGGCTTCCCTCCACCATGTCAACAAGCCTGCCTACACCCAGGCCTCCTTCCAAGCCCCTCATCTCAGCTTTGGCACCAATGCCTTCCTTAGAGCACTAACAGACCCGCCTGCCCGCTGGCCACACGGCGCAGCTCCTAGGATCTCTTTCACCTCGGCTTCTCCTCCCAGAGGCAACGAGATTCAGCCAGCTGGACGCAGCTCCCCACACTGATCCAGCCCAAGACTGGAGGGCACACTTTGAGGCACTGCAGGCAGCTGCGCCCAAAAGGCATGCCAAACTTCTCACTGCACCCTGAGCTCCAGAGCTCTTGCCAGCACCCTGTAGCTAAGGCAGCGTCTTCGGGCCTGTTCTGGTTTTGGCTGCGATACACCTCCTTGTCTTCACAGGAGCTTGGAGCGTGCTGTGATGTGGTGGACTTGCCACCAAAGGAATGCTGAAAACACGCTGAACTCTTGCCGAGCAGTGCTGGCACAGTGTCAAGGCCTCTGCACTTTCTCATGCTGCCCCACCAGCCAGCAGGCTAGAGGAGGGAGGAAGGGAGCGAGCAGCTGTGTTGGGCTCAGCTGCCTACCGGGGTTAACCTCCAGCAAGGCGCACAGCTTTGGGCAAAGGGAAGCAGCTGGGGTTCTGAAGAGCGAGGACTTCTCTACCTACCCAGCAAGGGGCCATAGTCCGACCTCTCCTTGGTAAGACCCATGTCAAAGATGCTAGAAGGGGGAGAAGACAAAACATGCGTCTCACTTGGTCGGAAGCCAGGGAATATAGAGCCTGCTGTGTTAGGGGAGGAGACCCTCCGCAGGTAACTGCTTTTCTTTCCAGCAGCATGCTATCCGGAGCGTGCTCCCCGGCCAAAGTTCGAGTGAACATGCCAGGACAGCTTCAAGCACAAAGAAGGCCAGCAGCCGTGGCGGGACAGCAGAAGGTGTTGGGAGTCCCTCGCCGGAGGCCAAAACCAAAGAAAACCCAGATGGGGCAAAGAAGCCAGGGTGTGCTGTAGGCTAGTAGACTGCTTTGCCACCCTGGACAAGCAAAAAAAGCCTCTTGGAAAGAAGGACCTGTGTCACTTAGTGGCTCAGGACACCAAGCATCTGGCACCTTTGGCTCAAGTCTTTTGATAGTTTTCAAGAGACAGCAACGTTAACATTCAAAAGGTCCTCCAACCCTGGCCCAGAGGGACATCTGAGAACTGAGCAGGCAGACAGGAGGAAGAGTGGCCCAGTGGCCCACCTTTCCCCAGGGCGACATGACTGACCCAAAGCTTCCTGCGCAGAAGGAGCTGGGAAAAAATTCCTCCTTGCGTCAGAATGACCTCTGCCGTAGCCTTGCACGTAGTGGAGCAAGCACAGCGCAGGGAGCCCAGCGGAAAGCTGCTTGGACAAAGCCTGCATGGCTAGCGTGCATCTCCAAAGCCAGGACAACCTTCCCCACCCCACTGGCATCACTCCCGGCTCTCTTAGCAGCAGGAGACAAAAGGGCAGAGAGGTACAAAGCAGACCCGTGCCAGGCCTTTGGATCTTTTTGGCCACGGGGAAGGGATGTCTGTGGGAGACCAGGCTGGTCTCTTGCTGCACAGCTCCTCTTTGCCGGCCAAGGTTGCACACTTGGGGTCCCTGTGCCCCCATCCAGATGGCTCGGAAGACACTCACCACTTCTCGGTGATCCCCACATATTGATAGATATGGCTGGGATTGGTAACACCTTTCAGCTTTGTCTCCAGCAACTCCTTGAAGAAGTAACCGGGCAGGCGAGAGGCTGTGTAGGTGGCTTCATCACAGGACACCAGCCTAGGGTAGTGCACCATCAAGTGGGCAGCCAAATTCACCTTATGGCCAATCACTGCCACAGAGAGAGAACACGTTGACATGGTTAGGAAAGCAGCCTTGCCCCACCCTTCAAGGCCAAGGGCTACTTCCCCTTGTTGTCCATAGGTGCATGCCCAGTGGACTGCACCAATAAGCACACAGAGCTGAAATCCACACGAAGGTCTTTTAATTAAATAACTAATTATATAACTCTGCAGAGTCAGGTGCTTGGCGATCTTTTGCAAAGCCAGCACACTTCAGACTTGAATCACCGTTATTTATACACAGCAAACTTGTGAAAGCTATCTCTTTGGCTACTTTTCATTGGCTATTACAGCTCACCTAACTTATGTCTACTGAGTTTGCACATTACAGAGGAAGAGTGGGGGAGGAGGGGACACCAAATCCCACATCAGCATACATTAGCATTTTGATGGGTATGTTTTTTAATATGTTTATGACCCTTAATGAGAAAAAGGTTACTATAGATCAGTCTGGAGCTGTTGTTCTCCTTCTTGTTTTTTACCTTTTATCCCTTATTTTCCTTGCTTCTGCTAGCTCAAGGCTACCTGTCTCTCTGTTCCCTTATTTTCTCAGCTAAAAGACTATACGAGCTGTAGAAAAGACTACACAAGCTACGGGCCTCCCTATATTCTTCAAGGTTTCCTTGTTTTTTTTTTCCCCAGCTTTGGGACTACACCCTCAGGCACAGGTCAACCCAGCAGCAGGGCAAGCGGACCCAGCGGGAACCACAAGTCTCTGAGCCCATTCTCCCACCTCAGGTGGAGACCGGTGCCATCTGGGCCGCCACCGGCAGGCTGTGGCATATGTGCTTGCCCCAGCCTGCCCATCTCTTCATGACTGACATCCTTAAGCGCACCCACGCCAGCCTCCCACTCTTCAGACTAAGGTGTGGTACCTGTATGTTCGGCCCTCTCAGGGTGGCCACAGAGGCCGCAGAACACCGTCCCACTGGTGACCCCGACGGACACTGCCCTGGCACACAGGGAGAGAAGCGCAAAGTCAGTGGCGCCCCAGGCGCAGTCCTGCTCGCCCCGCTCCGCCCCTTCCCACATCTCCCCTTGGCGCCAGCCAGGGCCACCTGCTGTCCCACAGCCAGTGCGTGTCTTGGGGACTTGGAGAGCTCGGGGCGCAACACACCCCGCTCACAAGGGACATGGGGAGGGCGCACGCAAGATGGCTTGGACCCTTCCCCTGAGGCACGATGGCTGCGACCTGCAGCAGGCCACAGCCCCTCTCATTAGTGGAGGAAAGCAGGTGCTGCCCACAGAGCACCTACAATGCCAGCAACTTGAGATCACGGGGCTGGGCCCGAGCCCTGTTCCTGGCCCTGTTGCCCAGAGGGGCCTGCCTCTGGCACCAAGGAGCCTCGTGCCCTGGTGAGGGCTCGCTCCAGCACCATGACTGGCAGGCTCTGCTTGGAGGGCCTGTGCCTGGCTGCCCTGAGCTAAGCCCAGGGGCCGCCTGCTGCCTCTCAGGGTGCTGCCTCAATCCTGCCAGGGACAAAGGAGGCCAAGCCAGGAGGCCACATCTCTTGCTGGTCAGCCCCCTTGCGCTGTCCCAGGCAGCATGCACGCCCTGCAACGCTGCCACACACTCACTCAAGTTTCCTCAGTGACGCGGAGCACATGCTGACGATTTGAAGAGCGCTTTCCAAGGCATGGATGCTCTCGTGCTGCAGCTTTGCTCCAGACAGTCCCAACACACAGAGGAACGTGCAGCCCTGCAGAGGACGGATGCAACACATCTGGTTACAGTGCCTATGGCCAGCAGCTAATGTCGTTCCGTTGCAGTCGCCAGGGAGACCAGCACAGCTGCAGGTCAACACAAAGCCACAGAGGACTGATCCCACCAGCAAAGCAGAGCTGCTTCTCAGTCCCTCTCCACTAAACAGACACAGGCCACCCTCTGGGGGTGGGATTGCTCCCCCACGCTCACCTTATCAAACAGGAGGCTTTTGTTGATTTCGCCCTGTTGTGGTTTAACCTGGCTGGCAGCTAAACACCACACAGCCGTTCGCTCACCCTCCCCCCTCCCTCTCTCGGATGGGGGAGAGAAACGGGAAAGTGAAGCCGGTGAGTTGACATAAAGACAGTTTATTAAGACAGGAATATAATAATAACAATAATAATAATAATAGTGATAATGATAATAGTATTAATAATAATAATGTGTAAGAAAACAAGTGATGCACAATGCAATTGCTCACCACCTGCTGACCGATGCCCAGCCTATCCCCGAGCAGCCGGCGACCCCACCCCGGCCAGCCACCCCTATATATTGTTTAGCATGACGTCAGATGGTATGGAATACCCCTTTGGCCAGTTTGGGTCAGCTGTCCTGGGTCTGTCCCCTCCCAGCTCCTGCTGCACCCCTAGCCTGCTCGCTGGCAGGACAGAGCGAGAAGCCGAAAAGTCCTTGGTCTGGTGTAAACACTGCTCTGCAACAATTAAAACATCAGCATGTTATCAGCGCTCTTCTCATCCTAATCCAAAACATAGCACCCTACCAGCTACTATGAGGAAAAATTAACTCTGTCCTAACTGGAACCAGGATACGCCCTTGTGAGGACTGAGGATTGCTGAAATGATCCTGTTGGCATTAGAGAGGCCCCTCCTAAGATCCAGTAAGTTGG
This sequence comes from Anser anser, assembly GCF_964211835.1. Lineage (NCBI taxonomy): Eukaryota > Metazoa > Chordata > Aves > Anseriformes > Anatidae > Anser > Anser anser. The sequence goes on along the minus strand of NW_028154228.1, from coordinate 47,338 downwards.
CCTCTGCAGAAAACTGCAGCCGGACAAAGAGGCTGGTGACTGGCCGTAGCTCAGACCACAGGTGCAGCGGCACATCCTCATCCATCTGGAAGGGAAGAGCACTACAGCTTTGCCAGCCTGTTCTCCCGGGGGTTCCTCTGGGCCCGTGCCATGTACCAAGGGAGAGCAGGCGTGCTCGCAATACCAGGTACTACTGGAGGAAGGGTAAGTCCTCTGCTCGGTGCCAATCGCAGGCCAGCCCGCGGCAGGCAGGTCATAGCACAGTCATAGCACAAACGACAAAGGAGGGGAATGTTCCAGCAACACCCCATCTTGTGACAAGTACGGACGCAAGGGGCGACCCTCTGGCACGTCCCAGGGACTTGAGCAGACTCGCCCCCTTGTCCTCGCCTTGTGCCCACAGCACGTCCAGAACAAGAGTCGTGGAAAAGACAGAGGGAAGGCCACCTCCCGCCACCCGCGCCTCTTTGAGGAGCAGCACAAAATGGGCAGTTTCCTGGCACATGCAGCACCAGTAGCCCTGGCATCAGTTCCCCTGGGTTCCCGCCTCAGGCTGCTTTTCCTTTCGTTTGTCTGTTTTCACGAGAGCTCCACCCCTGCAATGCACACCTTCTTCTGCCCTCCCAAAATGCAGCCTCCAGCAGCGGCAGCCTTACCTTCCTGAGAGCAGCTGCCGGTATGTGCTTCTTCAGCCTTGCTGCCACTGTAGGATCACTGGACATGATAAGAGCTGGCCTTCGGTGCCCTAAGGGAAGCAAACGCAGGCCTTCACTGGCAGGATGGGACTAGAAGGGGGCTGAAAGACGGGGCTGGCGCTGGGCAAAGCAGAGCAAAGATTCTTTGGTGTTTCCTCCTGCTCCCCTCTGCAGCTGCTCGGCCGGAGCCGTCCCCTGGCAGGAGGGGGCGGCAGCGACAGCCTCAGCTGAAGCACAGGAGGGCCAAAGGCACGAACGTTGACTGAAAGGTGGAAGAGGGCAGAGGGAGTTCCTCCCTGGAACTCTGAAGCAGGCAGGCCCCATTTTTCCCACCAGTCCCAGAACACAGTGAAGCAGGGACTCACTTATCCTTTCCAAATGCCGCATCTTCGCGTGGTGGTCAAAGCGGCCTGCAGCATCTTGGCGTTCTGATACAGACATGTGCTCCATCCTCAGAACCTGCAGACACGCAGAAGGAAAGTACTGCCACTGGCCTCCCCAAGGAGCCCCAGGAGACACAGCCGGCCCCTCCACTCTCACTTTCCAGAGAAGGGCAGAAGCTCTTGGTGCAGCAAGCCCACTTCTCTGGATTTTCAGCTGGGACAGAAGTGCCTCCTCAGAAGGACCAGAGCCACTCAGGCATCACCCAAGCATGCCCCAGCTCTCAAGGACAGCTGCGGCGACCCACGGGGGACATTGCTGGTGGGGCCCAGACCCTTCCTGTGCTTCCCTCGGCCCCTCACACCAAGCAAGCACAACCCAGAGATACCCCTGAGGTGGAAGGGCAACTGCTACAGCTCTCCACCAACCCTTACGGCTACAACTCTCTCCACGTCCAGCGCCTCAGCCTTCTAGCACCTGCCTCCTTCCCTTCCGGGTGCGGGTCTTCAGAAAGGCTTTAGAGGCCAACCCGTCCACCTACCTTCAGAGACCATTTGCCACCAAGAAGCTTGGTCTGGATCTGTTCCTGCTCACACAGCTCCCAGCAGGTGGGTGAGAGGCACTTCACTTTTAACTGCAAGGCTTTGGGCCTCCATAACTTCATCCAGGGCCTGGCTGCAGATGAAGTAATGCTGCTCCCTGTCTCCGGCAGTCAGTAAGGTCATTTGCCCTGCGGAGATCCCTGGGGAGAGAGCGAGAAGAAGCACTGACACCGGGGAGCTTTTGACCTCTATGGCCCCCCACCACCTCAGCTGGCCAGCAGCTCAGCTGAAACCCAGCCAGGCATTAGGGAGGGGGGGGAGTAATGGTTTTAGACTAAAAAGAAGTAGATTTACATTAGATATTCTACTGTAAATTAGAATTGGCGTCTGCAAAGACACCAAAGAAGTCGACGCTGACAATGTGTTGGCACTGCCGGGCATCTCACCCTGCTGCCTGTGCCACAAGCCCAGCAGAACAGCAGGTTTGATCAGTGCCTGCTCTTTTTGCTGGCACGCGGGTTGTAGTTGTCTGCTTAAGGAAAGATGGGAGTCTCTCAGATAGCGGGGAAGGGTGGAGCCTGAGGTGAAGAGGTGGGAAAAAAAGCAAGCAGGGAGACACAGGTGATGTAAGGAAGGCTTCAGTCCGCTGCTGTCGCCTGCTCATTTGCGACAATCCTTCTCAGCAACACCAACCCTTGGCTGCTTGGCTGCCGGAACATGAGGCAGCTTCCCAGAGGCGACGCGTGCCTTACCCAAGCGGCAGGCAGGGCAAAAGTGCCTGTGCAGGGACTCGGTGTGGAATGCTGGCAGGGGAGGCTTTCCATTGGCGCTGGCCCCTGCAGAGGTGCCAGCCTTGCTCTGGAGGCAAGAAGCAGCCAGCAGCACTGGAGAGTGCCAGGGCTGTGCATGTGGCACAGCTGACCCAGCAGCGCCCATACCTATCTTCAGTTGGAGCTTCAGACCCACGTGCGTGTCACGAATGCCATGCTTCTTCTGGATTTGCTGGCAACACTGCAGCACCAGGCCGATGGTCTGAGGCAGCTGAGCTTCTGATGCTCTCCACAGCACCAGCACAGCATCCCCTGGGGAAAGGGAGGGGAAGGTGAAGGCTCTCCTGAGGGACAGCAGCAAGCGGCCAGCCGGCGTGCAGAGGAAGATGGGCTTGTGGGAGGGCATCCTCCTGAGGGATGGCACCCTGGCCACAGGGACCCCTCCCCTCTGCCGGGCCAGCCACAGCACCAGCCAGGGTGGCAGAGGAAGAGGGTGGGTGGCGGGGGGACCCTCTGCCCGGCACTCCTCCGCAGCTGCAGCGGCCAGAGAGCTGCTCCATCAGGCCAGAGCACAGAGCAAGCGGCTCCCGCGGGAAACACTGCACAGCAGCAGGACACGGAGGCAGCCTCCTCCTAAGGACACACCTCCAAACTTCAGGATGTCTCCTCCAAAATCCAGCACATCTGCGGAGAAAGAGAAGGGAAGGCAGAGTTATGGGGGTGCCTTCTTCTGAAAGCCGTGGGGCAAGCCACTGTGGCCACAGCCCTGGCCCCTGCACAGCGAGTTGGGAGGCAGTGCCGTGGGATGCTACACAAGCACAGTACAGTGCAAGCTGGAAGGCACCTCTGGAGATTATCTGCTCCAGTCCCGCACCCCCGTCTCCACTCAAGCCGAGCCACCCAGAGCCACCTGCCTGGGGCCACGTCCAGATGCCTGGTGAAGATCTCTGAGCGGGGACACTTGCAAATGCTGCCAAAGTGGTGGCCACCACATGCTCACGGTCACAGACATCCCCCAGGATAAGGGGCTCATGAGGGCCACACACAGATGTCAGTGCCAGCATCCCTAGGTCACTGGCACACTGGCACTCACTGGATGCCCCCAGCCTGCCCGGGGTCCTAATGGCACCAAAGCGGTGTTCCATCGTGGGACTGGAACTGTCTGTCTGCAAGCACAGAGGCAGATGCTGAGAAAGAGGGTGTCCCCTTGCTCATGCTATCGGAGAATGACCTAGGTTGGAAAAGGCCTTCAAGATCATCAAGTCCGACCATCCACCTGGCCTACTGAGTCGATATCGACTCAGTAGGCCAGTATCTGATACCGACGTCAGACTGACAGGCCTGTAATTCCCTGGAAAGTCCTTCCAGCCCTTCCTGTCGCCTGGAGGCACGTCTGCCAGCCTCCAGTCCGCTGGGGCCTCCCTCGTCACAGTGGGCAGCAGAAGAGACCTGCTGCGCTCCTGCCTCGCCATGGGAACCCCACGGCTCCCACTGTCCCCCCAGGCCACAGTGAGCTCCACAGCCCTTTCAAGGAGGCAGGAGCAGGCGGAGCAGCAAGGCTGCCTCTGCCCTCTGCAAGCAGCCTCAGGGCCCAATGTCCAACAGCCTGGCAGCATGGCTCTTACCCTCTAAAACGTCACACATGTAGTCATTGAGCGTTTGCGCCAGCTCGTCAGCACCTCTGTCTGCGCCGCTCTGCTGGACGCACTTCTCTGAAAACACAGTGAAACCTGCAGGAAGGACACACAGAAATCAGGACATGTCTACGTGGGCCAAAGGACCTGGCAGCCAGTCCCGTTCTGCCAAGCCCAAGCGCCTGTCAGTCGCTGCGTCACAAGAGAAGCCAACCCATGCTCTCTTTAGCCATCACAGCAGGAGTCCTCAACAGTGACAAAACAGCTGTGCCATCTACGGGCCAGGGCTCCCGAGGGCCTGGTGTGTCCCAATGGCTTGTTTCTGTGGAGGCTCCACCGTGCCCAGCCCACCTGCAAAATCCGCTAAGAACAGCACTTCCCCGATAACCTTGGGGACCAAGTTGTCCCAGATGAAGTCCTCAGAAAGAAGGAGATCAGGGAGGAGCACGGTTCTTTTCCCCAGCTCAGAGTACAGGTATTTCCTCTCCCAGGCAGATGCCATGGTCAGCACCCTGTGGTACCGGGGTACCTCAGCAGAAGATGACCATGCCCAGCTGGGAGGGAGGAGATGAAGACCCCTCAGCACTGGATGGTGCAGTGAGCCTGGGGCCTTCTTGAAGGACAGTTTGGTCTCTGCCGCCATGGGTCATCACAATCACCTGGCTGTGATGTCGTTCATAGGTCATCGCTTACTTATTGGCTGCCCTCCAGCAACACCGTGGGCTAACAGTGCCATCCTCCATAGGTCACTGCCTGCTGAGCAGCAGCCACTGTGACCCTGTGACCCAGGCGTTCTCGTTTATGCCGAGCCATGGCCTCCAAGGACTCCGTGGCCTCACTTACTCAAGGCAGTGCTGAGCTTGCATAGCCTCTGCACACAACCAGTTGCCATTTCCCAGCTCCCAGGGCCTGACACACTGCCTCCTGCAGGCACACCCATTTGCTAACACCAGTCCCACCCCTGCAGTTGCACAGCCTGTTGCCACCTTCCCAGCATGGTGGCTCCTTCTGACTTGCGGAAAACAGACTCCACAACCAGTAAGATTGTAAAGTAGGTATGTTTATTCGGCTCTGGGCAGCACAGGGGGTAGTTCCACCAAAGTCATGCGCACCTGATGCAGCAACTTGCCATGGTTATATGCCGCAGAGTTACATAAGCATGAAGAGAACCTAGCACTGCTGTCGCAGCACCTCGGCTCCTATGAGAGAGGGAGTTAGGAGAATCTTTTCAGGTAGAGATAGACCGCTGATAGTATTAAACTAGTGGATGCTACTTAGTGTCTTTGCTAACTATGGTGCATTGTGCAAATTAACTAAAGCAAGAAGCTTTGGGCCCCTTACCAAGGTTAGTCTCTTGATAAAAGTGTGAGCTTATCTTAAGACAGCAGCAGAAACTGGTCCTGAGGATGGACAAGAGCCAAGGAGCAACTGAGTCTGCGCAAAGACAAGAGGTCAGCTAGCAGTGACGAGGAAGAGTCACCAACCTCCATCCCCATGAACCCTGGCGACCACTACCAGGAGACAATGCGCAAGTGCAGATGGCAGGAGCTTATGGAAATGACTTCTTGAACTAATTCTAATATGAAGCGAGGACAGGTTATGACTATGTATAGGTGCATTGTGAAACTTCAAACATATGTAACACTTTGCTGCATATAACCATGGCAAGTTGCTGCGTCAGGTGTGCACGACTTTGGTGGGACTACCCAAGCTTTCCAAAATTACTGTATGGTAGAAATCTAGATTTGATCCCATTTTAGCAGTCTGGTGCTTTTACTCAGGTGGGCGGCCGAGCTCCACCACAACTACTCTCTCACTGCCCCTCCTCAAAGAGGAACAGGGAGAAAATACGATGAAAAGGGCTCAAGGATTGAGATAAGGACAGAGAGATCGCGCAGTAATTATTGTGACGGGCAAAACAGCCTCAGCATAGTGAGACAGTAAGCTTTATTGCTGATTACTAACAAGCTAGAGAAGTGAGCAAGCACACAGCAAGGCTGTTCCTCACTCCTCTCACTCTCCCAGCTGCTGTGTGGCCCAGAGTTCCCCCCCCCCCCCCCCCCCCCCGTCTTAAATATGCTCTCACAGAGGCGCAAGACAACATTGCTTATTGGCTCGGCTCTGGACAGCAGTGGGGCCCTTACCTAACATGGAGCAGCTTCTAGATTCTTCTCACAGAAGCCACCCCTATGGCCCCCTGCTACCAAAGCCTTGCCACGTAAACCCACTACATTCCACCCCTCGCTTCTGGGAAAAGCATATTTAAGACTAATCACAATATTCTCTCACTTTACAGTCATCACAATCTTCACAAACTTGACTTACATCAAAAAAGAAGAAGAATTCCCCACACCAAAATAAACATAACATCACAACACCGACGAGGTGGACAATTTACATACACACCACCCCTCGTCCCTTCACCACACTAACATGAAACATATTCCTTCACAATTATTGCTTTCTTAGACTCTTCACAATTATTACGTTCGTAACAATCATCCAGTCCATGTTTTGCCCGTTAATTCTCTCAACTGTCATCATCTCAAATTCCTTGAGCCCCACGTTGGGCGCCAAAAAGGACTGTGGTGCTTTTACTCAGGTGGGCGGCTGAGCTCCACCACAACTACTCTCTCACTGCCCCTCCTCAAAGAGGAACAGGGAGAAAATACGATGAAAAGGGCTCAAGGATTGAGATAAGGACAGAGAGATCGCGCAGTAATTATTGTGACGGGCAAAACAGACTCAGCATAGGGATATAGTAAGATTTATTGCTGATTACTAACAAGCTAGAGAAGTGAGCAAGCACACAGCAAGGCTGTTCCTCACTCCTCTCACTCTCCCAGCTGCTGTGTGGCCCAGAGTTATTTTTTTTTCCCCTGTCTTAAATATGCTCTCACAGAGGCGCAAAACAACATCGCCTATTGGCTCGGCTCTGGACAGCAGTGGGGCCCTTACCTAACATGGAGCAGCTTCTAGATTCTTCTCACAGAAGCCACCCCTATGGCCCCCTGCTACCAAAGCCTTGCCACGTAAACCCACTGCATTCCACCCCTCGCTTCTGGGAAAAGCATATTTAAGAATAATCACAATATTCTCTCACTGTACAGTCATCACAATCTTCACAAACTTGACTTACATCAAAAAAGAAGAAGAATTCCCCACACCAAAATAAACATAACATCACAACACCGACGAGGTGGACAATTTACATACACACCACCCCTCGTCCCTTCACCACACTAACATGAAACATATTCCTTCACAATTATTGCTTTCTTAGACTCTTCACAATTATTACGTTCGTAACAATCATCCAGTCCATGTTTTGCCCGTTAATTCTCTCAACTATCATCATCTCAAATTCCTCGAGCCCCACATTGGGCGCCAAAAAGGACTGTGGTGCTTTTACTCAGGTGGGCGGCCGAGCTCCACCACAACTACTCTCTCACTGCCCCTCCTCAAAGAGGAACAGGGAGAAAATACGATGAAAAGGGCTCAAGGATTGAGATAAGGACAGAGAGATCGCGCAGTAATTATTGTGACGGGCAAAACAGACTCAGCATAGGGAGATAGTAAGCTTTATAGCTGATTACTAACAAGCTAGAGAAGTGAGCAAGCACACAGCAAGGCTGTTCCTCACTCCTCTCACTCTCCCAGCTGCTGTGTGGCCCAGAGTTTTTTTTTTTTTTTCCCCTGTCTTAAATATGCTCTCACAGAAGCGCAAAACAACATCGCCTATTGGCTCGGCTCTGGACAGCAGTGGGGCCCTTACCTAACATGGAGCAGCTTCTAGATTCTTCTCACAGAAGCCACCCCTATGGCCCCCTGCTACCAAAGCCTTGCCACGTAAACCCACTGCATTCCACCCCTCGCTTCTGGGAAAAGCATATTTAAGAATAATCACAATATTCTCTCACTGTACAGTCATCACAATCTTCACAAACTTGACTTACATCAAAAAAGAAGAAGAATTCCCCACACCAAAATAAACATAACATCACAACACCGACGAGGTGGACAATTTACATACACACCACCCCTCGTCCCTTCACCACACTAACATGAAACATATTCCTTCACAATTATTGCTTTCTTAGACTCTTCACAATTATTACGTTCGTAACAATCATCCAGTCCATGTTTTGCCCGTTAATTCTCTCAACTATCATCATCTCAAATTCCTCGAGCCCCACATTGGGCGCCAAAAAGGACTGTGGTGCTTTTACTCAGGTGGGCGGCCGAGCTCCACCACAACTACTCTCTCACTGCCCCTCCTCAAAGAGGAACAGGGAGAAAATACGATGAAAAGGGCTCAAGGATTGAGATAAGGACAGAGAGATCGCGCAGTAATTATTGTGACGGGCAAAACAGACTCAGCATAGGGAGATAGTAAGCTTTATAGCTGATTACTAACAAGCTAGAGAAGTGAGCAAGCACACAGCAAGGCTGTTCCTCACTCCTCTCACTCTCCCAGCTGCTATGTGGCCCAGAGTTTTTTTGTTTTTTTTTTCCCGTCTTAAATATGCTCTCACAGAGGCGCAAACCAACATCGCTTATTGGCTCGGCTCTGGACAGCAGTGGGGCCCTTACCTACCATGGAGCAGCTTCTAGATTCTTCTCACAGAAGCCACCCCTATGGCCCCCTGCTACCAAAGCCTTGCCACGTAAACCCACTACATTCCACATCTCGCGTCTGGGAAAAGCATATTTAGGACTAATCACAATATTCTCACACTTTACAGACATCACAATCTTCACAAACTTGACTTACATCAAAAAAGAAGAAGAATTCCCCACACCAAAATAAACATAACATCACAACACCGACGAGGTGGACAATTTACATACACACCACCCCTCGTCCCTTCACCACACTAACATGAAACATATTCCTTTACAATTATTGCTTTCTTAGACTCTTCACAATTATTACGTTCGTAACAATCATCCAGTCCATGTTTTGCCCGTTAATTCTCTCAACTGTCATCATCTCAAATTCCTTGAGCCCCACGTTGGGCGCCAAAAAGGACTGTGGTGCTTTTACTCAGGTGGGCGGCTGAGCTCCACCACAACTACTCTCTCACTGCCCCTCCTCAAAGAGGATCAGGGAGAAAATACGATGAAAAGGGCTCAAGGATCGAGATAAGGACAGAGAGATCGCACAGTAATTATTGTGACGGGCAAAACAGACTCAGCATAGGGAGATAGTAAGATTTATTGCTGATTACTAACAAGCTAGAGAAGTGAGCAAGCACACAGCAAGGCTGTTCCTCACTCCTCTCACTCTCCCAGCTGCTGTGTGGCCCAGATTTTTTTTTTTTTTCCCCTGTCTTAAATATGCTCTCACAGAGGCGCAAAACAACATCGCTTATAGGCTCGGCTCTGGACAGCAGTGGGGCCCTTACCTAACATGGAGCAGCTTCTAGATTCTTCTCACAGAAGCCACCCCTATGGCCCCCTGCTACCAAAGCCTTGCCACGTAAACCCACTACATTCCACACCTCGCTTCTGGGAAAAGCATATTTAAGAATAATCACAATATTCTCTCACTGTACAGTCATCACAATCTTCACAAACTTGACTTACATCAAAAAAGAAGAAGAATTCCCCACACCAAAATAAACATAACATCACAACACCGACGAGGTGGACAATTTACATACACACCACCCCTCGTCCCTTCACCACACTAACATGAAACATATTCCTTCACAATTATTGCTTTCTTAGACTCTTCACAATTATTACGTTCGTAACAATCATCCAGTCCATGTTTTGCCCGTTAATTCTCTCAACTATCATCATCTCAAATTTCTCGAGCCCCACGTTGGGCGCCAAAAAGGACTGTGGTGCTTTTACTCAGGTGGGCGGCCGAGCTCCACCACAACTACTCTCTCACTGCCCCTCCTCAAAGAGGAACAGGGAGAAAATACGATGAAAAGGGCTCAAGGATTGAGATAAGGACAGAGAGATCGCGCAGTAATTATTGTGACGGGCAAAACAGACTCAGCATAGGGAGATAGTAAGCTTTATAGCTGATTACTAACAAGCTAGAGAAGTGAGCAAGCACACAGCAAGGCTGTTCCTCACTCCTCTCACTCTCCCAGCTGCTGTGTGGCCCAGAGTTTTTTTTTTTTTTTTCCCGTCTTAAATATGCTCTCACAGAGGCGCAAAACAACATCGCCTATTGGCTCGGCTCTGGACAGCAGTGGGGCCCTTACCTACCATGGAGCAGCTTCTAGATTCTTCTCACAGAAGCCACCCCTATGGCCCCCTGCTACCAAAGCCTTGCCACGTAAACCCACTGCATTCCACCCCTCGCTTCTGGGAAAAGCATATTTAAGAATAATCACAATATTCTCTCACTGTACAGTCATCACAATCTTCACAAACTTGACTTACATCAAAAAAGAAGAAGAATTCCCCACACCAAAATAAACATAACATCACAACACCGACGAGGTGGACAATTTACATACACACCACCCCTCGTCCCTTCACCACACTAACATGAAATATATTCCTTCACAATTATTGCTTTCTTAGACTCTTCACAATTATTACGTTCGTAACAATCATCCAGTCCATGTTTACCCGTTAATTCTCTCAACTATCATCATCTCAAATTCCTCGAGCCCCACGTGGGGCGCCAAAAAGGACTGTGGTGCTTTTACTCAGGTGGGCAGCCGAGCTCCACCACAACTACTCTCTCACTGCCCCTCCTCAAAGAGGAACAAGGAGAAAATACGATGAAAAGGGCTCAAGGATTGAGATAAGGACAGAGAGATCGCGCAGTAATTATTGTGACGGGCAAAACAGACTCAGCATAGGGAGATAGTAAGATTTATTGCTGATTACTAACAAGCTAGAGAAGTGAGCAAGCACACAGCAAGGCTGTTCCTCACTCCTCTCACTCTCCCAGCTGCTATGTGGCCCAGAGTTTTTTTTTTTTTTTCCCGTCTTAAATATGCTCTCACAGAGGCGCAAAATAACATCGCCTATTGGCTTGGCTCTGGACAGCAGTGGGGCCCTTACCTAACATGGAGCAGCTTCTAGATTCTTCTCACAGAAGCCACCCCTATGGCCCCCTGCTACCAAAGCCTTGCCACGTAAACCCACTGCATTCCACCCCTCGCTTCTGGGAAAAGCATATTTAAGAATAATCACAATATTCTCTCACTGTACAGTCATCACAATCTTCACAAACTTGACTTACATCAAAAAAGAAGAAGAATTCCCCACACCAAAATAAACATAACATCACAACACCGACGAGGTGGACAATTTACATACACACCACCCCTCGTCCCTTCACCACACTAACATGAAACATATTCCTTCACAATTATTGCTTTCTTAGACTCTTCACAATTATTACGTTCGTAACAATCATCCAGTCCCTGTTTTGCCCGTTAATTCTCTCAACTGTCATCATCTCAAATTCCTCGAGCCCCACGTGGGGCGCCAAAAGGACTGTGGTGCTTTTACTCAGGTGGGCGGCCGAGCTCCACCACAACTACTCTCTCACTGCCCCTCCTCAAAGAGGAACAGGGAGAAAATACGATGAAAAGGGCTCAAGGATTGAGATAAGGACAGAGAGATCGCGCAGTAATTATTGTGACGGGCAAAACAGACTCAGCATAGGGAGATAGTAAGCTTTATAGCTGATTACTAACAAGCTAGAGAAGTGAGCAAGCACACAGCAAGGCTGTTCCTCACCCCTCTCACTCTCCCAGCTGCTATGTGGCCCAGAGTTTTTTTTTTTTTTTTTTCCCGTCTTAAATATGCTCTCACAGAGGCGCAAAACAACATCGCTTATTGGCTCGGCTCTGGACAGCAGTGGGGCCCTTACCTACCATGGAGCAGCTTCTAGATTCTTCTCACAGAAGCCACCCCTATGGCCCCCTGCTACCAAAGCCTTGCCACGTAAACCCACTACATTCCACCCCTCGCTTCTGGGAAAAGCATATTTAAGAATAATCACAATATTCTCTCACTGTACAGTCATCACAATCTTCACAAACTTGACTTACATCAAAAAAGAAGAAGAATTCCCCACACCAAAATAAACATAACTTCACAACACCGACGAGGTGGACAATTTACATACACACCACCCCTCGTCCCTTCACCACACTAACATGAAATATATTCCTTCACAATTATTACGTTCGTAACAATCATCCAGTCCATGTTTTGCCCGTTAATTCTCTCAACTATCATCATCTCAAATTCCTCGAGCCCCAAGTTGGGCGCCAAAAAGGACTGTGGTGCTTTTACTCAGGTGGGCGGCCGAGCTCCACCACAACTACTCTCTCACTGCCCCTCCTCAAAGAGGAACAGGGAGAAAATACGATGAAAAGGGCTCAAGGATTGAGATAAGGACAGAGAGATCGCGCAGTAATTATTGTGACGGGCAAAACAGACTCAGCATAGGGAGATAGTAAGCTTTATAGCTGATTACTAACAAGCTAGAGAAGTGAGCAAGCACACAGCAAGGCTGTTCCTCACTCCTCTCACTCTCCCAGCTGCTATGTGGCCCAGAGTTTTTTTTTTTTTTTCCCGTCTTAAATATGCTCTCACAGAGGCGCAAGACAACATCGCTTATTGGCTCGGCTCTGGACAGCACTGGGGCCCTTACCTAACATGGAGCAGCTTCTAGATTCTTCTCACAGAAGCCACCCCTATGGCCCCCTGCTACCAAAGCCTTGCCACGTAAACCCACTACATTCCACCCCTCGCTTCTGGGAAAAGCATATTTAAGACTAATCACAATATTCTCTCTCTTTACAGTCATCACAGTCTTCACAAACTTGACTTACATCAAAAAAGAAGAAGAATTCCCCACACCAAAATAAACATAACATCACAACACCGACGAGGTGGACAATTTACATACACACCACCCCTCGTCCCTTCACCACACTAACATGAAACATATTCCTTCACAATTATTGCTTTCTTAGACTCTTCACAATTATTACGTTCGTAACAATCATCCAGTCCATGTTTTGCCCGTTAATTCTCTCAACTGTCATCATCTCAAATTCCTCGAGCCCCACGTTGGGCGCCAAAAAGGACTGTGGTGCTTTTACTCAGGTGGGCGGCCGAGCTCCACCACAACTACTCTCTCACTGCCCCTCCTCAAAGAGGAACAGGGAGAAAATACGATGAAAAGGGCTCAAGGATTGAGATAAGGACAGAGCGATCGCGCAGTAATTATTGTGACAGGCAAAACAGACTCAGCATAGGGAGATAGTAAGCTTTATCGCTGATTACTAACAAGCTAGAGAAGTGAGCAAGCACACAGCAAGGCTGTTCCTCACTCCTCTCACTCTCCCAGCTGCTGTGTGGCCCAGAGTTTTATTTTTTTTTTTTCCCCTGTCTTAAATATGCTCTCACAGAGGCGCAAAACAACATCGCCTATTGGCTCGGCTCTGGACAGCAGTGGGGCCCTTACCTACCATGGAGCAGCTTCTAGATTCTTCTCACAGAAGCCACCCCTATGGCCCCCTGCTACCAAAGCCTTGCCACGTAAACCCACTGCATTCCACCCCTCGCTTCTGGGAAAAGCATATTTAAGAATAATCACAATATTCTCTCACTGTACAGTCATCACAATCTTCACAAACTTGACTTACATCAAAAAAGAAGAAGAATTCCCCACACCAAAATAAACATAACATCACAACACCGACGAGGTGGACAATTTACATACACACCACCCCTCGTCCCTTCACCACACTAACATGAAATATATTCCTTCACAATTATTACGTTCGTAACAATCATCCAGTCCGTGTTTTGCCCGTTAATTCTCTCAACTATCATCATCTCAAATTCCTCGAGCCCCACGTTGGGCACCAAAAAGGACTGTGGTGCTTTTACTCAGGTGGGCGGCCGAGCTCCACCACAACTACTCTCTCACTGCCCCTCCTCAAAGAGGAACAGGGAGAAAATACGATGAAAAGGGCTCAAGGATTGAGATAAGGACAGAGAGATCGCGCAGTAATTATTGTGACAGGCAAAACAGACTCAGCATAGGGAGATAGTAAGCTTTATCGCTGATTACTAACAAGCTAGAGAAGTGAGCAAGCACACAGCAAGGCTGTTCCTCACTCCTCTCACTCTCCCAGCTGCTATGTGGCCCAGAGTTTTTTTTTTTTTTTTTTCCCGTCTTAAATATGCTCTCACAGAGGCGCAAGACAACATCGCTTATTGGCTCGGCTCTGGACAGCAGTGGGGCCCTTACCTACCATGGAGCAGCTTCTAGATTCTTCTCACAGAAGCCACCCCTATGGCCCCCTGCTACCAAAGCCTTGCCACGTAAACCCACTACATTCCACATCTCGCTTCTGGGAAAAGCATATTTAAGACTAATCACAATATTCTCTCTCTTTACAGTCATCACAGTCTTCACAAACTTGACTTACATCAAAAAAGAAGAAGAATTCCCCACACCAAAATAAACATAACATCACAACACCGACGAGGTGGACAATTTACATACACACCACCCCTCGTCCCTTCACCACACTAACATGAAACATATTCCTTCACAATTATTGCGTTCGTAACAATCATCCAGTCCATGTTTTGCCCGTTAATTCTCTCAACTATCATCATCTCAAATTACTCGAGCCCCACGTTGGGCGCCAAAAAGGACTGTGGTGCTTTTACTCAGGTGGGCGGCCGAGCTCCACCACAACTACTCTCTCACTGCCCCTCCTCAAAGAGGAACAGGGAGAAAATACGATGAAAAGGGCTCAAGGATTGAGATAAGGACAGAGAGATCGCGCAGCAATTATTGTGACAGGCAAAACAGACTCAGCATAGGGAGATAGTAAGCTTTATCGCTGATTACTAACAAGCTAGAGAAGTGAGCAAGCACACAGCAAGGCTGTTCCTCACTCCTCTCACTCTCCCAGCTGCTGTGTGGCCCAGAGTTTTATTTTTTTTTTTTCCCCTGTCTTAAATATGCTCTCACAGAGGCGCAAAACAACATCGCCTATTGGCTCGGCTCTGGACAGCAGTGGGGCCCTTACCTAACATGGAGCAGCTTCTAGATTCTTCTCACAGAAGCCACCCCTATGGCCCCCTGCTACCAAAGCCTTGCCACGTAAACCCACTGCATTCCACCCCTCGCTTCTGGGAAAAGCATATTTAAGAATAATCACAATATTCTCTCACTGTACAGTCATCACAATCTTCACAAACTTGACTTACATCAAAAAAGAAGAAGAATTCCCCACACCAAAATAAACATAACATCACAACACCGACGAGGTGGACAATTTACATACACACCACCCCTCGTCCCTTCACCACACTAACATGAAACATATTCCTTCACAATTATTGCTTTCTTAGACTCTTCACAATTATTACGTTCGTAACAATCATCCAGTCCCTGTTTTGCCCGTTAATTCTCTCAACTGTCATCATCTCAAATTCCTCGAGCCCCACGTTGGGCGCCAAAAAGGACTGTGGTGCTTTTACTCAGGTGGGCGGCCGAGCTCCACCACAACTACTCTCTCACTGCCCCTCCTCAAAGAGGAACAGGGAGAAAATACGATGAAAAGGGCTCAAGGATTGAGATAAGGACAGAGAGATCGCGCAGTAATTATTGTGACGGGCAAAACAGACTCAGCATAGGGAGATAGTAAGCTTTATCGCTGATTACTAACAAGCTAGAGAAGTGAGCAAGCACACAGCAAGGCTGTTCCTCACTCCTCTCACTCTCCCAGCTGCTGTGTGGCCCAGAGTTTTTTTTTTTTTTTTTTCCCCTGTCTTAAATATGCTCTCACAGAGGCGCAAAACAACATCGCCTATTGGCTTGGCTCTGGACAGCAGTGGGGCCCTTACCTACCATGGAGCAGCTTCTAGATTCTTCTCACAGAAGCCACCCCTATGGCCCCCTGCTACCAAAGCCTTGCCACGTAAACCCACTACATTCCACACCTCGCTTCTGGGAAAAGCATATTTAAGAATAATCACAATATTCTCTCACTGTACAGTCATCACAATCTTCACAAACTTGACTTACATCAAAAAAGAAGAAGAATTCCCCACACCAAAATAAACATAACATCACAACACCGACGAGGTGGACAATTTACATACACGCCACCCCTCGTCCCTTCACCACACTAACATGAAACATATTCCTTCACAATTATTGCTTTCTTAGACTCTTCACAATTATTACGTTCGTAACAATCATCCAGTCCATGTTTTGCCCGTTAATTCTCTCAACTGTCATCATCTCAAATTCCTCGAGCCCCACATTGGGCGCCAAAAAGGACTGTGGTGCTTTTACTCAGGTGGGCGGCCGAGCTCCACCACAACTACTCTCTCACTGCCCCTCCTCAAAGAGGAACAGGGAGAAAATACGATGAAAAGGGCTCAAGGATTGAGATAAGGACAGAGAGTTCGCGCAGTAATTATTGTGACGGGCAAAACAGACTCAGCATAGGGAGATAGTAAGCTTTATAGCTGATTACTAACAAGCTAGAGAAGTGAGCAAGCACACAGCAAGGCTGTTCCTCACTCCTCTCACTCTCCCAGCTGCTGTGTGGCCCAGAGTTTTATTTTTTTTTTTCCCCTGTCTTAAATATGCTCTCACAGAGGCGCAAAACAACATCGCCTATTGGCTCGGCTCTGGACAGCAGTGGGGCCCTTACCTAACATGGAGCAGCTTCTAGATTCTTCTCACAGAAGCCACCCCTATGGCCCCCTGCTACCAAAGCCTTGCCACGTAAACCCACTGCATTCCACCCCTCGCTTCTGGGAAAAGCATATTTAAGAATAATCACAATATTCTCTCACTGTACAGTCATCACAATCTTCACAAACTTGACTTACATCAAAAAAGAAGAAGAATTCCCCACACCAAAATAAACATAACATCACAACACCGACGAGGTGGACAATTTACATACACACCACCCCTCGTCCCTTCACCACACTAACATGAAACATATTCCTTCACAATTATTGCTTTCTTAGACTCTTCACAATTATTACGTTCGTAACAATCATCCAGTCCGTGTTTTGCCCATTAATTCTCTCAACTGTCATCATCTCAAATTCCTCGAGCCCCACGTTGGGCGCCAAAAAGGACTGTGGTGCTTTTACTCAGGTGGGCGGCCGAGCTCCACCACAACTACTCTCTCACTGCCCCTCCTCAAAGAGGAACAGGGAGAAAATACGATGAAAAGGGCTCAAGGATTGAGATAAGGACAGAGAGATCGCGCAGTAATTATTGTGACGGGCAAAACAGACTCAGCATAGGGAGATAGTAAGCTTTATTGCTGATTACTAACAAGCTAGAGAAGTGAGCAAGCACACAGCAAGGCTGTTCCTCACTCCTCTCACTCTCCCAGCTGCTGTGTGGCCCAGAGTTTTTTTTTTTTTTTCCCCCCTGTCTTAAATATGCTCTCACAGAGGCGCAAAACAACATCGCCTATTGGCTCGGCTCTGGACAGCAGTGGGGCCCTTACCTACCATGGAGCAGCTTCTAGATTCTTCTCACAGAAGCCACCCCTATGGCCCCCTGCTACCAAAGCCTTGCCACGTAAACCCACTGCATTCCACCCCTCGCTTCTGGGAAAAGCATATTTAAGAATAATCACAATATTCTCTCACTGTACAGTCATCACAATCTTCACAAACTTGACTTACATCAAAAAAGAAGAAGAATTCCCCACACCAAAATAAACATAACATCACAACACCGACGAGGTGGACAATTTACATACACGCCACCCCTCGTCCCTTCACCACACTAACATGAAACATATTCCTTCACAATTATTGCTTTCTTAGACTCTTCACAATTATTACGTTCGTAACAATCATCCAGTCCATGTTTTGCCCGTTAATTCTCTCAACTATCATCATCTCAAATTCCTCGAGCCCCACGTTGGGCGCCAAAAAGGACTGTGGTGCTTTTACTCAGGTGGGCGGCCGAGCTCCACCACAACTACTCTCTCACTGCCCCTCCTCAAAGAGGAACAGGGAGAAAATACGATGAAAAGGGCTCAAGGATTGAGATAAGGACAGAGAGATCGCGCAGTAATTATTGTGACGGGCAAAACAGACTCAGCATAGGGAGATAGTAAGCTTTATAGCTGATTACTAACAAGCTAGAGAAGTGAGCAAGCACACAGCAAGGCTGTTCCTCACTCCTCTCACTCTCCCAGCTGCTGTGTGGCCCAGAGTTTTTTTTTTTTTTTTCCCGTCTTAAATATGCTCTCACAGAGGCGCAAAACAACATCGCCTATTGGCTCGGCTCTGGACAGCAGTGGGGCCCTTACCTAACATGGAGCAGCTTCTAGATTCTTCTCACAGAAGCCACCCCTATGGCCCCCTGCTACCAAAGCCTTGCCTCGTAAACCCACTGCATTCCACCCCTCGCTTCTGGGAAAAGCATATTTAAGACTAATCACAATATTCTCTCACTTTACAGTCATCACAATCTTCACAAACTTGACTTACATCAAAAAAGAAGAAGAATTCCCCACACCAAAATAAACATAACATCACAACACCGACGAGGTGGACAATTTACATACACACCACCCCTCGTCCCTTCACCACACTAACATGAAACATATTCCTTCACAATTATTGCTTTCTTAGACTCTTCACAATTATTACGTTCGTAACAATCATCCAGTCCATGTTTTGCCCGTTAATTCTCTCAACTATCATCATCTGAAATTCCTCGAGCCCCACGTTGGGTGCCAAAAAGGACTGTGGTGCTTTTACTCAGGTGGGCGGCTGAGCTCCACCACAACTACTCTCTCACTGCCCCTCCTCAAAGAGGAACAGGGAGAAAATACGATGAAAAGGGCTCAAGGATTGAGATAAGGACAGAGAGATCGCGCAGTAATTATTGTGACGGGCAAAACAGACTCAGCATAGGGAGATAGTAAGCTTTATTGCTGATTACTAACAAGCTAGAGAAGTGAGCAAGCACACAGCAAGGCTGTTCCTCACTCCTCTCACTCTCCCAGCTGCTGTGTGGCCCAGAGTTTTTTTTTTTTTTTCCCCCCTGTCTTAAATATGCTCTCACAGAGGCGCAAAACAACATCGCCTATTGGCTCGGCTCTGGACAGCAGTGGGGCCCTTACCTACCATGGAGCAGCTTCTAGATTCTTCTCACAGAAGCCACCCCTATGGCCCCCTGCTACCAAAGCCTTGCCACGTAAACCCACTGCATTCCACCCCTCGCTTCTGGGAAAAGCATATTTAAGAATAATCACAATATTCTCTCACTTTACAGTCATCACAATCTTCACAAACTTGACTTACATCAAAAGAGAAGAAGAATTCCCCACACCAAAATAAACATAACATCACAACACCGACGAGGTGGACAATTTACATACACACCACCCCTCGTCCCTTCACCACACTAACATGAAACATATTCCTTCACAATTATTGCTTTCTTAGACTCTTCACAATTATTACGTTCGTAACAATCATCCAGTCCCTGTTTTGCCCATTAATTCTCTCAACTATCATCATCTGAAATTCCTCGAGCCCCACGTTGGGCGCCAAAAAGGACTGTGGTGCTTTTACTCAGGTGGGCGGCCGAGCTCCACCACAACTACTCTCTCACTTCCCCTCCTCAAAGAGGAACAAGGAGAAAATACGATGAAAAGGGCTCAAGGATTGAGATAAGGACAGAGAGATCGCGCAGTAATTATTGTGACGGGCAAAACAGACTCAGCATAGGGAGATAGTAAGCTTTATTGCTGATTACTTACAAGCTAGAGAAGTGAGCAAGCACACAGCAAGGCTGTTCCTCACTCCTCTCACTCTCCCAGCTGCTGTGTGGCCCAGAGTTGTTTTTTTTCCCCTGTCTTAAATATGCTCTCACAGAGGCGCAAAACAACATCGCCTATTGGCTCGGCTCTGGACAGCAGTGGGGCCCTTACCTAACATGGAGCAGCTTCTAGATTCTTCTCACAGAAGCCACCCCTATGGCCCCCTGCTACCAAAGCCTTGCCACGTAAACCCACTATATTCCACCCCTCGCTTCTGGGAAAAGCATATTTAAGACTAATCACAATATTCTCTCTCTTTACAGTCATCACAGTCTTCACAAACTTGACTTACATCAAAAAAGAAGAAGAATTCCCCACACCAAAATAAACATAACATCACAACACCGACGAGGTGGACAATTTACATACACACCACCCCTCGTCCCTTCACCACACTAACATGAAACATATTCCTTCACAATTATTGCTTTCTTAGACTCTTCACAATTATTACGTTCGTAACAATCATCCAGTCCATGTTTTGCCCGTTAATTCTCTCAACTGTCATCATCTCAAATTCCTCGAGCCCCACGTTGGGCGCCAAAAAGGACTGTGGTGCTTTTACTCAGGTGGGCGGCCGAGCTCCACCACAACTACTCTCTCACTGCCCCTCCTCAAAGAGGAACAGGGAGAAAATACGATGAAAAGGGCTCAAGGATTGAGATAAGGACAGAGAGATCGCGCAGTAATTATTGTGATGGGCAAAACAGGCTCAGCATAGGGAGATAGTAAGATTTATAGCTGATTACTAACAAGCTAGAGAAGTGAGCGAGCACACAGCAAGGCTGTTCCTCACCCCTCTCACTCTCCCAGCTGCTATGTGGCCCAGAGTTTTTTTTTTTTTTTTTTCCCGTCTTAAATATGCTCTCACAGAGGCGCAAAACAACATCGCCTATTGGCTCGGCTCTGGACAGCAGTGGGGCCCTTACCTAACATGGAGCAGCTTCTAGATTCTTCTCACAGAAGCCACCCCTATGGCCCCCTGCTACCAAAGCCTTGCCACGTAAACCCACTACATTCCACCCCTCGCTTCTGGGAAAAGCATATTTAAGAATAATCACAATATTCTCTCACTGTACAGTCATCACAATCTTCACAAACTTGACTTACATCAAAAAAGAAGAAGAATTCCCCACACCAAAATAAACATAACATCACAACACCGACGAGGTGGACAATTTACATACACACCACCCCTCGTCCCTTCACCACACTAACATGAAACATATTCCTTCACAATTATTGCTTTCTTAGACTCTTCACAATTATTACGTTCGTAACAATCATCCAGTCCATGTTTTGCCCGTTAATTCTCTCAACTGTCATCATCTCAAATTCCTCGAGCCCCACGTTGGGCGCCAAAAAGGACTGTGGTGCTTTTACTCAGGTGGGCGGCCGAGCTCCACCACAACTACTCTCTCACTGCCCCTCCTCAAAGAGGAACAGGGAGAAAATACGATGAAAAGGGCTCAAGGATTGAGATAAGGACAGAGCGATCGCGCAGTAATTATTGTGACAGGCAAAACAGACTCAGCATAGGGAGATAGTAAGCTTTATCGCTGATTACTAACAAGCTAGAGAAGTGAGCAAGCACACAGCAAGGCTGTTCCTCACTCCTCTCACTCTCCCAGCTGCTGTGTGGCCCAGAGTTTTTTTTTTTTTTTTCCCCTGTCTTAAATATGCTCTCACAGAGGCGCAAAACAACATCGCCTATTGGCTCGGCTCTGGACAGCAGTGGGGCCCTTACCTACCATGGAGCAGCTTCTAGATTCTTCTCACAGAAGCCACCCCTATGGCCCCCTGCTACCAAAGCCTTGCCACGTAAACCCACTACATTCCACACCTCGCTTCTGGGAAAAGCATATTTAAGAATAATCACAATATTCTCTCACTGTACAGTCATCACAATCTTCACAAACTTGACTTACATCAAAAAAGAAGAAGAATTCCCCACACCAAAATAAACATAACATCACAACACCGACGAGGTGGACAATTTACATACACACCACCCCTCGTCCCTTCACCACACTAACATGAAATATATTCCTTCACAATTATTACGTTCGTAACAATCATCCAGTCCGTGTTTTGCCCGTTAATTCTCTCAACTATCATCATCTCAAATTCCTCGAGCCCCACGTTGGGCGCCAAAAAGGACTGTGGTGCTTTTACTCAGGTGGGCGGCCGAGCTCCACCACAACTACTCTCTCACTGCCCCTCCTCAAAGAGGAACAGGGAGAAAATACGATGAAAAGGGCTCAAGGATTGAGATAAGGACAGAGAGATCGCGCAGTAATTATTGTGACGGGCAAAACAGACTCAGCATAGGGAGATAGTAAGATTTATAGCTGATTACTAACAAGCTAGAGAAGTGAGCAAGCACACAGCAAGGCTGTTCCTCACCCCTCTCACTCTCCCAGCTGCTATGTGACCCAGAGGTTTTTTTTTTTTTCCCGTCTTAAATATGCTCTCACAGAGGCGCAAAACAACATCGCCTATTGGCTCGGCTCTGGACAGCAGTGGGGCCCTTACCTACCATGGAGCAGCTTCTAGATTCTTCTCACAGAAGCCACCCCTATGGCCCCCTGCTACCAAAGCCTTGCCACGTAAACCCACTACATTCCACACCTCGCTTCTGGGAAAAGCATATTTAAGAATAATCACAATATTCTCTCACTGTACAGTCATCACAATCTTCACAAACTTGACTTACATCAAAAAAGAAGAAGAATTCCCCACACCAAAATAAACATAACATCACAACACCGACGAGGTGGACAATTTACATACACACCACCCCTCGTCCCTTCACCACACTAACATGAAACATATTCCTTCACAATTATTGCTTTCTTAGACTCTTCACAATTATTACGTTCGTAACAATCATCCAGTCCATGTTTTGCCCGTTAATTCTCTCAACTGTCATCATCTCAAATTCCTCGAGCCCCACGTTGGGCGCCAAAAAGGACTGTGGTGCTTTTACTCAGGTGGGCGGCCAAGCTCCACCACAACTACTCTCTCACTGCCCCTCCTCAAAGAGGAACAGGGAGAAAATACGATGAAAAGGGCTCAAGGATTGAGATAAGGACAGAGAGATCGCGCAGTAATTATTGTGACAGGCAAAACAGACTCAGCATAGGGAGATAGTAAGCTTTATCGCTGATTACTAACAAGCTAGAGAAGTGAGCAAGCACACAGCAAGGCTGTTCCTCACTCCTCTCACTCTCCCAGCTGCTATGTGGCCCAGAGTTTTTTTTTTTTTTTTTTCCCGTCTTAAATATGCTCTCACAGAGGCGCAAGACAACATCGCTTATTGGCTCGGCTCTGGACAGCAGTGGGGCCCTTACCTAACATGGAGCAGCTTCTAGATTCTTCTCACAGAAGCCACCCCTATGGCCCCCTGCTACCAAAGCCTTGCCACGTAAACCCACTACATTCCACCCCTCGCTTCTGGGAAAAGCATATTTAAGAATAATCACAATATTCTCTCTCTTTACAGTCATCACAGTCTTCACAAACTTGACTTACATCAAAAAAGAAGAAGAATTCCCCACACCAAAATAAACATAACATCACAACACCGACGAGGTGGACAATTTACATACACACCACCCCTCGTCCCTTCACCACACTAACATGAAACATATTCCTTCACAATTATTGCTTTCTTAGACTCTTCACAATTATTACGTTCGTAACAATCATCCAGTCCATGTTTTGCCCGTTAATTCTCTCAACTGTCATCATCTCAAATTCCTCGAGCCCCACGTTGGGCGCCAAAAAGGACTGTGGTGCTTTTACTCAGGTGGGCGGCCGAGCTCCACCACAACTACTCTCTCACTGCCCCTCCTCAAAGAGGAACAGGGAGAAAATACGATGAAAAGGGCTCAAGGATTGAGATAAGGACAGAGCGATCGCGCAGTAATTATTGTGACAGGCAAAACAGACTCAGCATAGGGAGATAGTAAGCTTTATCGCTGATTACTAACAAGCTAGAGAAGTGAGCAAGCACACAGCAAGGCTGTTCCTCACTCCTCTCACTCTCCCAGCTGCTGTGTGGCCCAGAGTTTTTTTTTTTTTTTTTCCCCTGTCTTAAATATGCTCTCACAGAGGCGCAAAACAACATCGCCTATTGGCTCGGCTCTGGACAGCAGTGGGGCCCTTACCTAACATGGAGCAGCTTCTAGATTCTTCTCACAGAAGCCACCCCTATGGCCCCCTGCTACCAAAGCCTTGCCACGTAAACCCACTACATTCCACCCCTCGCTTCTGGGAAAAGCATATTTAAGAATAATCACAATATTCTCTCACTGTACAGTCATCACAATCTTCACAAACTTGACTTACATCAAAAAAGAAGAAGAATTCCCCACACCAAAATAAACATAACATCACAACACCGACGAGGTGGACAATTTACATACACACCACCCCTCGTCCCTTCACCACACTAACATGAAATATATTCCTTCACAATTATTGCGTTCGTAACAATCATCCAGTCCGTGTTTTGCCCGTTAATTCTCTCAACTATCATCATCTCAAATTACTCGAGCCCCACGTTGGGCGCCAAAAAGGACTGTGGTGCTTTTACTCAGGTGGGCGGCCGAGCTCCACCACAACTACTCTCTCACTGCCCCTCCTCAAAGAGGAACAGGGAGAAAATACGATGAAAAGGGCTCAAGGATTGAGATAAGGACAGAGAGATCGCGCAGTAATTATTGTGACAGGCAAAACAGACTCAGCATAGGGAGATAGTAAGCTTTATCGCTGATTACTAACAAGCTAGAGAAGTGAGCAAGCACACAGCAAGGCTGTTCCTCACCCCTCTCACTCTCCCAGCTGCTATGTGGCCCAGAGGTTTTTTTTTTTTTTCCCGTCTTAAATATGCTCTCACAGAGGCGCAAAACAACATCGCCTATTGGCTCGGCTCTGGACAGCAGTGGGGCCCTTACCTACCATGGAGCAGCTTCTAGATTCTTCTCACAGAAGCCACCCCTATGGCCCCCTGCTACCAAAGCCTTGCCACGTAAACCCACTACATTCCACCCCTCGCTTCTGGGAAAAGCATATTTAAGACTAATCACAATATTCTCTCACTTTACAGTCATCACAATCTTCACGAACTTGACTTACATCAAAAGAGAAGAAGAATTCCCCACACCAAAATAAACGTAACATCACAACACCGACGAGGAGGACAATTTACATACACACCACCCCTCGTCCCTTCACCACACTAACATGAAACATATTCCTTCACAATTATTGCTTTCTTAGACTCTTCACAATTATTACGTTCGTAACAATCATCCAGTCCGTGTTTTGCCCGTTAATTCTCTCAACTATCATCATCTCAAATTCCTCGAGCCCCACGTTGGGCGCCAAAAAGGACTGTGGTGCTTTTACTCAGGTGGGCGGCCGAGCTCCACCACAACTACTCTCTCACTGCCCCTCCTCAAAGAGGAACAGGGAGAAAATACGATGAAAAGGGCTCAAGGATTGAGATAAGGACAGAGAGATCGCGCAGCAATTATTGTGACAGGCAAAACAGACTCAGCATAGGGAGATAGTAAGCTTTATCGCTGATTACTAACAAGCTAGAGAAGTGAGCAAGCACACAGCAAGGCTGTTCCTCACTCCTCTCACTCTCCCAGCTGCTGTGTGGCCCAGAGTTTTTTTTTTTTTTTTTCCCCTGTCTTAAATATGCTCTCACAGAGGCGCAAAACAACATCGCCTATTGGCTCGGCTCTGGACAGCAGTGGGGCCCTTACCTACCATGGAGCAGCTTCTAGATTCTTCTCACAGAAGCCACCCCTATGGCCCCCTGCTACCAAAGCCTTGCCACGTAAACCCACTACATTCCACACCTCGCTTCTGGGAAAAGCATATTTAACTATAATCACAATATTCTCTCACTGTACAGTCATCACAATCTTCACAAACTTGACTTACATCAAAAAAGAAGAAGAATTCCCCACACCAAAATAAACGTAACATCACAACACCGACGAGGAGGACAATTTACATACACACCACCCCTCGTCCCTTCACCACACTAACATGAAACATATTCCTTCACAATTATTGCTTTCTTAGACTCTTCACAATTATTACGTTCGTAACAATCATCCAGTCCGTGTTTTGCCCGTTAATTCTCTCAACTATCATCATCTCAAATTCCTCGAGCCCCACGTTGGGCGCCAAAAAGGACTGTGGTGCTTTTACTCAGGTGGGCGGCCGAGCTCCACCACAACTACTCTCTCACTGCCCCTCCTCAAAGAGGAACAGGGAGAAAATACGATGAAAAGGGCTCAAGGATTGAGATAAGGACAGAGAGATCGCGCAGCAATTATTGTGACAGGCAAAACAGACTCAGCATAGGGAGATAGTAAGCTTTATCGCTGATTACTAACAAGCTAGAGAAGTGAGCAAGCACACAGCAAGGCTGTTCCTCACTCCTCTCACTCTCCCAGCTGCTGTGTGGCCCAGAGTTTTTTTTTTTTTTTTTCCCCTGTCTTAAATATGCTCTCACAGAGGCGCAAAACAACATCGCCTATTGGCTCGGCTCTGGACAGCAGTGGGGCCCTTACCTACCATGGAGCAGCTTCTAGATTCTTCTCACAGAAGCCACCCCTATGGCCCCCTGCTACCAAAGCCTTGCCACGTAAACCCACTACATTCCACACCTCGCTTCTGGGAAAAGCATATTTAACTATAATCACAATATTCTCTCACTGTACAGTCATCACAATCTTCACAAACTTGACTTACATCAAAAAAGAAGAAGAATTCCCCACACCAAAATAAACATAACATCACAACACCGACGAGGTGGACAATTTACATACACACCACCCCTCGTCCCTTCACCACACTAACATGAAATATATTCCTTCACAATTATTGCGTTCGTAACAATCATCCAGTCCGTGTTTTGCCCGTTAATTCTCTCAACTATCATCATCTCAAATTACTCGAGCCCCACGTTGGGCGCCAAAAAGGACTGTGGTGCTTTTACTCAGGTGGGCGGCCGAGCTCCACCACAACTACTCTCTCACTGCCCCTCCTCAAAGAGGAACAGGGAGAAAATACGATGAAAAGGGCTCAAGGATTGAGATAAGGACAGAGAGATCGCGCAGTAATTATTGTGACAGGCAAAACAGACTCAGCATAGGGAGATAGTAAGCTTTATCGCTGATTACTAACAAGCTAGAGAAGTGAGCAAGCACACAGCAAGGCTGTTCCTCACCCCTCTCACTCTCCCAGCTGCTATGTGGCCCAGAGGTTTTTTTTTTTTTTCCCGTCTTAAATATGCTCTCACAGAGGCGCAAAACAACATCGCCTATTGGCTCGGCTCTGGACAGCAGTGGGGCCCTTACCTACCATGGAGCAGCTTCTAGATTCTTCTCACAGAAGCCACCCCTATGGCCCCCTGCTACCAAAGCCTTGCCACGTAAACCCACTACATTCCACCCCTCGCTTCTGGGAAAAGCATATTTAAGACTAATCACAATATTCTCTCACTTTACAGTCATCACAATCTTCACGAACTTGACTTACATCAAAAGAGAAGAAGAATTCCCCACACCAAAATAAACGTAACATCACAACACCGACGAGGAGGACAATTTACATACACACCACCCCTCGTCCCTTCACCACACTAACATGAAACATATTCCTTCACAATTATTGCTTTCTTAGACTCTTCACAATTATTACGTTCGTAACAATCATCCAGTCCGTGTTTTGCCCGTTAATTCTCTCAACTATCATCATCTCAAATTCCTCGAGCCCCACGTTGGGCGCCAAAAAGGACTGTGGTGCTTTTACTCAGGTGGGCGGCCGAGCTCCACCACAACTACTCTCTCACTGCCCCTCCTCAAAGAGGAACAGGGAGAAAATACGATGAAAAGGGCTCAAGGATTGAGATAAGGACAGAGAGATCGCGCAGCAATTATTGTGATAGGCAAAACAGACTCAGCATAGGGAGATAGTAAGCTTTATCGCTGATTACTAACAAGCTAGAGAAGTGAGCAAGCACACAGCAAGGCTGTTCCTCACTCCTCTCACTCTCCCAGCTGCTGTGTGGCCCAGAGTTTTTTTTTTTTTTTTTCCCCTGTCTTAAATATGCTCTCACAGAGGCGCAAAACAACATCGCCTATTGGCTCGGCTCTGGACAGCAGTGGGGCCCTTACCTACCATGGAGCAGCTTCTAGATTCTTCTCACAGAAGCCACCCCTATGGCCCCCTGCTACCAAAGCCTTGCCACGTAAACCCACTACATTCCACACCTCGCTTCTGGGAAAAGCATATTTAACTATAATCACAATATTCTCTCACTGTACAGTCATCACAATCTTCACAAACTTGACTTACATCAAAAAAGAAGAAGAATTCCCCACACCAAAATAAACATAACATCACAACACCGACGAGGTGGACAATTTACATACACACCACCCCTCGTCCCTTCACCACACTAACATGAAACATATTCCTTCACAATTATTACGTTCGTAACAATCATCCAGTCCGTGTTTTGCCCGTTAATTCTCTCAACTATCATCATCTCAAATTCCTCGAGCCCCACGTTGGGCGCCAAAAAGGACTGTGGTGCTTTTACTCAGGTGGGCGGCCGAGCTCCACCACAACTACTCTCTCACTTCCCCTCCTCAAAGAGGAACAAGGAGAAAATACGATGAAAAGGGCTCAAGGATTGAGATAAGGACAGAGAGATCGCGCAGTAATTATTGTGACGGGCAAAACAGACTCAGCATAGGGAGATAGTAAGCTTTATTGCTGATTACTTACAAGCTAGAGAAGTGAGCAAGCACACAGCAAGGCTGTTCCTCACTCCTCTCACTCTCCCAGCTGCTGTGTGGCCCAGAGTTGTTTTTTTTCCCCTGTCTTAAATATGCTCTCACAGAGGCGCAAAACAACATCGCCTATTGGCTCGGCTCTGGACAGCAGTGGGGCCCTTACCTAACATGGAGCAGCTTCTAGATTCTTCTCACAGAAGCCACCCCTATGGCCCCCTGCTACCAAAGCCTTGCCACGTAAACCCACTACATTCCACCCCTCGCTTCTGGGAAAAGCATATTTAAGACTAATCACAATATTCTCTCTCTTTACAGTCATCACAGTCTTCACAAACTTGACTTACATCAAAAAAGAAGAAGAATTCCCCACACCAAAATAAACATAACATCACAACACCGACGAGGTGGACAATTTACATACACACCACCCCTCGTCCCTTCACCACACTAACATGAAACATATTTCTTCACAATTATTGCTTTCTTAGACTCTTCACAATTATTACGTTCGTAACAATCATCCAGTCCATGTTTTGCCCGTTAATTCTCTCAACTGTCATCATCTCAAATTCCTCGAGCCCCACGTTGGGCGCCAAAAAGGACTGTGGTGCTTTTACTCAGGTGGGCGGCCGAGCTCCACCACAACTACTCTCTCACTGCCCCTCCTCAAAGAGGAACAGGGAGAAAATACGATGAAAAGGGCTCAAGGATTGAGATAAGGACAGAGAGATCGCGCAGTAATTATTGTGATGGGCAAAACAGGCTCAGCATAGGGAGATAGTAAGATTTATAGCTGATTACTAACAAGCTAGAGAAGTGAGCGAGCACACAGCAAGGCTGTTCCTC
The DNA here is from genome assembly GCF_964211835.1 of Anser anser. NCBI lineage: Eukaryota > Metazoa > Chordata > Aves > Anseriformes > Anatidae > Anser > Anser anser. The sequence continues at coordinate 17,797 of NW_028154228.1, read as the reverse complement.
ACCCCTCTCACTCTCCCAGCTGCTATGTGGCCCAGAGTTTTTTTTTTTTTTTTTCCCCGTCTTAAATATGCTCTCACAGAGGCGCAAAACAACATCGCCTATTGGCTCGGCTCTGGACAGCAGTGGGGCCCTTACCTAACATGGAGCAGCTTCTAGATTCTTCTCACAGAAGCCACCCCTATGGCCCCCTGCTACCAAAGCCTTGCCACGTAAACCCACTACATTCCACCCCTCGCTTCTGGGAAAAGCATATTTAAGACTAATCACAATATTCTCTCACTGTACAGTCATCACAATCTTCACAAACTTGACTTACATCAAAAAAGAAGAAGAATTCCCCACACCAAAATAAACATAACATCACAACACCGACGAGGTGGACAATTTACATACACACCACCCCTCGTCCCTTCACCACACTAACATGAAACATATTCCTTCACAATTATTGCTTTCTTAGACTCTTCACAATTATTACGTTCGTAACAATCATCCAGTCCCTGTTTTGCCCGTTAATTCTCTCAACTGTCATCATCTCAAATTCCTCGAGCCCCAGGTTGGGCGCCAAAAAGGACTGTGGTGCTTTTACTCAGGTGGGCGGCCGAGCTCCACCACAACTACTCTCTCACTGCCCCTCCTCAAAGAGGAACAGGGAGAAAATACGATGAAAAGGGCTCAAGGATTGAGATAAGGACAGAGAGATCGCGCAGTAATTATTGTGACAGGCAAAACAGACTCAGCATAGGGAGATAGTAAGCTTTATCGCTGATTACTAACAAGCTAGAGAAGTGAGCAAGCACACAGCAAGGCTGTTCCTCACTCCTCTCACTCTCCCAGCTGCTATGTGGCCCAGAGTTTTTTTTTTTTTTTTCCCGTCTTAAATATGCTCTCACAGAGGCGCAAGACAACATCGCTTATTGGCTCGGCTCTGGACAGCAGTGGGGCCCTTACCTAACATGGAGCAGCTTCTAGATTCTTCTCACAGAAGCCACCCCTATGGCCCCCTGCTACCAAAGCCTTGCCACGTAAACCCACTGCATTCCACCCCTCGCTTCTGGGAAAAGCATATTTAAGAATAATCACAATATTCTCTCACTGTACAGTCATCACAATCTTCACAAACTTGACTTACATCAAAAAAGAAGAAGAATTCCCCACACCAAAATAAACATAACATCACAACACCGACGAGGTGGACAATTTACATACACACCACCCCTCGTCCCTTCACCACACTAACATGAAACATATTCCTTCACAATTATTGCTTTCTTAGACTCTTCACAATTATTACGTTCGTAACAATCATCCAGTCCGTGTTTTGCCCATTAATTCTCTCAACTGTCATCATCTCAAATTCCTCGAGCCCCACGTTGGGCGCCAAAAAGGACTGTGGTGCTTTTACTCAGGTGGGCGGCCGAGCTCCACCACAACTACTCTCTCACTGCCCCTCCTCAAAGAGGAACAGGGAGAAAATACGATGAAAAGGGCTCAAGGATTGAGATAAGGACAGAGAGATCGCGCAGTAATTATTGTGACGGGCAAAACAGACTCAGCATAGGGAGATAGTAAGCTTTATTGCTGATTACTAACAAGCTAGAGAAGTGAGCAAGCACACAGCAAGGCTGTTCCTCACTCCTCTCACTCTCCCAGCTGCTGTGTGGCCCAGAGTTTTTTTTTTTTTTTCCCCCCTGTCTTAAATATGCTCTCACAGAGGCGCAAAACAACATCGCCTATTGGCTCGGCTCTGGACAGCAGTGGGGCCCTTACCTACCATGGAGCAGCTTCTAGATTCTTCTCACAGAAGCCACCCCTATGGCCCCCTGCTACCAAAGCCTTGCCACGTAAACCCACTGCATTCCACCCCTCGCTTCTGGGAAAAGCATATTTAAGAATAATCACAATGTTCTCTCACTGTACAGTCATCACAATCTTCACAAACTTGACTTACATCAAAAAAGAAGAAGAATTCCCCACACCAAAATAAACATAACATCACAACACCGACGAGGTGGACAATTTACATACACACCACCCCTCGTCCCTTCACCACACTAACATGAAAAATATTCCTTCACAATTATTGCTTTCTTAGACTCTTCACAATTATTACGTTCGTAACAATCATCCAGTCCATGTTTTGCCCGTTAATTCTCTCAACTATCATCATCTGAAATTCCTCGAGCCCCACGTTGGGCGCCAAAAAGGACTGTGGTGCTTTTACTCAGGTGGGCGGCCGAGCTCCACCACAACTACTCTCTCACTGCCCCTCCTCAAAGAGGAACAGGGAGAAAATACGATGAAAAGGGCTCAAGGATTGAGATAAGGACAGAGAGATCGCGCAGTAATTATTGTGACGGGCAAAACAGACTCAGCATAGGGAGATAGTAAGCTTTATAGCTGATTACTAACAAGCTAGAGAAGTGAGCAAGCACACAGCAAGGCTGTTCCTCACTCCTCTCACTCTCCCAGCTGCTGTGTGGCCCAGAGTTTTTTTTTTTCCCCCCTGTCTTAAATATGCTCTCACAGAGGCGCAAAACAACATCGCCTATTGGCTCGGCTCTGGACAGCAGTGGGGCCCTTACCTACCATGGAGCAGCTTCTAGATTCTTCTCACAGAAGCCACCCCTATGGCCCCCTGCTACCAAAGCCTTGCCTCGTAAACCCACTGCATTCCACCCCTCGCTTCTGGGAAAAGCATATTTAAGACTAATCACAATATTCTCTCACTTTACAGTCATCACAATCTTCACAAACTTGACTTACATCAAAAAAGAAGAAGAATTCCCCACACCAAAATAAACATAACATCACAACACCGACGAGGTGGACAATTTACATACACACCACCCCTCGTCCCTTCACCACACTAACATGAAACATATTCCTTCACAATTATTGCTTTCTTAGACTCTTCACAATTATTACGTTCGTAACAATCATCCAGTCCATGTTTTGCCCGTTAATTCTCTCAACTATCATCATCTGAAATTCCTCGAGCCCCACGTTGGGTGCCAAAAAGGACTGTGGTGCTTTTACTCAGGTGGGCGGCTGAGCTCCACCACAACTACTCTCTCACTGCCCCTCCTCAAAGAGGAACAGGGAGAAAATACGATGAAAAGGGCTCAAGGATTGAGATAAGGACAGAGAGATCGCGCAGTAATTATTGTGACGGGCAAAACAGACTCAGCATAGGGAGATAGTAAGCTTTATTGCTGATTACTAACAAGCTAGAGAAGTGAGCAAGCACACAGCAAGGCTGTTCCTCACTCCTCTCACTCTCCCAGCTGCTGTGTGGCCCAGAGTTTTTTTTTTTTTTTCCCCCCTGTCTTAAATATGCTCTCACAGAGGCGCAAAACAACATCGCCTATTGGCTCGGCTCTGGACAGCAGTGGGGCCCTTACCTACCATGGAGCAGCTTCTAGATTCTTCTCACAGAAGCCACCCCTATGGCCCCCTGCTACCAAAGCCTTGCCACGTAAACCCACTGCATTCCACCCCTCGCTTCTGGGAAAAGCATATTTAAGAATAATCACAATATTCTCTCACTGTACAGTCATCACAATCTTCACAAACTTGACTTACATCAAAAGAGAAGAAGAATTCCCCACACCAAAATAAACATAACATCACAACACCGACGAGGTGGACAATTTACATACACACCACCCCTCGTCCCTTCACCACACTAACATGAAACATATTCCTTCACAATTATTGCTTTCTTAGACTCTTCACAATTATTACGTTCGTAACAATCATCCAGTCCATGTTTTGCCCGTTAATTCTCTCAACTATCATCATCTGAAATTCCTCGAGCCCCACGTTGGGCGCCAAAAAGGACTGTGGTGCTTTTACTCAGGTGGGCGGCCGAGCTCCACCACAACTACTCTCTCACTTCCCCTCCTCAAAGAGGAACAAGGAGAAAATACGATGAAAAGGGCTCAAGGATTGAGATAAGGACAGAGAGATCGCGCAGTAATTATTGTGACGGGCAAAACAGACTCAGCATAGGGAGATAGTAAGCTTTATTGCTGATTACTTACAAGCTAGAGAAGTGAGCAAGCACACAGCAAGGCTGTTCCTCACTCCTCTCACTCTCCCAGCTGCTGTGTGGCCCAGAGTTTTTTTTTTTTTTTTCCCGTCTTAAATATGCTCTCACAGAGGCGCAAAACAACATCGCCTATTGGCTCGGCTCTGGACAGCAGTGGGGCCCTTACCTACCATGGAGCAGCTTCTAGATTCTTCTCACAGAAGCCACCCCTATGGCCCCCTGCTACCAAAGCCTTGCCACGTAAACCCCACTACAAGCAGGTAGATCCAGTCCCTAGCCACAGAGTAACAGCGCGAATCATTAACAGTCGGTCTGTCCTATCTTTTCTTTTGCTGTACATTTGATTTAGAAATATTTTATTCTCCATAGGATACAGCTTAATGCTGTAGAAATGTATATAGCTACTTCTTCCTATGAGGTTATAAAAAAGAAAAAAAAAAGTAGAAATAAGTTTAAGACTTGAGGAAGGCAAAGAATATAGATAACATTCATCACCAGAACCTTCCAGAATGGTTGCTCAGTTCTTCTGGTCTGGGGGGGTGGTTGGGGGCTGGTGGCAGGGAATGCAGGCTGTTGTTCAGTTAAGGTCAGTGGTCCACTGACACGACCAGACTGAAAAATGCAAATACATAAATAAAATTCAGAAATTATTCTATTCTGGCTAGAAAATTTGTTTCATGTTGTTCCATCCATCCAAGAAGAAAGGTGGAAAATAACAGTGACAACGTGAAGTTTAAGAGAAGAGGAGATAAGGAGTGAAGGATGGAGGATGAGGATGGTAACATAAGCAGCAAATGCTGGTTAGTAATTAACCTCTTAGAAGATCACTAGAAAAGAGGTATTTAAATAGGAGATTTGGTTTTTTTTTTGTTTTGTTTTGAAAACACTGGCTTGTGCTTTTAAGGGTCACCGATCATCTGAACTGTTTGCAAGGTCACTGCCTGGAAACTGGAAAACTTGTTCAATAAAATTAACAATTATGTATTTTGAAAATGATACCGTTTAAATACTAAACTTCATAAATGTTATAATTTGTGTATTACATTTATGAATCCAGTAGTTCTTAACTGAAAACAGAACCAAATGTTTTAATTAAGGTTCAATAGAAAATAAATGTATTTCAACTTTCCAAACTCATTTTTCAGCAATTTTAGCCTACTGTAATTCCAATTACTTGATTCAAATCATGCTTCAGTCTCATGTAATGACAAAATCAAGTTTAACTCTCATTATTCCATTATTGCCTAACATTTTTCCAAAGTAAAAGTAATTTAGATGCATATAAAAGACACCGCATGTAACCAGCACAAAAAGTCACTTCATTTTTAATGTGCATAAAAACAAACAAACCACACACACAAACCCACACACATGAATGGTTAACTTTTTGTTCACTTTTTTTCAGACAAAACCTTCATCTTACTTCAAAGAGCAATGTATTGAAAAGCTGAAGGAGCTCCCTCCTTGAAATCACCCATTCATAGAGTCAAAACGTTCAGTAATTCATCTACTCACAAACACCTTTTCTCCTCTGCCTCCACAAATTATGTCTCATCTCAGAGCAGAACCATGCTACTCTGCCATGTTATTATACCTTCAGCTGGGATTTACATGGCTGGTATTCGTGTACTTTTAGACCAGCAGAGATCATTCAATAAACTCGTTTGACCTCCTGCATACTGCAAACCACAGAGTTTCACCTCAACATTCCCACATCAATCCTGCAGCTCCTAGTTCAGCTATTTTATGGTTTATGATTATAGCTAAGCTTGGCAAACATTGCTGAAAAGATCTACAAACTAAAATTTTGCTAAATAATGCTCATAATGCTATCAACTCATTTTCCAGAAAGATTCATACCCATGTTTTTTCAGTTAGAACATTTTTAGGAAGCCAGATTTTGACTGAAAACTTATCAAAGAAATATTTATAAAAAATGGCCAGAGATAAAAGTGTTCAGCAAGGACCATCCTGAATCTATTAACAAAAACAGTGCTGGTGATTGATTGCTACTCTACCAAGGACAAACTGTTAAAAACACACAAGGTAAATTCTTCACAAGTGGTAAGTATGTTCCCATTGTGCTTGTAGGTTCACAGTTGCTTTAAACCAACCCAAGTTCAGGCTGCTACCAAAAAGACAGCTGTGCCAATCTCCAAAAAAAGCCCCTGTTGCTGCTATTCCCCTTGCGCTAGCCCCAGTTCTGGTCAGGCTGTGTGGAGAGCTGAATACTCTTCTTTTTTAATGTAGCTGGATTGGCTTCTTGATTAAAGCTGTTACTCAAAAATTGTGTTGGCACAAGCATTCAAAGGAGGAGGAATGAATGCATGCATTAAACAGATCAGTTCATTCTTTTGGATTGCAGCCTCCACTTTTGATTGCAACCTCCATAATTAAGAATACTTAAACCAGCCATGAAACTGAAGCCAGACTGGACTTTAGACATGATATTGTCCTAAAACCAGACTTGGAGTTTTCAGTTCTGTTCTAAGCTTTGCCTCGACCTCCTATCTGGTTCTGGTTAGCAAACACATCTGAGCTGAACATTCAGCGATATTTAACTCTCAACTACCACACTCTGGGAACTAAAAAGTTCTTTAACTAAAAAGTTCTTTTTCTTAGAGCGTGAAGATTCCTGAAAGGATAAAGCATCCTAATAAATTTTTAGCAGCGTAACAAAAGTTAAAGGGCACGGTCACCTCGTATCTCCATAGCTCCAACAGGATAGTTGCTACCACCCCTGCACAGCTTACACCCACTCCTCATCCTCCCAAGTATTAGTCAGCCCAGTATATCAAATTCCCTTAGATACAGACTACTTTCTAAGACTTTGTGCTTTCATCATTTCCTCCCCCGCTACCACTGTGCTCCCATTACAGCCTTAAGCACAACTGAAAGGGCCAGTGTTCTTGCCTCACAGAGAGGCATTTAGTTATGTTTTATTGCTTCTAATTAACTAAGGCAAGGACTCGGAGGGAGCGGTAAAACAAGAAAGGTTGGCTTTTGATAGCATTTTTACTTTAACTTGCTACATCCTTCTAAATTCTTAAGTTGACCTGTCAAGGCACAAAACAAAGCGCACAATAGCAAGAATGTTCAAATGAGTGCTTGGTGGAATAAAAACCCACAGAAGTGCCCCAAAACTTGCTTTCCTCGGGACATTTAATCTTTATTTCAAACTTCTGGATATGCATCAAAATCTATTTGAGCTTCCTGTGCAAAGGAATAGTGCAACTTCAAAAGAAAACGCATTAAGCTCTTTTTCATTATGCAAAGCAAAGTGGAATAGTTGCTATACTAGCCAAAAGTGACCGGAAACCAAAAGAAACAACACCTGCTAGCATTTTCCCACTTTTCACAGTAGCTCTGTTATTCCTGCTTTCAGAACTCAGCAGTATATGAGTATTGTAGATGTACGCTCAGTTACTTGTATCTGTAACGGATAATGCCGTGAAATACATTTTCCCTCTGTAGCTAAGCCTTCTAACTGATGATGATTTTACCCTTCAGAGTAAACAAGATCAAAACCAATCAAGATGAACGATGTCAACAAATACAAAAACACTGCAGACTATAAAAAGCATGACATGTTAAGAAAGAGGCCAAAGCTTTCCTTGGATAAAGTCCAGCCTTAGACCTAGAGCATAACTGATTAATTGGTAAAGGACAAATGAAGAAAGAGAAAGGGAACAAAATTGGGCTTAGCTTAAGTATTTGGCCAGAGTATCTCAACACACTTCGTAAGAGAAGATGAATACTACCCTTTTTTAGCTAAGGAAAGACTGCCGTATGTACTAAGGAAATCAGTGCTAGTCAGAAGTACCCTAGTTGCTTAGCTCCCAGACATATAGTATCTCCTCAGGAATGTATTGTTACTAATGAAATACATAGTCCAAGAACAAATGTAGGAACACTAAAGCATTACTTTCATGCAACTGTACTACCGTATGCTGAGCTAACATACTAGCTTTTATTGGTTTTGTTTTTGTTTCCTCCTCTGCAGGCATCTAGAACTTATACTTAGCACCCTCTCACATCCAGAAGAACAAAGCCTGAAACGCAATGAACCTGAGCTCACGAGGCCTTGTACCACAGTTATTATGAGCACAAAGGGCACGGGGCATCTCCCCACTCAGCAGGCATCTCAACTGCAAAAGATAAATGGTTGACACTTAAGAAACAGGCCCTCCATTCCCACCAGCTGTCTCAGTCTGCGGTTTTGCACGCATACAACAGAGCGAGGCCTAAAAGAACATCTCATTAAATTGCACATCTCTTATTAAACTGATGCATGACAGACACATCATCCAAAATAAAGCCAACAAATAACTTGATTTTCAGAGACCATAGTGAACACACATTCTAATGTCTGATTTTAACACTTGGGAAAAGCAGTTACAGCACTACAGTGCTAAGAAATATGCTCAAAATACATGACCGTTCCATCTCAGTCAAACAGCAATTAGATAAATTCTTGCATATTTTTTCAGAAACATACTAAAGATAAATGTGTAGCACATTAGTGTGGATATGCTGCCAGTGTGATGTCTGTACTTCACATCACATCAACATGAGGACACAAAAGGACCACACTCCATGTTCCCGTTAAGTCCAACATACTAAGTCTAAAACTCGGTATCATTGTGCAGCTGATTTCAGTGAGGGTATCACTGCTTTACTAGTGCAGAGGTGAAACCAAGTCCAAATGAGATGGTATTAGAGATAAAAGATTTGTCAAAGTAGATTAAAATTCCAGGAGCAAGAAATCCTAAAGTAATCCATGTATTTGCTCTTGAGCAGTTGATGAGACAGCTTCCACTATCACAGAAAAGTGGCACATAACCATGGTCTACATGCTCTTGACCACACTTGGTCTCTGTGGCTTAATAGCTTATTTTCGGGACCCAGTATGCAATGCAGTCAGCCCAGGAAGAAGCAGGGAGCTGGGTAACAGCCTGCAGCTACTGGTTTAGACCAAGAGGTCCAGCAAGAAAAGAAGAGAAAGGCGAAAGAAGCATGCCCAGAAAAGTTTTTGTGCCAGAACTGTAGAAAGGCAGATTTTAAAATTTTAGGGGTAATTTTCAGACTGAAATCAGAGCAGGGTGGTGGTTTTGTTTGTTGTTGTTTGGGGGGGGGGGGGGCGCAGGGGGTGCAGTAGGTTTTTATTTGTTGTTTTTTTTTTTTGGTGAAAGATAGCAGAAATTACAGTCCCTATCTTTAAACAGGGAAACAGAGACAGAAAAGCCAGAGAAGAAATCTTTAACAGAGCCAGTAGACAGTTCTGTTTTTATCTCACACTATCATAGTAACACAGGAATACAGGAAGTACAAGGAAGGTCAGCCCAAGCCCACAGAGCAGGCCATTTAGTAGAGATGGGAAAAGTTAATAAGAACACTGATAAGACAAAATATAAAATTGTTTATTTATAATTAAAACACAGCCCCTTTCAGAAGCATCTGCACTCATATTTATTGCTCTAGCTTCCACACATTAATACACACACACAGTATTATCCATTGAAACTGAAGTAGGAAGTGGTGTGTTCTGGCTTCAGCTCTGCCATAAGGTGGCAGAGCAACACCATTTCTGTCATAGGTGTAGTTGAGCTACATCTCACAGTCTGATAGTTGCTGCAAACACGCAGCTATGAAAGTATCTGTAGAAAAAAGTTGTTTCCCTCCTGTACTGCTATTGGTTGTGCAAGACAAACCTCATTTAAATCCAGTGAAGTATCTAAAGTCATGTCAGACTGATCAAAAGTCTTGTTCATAATCCTCTTAACAGACTTTCAAAGAGTCAGTTCTAAACTGTTTCCATGACAGCAGAGAGAACTTGAAGAAAACCAAGAAGCCTAAAATGCTATCTAATCAAAAGGAAAATGACTACAAATAACAGTGACACAATCAACACAGCTCTTCCTACATGATTTTTGTATGGCTTTGCCATTCGTATCTTACCCATGCTGACTGCAGTGACAGTCATTTCTGAATCGTTTCTCCCCTTGACAAATCTAAGCAGGATTCATCCTGGCACGTGGATAATCCTAGCATGTGAATATGCACTGATACAGCATTGTCCAAGTTTTCTGGAATTGTTTAAATTTTAGCTAGCTTAAAATTTCCTAACTGGATTAACATGCCTACTTTCCCACTTCTTTCCCACTTCCATAACTAGCCCTCTGCCTCCAAGAAGCAAAGTAGTGGCAAGCTGCTTCTGCCACTACAACCACCTGCAGTGGTATT